>NC_088380.1:80350000-81012500 GCF_037993035.2 Macaca fascicularis | reverse complement strand
AACCTCTCAGAGAAGTTTCCAGGATCTTCAATAGTTAGGACTAATCTTTCCCTCCTTTTTCCATAGCACTTTATCTATTCCTCTTATTTTGCTTCTTTAACGTTAAGTCATGAGGTTCATCCAGTTGTTATACAGTTACAGAGCTGTCGTTCATTCATTTTGCTGAATGGTAATCCATTGTGTGGATATACCACAATCTATCCATCCATCCTTCTGAAAATGGACATTCAGGGTTTTTTTCCAAGGTTTTACTATTTTTTTTAAATATTACTATAAACCTTCTTGTACCTGCAATCTATTTGTGTGCAAAATGCAAGTGTTTCTCTGGAGTACACACCTAGGAATGGAATTGCTAAATCATAATATAAGCAAATCTTAAACTTTACTAGATAACTGTTTTTCCAAAGTGGTTGTATCAATTCATACTCCCACCAGCAGTCTGTGAAAATCTTCGTTGCTCTATGTATACTAAACAAAAACTTGACATTGCCAAAATGTTTAATTTTTGCTAGCCTAAGAGGTGTGAAATTGCTTTATCATTGTGACTTTAACTTGCATTTCCCTGATTAGTACCAAAACTCTTTTCTGAGACGGAATCTCATTCTGTCACCCATGCTGGAGTGCAGTGGCGCCATCTTGACTCACTGCAAGCTCCACCTCCCAGGTTCACAGCACTCTCCTGCCTCAGCCTCCTGAGTAGCTGGGACTACAGGCACCTGCCACCACACTTGGCTAACTTTTTGTATTTTTAGTAGAAATGGGGTTTCTCCATGTATGCCAGGATGGTCTCAATCTCCTGACCTCGTTATCTGCCCGCCTCAGCCTCCCAAAGTGCTGGGATTACAGGCGTAAGCCACCGTGCCCAACCCCCAAAACTCTTTTTAATATTTATTAGTCATCTGAGTTTCCTCTTCTGTAAATTTTCTTTTTAAGTCCTTTATACACTTTTTTCCAACTGGATTGTTTAGAATAAGTCTTTCCATACTGCAAAACCCTATTCCAAAAAGCTGTTGTAAATTACTTTTCCAATAGGAGTGATATTTAATAAATGATGAATGAAAATTGACACCTTGGCTTCATCTGTATTTCTCAGATTACTAGAAAGACTGAATGGCTTTTCATATATGAACCATGATATTTCCTTAACTGTGAATTGCCTGATGTATCTTTTGCTCACTTATCTACTGGTGTCACAGTGGGGTTTGAAAACAAAAATTCGCGTGAACTTTTCAAAAATAAATAATGTATATTGTGTCATATTTGTTGTGCCTGTCCGAGTCTGCCTTCTAAACTGGTTTCTTAACATACAAAGAGCAAAATTATTTTGTCCTTTGTAATTTTTACCATTTTCTAAACTCAGAAAGTCTTCTATCTAGTGGTCAAATACTTGTTTTTCCCCCTAACATTAAGTTTCTTTTTTAGAAGTTTCTATTTGGATACATGTTATATGTGCTATCAAACTGACTTCACCAACTAATTATCCACCCCACCAATGGATGTTAGTTTAAAAGAAAGAAAGAAAAAACAGAAATGCCACCAGAAGCCTGGTGTGGTGGTGTGTGCCTATAGTGCTAGCTACTCAGGAAACTGAGGCAGGAGGATCACTTAAGCCCAGGAGGTGTCAGGGGCTGTAGTGCGTGCCACTGCATCCCAGCCTGGGCAACACAGTTAAGAACCTGTCTCTATATCAAAAAAAAAAAAGAAAGCCACCATAGAACTATCTATAGTTTAGATGGAAAGTGGGGAAGGATCTCGGAACTCTTTGCTATTTAAGTTACAGATAAGGTGTTATTTTTTTGGAGGCAGGAGACCCAAGGTCATAGTAAAAAAGCAAATAAGCAAGATAATCTGGTTAGAATTAAAATTATGAGAACTTTTTCCTCTTGCTGAATGAGTCTCCAAAAAGTGAAAGTAAATGGTCTTTCAAATTAAAAATGAGAAATTATATTCCAAAAAGACAAAAATCACATAAAATCTATTTTAGGTCCACATTACGGTCCATTAAATAAAAGCAAAATGGGAACGATGGAAGGTTAAAAAAAGAGAAAAGCAAAAAAGGAAAAAAGATAACTATAAGAGAGGAGAGAAAACAGTACAGGAAAGAGAAATATAAAGAGCCTTGGCCAGACGTGGTGGCTCACGCCTGTAATCCCAACACTTTGGGAGGCCGAGGCAAGTGGATCACTTGAGCCCAGGGCTTCGAGACCAGCCTAGGGAACCTCCAGGCGAAACCGCATCTCTATGAAATACATAAAGATTAGCTGGGCATGGTGGAGTACACCTGTAGTCCCAGCTGGCCGTGGGGCTGAGGCGGGAGGATTGCTTGAACCTGGGAGGTCGAGGTTTCAGTGAGTCGTGATCACATCACTGTACTCCAGCCTGGGCGACAGTGAAATCCTATCTCAAAAAAAAAAAAAAAAAAAGTAAAAATATATAAAGAGCATCAGGAGCTAAACCTTTAGTTATTTTCTACTTATAACTTGAGTTGCAATTCTGTTCTATTTGTTTTGAAAACTCAATTGTTCTTTTTCCTGAAACCATTAGATGATCAATTGGGGGAAGTTTTAAACAAGATCCCTGAGCGGTATAGGATATATTCTTGGGTTGTAAAATCCTCTGGCTCAAAGTAACCACCTCCTAAAGTAGCCAGAAGCCAGGTAAGATTCAATTTTTAACTGTCATAAAATACAGCCTATTTATTTCACTCAATAAATATTCATTAAATGTGTACTACTTTAAGACGTAATATGTTTTCTACTCTTGTCCAGATTCTTAAAAATAAACATAATTTTGTTTATTCAAATTGTGATAAAAAATTTTATTTTCTCAAGCACTGAAATAAACAAATCTGCACTGCCTTCATTACCATTACTACACTGTATATTAACCTTCCTATTAAATGAGAAAAACCCCTAAGCTTTCTACTGTAATAATAATATAAAAATTTACATCTAGGGGACTATATTTGAGAAATCAAAGAGCTTACCTTACTGACACCAACTTCAGGGATTCGGAGAGTATGCTCCATATCCTTTTCTCTGCAGAATGAAGTAAAGTGTCTTTAATAATTTTTGAAGCATATTGTATAAATGCAGCACTTATAGAGTGACATGGAAAGGATTTTTAAGAATAGATAATGTTAAAATACATGTCTATCAACAGTAAATCTCCTGGTTATGGATTATCCAGTTTCCTTACTGCTACTCTAGACTTCCTGTGCTTTCACACAGTGATTATTTGCTCATGTCTTTTTCTCCCCCCAGACTGTGCTTCCTTTGGGTAGAGATTTGCATTAGTCCTCTTTATATCCACAGCACATAGAATAATGCTTAACTTATGGTGAGGCGTGGTGGCTTATGTGCCTGTAATCCTAGCACTTTGGGAGCCCAAGCTGGGTGGATCACTTGAGGCCAGGAGTTCGAGACCAGTCTGGCCAACATGGTGAAACCCCCGACTCCACTAAAAACACAAAAATCAGCAGGGCGTGGTGGTGCATGCCTGTAATCCCAGCTAATCAGGAGGCTGAGGCAGGAGAATTGATTGAACCCAGGATACGGAGGTTGCAATGAGCTGAGACCGTGCCACTGAACTCCAGCCTGGGCAAAAGAGCACAACTCTGTCTCAAAAACAAAAAACAAACAAACAAAAATACATGCTCTCAATAAAGCCTTTCTGAAATAATTGAAAGAATGATATAATAATATTAACTGTTTTACCTTCCAATTGTAGCAGGGTTTACAGCAGTAATGATAAAGAGTGATCCCGTCTGCAACACAGGTGATCTAATGACAATTACTCTAATACATGGGGGCCAAATTTTGTCTTCGTCTGCCAAGGAAAGAAGTGAGTAAATATTAATTTAACTACTATGAAAAAGAACTTCATAGGGATAACTAGGCGGCATCCATAAAATAAAAAAGTGTTGGTCAAAAATCTTAATTCTGACTAAAACAAACTTCTTAAATTCTGCTGTATAATACATAGCAACGGGTAAGGCTTAACACTGTTATTAAAGTGATCAACATAAAGGTTGCAGGATATGTACCATCTATCACAGTTATCAAATAATCAACTCTTTCTTTTTTAAGGTTTTGGAATCTGAAAAGATCCCAAATATTTTTATATTATTTTAAGTTACAAAAATTGAGTCCATTTAAAAAAAAAAAAAAAAAAGGCTAGGCACAGTGGCTCACACCTATAATCCCAGCACTTTGGGAGGCCGATGTGGGCGGATCACCTGAGGTCAGGAGTTGGAGATCAGCCTGGCCAACATGGTGAAACCCCGTCTCTGCTAAAAATACAAAAATTAGCTGGGCATGGTAGTGTGTGCCTGTAGTCCCAGCTACTCGGGAGGCTGAGGCAAGAGAATAACTTGAACCCAGGAGGCGGAGGTTACAGTGAGCCGAGATCGCACCACTGCACTCCAGCCTGGGCAACAGAGCAAGACTCTGTCTCAAAAAATAAAATAAAATAAAAAATAAATAAAATAAATTTAAAAATAAAAGCAAAAGAAATGACATTGAGAACCAAAGAACAAAATAAGCTCATACACTACACAGTTGGCCCTCAGTATCTGTGGGGGATTAGTTCCAAGATCCCTCCTCATATGCCAAAAAGCTATGGATGCTCAAGTCCTTATATAAATGGTATCATATTTGCATATAACCTATGTGCATCCTTCTGTATGATATAAATCATCTCTAGATTACTTATAGCTAATAGAACGTAAATGCTATATAAATAGTTACACTGTATTTAGGGGATAATAACAAGAAAAAAAAGTTTGTACACGTTCAGTACAGATGCAGCTATCCATTTTTTTCCCTGAATATGTTTGATCTGAGGTTGCTTGAATCCACTAATGCAGAACCCATGGATACAGAAGGCCAACTGTAACATGAAATCCTGTGTTTTAAAAGTATGTCTTTATATATTCAAGTAAAAAAAAATTAGATTTACCATAATATCCATGTAATTGAATTCATAATGTATACTTTTTAAAGACAACTTGTTTTTCTCTCTTAATTACAAAAGTAGACTACAAATATCTAACCCACTAAAACAGCCTTAATCTATATTTTAAGATTAGAATGCAGGTAACTTGGTTTTGTATTCTATTGACTACGCCATTCAATACAATGAAACTTTCTGAAGGTCCAAGTATTAGTCATGTATTCACATCCTACTCTCTAAAAACCAAGTAGCAACCCACATAATTTTCAATAACATCATTAAAATAATGTTTACTTTCCGGCAGGTATACGATGACTCACTAACATTTTTAACGGTTTTGCTCTTATATAGTTACCAGACTGGGGTATTTACTTAAATAATGATTATCTACTCACCTTCATCCTCACTATCTTCTGCAGTTACATTGCCTTCACTGGTAATGTCTTCATCATAACTATCCTCGGTCTGAGAGTCTGTAATTTCACCTTCCTCTGGTTCACTATCAGTCTCCATGATTTTCTCATCTTTAAATGATGTTGAATTAGAGATGGCTTCATGAAGAGGAGACTCTATAGTATTTCCACTAGCTGGAACAGTGAATTTGGGGAGACTATTTTTGTGATGAATGCCTATTTTCGCCTTCTTTTTCATATTCGCAATATTTTCTTCCTCATTGCAGCTTGTATGTTCAACACTGAAGGCTTTTTGATCCTCTGAGTTCAAATCCTGGAGAAGGGTGGGTAGATAGGTGGGAACAGGGGAGCACACTCTTACACATCACTATCTGATAACATTACATCAAGTTTTAATGAATTCGTGAAGATATATGTCAGTAAAATAACAATGGTTACGATCTGTTCCCCCTCTCCTTCTCACATTTCCTTTCTTGGTTAATGATATTACCATCTTCTTATCATCCAAATTAAAAATCCTCTAGCTATGTCTGAGATCCCCTTAACCATATATAAAATTACCAAGTGCTACAGACTTTTCTCAAAATATATCCAAATCTGTCCCTCTATTCTCAATGTCTTAACATTCCTAGTTCAAGCCCTAATCACATATTGCCTGGACTATGCGATAGCATAGACCAATGGTGTCCAATAAAAATGTAACACAAGCTGTATTTGTACTTTTACATTTTCTAGCAGTCACATTTAAAAAGTAAAATTATTAATGAGATAGTTTACATGGTCTGCAAAATCCAGAGTGTATTTTACACTTAACAGCACATTTGAGTTTGGACTAGTAACAGTTTAAGTGCTCAACAGCCACATGGAGCTGGTGGCTACCTTACTGGACAGTGCAGGCCTAAAGAATACCTATTCTAAATTTTCTTTTTAAACTTGTAATCAATTAGCAAGTCAATACAAATAAAATACAGAATTAGCTTTACTTACAACATGAATTTAAAGATCCAAATGTACTCAATATGTAGCAAAATTGTAGTTTTGCTAAAATTGAGTACTTCAGATTTGGCTTGATAATACATAAAAGTTTAAAGTACAAATTAATGGTAACTATCTTATTCCAAAATCTTAACTTGCCTGGTATAAGTCTTTTATTATTTATTGTACATTTATAGCTGATACGCCTTATAATAAATGAACAAATCTATTTTTCAATTAACAAAAATTATGTATTTTTATCATGTACAATATGAAGTTCTGAAATATGTACACAATGTAGAGTGGTTAAATTGAGTTAATTAACATGTACATTGCCTCAAATACTTATTTTTCTGTGGTAAGAAACTTAAAATTTGCTCTCAGCAGTTTTCAATAATACAATACATTGTTATTAACAATAGTCACCATGTTATACAATGGTCAAATCTATTATTTTAGCCTTAGAAAAAGCAAATAATTATTTTCCGTTTTTTTCCCTTGGTTTCTGACACACTCTCACTTTTCTTTCTACCTTACAGCAACATGAGGCAAATTCATATGCTCTTCTGTTATTTTATTAAATATGAGAGCATCTCACACAGCTTTTTTTTTTTTTTTTTTTTTGAGATGGAGTCTCATTCTGTCTCTCAGGCTGGAGTGCAGTGACACAATCTCGGCTCGCTCTAACCTCCACTTCCCAGGTTCAAGAGATTCTCCTGCCTCAATCTCCCGAGCACCTGAGGCTACAGGCGTGAGCCACCACGTCCAGGTAATTTTTGTATTTTTAGTAGAGATGGGGTTTCATCATGTTGGCCAGGATGGTCTCGAGCTCTCGACCTCGTGATCCACCCACCTCACACACCTATCTTTAATAACAGCATAAATTCAGCTTGAAGACTGGCTAAACATTCACAGTGTGATAAATTATATACACTTTTAGCAATACAAATTCATCAAGAACAAGGGCAAGGAGCTGAAAAACCATGAGGAGCTTTTACATTATAAAATTATAGCAAAAAAGTTGCCTATCTGTATATACTCTTTAAAAAGCACTTGTATGTTTATTACTTGCAGAACAACATATGCAGGGAAAGCTATTTGCCAGTACAGAACGTTAGATAGTCATTAAGTGAAAAGAAAGGAGGGCTTATTTACGGGCACTGAGGCACATATGTGTATTTCAAATTATTTACTCCTATCTCCCCTACTGTCTTCCTTCCACATAACCTCCACCTACAAAAAGTGAGGCTCAAAAATATCTTTAAAAATAAAGAAAACAGATGAAGATACTCTCATGGCCTCACAGGTACCTTTTAGAATCCTCAGGAAATTCTCAAAATTCCAACAGAATTTTTCTTAAAGCTCGTCTTGAAATTCACATATTTTCAAAGAAGGATGGCTAAGATGAGTAGTTATGGGAGCGAAGCTGGACCACAATACCACAGAATGCTTTCCACCTCTATTCTCTAGTTTTTCAGGCAAGGCCATTTGAGGAGCCCTATATACTCTTCCTATTGTTAGTGAGAGGTGCTTTCACAAGCTAGCTTTTTTTTTTTTTTTTTTTTTTAAGATGGAGTCTGGCTCTGTTGCCCAGGCTGGAGTGCGGTGGCGCAATCTTGGCTCACTGCAACCCCCACCTCCCAGGTTCAAGTGATTCTCCTGTCTCAGCCTCCCAAGTAGCTCGGATTACAGGCATCTGCCACCACACTCAGCTAATTTTTGTATTTTTAGTAGAGACGGGGTTTCACCATGTTGGCCATGCTGGTCTTGAACTCCTGATCTCAGGTAATCTGCCTGCCTTGGCCTCCCAAACTGTTGGGATTACAGGCATGAGCCACTACACCCAGCCTACAACCTAGCCTTTCAAACAGTTAAACCACTAGTAACAAGCACTAGCCATTAAAACAGAGATCTTGAAAGCAAACAGAAAACTCATTTCTAGTATTTAAGTCACATACTCTTCTATTCCTAAGTATTGTCCACAAAAAAACAGAAGAACAAAAACAAATCAAATAGAGAACAGAAAAAAATCCAACAGAATCCTAATTCCTTATGTGAACTTTAGAATTTAGTATCAAGTAATTTTTCTTTTGTTAAGAAAAACTGGCTGGCACAGTGGCTCACGTCTACAATTCCAGCACTTGGGGAGGCCAAGGTAGGCAGATCACTTGAGCTCAGGAGGTCGGGGATACAGTGAGCCATGATGGCACCACTGCACTCAACCTGGGTGATAGAGCAAGACCCTGTTAGGACAGGACAGAAGGATAGGATAGGACAGGACAGGACAGGACAGGGATAGGAAGGGATAGGAGAGGAAAGGACAGGACAGGAAACCATGAGATAAAATTTCAAGAGTAAGATACCAAATAGTTGCCACAGTTGATAAAATGTCAATAAAACAAACAAGCCTCCTTTCTTACCTATAAACCACCAAACTTACCTGTTTAGAGAGTAGAAATAAAGAACACTGATACCTTTTTATATTTTCCTTCTTTCAATTTAACATTGTATCATTGTAAGCATTTTTGGGGTTCCCCTTAGTCTTTACAAGTACCATCTGAAAGCCTACATACTACTTTTTTCAGTTAAATGTAATTATCACTTTCTTAACCATTGTCTTGCAGGCCATTTAAACTCTCACTCCATAGTTGTCAACAATGGATTTTTTTTTTTTTTGTAATGTTTTCCTGGCTGGGTGCAGTGGCTCACGCCTCTAATCCCAGCACTTTCGGAGGCAAAGGTGGGTGGATCACCTGAGGTCAGGAGTTCAAGACCAGCCTGACCACATGGAGAAGCCCTGTGTCTACTAAAATTACAAAAAAAAATTAGCTGAGCACGTTGGTGCATGCCTGTAATCCCAGCTACTTGGGAGACTAAGGCAGGAGAATCGCTCAAACCTGGGAGGTGGAGGTTGCAGTAAGCCAAGATCATGCCATTGTACTCCAGCCTGGGCAACAAGAAAGAAACTTCATCTCAAAAAAAAAAAAAAGTTGAACCTCTATCTATGTCTACCTGTAAACTGTGTTTATCTTTTATTATGAATTGTGCATTGACATCAACTTATCAACTGAAGATTTGAATTCTTCTTCCAAACTATACAACACGAGATATTTTATCTGCCCTAAATCTGTCTCCTTCAAATTTTAAGAAACGCTTTCTATTTCTAGTGACAGAGTTTATGACAAAGTCCATGTTTGCTCCATCTAAACTTTCCTTAGATGTTATCTTAATGGGCATGTCTGAAATACAGAGTTATTGAATGATTTTCAGTTTCATAAAAAATTTTGTCTTAATTATCATGTTATCACCATTATGTAAAGTTTTAAAATTATAAAGACATTACCTTTTCCTCATTTGTTGCAGAAGAATCTGGATCTTTTCTTTTCTTCTTCAATTTTTTATCTTTACTTTGTTTTGTGCTAGAAGTCTGATAAGGTTGCAAATCTACTCGAGAATGAAACTGGTAACGACCACTTTCCACATCACAATAGTAATAAATTCCAGTGGAAGGATCATAATACAGTTGATTTTCCTTTGAAAGTCAAGGAAAAAAAAATTCTAAATTCATCTAAGATAAAATAAACTTAACGAAAATGCCAAATATATTCAAATATAGTAAATATTTCTTTGAACAACTATAGTATTTTCAGAAGACAATGAATTAAAGATAACAGAATAAAAAATGCTTTAATCTTCCAAAATACTTTACCATTCAATAGCTGATCTAATTTTCCTAGTGTGAGAAACAAGTAAATCTAAATATTAAATTGAATCATATAAAACTGTCAATACTTGATCATTTTTATCTGAGAAACAGAAATTTTGTATGGTTCCACTTAATACATTAACAAAAATTGACAATACTTTTGAAGGCATGAAAACTAAAGCATGCATAAGAAAAAGCTGACCATATGAGAGCAGTTCTAGACTCTTTATTCTTAATGACTGCACAATAATGGTGTGGCAGTATAAACCCCTAAACCCTCCTCTTAATGTCATAAAACAAAGATTTGTCTTTTGATGTTCATTACTTAAAATCAGTGAAAAAAATTTTGAAAATAAAGTTCATGCATACCAAAAAATAACATTCTGTATAATGCAATCAATAAACAACTGTCTCCACCAATTAATTAATTCTATAGTAAATAGGACAAGCAACCATGCAAAAATGAATTTGGCAAATTACAGATTTAAAAGCCAGAAAGTTAAAATTAGGTAATCACCTGCATTTATGATATACTGGCCAGTACTCTAAAACCAGTATTTAATTGAACAGTCTATATTTTATTTACATCCTAAATCCATGCAGACCAGACCTGGAAACATCTTTGATGTACTGAGATTGAGCAACTAAAACTCCCTGAAAAAGAATAATTTATTTTTCTAACTATTGACACTTGCAATTTATTGTCTTTAATCCCTCCATTTTGCAGATCTCTTACAAAAATATTTAGATTTCTCACCATCTTTCTCTTAACTAAGAAACTGAATGGAGGCTTTCCAATCTTTATTTCTAGTAATAATGGAACTTTTATAATTCAGACCTTTTTAATCTGTTTGTCAGTCCCAAATATAGACATTTTCAAAATATTTAAAAAAAATTTTACTAAAATAATAAAAATGGCAACACAATGAAGTTCCTAATTTACTCAGAAATATAACCTGCAGAATGTAACTAACCATTTACAGAACAACAGATATCAAGAGAAAAGATACAGAAATGAAGGCAGAAGATTGACAAAGACTAATGTCTACCTGAAACTGTTGTTTTCCTAGAAACTAAACAATAACTACTCCCTTTGGATAAGTGTTTAAACATTAATTTTCTGGTTATTTATTAGCATTGTCAATTAGCATCCTCCTTATGAAAGAAAACCCTCTCTGTATAAGGACTTACAGTTTACCATATGCAGATTGACAAACTAACGAAACCGCTTATGTTAATTGAGATATTTCGTATGACACTATGTTCTCTAGATAAGTTAACAATAGTTGCAGTAACAGGAATGATGAACATCAACTCCACTTTTGTGCACCACATTCTATAATTCCTCAGAGAACCAGATTACATTACTAGATTCTTGAGTTTGAGGTATGTGACTGAGTTCTATCATTGTCATCAAATCTGGAATGAAATACAATTAAGTATTAGACTTCAACAGCTATAACACTGTATTGTAAATCAAGAACTTTATTTTCTGGTTCTATCCTAGTCAGTGGTCCATTATATTTTAGATCCCATATTAATTCCCTAGTTCTCACTGTTAACATATTGATTTTTGTTTGTTTTTGAGACAGGGTCTCACTCTGTCACCTAGGCTGGAGGGCAGTGGTACAATCATGGCTCACGGCAGCCTCCATCTTCCCAGCTCAAGCGATGCTCCCACATCAGCCTCCTGAGTAGCTGGGACTACAAGGTGAGCCACTACAGCCGGCTGACTTTTAAAAATTTTTATAGAAAGAGTCTCACTGTGTTGCCCAGGCTGGTCTTGCACTCTTGACTCAAGCAATTCTCCTGCCTCAGCCTCCTGAAGTGCTAGGATTACAAGGTGTTAGCCACCATGCCTAGCCAACAGATTGACTTTTTTAAAGTGAAACAGTTAAAAGACACAGAATATAAAACACTGGCTAATAATAAACACACTACTAAGAATTCAAGAAAGAAGTCTCCTTATGTGGCCTAAAATGAATTCATAAAGTATTTGAAATAATTTTTAAAATTCTTACCTCAAACCTAAAATTAACCTTACTTCTCTATTAATTCTATGAAAAAAAAAATTAGTTTAGGTTCTAAAATATTTACAATGTAGTTAACTATCTGCTTTTATTAACAAAAGCTCTAATACCTTAGATGTTATTTTTATACAAAAAGACTTCTCCAAAACATTATCTATAATAATCACAATAAACAACCTTATTTTAAAAACTTAGAAGTGTAGCACCATAAGCTATTTTAGAATTCTTCTGTCAAATAGTTTTGAGTCAAATATAATTTTTAAATGCAGCTTTTGGCTTTCTTACTTCGGCTTAGGGTTTAATATTTGATATCAGGCACTAAGTATGTATCATACAGTATTAAAGGTCTGAAATGGAATTTGAGACCAGCCTGGCCAACATGGTGAAACCCTGACTCTACTAAAAATACAAAAAATTAGCTGTGTGTGGTGGTGCACGCCTGTAATCCCAGCTACTTGGGATGCTGAGGCATAAGAATCACTTGAACCTGGGAAGTGAAAGTTGCAGTGAGCTGAGATCGCACCACTGCACTCCAGCCAGGGTGACAGAGGAAGACTCTGCCTCAAAAAAAAAAAAAAAGGATCTGAGATACTTACAGAATCATAATAGAAACCAGTGCTGTGGTCAAAATACAGTCCAGTATTTTCATCATAACTAAATCCAGTCTGTGACACAGCCGCTTCTGCTGCAGCTCTCAAACTTTCAGCTAATGATGAACCTTCTAAGGATGTATCTTCTGTTGCTAATGCAGATGCTGGTTCCTATAAAAGATACAGTCACGCCAAATAAGACAAAAGCTTCTGTATATCAATTAAAAAGCTGGCTGAACTCAAGACTTGAGACTATGTTTAAGTAATGACTTCAATTACTACAATGGAAAAGGATGTCTATCAATTATGATTTGAACCACTTTTTAGAACATTTACTAGTGTGTCAGTAACTTCAACTTTGACCCAGTTTTGAAGGCAGTAAAAATGAGTGACAATTATTCGAGAATAAATGTATGATGCCACAGAGAAGCCATCCACAAAACACAGACTCTGAAATATTGACTAAGACAAAGATCTAGGTTCTTCAATGATTATATGTTCAATTGGAAAAAAAACTTCAAAAAGACAAATGAAGGAGAAAACCATAGATTAAATGAGGTATGTCAAACACAATAGGGATCCTGATTCAAACAAACTATAAAAACAAATTTACAGATTCAGGGAAATTTGAACAGTGGCAGGGTATCTGACATAAAGGAACATTAAAATTTTTTTAGGTGTAAATGTGGTATTGTTGTCCACAGTTCTTTCATTGAGTCAAAATATTTGGACAAATTTTGTTTTAGATTACGTATATCATACAATTTTGGAACACAATGTAGCAGGAAAACCACTACACATATGAACAAGTTCTACTTTTGGTTTTTGAAAAACTATAATATTCTTTGCACATAATATTCTTTACACATAAGAATGTTTACAACGCTTGTATATGCTGTGACGGACCAAAGAAGTCTATCTTTCCACATAACAACAAAGAAGGACAGGTTCTTGGGCACGAACAGTTTCATGTTTAGCATTTTATTACCTGTGAATTTGAGGCAAAATGGTCCTCTTGTCTACATTTAACATTTTCTGTTTTATCAGTACCAGGGTAAGCATCATTTTCTATTTGTAAATGGTCTTTAGAATTCAAAGTAGAAGTTTCGATATCTTGATCTTGTTGATCTGACAGTTCAGTCACTTTACCTGGAAGACTAACATCATTGTAGTATGTCTGATAATAATAATCTGTAGCAAAAAAATTTAAGTAAAATCATATCATATTAGAATAATGTATATAAAAAGGACTTAATTACAAAATAATGGCATTTAAACACAAAAAGCAAATACTTCAAATAAATCATGATTTTTACAACTGTACAAATTTTAAAAGATTAAAACAGATGGTACAAATAAATCTGCAGAAGTGTGTATCTCTGACTCTAATGTCTCCTTCAGGACCCTAGCTGTCAGTTAAAAAGAAAAAAAAAGGTAAGTTGGTTACATTTTCCACAGCAAGAGTAAAATAAAAATAGGTAGATAGGTTGTATTCTATTTAAAAAACTTAACTCTTAACTTCTAACCGGATACCTTAATATTGTTGCTTATCAATTTAACTTCTAACCGAATACCTTAATATTGTTGCTTATCAATTGATAAAGAAATAAAGGCAAGGAATTAGGGTTTTTTTTTTTTTTTTTTTTTTTTGTCAAATTTATCTCCCCATGCAGACTTTTTAAAACATATCATACAGATAAGTAAGGTTAGCACTATTGCTGTGTTTAGCAATTTAGCCAAATTATGTCCTCAATGAAGTAGGGCAAAACTTAATAGGAAAGATGATTTCTTCTTGTGACGCACACATATTAAAACTCAGTATCTCAACTATTTTGCCTCATAACACTCATGAGGCCATGGTGGTAGGCCCACCATTCCCACAAGGGTGAGAGAACTGACACTATACACAATTCTAATTAGAACACATCAACAAGAAAACAAATGCCCCTGGTCACAAGGAAGGCAGATACGGAAGTAGATGGCTAACTGCGTGCCAAAAATTACTCAGTGAATGTGTCACTGAAAACATTAGCAACATTATAGAAATCACAGGAATGACAATACATTTCTACTTTTTCCTCCAGAAGAACAAACTGATTACCTGAAAATACCAGATCATATGGAGAGACGTCAAAAGCATTAACAATTCTCATTTACCTTGATCTTAGTTTATTTTAAATTTAAAGAAAACTAAACATTAGCATGATTTGAATGTAACAGCATTAGCATATCCTCACTATAAGCGAAATACCTGAGATTGACCAAGGAGCATGGTTCTCTGTTTGTACTTCTACATCAGACTTTTTATTATCTTCATTTCTCCCACGTTGGAGTATTTTACTGAGTTCTTCCACCTGAGAGAAAACAAGGCTTTAGGAAAAAGAAATCATGTAATGATCTAATAATATATATACCAATCTCCCGCTGTTACAAATAATTGTTTTTCTTGATAAAAGTTTTAGAGAAATGTCAAGAGCAGCAAGTTTACCTTTCAGAAAAGCTAAAATTACTATTTTACTTTTTACATTTAAAAGACGTTTTCATTCCTAATCTCTCTTATTAAATGTCCAAATATCTCCTCCAAAAATCAAATAATGACACTTTGTGAACAGGGTCCTTTATTTCTAACAAATAAGATTGTTTTTATGTTAATATTTTAAAGTCAGCAGTTCTTTCTAAATAATTCAAAAATCTAAAAATTACAAATTCTCATCCCTACTGAATTATCTAATATTCATTTGGTATTCTCCATTTGGAATTAACTATCCACTTGAATATGTTAATGCCACTTACAAGCTTTAATACACATTTTTTCATTAAACAGTAGTCCTATAATTAACTGTAGCACAAGACAACAGGGAAGGTGACTGCCTGAGAGCGGCATCTGTCCTCCATGTATTTCACACACTAAAATACCCTTAAAAGGATGCTACTACATAGGACAGAGAAAGTGTGTGGAAGTGCCCAAAAGCAGGTAACATGCTGCCTCAGTCAATGTACCTCAGCCTGAGAGGACCTCAATGTTAGACAATGTCTACTACATACATGAAACCAAGTAAAAAACAAGCTTTTAAATACTTATTTAATGATACAAAGAGCTTAAACAGAGAAAGGCAATAAAACTGATTATATACAGATTATCCGTGCACTTCATGAGTTATCCAATCTGTTGCTAATGCTAGGGCAGGAACTACAGTGAGGGAAGCAAGACACTGATCATGAAAAATTTGACGCCCTCCTGTCATTCATGCAAGTACAGGCTCCATAGCTGGGAATTAGTGCCCCATTAAATTCCTTGCCCTAGGAGCCTGATTGCCTTGCCCTAAATCCTGGCTCTGGCTACTGTCTGTTACTATGAATTAGATTACTTAGTATCTACTACCTGCTGGGCACTATACTTGATGCTTTGGATAACATCTCATTAATTCACAAAACCACCTGAAATATTCGTTGCCCTAACCCCAATTTTACACATAAAATATCAGACGAGACAAAGTAATTTGCACAAGGCTATTTTGGGGTCTTGTACAAACCCTATATGTACTATGGTTCTCCAGATATCATTAATTCTCAAGCAAAACTTTTTAACTGCTCCAGATAAGACGTATTCAGTAATTTGGAACGACAGTTAATCAAATCCACCCTCTCTCCAACCAAGGGAGGCTGACCAGGAGAGTAAGGAGTTATCACTATCCAAAGTAGAGTCAAGACTTTCTACGAGATTAAATTTTTAATACTGAACTAAAATGGAGGCATGTGGAAGACAGATGCTCCTCTTAGGCAATTACCTGCAGAAGTTCGCTTCTGCTGCAGTTTAGTCAGAGAACTACTATTTTTTTAAGTGTATTAAAGCTTATAAGAGGCATTAACATATTTAATAATTAAATCCACGTGGAGAACACTGAATGATATTAGATAATATGAATGGGAATTAACAGTTTTTAAATTTTCTAATTCTTTAGGGAGAATTGCTGACCTCCCGAAATATTAGCATAAAAACATTATTTTCTGTAAGAAATAAAGGATCTGTTCACAAAGTCCCATTATTTAGTCTGATTTATCAAATTAACAGTTAACACCAAAATGCTGGCTCTTTGAAGATTAGCAAAAAATGTTTTAGAATCTCTAACACAAGCAGTACTTCAACAACTTAGAATTATAAAGCCCTTTTCAAAAGGCTGTCATTTTAAAAAGGCTGTCATATTTGCTCCCCTTTTTTTTTTTTTTTTTTTTTTTTTGAGACGGAGTCTCGCTTTGTCGCCCAGGCTGGAATGCAGTGGCCCGATCTCAGCTCACTGCAAGCTCCGCCTCCCGGGTTCACGCCATTCTCCTGCCTCAGCCTCCCGAGTAGCTGGGACTACAGGCGCCCGCCACCACGCCCAGCTAATTTTTTTTCTTGTAGTTTTAGTAGAGACGGGGTTTCACTGTGTTAGCCAGGATGGTCTCTATCTTCTGACCTCGTGATCCCCCGCCTCAGCCTCCCAAAGTGCTGGGATTACAAGCGTGAGCCACCGCGCCCTACCTTCTCCCCATATTTTTTTTTTTTACCGTACTTGTATGCTCCTACACAGTTACACACCGTAGGTGTTCAAATTGACTAAACAAAAACTTTCCAATGTCATGATGTCAAAAACTATGTAACGGTCATACAAAGTCATTGCAACTCAACAGTTATTTTCATAGTCCGTTTGGTAAAACATAAAGAAGTTTGATGACGTTTTAGTGTTCGGCCTATATACTGGTTTTAGGAAACGTACCAATAAATTATGAAGAGCTAGACAACCGTCAAATTGAAACTAGTTACTATGTGGAAATAATGTGTTGGCAGAGAGTGCCTGCCAACAAAGTGGAAAAAAAAATATTATGCTCTTGGTTTTTGAGATAGAGTCGCACTCTGTCGCCCTGGCTGGAGTGCAGTGGCACGATCTCGGCTCACTGCAAGCTCCACCTCCCAGGTTCAAGCAATTCTCCTGCCTCAGCCTCCCGAGTAGCTGGGATTCCAGGAGCCCGCCGCCAGGCCTGGCTAATTTTTGTACTTTAGTGGAGACGGGGTTTCACCATGTTGGCCAGACTGGTCTCAAACTCCTGACCTGGTGATCTGCCCGCCTCGGCCTCCCAGGGTGCTGGGATTACAGACGTGAACTACCGCGCCCAAACAAGGTTTTTTGTTTTTAATGCGACAGTTTAAGTATTAACATTTGTCCCTACTATCTTGAAAACGAAATAAGCTGCTTAACGTCTCCAACAAAAGCAGTTATATATCTTCCCTACTTCCACAAGAAAGCCCAAGTAAACGCCCCGAAGAGCAACCTTACACAGGTATAGCGTTCAAAAGTTTGTAAAATTGTTTACTCGTGTTTTACTCCACCTTCACAACTGTGAGCTATCATTCCCATTTAATGGGGAACTGAGGCTCGGTATAAGTTTACACATCCAGTGAATGGCAACGATGGGATTCTGACTCAAGTTCAACGTTTTAATAAACTCAAATGTGCTCTACAGTAAATGCGCCTACTGACAATGGGAAATGGGATGCTGGGGCAAGCGAGAATGAAGACTATGTAGCCACAGTACTTAAGTTCAATTCACGCCAGTCGCGAGACATAGATTTAAAAAGTAACCTGAACTCAGCTTTGCTCCTGATGTACTTGGAATTGTAACTGCGCTGAACTTTTACTTATTTATATTTCAAGTACTCTACAGTTCTGAGCCCCTGCCAAGGACCCCTTTCGAAGCCATCAGGGGCTTCGAAAGCCTCGCCTCGGGCTGGATGGGGCGCGGGGCTAAGGCGGACCGCGCACCTGCGTGCGGAGCTCCTGGTTGTTGCTTTCTGCGTTCTGGTACAGCCGTTCTGTGTGATGCAGCAGCTTCTCGATCTCCCGCACCTGCCGCTTGCAGCTCCGCAGTTCACGTTCCAACTTCTCCACCTTCCGCCTTAGCTGGGCCAGCTCAGGCTCAGGGGAGGTGGGCGGCGGCGGGGACGGCGCCTCCGAGGCCATGTGGTCCGGCGCGAGACTGCTCGTTGCCGCGGAGGGGCTGCGTTCAGGCCGAAACGGACGCCGGCGGACCCAGAGGCCACGGGAGCGCGCGGGCAGCGAAAGGTAGCCTCACACCCGGCCGGCCGCGGTGGCCCCTGGCCATGACGCCCTGAAACTCACTTGTAGCCGAACGGGGCTGCGGGCGACGAGCAAGGGACTGAGGATGGCCCCTGCCCGATGTGCGCGGCCTGGAAACCGGAAAACTTTCCTGGAAACTACCTTCTCCAGCTACAGAAACAGAGGGAGGAGCGTGGGATAAGGAGCCCGGAAACCAGCGTCCAGAAAACCAGGGTCCAGAAGCGCTCCGGCAGCTCCCCAGTTGAGCCGGAAACTACGGCGCCAGCGGTAGGCGGGGCCAAGACGGAACAGGAAGCGACGGAAAGCAGTAAGGACCGATAGTGTGCGTGCGGACGTCTAGCCTGCGGTACCTGAGGGCGTGAAGAGCTGTTGGCAATGTGGCTACCGAAGCCTTAGAGTGATAGGGAGGCTTGCAGCCTCTGGTCTCAGACATTTGCACTTGCTGATGTTCTTTGAACAAACTTTTAGTATAGTATGCATTTCCTATCTCCTTGTTTTACAAATAAGAACAGAGTACTCCAGTAATGTTTTGTGGGGACTATAATGCTCTACTTACCTATGTCACCTGAAGAATGAGGAGGCTGATAAATTTAGAAAAGGGCTTTATTTCTCATGAAGGGTTACAGCCTGCAGGGTGGCCATCCTGACAGGCTTCGAGGCATAGCCTCTGGTCAGAAGCTGAGAACAAGACACTTGGAAGGAAGGGCAAAGGGAACAGAAATTTATGCTGAGCAGGGTGGCCAAATATATTCACTGAGCTGTAGGAGGATTCATGAATATTTATGAAAGGAGAAACATGCACATGCACAATTAAGCTTAAGCTTCCTGCCTCTCTGTGGGACCCATATTCAAAGAATGGTGGTGTTAGCATGATCCCAGTGTGACGTTTTCATCCTCTGACGTCAAATGGCAAAGCAGAGGAGATGAAAACCCTCACTGTGAGTCCCTTGTAGATTGGCCAGAATTGCTCTGTGGTTGGTGGTCTCTTATCAGGAAGGAATGCTGGTTGGTGTGAAATCAGCCCAACTGTCCTATAGAACTGATGTTTATGGTTTCTTTTGAATAAACCTGGAAACTTACCCTCCCAGTCTTAAAACTTCAAAAAGTTACATTTGTCTTATCTGAGTTCCTTTCTTGGGAAACCAACCATGAGGCCTCCCAGATAGTATCAAGGAACTGAAACTTACCAGATCACTGCATCTGCACAATGAGGCACCATATCCCTCACCCATTATGATTCCCTAACCAGCCACATGCTGCCTGTTGAACAAGTCCTCATCCTTACTGCTTACTACTTCCTATTTTCCCACATGTAGTCACATTTCTCCCTTGCCATATAAACCCCTAATTTTAGTTGGTTGAGTAGATGAATTTGAGACTGATTTCCTATTCTCCTTGGCTGCAGCACCCAAATAGAGTCTTCTTCCCTGGCAATACTCCTTGTCTCAATGACTGGCTTTTTTTTTTTTTTTTTTTTTTTAATGTAAAAGTTAAACTTTATTTATTTTTTTTTTTTATTATTATTATACTTTAAGTTATAGGGTACATGGGCATAACGTGCAGGTTTGTTACATATGTATACTTGTGCCATGTTGCTGTGCTGCACTCATCAACTCGTCAGCACCCATCAACTCGAATGACTGGCTTTCTATGTAGTGTGCAATGGATCTGTTCAGTCAGTTGAGGGGCTCAGAATTTTACTTTTATTTCTAATTTAGTCATTCTGCTGGTTCCTAAGTTTAGACCCCCTGGGAAAATAGAGCGAGTACATTAGGTCTGAGCCACAAAAAGGAGCATCCCTGGTGGGAAAATAAGACAGAGACAATATTCTGTGGAACAGGGGAGAAAAATGCTCTGGTTTGGTGCATTTATTTGGTCTTTTGTCTGCATGACCCTGGCATTGGTTCGCCAATATTTAAACTGATGAGAGCTTCTTTGGAACACACTTCCTTCCTTTGCCAACGTCATTTAGAATTAGATCATGAGCTCAGAGTCCTGGGCCTGAGATTCATGGAGGTCAGCAGCTGTGTCATGCAGATGCTCCTCTCTCAGGGCTCAGCACAGTGCCTGTCACAGAGCAGTATCCATAAGTGCTGAACACAGCTGAACAAGATAATCCTGTTTGGTGTCTTAGATCAGTGGCCACTTCCATTAACTGTATTTTCTTATTTTTTGTATTATTGATGCTCTGGCATCTGGGGTCTCCATGACCAGGGAGATACCCCCTCCAAGGGTTAGCTAATTCCTAGACATAGCAAACAACTCACCCAGCATGCCACCCACTGATCATCTACCTTCTTTATCAGACTGTTACACTCCATGCCAATATTCCCCTGCCCTCATCACTCCAGGGCCAAGTACCAGACAACTAGGAACAACTCCTACATCTCAGATCCCACTGAAATTATGCAAACTAAACCTGCTTACCCTGACTTGTCCATTCCTTCCTGCAAAAATCACATAATGTTTTTTGCCATATTTCCTCCCACTCCTTCTGCCTCCTTTTGGACCTTGGTGCTTCTCCACATTGCCTTGTGTGGCTTGGTGTGCATCCTCCTCTTGGGCTGGGTGAATAATAAACTATCTTTTTAATAGCAGATCATCTCCTGATCTGTTGGCCTCACTATAAATAATAATAAAATCTAAATTTTAAAACATGGCTCTGTATGTATTTTTGTCTTGTGCTCTGCCACTAGATCATTCGTAAACAGTGAGCTTTCCAGCAGAGACCTGCCCTCTGTAGGTCCTGTACACATTCCTCCTTAGGCCTGAAGAGCTCTTTACAAGGCATTGTATCTGGAAACATAGAGATTCTACCTTATTGTCATGTCAAGAGTAACCCTCAAGCCATCAAAGGAAATTTAGTGAGAAGACATGGTATGTCCCCTGTGATGTAGAAAAAAGATGTATTGAAAAAATTCTGACTTCCCTTTATGCATTATGACTCCACCAATGAACATATTGACATCTTTTTTAAAAGATGCTATTTTCTACTTTCTCCACCTTTGGGGGATAAGAAAATCCATAAATACCATTTGAAAGGTATCTTTAAGATGGTATTTCAGTTTTTAGTAATTAACTGGAGAATAAGTAAGCTTATTAACCGCTACTTCAAGCAGTGATCCTCTTATTTGTCTTAATCTATTCAAGGCTAAGTTATCTTTACCTTGTAATACCAGTCTGTACCTTACCTCTGACCATTAGAAAAGAATGACTTTTTTTTTTAGAAAAAGTCTTGAATATCAGGAATTGCATTAAGATACTAGTATCAGAGGTGGTCTATAGTGGCTTATTAAACAAATTAGGGTGTTATCCTGTTACAGAGCCTAAAGAGGGGCAGTCCACGGCCAGTGACTCCACAGTTCTTCAGGGACCCAGGCTCGGTATGTCTTTCTGCTCTGCTATTTTCGGAGCATGTTTCCAGAGCCTCCAGGTTGATCCATGGTGCAAGATGGCAGGGGGTGAAAGGAATTTCCCAAAGCCCCACCCAGTGGTTCCTGTCTATGTATCAATGGTCACCCCTTGCTGCAAGTGGGGCTGGAAATTATGTGTATATGTGTGTTTTTCTAAGCTAGACATGTTATTCTCCTAATAATATAGGGATTCTACAAGTGAGGAAGAAGGGCAAAATTCATGTTGAGTAGGTTAATAGCAGTATTTGCCACACCTAGTTTTCAGATCTAAGAGGTACTTAGCATAGTGGGCAGAGGCGCTGCCCTAAAGAAGCATTCAACTTGACACCCTTCACGATTTGATTTTGTTTTGTAATGTTTTTTTCCCACATCCTTTCCAATAAATTATATGAACCATTGTTGTACTTTTTGCCATTATGAATATAATGAGGTATTTCCTTGCTGTTTTAATTGATGCTCCTCTGATTACTAGAGAATCTCATGCATTTGTTGAAATATATGTATGTTGAAATGGCTATATGTCCTTTCCTTTCTGTGAATTGCCTATCCATATCTTTTTTCCCATTTCTTTCTTGTTATTTTGCAGTTCTTTATATAAGCAAGGTATTGCTTCTTTATGAGTTTTAGATATTACAGATATCTTCTCCCAGTTTGTCATATATCTGTTAGCTTTGTCCAGTGTTCTTTGTTAACCAGGAATTCTTAATTTGTATGTAGTGAAATCAGTCTTTATTTTATTTTACTTTTTAAAATTTTATTTGGCTTTACAGTTTAGGGTTTCATGAAGATTTTCCTTACCCCAAGTCATATTTTCTTCTATTGATCTTATGATTTAAACTTTCGCATTTGTTCTCTATTCCAACGGGGGGGTATTCAGACATGACCTAGTTTTCTCAAGACCATCCCCTTTGCATTGCTTTGTAGTACCACCATCATCTTCCATCAGGTTCCCATCTTTATATGTGGGTCTAGTTCTGAGCTTGCCATTCTTTTCCGTTTGTCTATTAGTCTGCTCCCATGCTGGAGCCATTCTGTTTTTATCACTTAGGTTCTTTAGTATGCCGTAACTGGTAGGGCAAGGCCCTATTTTGTTTTTCTTTTACAAAATCAGCTTATTCATAAACCTCTATTTTTCCATAACATTTTAGAATGAGTTCCTTGAGTTCCAATGGGATTTTTATTAAGATTACACTGAATGTATAGATTTATTTAGGGGAATTAACATAAAACTTTATTTAGATAGTCAATTCACATACTTTTTTTGCTTAATATTTTTCTTGGACTTTAGTACAGTTTTAACACTTGTTTTGGGAAAGGTCTTGGGCGTTGTTTCTTAAGTTATTTCCTAGACACTCTGTAGTTTTATTGTGAATAAAATTTTATACTGTAGTATATTAAAGAGGGAAAGAAAAATCGAAGTGATGAATAGGTTTCTAGGTTGGACAAGGAAGGTAGGGACTATTGGAGAAGAGTATGTTGCATGAGGAGGAAGGGATGCTTTAGTTTTGATTTTGTTGATTATATTGAATTTGAGGTGTTCAGTAAATAGTGAGCACTGCAGAAGCCTATCTGAAGCTTGAGAAACAGATCTGGCTGTAGAACTAGTACTGTGTAAAGCAAACTCAAATGGCTCGAAGGGCTAGGGAGATAAAGCAAATGAATGGACAAGGCAGCTACTACTCAGCTCCTGAGAACTGTGGAGACATGTGGGAATGTGGACCCTGTGTTGCAAAGCTTCTGATTTTTCAAAAAAAAAAAAATTCAATCAGGATTTTTATGTGAAATCTTTCTGTTTTAAAAAACTGGTTCAAATTAGAAAAGTAATTTCTGTAACTTCAGTGTCATATGATTTATTTTGTTTTGTTTTGTTTTTTGAGATGGAGTCTTGCTCTGTCTTCCAGACTGGAGTGCAGTGGTGCGATCTCAGCTCACCGCAACCTCGGCCTCCCGGGTTCAAGCAATTCTCCCACCTCAGGCTCCCGAGTAGCTGGGACTACAGGCACCCATCACCACAACCAATTAATTTTGTATTTTTAGTAGAAACAGGATTTCACCATGTTGGTCAGGCTGGTCTCCAACTTCTGACCTCAGGTGATCCACCTGCCTTGGCCTCTCAAAGTGCTGGGATTACAGGCACGAGCCACCGTGCCCAGCTGTCATATGATTTATTATAAGGAATTGACTCATGTGGTTATAGAGGCTGAGAAGTGCCACAATCTGTTGTCTGCAAGCTGGATACCCAGGAAAGCCTATGGTGTCATTTGAAGGCATGAGAGCCAGGGAGCCAACGGTATAGATTCCAGTCCAAGTCTGAAGGTCTGAGAACCAGGAGTGCCAAGGGCAGGAGAAGATCAATGTTCCAGCTCAAGCAGTCAGGCAGAGCAAGAATTCAACTTTACTCTGTCTTTTTCTTCTATTCATACCTTCAGTGGGTTGGAGAATTCCCATCCACATTGGGGAGGGCCATCTGCTTTACCTAGTTTGCCAATTCAGATGCTAATCTCTTCTGGAAATAACCTCACACACACCCCAGAAATAATATTGAAGGAGATAAATGAGCATCTTGTGGCCCAATCAAGCTGACACATAAAATTAACCATCACACTTTGGAAATTGCATGAATGGCCCCAGTTCTTTATCTGTCTTGCTTCCTCATCCTTTGACATGTGATTTTGTGGTTTTCCTCACTAAAAGGGAAGAATCTCCCCTTCACCTTTGAGCTGGTTTGGCCATGTGATTTGCTTTGGCCAGTAGAATGAGGTGATGTGACAGCAGAGTGGCACATCTAAGCCTAAGTCCCAAGGCCTTAGTGATTCTGTTTGCCCTCTGGAATTCCTGCCATTGCCACGAGAAGAACATACCCAGGCACGTGTGTTGGTCTCAGGAGAAAGGTGAATACAGGGAGCAGACCTCTCCTAACTTAGATGCTCCAGCTAAGACCAGCTTACAGCGGAGACTTCAGGAAACCCTCCGATAAATTAGCAATCCTGGTGGTAGTGATCAACCAGCCCACACATCACCCCTAGGCTTGTAAGAAATAACGAAGGATGGTTGTTTAAAGTCACTGAGGTTTGGGTGTTTAGTATGCAGCAAGAGCTAACTCATACTCAATCTGATCTAGAGCCATTCCAGGAGCCTATGAATTTAATCAGGCTGGAGTTCAAATGCCTGAGATATTATAATATTCCACAACAGAGGAATATTGTCAATTCAATAAAAGCTGATTTATATCCAATTTCTTTTAGAGTGTCATCAATTTATATTTAATTAATATCCACCTGTCATAATTTATATTGGATACGGTGGGTAGCCAACATTTTCTTACCTGATTCAACTTTTTGATGCCACAGGAGAATATCTGGGGAGCCATAGCATTTTGATAGTTATGATTTATTGCCCCATATTACTTTTGGTCAATTGACCATTATCTGTTTCCTCCCCTGGAGGCCCAAGAAAAGAATGGGTGGGTATAACATTAAAACACTGGAGTGACGGTAAAGGAAGCCAGAGGAAGCTAGGTAAGACACTCTTCTCCACCCCCAGCTGAAATTCTTACATTTTGTACCTTCCTTTTATGATAGTATAATGAGTAAAAACATTACTGTGTTATGAATCTTCCCACATCCTCCTCCCTTCTACTCTCCCTTAATAATAAGAATTCAAACTCTCAAAGGACAGTCTGTCCCACTGGACCAATTCAAGGTCTTTAGAATGCAAAATGAATGGTTCATACTAGAGTAGTATTTAAGTTCTTTGTGGTGAGAATGTTTTTAAAAATTCTAGTTCATTATGGATTAATACTTTTGTAAGACACAACAAAATGCACGAGTGAATGGGAGAGGAGAGAATAAGGGATGCAAGAAAGGTTACTGGGCAGTGTGAAATGGTGCCCTTTTAATAGTTCTGAAGAAATGCCAAATCAGTTTGGATTTTTAATTTTAAAAAGATTTTTTGGCTATTTGAACTGTGCTTTTTTGAATGCAACTGGCCCATTCCAACAGGAATTTTTTAGTGTTAAAATTGGATACAAAATACAAAAATCAGCAACCATTGTTAAATTCTTCTGAGGATGTTCATTGCTTGCTAGTGCCTTTCAGGTATCCTACAGCATAAGCAGGAAGGTGCCTACCTAGTTCTTTACAAATCACTCAAGCTAGCTCTTGCTCAACTATGTCTAATTGCCTGCTGCATAGGTCATATCTTTTTCCTCAGCCTAAACCTGAACATGAGCCTGAGCCTGTAAATAATTTTTATTCAAAATATTAGATTCATTCATTTTCTCACTGTCTCCAAGGTCCCTGGGAGTTAAGCCCTTTCTGGCTGCAACTTTAAAAAGTGTTTTTGTGGCAGGCACTGCTAGTTGTCAACCCAATAGCCATATTTTCCCCTTTCTGACAAGAGAACCTGAATTTTCTTCTGGGTAGCAATGCATCTAGCTAAAGTGTACATTTCTCACTCTTGTTTGCAGCTAGGTGACCATGTGTCAAAGTTTTGGCCAATGAGGTATAAGTAGCAGACTACAGGCAAGGTTTCTGGAAAAGCTATAGTTTCCTGTTGTATTAGTCCATTTTCACACTGCTGATAAGACATACCAGAGACTGGGCAATTTACAATAGAGGTTTAATTGGACTTATAGTTCCACGTGGCTGGGGAAGCCTCACAATCATGGCAGAAGGCAAGTAGTAACAAGTCACATCTTAACATGGATGGCAGCAGGCACAAGAGAGAAACTGTGCAGGAAAACTCCCATTTTTAAAACCATCAGATTCAATAATCTCCCACTGGGTCCCTCCCACAACACATGGGAATTACGGGAGCTACAAGATAAGATTTGGGTGGGGACGCAGAGTCAAACCATATCACCAGTTTAAAAAAGATCGCTTTGGTCTTTTGTTTTTGCCTTTCTCTTTCTTCTTCTCCCCCCTACCTGAAAGATGGACCTTATGCTCAAGGTGGAGAAGCCACAACATGACTGTGCGATGAACACCACACCCTAAGGAAAGCAAACCAGAAGGATGGGAGGATCCCAGGATGTTAATGTCACTGGAACCACCTTTCTCTGAACTTCCTCTTGATTAAGTTACCATAGTGGGGTTTTTATTTCATTCAGCCTAATGTAATGCCTAAATGACATAGTCTTTTTAAATGTGGTTTATCTACTTTGTTAAACATCTTGGTAATTTTTACTAACCTAACTTTTAGGCGAAGTATTTACTGTCCCGTTCTCTAGGAACACTTTAAGAGAATTCCAGCTCAAGGAATAATTGCTGGCAGTATGATAAGAGTAAGTTTAAGAACCTCTGGCCTTTGGGAGGCCGAGACGGGCGGATCATGAGGTCAAGAGATTGAGACCATCCTGGCTAATATATGGTGAAACCCGTCTCTACTAAAAAATACAAAAAACTAGCCGGGCGAGGTGGTGGGCACCTGTAGTCCCAGCTACTTGGGAGGCTGAGGCAGGAGAATGGTGTGAACCCGGGAGGCGGAGCTTACAGTGAGCCGAGATCCGGCCACTGTGCGACAGCCTGGGCAACAGAGCGAGGCTCCGTCTCAAAAAAAAAAAAAAAAAAAGAACCTCTGGCTTCCTGGTGCTTCCATTAGCAATAGAAGATTTCAGACTATGCAGGGTTCTTCTCTACCATCTTTTGTTCTTCCTCTGTGTGAATAACCTAGGAAAGCTTTCAGTTAAGAAATATATCAGTTGGCTCAGAAAGTTTTATGTCCTCCAACCTTTTCCCCAAAAGTCAAGTGCAGTCATACACCAAATAACATTGTAGTTGATGATGGACCATATATATGAGAGTGGTGCCCTAAGACTATAACGGAGCTGAAAAACTCCTATCATCTAGTGATGTTGTAGCCTCTGTAACGTCATAGCACAAGACATTAACTTTTCTATGTTTATTATGTTTA
The DNA here is from genome assembly GCF_037993035.2 of Macaca fascicularis. NCBI lineage: Eukaryota > Metazoa > Chordata > Mammalia > Primates > Cercopithecidae > Macaca > Macaca fascicularis. The sequence goes on along the minus strand of NC_088380.1, from coordinate 80,984,391 downwards.
CACAGTATTCAGTACAGTCATAATGTACAGGCTTATAGCTTAGGAGCAACAGACAATACCATGTAGCCTAGGTGTGTAGTACTAGGCTACACCATCTAGATTTGTATAAGTCTTTGTGTAAGTACACGCTATAACATTCACACAATGACAAAATCGCCTAAAATTGATGAATGTCTCAGTATCCCTATTATAAAGCCACACAAGACAGTTGTATTAATTGACAAGTCTCCAGCAATTAATACTTTAAAACTTTCCAGAAATTTGGTAAAGTAATGTTTGTGAGGCTGCGCGCAGTGGCTCACGCCTGTAATCCCAGCACTTTGGGAGGCCGAGGAGCGTGGATCACGAGGTCAGGAGATCGAGACCATCCTGGCTAACACGGTGAAACCCCATCTCTACTAAAAATACAAAAAATTAGCTGGGCGTGGTGGCGAGAGCCTGTGGTCCCAGCTGCTCCGGAGACTGAGGTAGAAGAGTGGCGTGGGCCTGGGAGGTGGAGCTTGCAGTGAGCCAAGATCGCACCACTGCACTCCAGCCTGGGCGACAGAGCGAGACTCCATCTAAAAAAAAAAAAAATAGTGTGCAAAGCTCTAAATTTAGAACCTAGCACATAAGATGTTTGCAATGAATATTAATTATTGGTGTTCTGTTTTATGAATAGTGTTTGCTACATGCCAGGAGCTAGTCTAATTACTTTTCAAAAAATAATTATTTACGTGCTAGGCACTGTTTTAAGCACTGTATAGATATTAACACATTTAATTCTCATAACAGTCTTGTGGGATAGGTATCATCATCATCATCACCACCTCTATTTCACAGAGAACAAAAATGGAGTCCAGAGATTAGGTAACTTGCTTAATATAACACAGCCAGTAAGAGTCAGAGCTAGGATTCAAATTCAGACAATCTGCTTCCAGAGGCAGTGCTCTTAAATTCACGTTAGTGTCATCATCATCATCATCATGAACCGTAAATTCAGGTTTATGCATCAGCATGAGGCATTAATGTATACATGATATTAATTGATTATTAAAGTTTTGTCTACACAATCTATGGATTAATATGATGTGTACATTATTCTTGTAAACTAAATTACATTTTAAGGGCAAAAGTGGGCTTGCTAATGAAAAAGTAGATATAGAACCATTATAGAAATCTTAAAAAGATTAACAGGAACACAAATCTGCAAGGAAAGTTAGAGTTCATTGACAATTCCATGTCTTTTTATAGGATGGCTGAAAGATCATTCTATTAATATATCCTACTTGTCTCTCAAGTTGGTATAATGACCAAATGTGAAAGCACTTTGTAAACTGTTTTTTTAAAAACAAAGCCCTATAGAAATGTAAGCTATAATTACCTTTTATACCCTACAAGATTCAGAACAGTATTCATTTATGTGACATATACATGCATTCACATCCTTGGGAAATTTCTCAAGGGATATATAACATTCTGTCCATGTTGGCTACCACTGGAGAAGTGGGATTTCTGCTCTGACAGGGACTTAATTTCTCTCAAATCCTTTTTACTGAGACCAAATGATGACTTCAAGAAGTAACACAAAACACAATTTGACCAGAAGGTGGCAATAAAGCATTGACATTTTCAAAAGGTTTCAGGCAAAAGTTTGACTAACACGGTATTGTCTATCTAAAGAGTCAAAATGTTGCCTGGAGCTTCTAATGGTCCAGATTCTGGGCCTGATGTCCTTCAGATGATTATGGAATTAGAGGCCTGTGTTCAACTGTAAGGAGCAACTCCCCACCTTCCCACCGTCACCCCAGGTGTCCCTACCCTGGAGAGGCCAAGACAAGAGGTGACTGGAATGTGGTGAGATAAATGCCAGTACAAATGTGCAGGGAGCTCCAGGAATGCTCAGGGTGCACCAGGAACAGGGCTATTTATCTGAAGAGTATGTCCCCATCTTGGGGCATTATGGGAGGAAATTAACATGAAACTAAGAATCCCCACTTGAGTTAACTTTATTGTGTCAGTGGAATGATTCATGGGATAGTGTAGTTATGTTATTTTTAATCCTTTGGTGAAGTTTTTCTATGTACCCATTTTACTGCATCTAGCAATGTGATGTCTTCTCTTTGTTCTTCATCTAAGGAAAGGGAAAGAATGTCGGGAGAAACTGGTGTATGTACTCTTTGATTTGGTACCCCACACCTTCTACCTCAGGTAACCAAAGAAAAGGATCCTAAGAAGACTCCCTTACTTCTAGGAGGTGCACATTAGTGCTGGATAGAGTAGGCTGGGCCCAGGTTTGTTAAAGAAGAAATCATTCTGACCCTCGTTAACATGGTAAGAAGGATCCTAATCGGAACTATTGCAATAGGTAAAAGTGTCAAGACCATTGCAATAGAGGAGAGAGATTGGGTTCATCACTGAATATGGCAAGAACAAGTGGAGATTTACAGCGAAGGAGCAGGTTGGGAGTAATGATGGGTGGAAATTTTCTAAGAAGGGAAATCAAAGATTGGGGATTCTTGCTAAAGTAGCCAAAAAGGGCTCTTGCTGAGGGCAGGAAAGGCTGTTGATTAACAATCAACAGCGATCAAATATCAAGGGTGTGGGATTCTCTCTAAACTGACTTTGAGGGATGCTTGTGAAAACTGGGCACGTTGAGGCCTAGTTGAGAAGAGGGCTCAGGAGAGACTGACTAAAGTTTGGTCAAGGAGAGAGTCTTTGTCGGGTTCAAATGTACAGAGAACATCAACACCTTAATTTATTTTATTATTATTATTTTTTGAGACAGGATCTTGCTCTGTCACCTACACTGGAGTGCAGTGGTGTGAATTTGGTTCACTGCAGCCTCGACCTCCCAGGCTCAAGCAATCCTTCCTCCTCAGCGTCCTGAGTAGCTGGGATCATAGGGAAGCACCACCACACCTGGCTAATTTTTGTATTTTTAGTAGAGATGGGTGTTTGCCCTGTTGCCCAGGACAGTACCTTAATTTAATGCAGAATCTGCCTCATAAACTGGCAGAGTTTTGATCTTCTGCCAAATGGCTAGACAGCCAGAGATTCAGTTGGAATACGAATGTTTGTATATTTTGCCATATATATTTTATTCCAATATAAAATTGTTAGAGAATGTATTTGCATAAACTTATAAGAACATGTGTTTGGGTACTTCTCTTTAACAGCACAATTCTTACTTCAATTAATCTGTATACGTTGATAAGCAATGTACCTCACCTGTGTTATGGCTGTGTTGCTTTTGCTGGGAACTTGAAGAACCAAGTGTGTTTACGGGAGACGTGTACGCTGGCTTACACTCTGACTTTCAGAAACCAGGTTAAGCCTTAGCTCTTTAGCAGTCCTAACTAGGATGATACAATAGCTGGAAGATTAAAATATAATTAAATAGTAATCCATAGCCTTCTGAAGACCCTTATTTAAAAAAAAAAAAAAAAAAAAAAACACACAGAACAAAGACGTGCTAAGTATCTTCAAGTTTTTATGTGTTTAAGTAGGCACATGCTTATCAAACTCCTTCTGTATCATTAACTTTGCAGGTGCCATTCTCTTTTTTCTTTTTTCTTTTTAGAGATGGGGTCTTACTTTGTTGCCCAGACTAGAGTGCAGTGGTGCGATCATGGCTTACTGCAGCCTCAACCTTCTGGGCTCAAGCAATCTTCCCACCTCAGCCTACCTAGTAGTTGGGACCACAAGTGCATGCCACCATGCCTGGCTAACTTTATTTTTTTATTTTTTATTTTATTAGAAATGGGGCCTTGCTGTGTTGCCCAATCTGGCCTCAGACTCCTGGGCTCAAGCAATCCTCCCACCACAGCCTCCAAAAGTGCTGGGATTACAGGTGTGAGCCATCATGCCCAGCCTTGTAGGTGTCATTTTCAGTTGATGACTGATGTGAATGTAATATTGGATAATTCAGGAACAAACGCATATGGATGTAGAGAAAAGTGGTATGTGAAGCAGTGTCTGTGTCTTGTGCTCACTTGTCAAATTGAATCATGTTAGCTACAGCATTATATCCAGACAAAAAGACAATAATTACAAAACACTAGATGAAGCAGCTTTAAGTAATCACAGCAGATAATACCAGTGAACCAATTCATCTGAAAACAAGTAGCTTGTATAATTTATCCTCCCTTCCTATATGAACCATGCCATTGGCTCACCAAATGATAGATGAAGGGAAATTTCTCTTTATAGAAAGATTTTAGGTGATAAGTAAAGAAGGAATGATGGAATTAGAATATCAGCATTTCATAGCCCCTAATATATTAATGGACCTAAATATCAATCATCAATATCTGCAAACCAGATATTATGTATCTCTTGATAGAGGCCCATAACAATACCTGTGAATTTGTCCTGCCCCAGAATTCTAAACTGAATCTGCACACAAGCCTCTACCAATTTATAGGAAGTCAAATATTCTCACTTAAATGGGCATATCTCAGGTTTGATCATATAATTTGAGGACCCGGGGGTAGCCAAAGGGCCAAAGGCCAAGAAAATGAAGCTCCACCTTAGATGCTTACAGGAATCACTTGAGAATCTTTTAAAATGACCAATGTTTAGTTTCACCTTAGACCTATTGAAGCAGGACTTTGGGGATAGGGCCCAGTACATTTCAAAAGCTGCCCAGGCAATTCCAATGGGCAACCAGTGTAAAGAACATATTTGGAGACACACAAAAAAGCAGGATAAAATGATCATTCTACATATTTGCATAGTAAGTCGAATTTTCTAAAGCTCAACAACCTTTCCCATTGCTTCACTGACCCCCTGAAACCCATCTATGATCCCAGAATAGGAATGGTTAAGAGCTTAGAAAGCAAAGCTGAAATGGAGAGGTCATTCAGAAGGGAGATAAGGTAGGACAGATCCAAGCTCTGAGATGGAATCACTCAAGAGCAGGAGTGAGATCTGGCAACACCATGTAGTGAAGTCTCAAACTGGTTAACAGACAGTGGAAGTCTAATAGGAGGATGAGAATGAGGCTCAGGAAGGTGCAGGCTGCAAGCTGAGTCAGACTGCAGGGTGCCCCGTAGCAGAGGCCAGGAACCTTGAGTCTGTTGCATCAGAGGACTGCCACGGGAAGAGGTCCAGTATGAGTTTCCTGTAAAACAGGTTGACTGTGAAGTCTTCTTTGCAGAAGCAAAGGCATCAGTGGGCCATGCATGAAGCTCTTTTGTTTCATGAGGGACACTTGCTGAAAAGAATTAGATTCTCTTTTACTCATGTAGACATTGGTGCTGTGGAATTTTGCTTTCTGAGTTAAGGTCAAAGAGGGAGAAGGTAAGTCAGGAACTGAGCATTTCCTGGGTACTTACCATGTGCCAAATTCTTTCACCTATTTCTTTGGTGAATTTTTTGCTCTAAACTGGCACCTCTCAGTGTGAGGGAAGGCACACATCCATGTTAGACAGATTTGGCTCACTTTGAATATTCTAGTTTATATCCTTCCAAAATAGAGAGTTAATTGGGGCTCGAAGGATATTTTTTAATGTACCGAGGATTTTGCTTTGGTTTAGTTAGGATGAGGCAAATAGATCAGAAGACTATTACCATTGAAAATACAGCTTGTGGTGGGGTGCAGTGGCTCACACCTGTAATCCCAGCTCCTTGGGAGGCTGAGATGGGATGATTACTTGAGCCTAGGAGTTTGAGACCAGTCTGGGCAACTAGTGAGACACTATCTCTACATAAAATAATAATAATAATAATAATAATAATAATAATAATTTAGCTGGACATAGTGGTGCCTGCAGTTCCAGGTACTAGAAAGGCTGAGGCAGGAGGATCACTTGAGCCCAAGAATTCAAGACTACAGTGAAATATTATCGTGCCACTGCACTCCATCCTGAATCACAGAGGGAGACCCTGTCTTTTAAAAAAAATGAATAAATAAATAAAATTCACAGCTCCCAAGAATAGGGGGCGAGACACACAGGGAAGCACCAGAGTTGATCAGGAGACAGAAGGAAGGAGGGAAAAACTAGTGTTGTGTTTCCATGGAAGGAATGGGTGAGGCAGGGTGAGCAGCTGAACAGGCTGGGCATGCACTGGATACATTGAAGAATCTAAGCGGGCTCTAAACTACAGGGTGATCTCTGGTTGGCCAGTACCTGGGTCTGGGGTGGCTGAGGAGAAGGGCATAGTGTCCCAGGCTGCAGAAGCCTGATATAAAGAGGTAGGTGGGGTATGGGCTAGGATTGGTTGGTTTGCATATCAAAGGTATGCTCTCACAGGCAAGTTGCTTGCCCTCTACAGGAATCAGCTGCCTCCTGTGAGGGGCAGTTCCTCCTCAGGTCGGCAAGGACCCAAGATATCAAAGCTTCATAAAATAAAATAATTAAAACATGATTAATACAAAAAAACCTTATTTCTAACTTCTAAAGTACTGTCTATGTCAACCAACAAAGTAACTCATATAATTGGGAAGCATTGAATAAGCAAGATCATCTGATTTAATCTAATTAATACTAGTAGGTAACATTTCACTAGTTTCTTCTATGTGCAACCTACTGTGCTAAGTACTTCAAATGCTTAATTGTATTTAAGACACATATTTGTATCTTGATTGTAACAGTAGTTACACGAATCTATACATGGGATAAAATGCCATAGAATTATGCAAAGCCTTACCCTTGCTCTCCCAAAGAAGAGTGTGTGCAAAAACTGGTGAAATTTGAGTAAGAACTGAGTCTAGTTAATTGCATTGTGCCAATCAATTTCCTGGTTTTGACAGTGACCTGTAGTTATGGAAGATGTCAGCATTGGGGTAAGTTGGGTGGTGGATACCTGGTACCTTACTATACTGTTCTTGCAACTTCTTATGAATCTACAATTATTTCCGAATAAAAAGTTAAAAGAAAACCCTTTGAGACCAATACTATTTTGCCCATGAGGAAACTGAGGCTTGGAGAGAGGTTAAGTAACCTGCCTAAGGTCACTCAGCTGGTAAGTGACAGTGTGATTCTAACCCAGAGCCTACCTCCCGTCAACACAAATTATATTATTCACTATAATCTTTAAATAAAATAGTGACTCCTATTAGTCACGGGATATGTCCAGGTTCCAATATGATCTAAAAAGTATGTAAATTAATTCAATTATACCATAGTGCTTGAAAGGTAAACTGCAGCATACTTAAAAGTTAGTATAGAAATTGTGACTCATCTGTATCAAGGAACGATGAGATGATGGCAGTCCATTTTATAGGTTTCTTTCAGCAATGAATTGTAAAATGTCAACACTTTTTCCTTTTTATTGTTGAAAATACCAGAGATCAGATTAATGGTTATATAAAGAGTTTATTCATTTACCAAGAAAAATTTTAGATCTGAGTCATAAATAACAGACAATGCACTTATTTTGTACAATTTAATCCTCTCTAATGGCAAAAAAATTGGCAACATATTTCCAGAATTCTAATTCCATTGTAAGTAGATGAATCATAGCACTTTCTATGACATACTTGTTAAAAAGCGTTTTCACTTCATTTAGTCTTAATTACAGTCGCAATATGCAGTGATGAATCGATTGAGTACTCATATCTGATCTCAAGGTCTATAAAATGTCAGAAACACATAGTAGTCAGAGATCTAGTACTTTTTTTTAACATATTATATGCCTATAAAATTAAATTCATAAATACAATCTGTACAGTTTTGTTATCCACTTCGTATCATTTTCCAAATGTTCTCAGTTACTTTCACCCTTGGTTATTTCTTTTATTTGGTTTAGTGTGACATGGTCTTATAGGACTTTTGATAATTTGGTATCATAGGCATATAAATAATCCAGGAGGCCTGGAATACATTTTAGTGCGACTGTGGTCTGACTGGATTAATGGACAGGAAGATACTGAGGTGTCCTCAGCATGTGGTTGCCATATTTCTCATTTCCTACTCTTAACTGTCTTTACAGAGCAGGTTTTTCTGTAACAGGTAGGAAGATGGTGGCCCAGTGTGGGTAAGGGCACACTGATTGTAACTGACGGTAGCCCAATGTGGATAAGGGCACATTGCAGCTTCACCTTGGCCTGCAGTGATGAAAACCAGCAGAGTTTGGTTTCATCAACCAACAACCACAGGTATAGCTTCTAGAATTGGTTTTTAGTTTATCTATATAAAATGCTACACAGGTTAACTGATTATCATTTTCAAAGAGAAAAAAAGGAAAGAAAGGCTAGTCTGAACTCATTAATACTTTTGAGCATTCTAATGAACGAACTTCTATGTTACAAGTTTACCTTCATTTTTGGTCTGATTCACTGTGATGATGGCAGGTTCATAAGTGTTTGTTTACAATGGACCTGGAGTTTGAAGGTACCAAGGAACTTCTATAGACGATGGATTCTACTCAGATACTAGGTGTCTTAGAATGTGCTTGGTCATTTAAAAGTTTCTAATATATTCTCAGTATATATTACTTATTAAGAGAATTAGGTAGATTTGATGAATAAGTAGAGTTTTAAAAATTATATTCCATATAATTTTATTAAGGATACAGTAGCCAGGCGCGGTGGCTCACGCCTGTAATCCCAGCACTTTGGAAGGCCGAGGCGGGCGGATCACAAGGTCAGGAGATCGAGACCATCCTGGCTAACACGGTTAAACCCCGTCTCTACTAAAAATACAAAAACTCAGCCCGGCATGGTGGCAGGCACCTGTAGTCCCAGCTACGCGGGAGGCTGAGGCAGGAGGATGGCGTGAACGGAGCTTGCAGTGAGCCGAGATCGCGCCACTGTACTCCAGCCTGGGTGACAGAGCGAGACTCTGTCTCAAAAAAAAAAAAAAAAAAAGATACGGTACAGATTCTATGTCACCAGGTACCAGGTAACTCTTCCACATCATGATGAAATTAGGGGTTGCTATAACCACTTAGGATAGTGTACGTTCCTTTGATGAGTGGCCTCAAGCTAACAAGATAGTAGAAACCAAGAAACAAGACCTCAATTGGCTTTGTAAAGACAGATGTTGGGAAGTCATGCATGTGTGTATTAGTCTGCTTTCACACTGCTAATAAAGATATCCCGAGACCGGGAAGAAAAAGAGATTTAATGGACTTATGGTTCCGCATAGCTGGGGAGGCCTCACAATCATGGTGGAAGGCAAGGAGAAGCAAGTCACATCTTTTTTTTTTTTTGAGATGGAGTCGTGCTTTGTTGTCAGGCTGGAGTGCAATGGCATGATCTCGGCTTACTGCAACCTCCGCCTCCCAGGTTCAAGCGATTCTCCTGCCTCAGCCTCCCAAGTAGCTGAGATTACAGGCATGCACCACCACGCCCAGCTAATTTTTGTATTTTTAGTACAGACGGGGTTTCACCATGTTGGCCAGGATGGTCTCGATCTCTTGACCTCGTGATCTGCCTGCCTCAGCCTCCCAAAGTGCTAGGATTACAGGCAAGTCACATCTTATGTGGATGGCAGCAAGCAAAGAGAGAGAGCTTTTGCAGGGGAACTCCTCTTTTTAAAACCATCAGATCTCATGAGATTTATTCAGTATTGCTAGAACAGCATGAGAAAGGTCTGCCCATGATTCAATTACCTGCCCCATGATTCAGTCACCTATCATTGGGTTCCTCCCACGACACATGGGAATTGTGGAAGTTACACTTCAAGATGAGATTCGGGTGGGGACACAGCCAAACCATATGAATGTAAAAAAAGAAGATCCCATGAGTTGCCACTATAGGAACCTGAAAGTTAACAATTCAGTTGCTGTTATTCACTCAAAAAATACTCAGCAAATATTTATTGTCTGTTTAGTAGGTGCACAGATCTTTGCTGTGTCCTGAGGGAGATTCAAATATGAGCAACAAATTCTCTACTGTCAAGGAGCTTAATTTTTGTTGTCATAGAGGCACACGTCTAAACAATCAAAATTAACCCAAAGGCAAAATGACACAGGAAAAGCACAAACAAGGTGCTATGGGAAGAAGGAGGAAGAAGTCAGTGACTCCTGACAAGATGTTGACAATCACAAAACAGAGGACCAGAATGAGAAGGTGACCCAGTCACCAGTTAGGAGACACTTGGAGGTGGCCTTCAGTGCCACACCCAAACCAAGCCAAGGGTCTCTGATGCCAGAGCTAAGTCCCATCTTCTACTTGTATCAATTACCAACTACATGCTGAGACTCTTGAACAGTCTTCAGTGTAAACAAGTTGAAACAAGCAAGAGTTCGTGCTGATGTCTGGTATTGTGTGTTCTTCAGGCAGTATATGTACATGTTGTCATTTGATGGATGAAATACATTTCTCTTCATTGGAACAAATATACCCAGGAGAATTCCCAGTGTATTGCAAGCAGCCAGGCAAGGCCAGCAGACAAGCTGAAAAGATGTGTGGAAGACAATTTAGGAGAAATAGAGCCTGGGCACCCATTTTGGGAAAGCAGAAAATGAAACTTTTTCTTTGTGTGGACTCCATATGGGCTGAGCTGTTTAGGTGTCCAATAGACATAGAGGCAGTGACAGTGAAAGACAGTGGCTATTACTGTGGACAAGGCATGGATCTCATCACCAAATTACACTACAGACATCCAGCAGTGGACCAGTTGTTACTTAGCAGCACACTCTGCATTCTCTCCCCTGCTTATCAGTTTCATATAGAGATTAAACCTTTTCTGCTCAATTTCAGACCCTGTTGCAAATTTTCCTCTGTCCTGGAGCACAATCACATAGTTAAAAAGAGGATGCAAATGGATCAATAATTACCAAAATCATTAAAGTCCAAAGGATCTTGATAATGAATGTTCTCTTACAAATAAGCAGCTACAGGGATTAGCAGATGAATGTATCAGAATCTTAAGAATATTATAAGAACATCAAATAATCTTATCCTTGTCTCACCCCATGCTTACATTATTGTTTATCTTACTTTCCTTGATTAAGAGGCTCAAGAATGCTTTTTATCATTTTTCCAGTGCTAAATATATACCTATTTTGCAGCAAAACATAAGAACTGAAATCATTTTCTGATGTGTAATACTGAGTAGGTTGTCAGTTGTAGCAACTTATCAAAGGTTGAATTTTCCAGTTCCAAGGAATAAAATTAAATGTAATGAAGGTGTGAACAAAGGAGTAGATAAGCATTGTGAGTGCAGCACCTCTCAGGGTTTATCCCACTTTTCAAGCCCTCACAATAAACCCATCCATTCTGCTTAGCAAGCAGGCTGATCTCTTTCCCGAGCTGGTAAGAAAGTGTTATATTGCTATTCGTCTGTAGTGAAGTATGACTCTTTTGCAACTGGAGATAGCTCCTTCATTTCTATTACAGCTTACCTTCCCGCTAAAATATGCACAGAAATGACTTTATGCAGTGGTGTTTTCTTGGGGAAGGTTATTTGACAGTAGGATTATTTCCTCACTGAGTTTCATTATAATTTCATCAATGAGTTCAATGCTTTTTTCTAATGGCAATAATTTGATTTTTACATTTTTAACTTTTAAAATGTTCTAGCATTAAACTACTTATTTAGGGTGGATCATATGTGTGTATGCAATTTTCTGGTTATTAAGAAGTACACAAAAAAATGTAAAATGTGGTCTCTGTTCCTCCAATAGCCTGAAATCTAATAATGGAAGAAAGACATACAGACTTTAAACAATTGACAAAGTAGGAAAATAATGATTGAGTGCAGACAATACCCTGAAAGGAAGGGATGGGAGTAATCTGGAAGAAATAGGTTTTCAGCTGGACTTGACTGACAGAGAATATTTAAGTAAGTGAAAGGGAGTGAGGAGGGCATTTCAGGTGGTAGGCCAGCCTGGGAACATATCTGGAACCACTATTGGACCTGGCTTAGAGGTGGGAGGATTGTTTGGCAAATAGAAACACTGTGTATGTACACATGTAGTGATTTACATGTATGTTAGTTTTCTATTGCTGCTGTAACTAATTACCACAAATTTAATGGCTTAAAACAACACAAAGGTGTTCTCTTACAGTTGTGTAGGTTAGAAGTCTAACATGGGTCTCACTGGATTAAAGTCAAGGTGTTGATAGGGCTGTGTTCCTTTCTGAAGACTCTAGGGCACAATTTATTTCCTTGCCTTTTCCATTTATTTGCTTGTGGCCTCTTCCTTCATCTTCAAAGCTAGCAACGTTGCATCTCTCTGACCTTTCCTTCAAAGTCCCATCTCCTCTCTCCACAACCCAGAGACCTTCTCTGTTTTTAAGGACTCGTGTGATTACATGAGGCTTACCAGGATAATTCCAGAGACTCTCCCCATCCCAAGGTTCTTAACTTTAATTACATCTGAAACATTCTTTTTGCCATGTAAGGTATCATATTTAAGATTGCAGGGATTAGCATGTGGACTTTTTTTTGGAGGGAGAACATTATTCTGCCTACTACCCCATTTGCAAAATGTTTTTATAAGTGATATCATAGAGAGAATTAGGAAGTTGGTAAGAAAGGCGGATGATAAAAGGCTTTGAATGCTATGATGGGATTAAATTCCATCCACACTGACTGGACAGCATTTGAGTGTGAACAAGAAAGAGATATAATGATATCAGTGCTTTAAGATGATCTGTATGAAATTAATGCATGGGTTAGATTGAAGTGAAAGAGACAAGCTACTCCAAAGAGAGAAATTAGAAGGTTATTGCTATAATTCTAAGTTTGGGTGTAAGAACTCAGACTAAAGACATAATAGGAATTAGAGAAAAATCTGGGAAGAAGATTCAAGAAACTTGGAAACTAATTAACTTACAGGAGATGAAGAAAAGGAATGGACATTATATTAATTATTTCTCTCCTCCTCTGTCAGGTAGACAGTGATCAGCAAACTGGTACTTTAGACTAGTAGAAAAGCCATTGCTTTAAAGGATCTTGCAGTGAAAATTTTTGCAAAGACAAAAAGCTTTTAAAAATCTCACATACTAGCATACTATGATATGAATAATATGCCAGTATATAAGTCAATTTCATGCACAAAACACACATACTTGAGAATAAGTAGCACATTAAAATAATACTTTTACTGTGTAGCCAGTGCAACTCTAAAAACAACCTTTTGTAAAAGTCAGTTGAGAAAGTTTGGGTTTCCATGAAAGAAAGGTTTAAAAAAGTTTCATTTTCCAGAAAGTCAAACCCTATCATAAGCTTCCTTGGAAAGTGTTTCCAGTGAAAAAGGGAGAGAAAGGAGAGGTTAATAACTTTGGGAAATGAGACTCCCTAATTGTCCACTTTCAGTTAACTCGCAGAGCAGTCTTCCTTTGCTGGGGCACATGGTTCAGGAAATATCTGTGTGACCTCAAATACAGGGGTCTGCCCAAGACCCAGGCAGCCCTGTTCATCAGGAGCCCCTACTGGAGCCAATCATCCTATCAAATTTGGCCCTACTGACTCAGGATTCAGGTTACTTCCATTTCATCTTCACCAACAGAAAAGCTAGAATTCAACCTAAGGATATAGAAGCCAAAAAGATGTGAACAGAGCAGAAAAGGGCCAGACAGGATGCAGATGCGTGTGTGTGTGTGTGTGTGTGTGTGTGATGCATATACACATATATGTATATGTGTGTGTAGTTGTATGTGATATTTATATGTATATATGTATGTGTGTATATTTACATGTATGTGTGCTTGTATCTTTGCACCATGTTTCTATTATAAAACACTGAATGATACTTGATTTTAACAACCCAATAGTTTAAATTGCTGCTTTCCTTAAAAGTCTACGACTACATTAGCATAAATTCAAAAAATTTGGGAATTTTTTTACATTATCTGCATTTTTGAAGTAGTTATCCATTCAGTAACTACGAATCACAGGCTTTATCAATTTGCTGTGGAACAACATAGGGAACATCATTTATTATCAGTTTATTTCTGGCAGGTAATATTAATGCCTCAGAAGACTTTCACAGACATTTAAGTCATCAACAAAATAGATTGAGGCCAGGTGCGGTGGCTTATGCTTGTAATCCCAGCACTTTGGGAGGCCAAGGAGGGAGGATGACTTGAGCCTAGGAGTTCCAAGCCAGCCTGGGCAATGTAGTGAGACTCTGTCTCTACAAAAAATACAAAATATCTATGTATATACAGAGAGAGAGAGTGAAAAAAGCAAGTTGTAGAATATGTAGAGTATGATTGTGTTTTTGTAAAATAAAAAAGCTATATAAATGAATGTGTGTGCATTGATCTCTGGAGAGTGAGAACTGACTCAGGCAGGGAGAGTATGGACGCTCCACTTTTTCTTTATTATGGTTTGTACCATTGAACTTACCTTCAGAGAGAGTATGTGTATATGTGTGTTATTTTTCTAAATGATTTTTTAGTTTAAAAAAAGTTGTATTGTAAAAATTATTTTGCAATTGTTCAAAATAAACTTTTCTAGATATGTGTGATTAAGTAGTCAAGACAAACAGAGTGATGCTGTCTGTGTTATTGTTCAGTCAGGCTGACCACAAGAGTCAAGGCTTCATATCTGCCTCCTCATATCTAGTGTTCTATAAATAGTAGGCAACCCACAAAACTTCAAAACACTGCTTTATCAGAATATGCTCTCCACAAGTATCAGAGTACGCTCCTCAGGCGGTATGGCTCAATAATCACATGAATCTCACCCCACAAATCTGATCTTTGAATTAACTGTAAGTACTTTGTATTAACTCAGCCCAAGAAATATGTTAAAACTAATTGTTCACCAGGAATATAAATGCTTAAAGTGTGTGTAATTTCCAAGAAGTCATACTAACCAAATCCAATAAATATGACTTGATCTGAAATTTAGCAAAATTCCTAAGTGAAGGTATACAAAGCTATGACTGATGATAGCATCTTTCTCCCAGTACCCAAACCTGTATCTTTGGACTGATTCAGTTCAGTTTAATGCAATAGGAATAAAGGCTCAGTTCTTTTTCTCTGAGAATCTTTGAATCTGGCCCATCCTTTGTTCTTCTTGACCCTAGTCTCCAACAGATCACTGAATTCTGCTGAAGGCAGGTCCTTTTCTCCCGTAAGCGTTTATCCCACCATGCCTGGGTGACTCAACTGCCTCCTCTCTTATTACCTCGCCTCCAGTGTCTTCCCCAATCCCCTCCACTTTGTGATCAACTAAATCTTTTCTTTTGTTTTGTTTTTGTGACGGAAACTTGCTCTGTCGTCCAGGCTGGAGAGCAATGGTGTGATCTCGGCTCACTGTAACCTCTGCCTCCCTACAACCTCTGCTGCCAGGGTTCAAGTGATTCTACTGCCTTAGCCTCCTGAGTAGCTAGGAATACATGCGTCCACCACCACACCTGGCTAATTTTTGTATTTTTAGCAGAGACAGGGTTTCACCATGTTGACCAGGCTGGTCTAAATCTTGTGAAAATACCATTGCATTTCTTATTATTAAAAATTTATTATAAAGATAGAGGAATTTTAAAAGTTTGGCACTTAAGCAGAAATAGCCCAGAAATAAATTCATGTTAAAGATGTCATTTTAAGTCCATGGGAGTAAAATATTGTTTACACAATAGATGGTGTTGGGTTAATCGGCTGGTCATTTAGAAAAAAACAAGCTGGGCTGGATGTGGTGGCTGACGCCTGTAATTCTAGCACTTTGGGGGGCTGAGGTGGGCAGATCACTCAAGCTCAGGAGTTCAGGACCCGCCTGAGCAACATGATGAAACCCGTCTCTATAAAAACTACAAAAATTAGTGGGGTGCAGTAGTACGTGCCTGTAGTTCCAGCTTCTTGAGAGGCTGAGGTGAGAGGATTGCTTGAGCCCCAGATATCAAGGCTGCAATGAGCTGTGGTCGTGCCACTGCACTTCAGCCTGGATGACAAAATGAGACCCTGTCTCAAAAAAAGAAAAAAGAAAAAAAAGACAAAAAGAAGTCATATCTCACTCCTTATAGGAAAATCAATTCTGGATGAATGAAACATTTAAATATAAAAATGAAAACATAAAGTACTAGAAGAAAACTTGAGTAAAACTTTTTAAAATGAAATATTGTATTGGAGAGGAACTTTCTCACATTAATATAAAATCTAAGTCATAAAAGAAAAATGTTTAATAAATGTTGCTACTTAAAACTATAAAATGTTGACATGGCATAAATACCTAAATAAAGTTAAAAGACAAATTACAAATTGAGAAAAATATTTGTCACATACATGACACAAAAGGGCTAATTTTCTTACCAAAGAGTTCTTGTTGATGAGAAAAATATCAACGACCTAATAGCAAAATGGACAAAGAAATATAACCAGTTACAGAATTATAGTCAATTACTACCTGAAAAGCTCCTCGACCTCCTTCATAGTCAGGGTTCCACATTAAACAACAATGATATAGCACCGTTACTCGTCAAATTGGCAAATGCCCCTGAATATAACAGGAGTTTTTAAGTATTTAAAATTTTCAAATGTATTCATTGTTGTGATTGCAAAGGAGATTATGCCACAGTGGTTTTAGTAAGTCAGGATTATCTCATTAAAAGCTAACTCTTTTATTAAAACATCTTTTCTTGAATTGCAAATAAGATGCTTGAGAACACCGACAAGGAGAAACGATACTAATATGATATTTGTAACAGGCAGACAGACAGACCCCCCATGGAGGTCAGTGGGAAGGAGGAAATACACAAGTAGCAAATCCTCAGACCACTATGGCTAGACACCTGCTTCTGCCCAACTCCAGGAAGCTACCTGCCACGTTTTACTTGGTTCATAGTCTTTAGGGGAAGAAGCTGTGGGAAGAGGGCTGTGAAGTCTGGAAATTGCTGCTGAGTGCATCTTCAGAATATAGTAGATTCTTGAACCTCCCTACCACAAACAGTCCCTCAGGCCAAAGGGAGCAGTAAAAGTGCTTCCAGTGCAAAGGATCCACAAGGGAAATCGGGCTGTTTAAACCAGTGCTTCTTAAAATGGGGTCCCTGGTCCAGCAGCATCAACATCACCTGGGAACTTGTTAGAAATGCAAATTTTCAGGTCTCCCTGAGGTCTACCAAAACAGAAACTCTGGGGGTGTGTTTTTAAAACAAGTTCTCCAAGTGATTCTGATGCAGGATATAGTTTGGGAACCACTAGTTTGTTTGTTTGTTTGTTTGTTTATTATTCATTCATTTTTTTTTCTGAGATGGAGTCTCACTCTGTCGCCCAGGCTTGAATGCAGTGGCACGATCTAGGCTCACTGCAATCTCCGCCTCCCAGGTTCAAGAGATTTTCCTGCATTGGCCTCTCCAGTAGCTGGGATTACAGATGCCCGCCACCATACCCAGCTAATTTTTGTACTTTTAGTAGAGATTGGGTTTCACCATGTTGGCCAGGGTGGTCTCGAACTCCTGACCACAAGTGATCCACCTCCCAAAGTGCTGAGATTACAGGCATGAGCCACCTGGCCCGGCCTAGAAAACCACTAGTTTAAATCAACATTTTGTCCATTTCCCTGATGATGACAATCACTTAGATGGGGTCAGGGAGACAGGAAGCCTGTGAAAAATGCATACTCCCAGGTCCCACCTCAGACCTACTCAGTCAGAATCTAAGGAGCAGCCTGGGAATCCAGAACAATAACGACTAACTCAGGTGAATCTATAACTAGGGATGTTTGGAAAACTGCTTAAGCAATTCCTATTACCAGATGCACAATGTTAGAAAAACACACTTGCCTTACGCTCCAAACACACCAACGTTTATTTTTCTTGTAAACAAACATCCAGGCTTGCCTTACAGCTCAAATAAGATTCTTTCATATGACCTATTAAACAGCAGCCTTGGCCGGGCGTGGTGGCTCACTCCTGTAATCCCAGCTCTTTGGGAGGCAGAGGTGGGTGGATCACCTGAGGTCAGGAGCTCAAGACCAGCCTGGCCAACATGGTGAAACCCCATCTCTACTAAAAATACAAAAATTAGCCAGGTGTGGTGGTGGGTGCCTGTAATCCCAGCCACTCGGGAGGCTAAGGCAGAAGAATGGCTTGAACCCGGGAGGCGGGGGTTGCAGCGAGCCAAGATCGTGCCACTGCGCTTCAGTGACAGAGTGAGACTCCCTCTCAAAAAAAAGAAAACAAAGAAAACAAATAAATAAACAGCAGCCTCTTCAGGATGTGTTTGGCACCTCTAACCCACAACTTTCTTACGTGGTGATCTATATCTCAGAGATCCTAATTCGACAGTATTCACAATAGGAAACTGTAGATCATTTGGATGTTTGAAACCTGGTGGAATTTGGGAACATGGTGCTGCTTATTACCCTGAGTAACAGCAGGCAGCTCTAAGGGCCTGGGGTGAGAAGCATCTGGAGGGAAGAGTTACAATTGCCTCCATTGAGTCATACCCTGTAGACAATTGAGTGGTTGCGTTACTCCTTACTTGCTAAGAAGAGAACTTCCCCAGGCCCAACCTCCATTCCAAACTCCTTTGTCCCCTGCCTTAGGCTGTGGGGACAGGAAAATGGAAGTATGCTGGGTGAATATATTCTAGATCTTAGCACTGGGTAAGCACCACATTTTGAAAGCACTCTGAGGAGCTCCTGCCCTGGCAAAGCCCAAATGGCTCCCAACTTCTCTAGGAAAGCAGCCATAAGCTAATGAAGACTGAAAGGCAGCCCAGTCCAGAAGCTCAGAAGACAGTATATTCAGGAAAATAGAGGACAAAACTAATTTAACTTAAAGAATATCTTTACATCTGCTATTCATTATATATACTATAAAATAAGCAAAGTCTCCAGCAGTTTTCTTTCAGTTCAGCTGTGCTTCCAAGTTCAGATGGCTGGTCTGTAGTGTAGTATGTGACCAGAAAGATCACAGGTTCCAAAGGCAACATTGTTGTCTTAAAAAACATGAGCAGCTAAGAGCATCGCTGTTGTAGGAGAAGAGGCCACAAAAGTTAGAATCAACCAGTGTTTCTAAATAGCTTTGCCCCATGGATCACCCCAGGGAAGTCTGGGAGCCTATTTATTCTCTGCATAGTCTAGTGCCATCAGCTCTCTTCAACAGCAGAAAAAAACGTCATAATGGGAAGACAGGACAGGGCAGGGATGCAATGATTCTGGGAAATTCCTGGGGGTGGGGAGATAGAGGAGACAGCTGTTATACAGTTGCTTTAGAAGAAGAAACACCAAGAGGAACCTCTGCCTCCATTGCTGAGTGAGTTGGTGTTTTGCTTTTCATTCTAGGCTTATAAATATCTTAGATCTTTTTTTTATAGTTTCAACTTTTATTTTAGTTTCAGGAGGTACATGTGCAGGTTTGTTACCTGGGTATATTGTATAATGCTGAGGTCTGGGGTATGAGTGATTCCATCACCCAGGTATTGAGCATGGTACACAATAATTAGATTTCCAACCCTTCCCCTCTCCTTCCCTCCCTCCTCTCATAGTCCTAGTGTCTATCGTTGCTATCTTCATGTCCATGAGTACCCATTGTTTAACTCCCACTTACGAGTGAGAACATGCGATATTTGATTTTCTGTTCCTGCGTTAATTGACTTAGGATAATGGCCTCTAACTGCATCCATGTTTGCTGCAAAAAGCAGGATTTTATTCTATTTTATGGCTGTGTAGTATTCCATGGCGTAGATGTACCACATTTTCTTTATCTAATCCACCCCTGATGGGCACCTAGGTTGATTCTGTGTCTTTACCATTGTCAATAGTGCTGTGATGAACATACAGGTACATGTGTCTTTTTGGTAGAATGACTTTTCTTTTGGCTATATACCCAGTAATGGTATTGGTGGGTTAGACCACTTTTCAAAAGCCACTTTTCCAGGCCAATTTGTTCTAGGAGAAAAAAACTCAAGTTAAACATGGAGCTGTACCATTGCACAAGTTCACATGGGGGATGCCCCAGAGCTGCACCTCAAACTCTCATCCCTTCCTGGGTTTCTCCAGTGCCATTCAATGGTCAGGAAATTTGAGATGTTTTTGGTGTAATATCTTTATTCCTGCCTAATTTTATGCAACTTGCTACATTTTACCCACTAAGACGACTAAAAATATAAAGAGGCATCTGAAAATAAAAGGACAAAGTGTGCCTCCATCCAAAATGAATATAAACTCCATGACGACAAGGATGTCAGTTTCATTACACAATCCCCAGTGCCTGCCACACAGCAGGTGCTCTATAGGCATTTACTATGTAAAAAAGATGACACCCTGGTCCAGAGTAGAAGCCAGCACTCCTCAAGGTCATTGAAAAATGACAATGGATTCTGCCCTCCATGTCGACACCTGTTTCATTTGCTATACTGAGGAGAATCAACACATGCCTACATTTGTTTGGGTTTCATGAAATTCCTTTGCATTATTTTTCATCAACTGAATATTGCTTTGTCACTACATATACTCGTTTCACTTTATTGGCACTTTTGTCCTTCACTTTCTCTTCAAGTGTCTCCCAGAATATCACGGAACCCTGGGTGTCAGGTGTCCACCCACATCCCTGGGAAATAATGAAGCTGAGATCAGTAATACAGGCATGGAAGGAACCTTAGCCATCACGCAGTTCAAAATCCTTGGCATAAAGACACAGATATTGAGTTCCAGAAAGAAACCATCTGCCTGGGCATCCACAGACCATCTCACTTATTCAGATGCATCTTGGCCCACTAATATCATACTAATATCATAGTTACATTAGCATCACCCCTTTGGCTTTCCAGCCAAACACAATATGTTATTCAGGAAAGCTGACTGGCACTGGAATCTCTTAAAACCTTTGCTTCCCATGCTGCTTTTAGAGTGGGATTTTTGATGATGGGTTTAGGAATAAGTTTAGAGTGGGATTTTAAATACGAATTTGGATTATGAATAGGTTTATCCAGTGAGGTTTATGAATGGAATGCAGAACAAATTAGTTCTAAGTAGGAATGGAAAGAGATAGAAAAAGTTTTAATTCACTTACAAGAAAAAGAAAAGTTTAACTATCACTTTGGAGAGGCAGCATAGCATAGACAGCAATGACGTGGGAGCCAGAGCCTGAGTTGAAAGCCTAGCTCTGCCACTCACTAGCTGTGTTACTCACTTGCTGTATGTCTCAGTTTCCTCATCTGTCCTTACCTGTAAATGGGAAACAATAACAGTGGGGCTTGTTATTTGCAAAGAACTCAGTACAGTAGCTGTTGGTCTGAGGATTCTAATGTGCAACCAAAGATGCAAACCCCTGCTGTATATAATCGATCCTATTGATCAAAGTCTAACAAGTTCTCTTTTCTTTTTCTTTCTTTTTTTTTTTTTTTTTTTGAAACTGAGTCTTGCTCTTGTCACCCAGGCTGGAGTTCAATGGTGTGATCCCGGCTCACTGCAACCTCTGCCTCCCAGGTTCAAGTTCTGCTGCCTCAGTCTCCCGAGTAGCTGGGATTACAGGCACCACCACCAACCCCGTCTAATTTTTGTATTTTTAGTAGAGACAGGGTTTCACCATGTTGGCCAGGCTGGTCGTGAGCTCCTGATCTCATGATCTGCCCACCTTGGCCTCCCAAAGTGCTGGGATTCCAGGCATGAGCCACCGCGCTCAGCCACAAGTTCTCAATATATGGAAGCATCTCACAAGTTCTTAATATACGGAAGCTATTTTTTTATTCTCTTCAGGTCCTTCAGGTAAAACCTTGCTTACATTGGTCACTCATTTCTAGAATAAAACATGTTCAGATCTTTGGTGCATAACCTACTAGTCTTTTCCAATTTTATTGTCCTTCTACTTTGACCCAGAGTGGATGCCATGTGTGGTGCTCCTGCTAAGGGCAGGCTTTGTAGAAGTTAAATTTACATTTTGAAAACAGTCATTTTAATCTGTTTTAGGATAGTTTTAGAATTCAGTTTAGTGTTTATTGTTATTACTTTAGAGTTTTGGGGGGGATTCATCCAGGGAATGTAAATATGGAGTCTCACAATGCAGCTGAGTAATTTAACTAAACAAATATTTGAACTGATATTGAATGCAAGACAGTGTCACATACAAAGGTCTGAGGGATATGATGATGACTAAGAAACAGTCCTCACTCTTGGGTTTAAACAAGAAAGTCTACTGAACAGATAGCTGAATCCGTCTAATGACATTCCTACATAAAAATAGGTGAGGAAAGAATAATTTATAAAAGGGTATTGGACTGGCATGAATTCCTTCCAAATGTCTCTTATCTATTTTGCTTCTAACGTCATAACATTATCCTAAACATCCATCTTTGAGGTTCACTGCCACAAATATCCTCTGGTGAATTGAGAAGAAAATTACATGATCAGAGATTATTCTGAGTGTCATCTAAAAGAAATGAAGGTTTATTTTCTGATTCAAAAAATAAAGCGACAGTTCCATAAAATAAAATGTGTTCTTTTCTCCAGCTCACAGGGATATAAAGTTCTAAAAGGAAGAGCATTTTCATGTTAGCTGTCTGAGGAATATCCAGTAAGATTTTATTTTAAAATTGATTTTTAAAAAATCTTTACATACCTGTAGTGCCAATGTTCATTTGGGAGTTTTATTATAGGCATTATTTGCTTACTCAGAGCAGGCACAGTATCTCATGCCTGAAACCTCAGCCACTGTGGAGGCTGAGGAGGCAGGCTAGCTTGAGGCCAGGGGTTCAAAACCATACTGGGCAACATAGCAAGATCCCCATCTCTATAAATAAATAAATAAATAAATAAATTTAGTTACACAGAACTAGGGAAAAAACTATATATAAAACTAGAAAAATGTATCTTTAAATGAAAGCATTTTATTACCCATTATTATGCCTTTTTCATGTACATTCTATGGTAGTTTGAACTAGTTTATATATACCCTGCTAGTTTATATATGCAATATACAATGTGGAGTTCCAAATGCAAGCCTTCAGTGGTAAGTAACTAGAGAGTAGTCTAGCAACCCAGGCATTTTGAGTGCAAATTCTAGTGCGGCATTCACTCGCTATGAATCTTTCCACAAATCTCTTTTTTTTTTTGAGACAGAGTTTCATTCTGTCACCAGGCTGGAATGCAGTGGCATGATCTCAGCTCACTATAACCTCTGCCTCCTGGGTTCAAGCGATTCTCCTGTCTCAGCCTCCCAAGTAGCTGGGATTACAGGCATGCACCACTACACTCGGCTAATTTTTGTATTTTTAGTAGAGAAGGGGTTTCACCATGTTGGCCAGGCTAGTCTCGAACTCCTGACTTTGTGATCCACCCACCTCGGCCTCCCAAAGTGCTGGGATTACAGGTGTGAGTCACCATGTCCAGCCCTCCACAAATCTCTTAATCCTGTGTTTTCCTGTGTAATTAGGCGAAGATACCCATATTCACCTGGTTCACAGACTTAAGTCTATGCACACTGTAGAGAGTACATCAAGTAAGATGCATGAACGTCCTTTATAAAGTGTTAATGCAAATAGAAGTAATTACTCACTATACCTATTAGAGCACAGCATGTGTGCCAGGCAACCTAAATCATACTAATACAGTGGATACAAATATTATGCTATGTTGAGCAAATTATATACAGGATCTGATTCTGCCTATCATAGTGGCATCCAAAGAAAGCCTTGTTGACCCGTATTACATGACTCATATTAAATAAAACATTTAATTTTCTTTACTAATCAAATCCATTCATTCATTCAACCTATATTACTGCAAATCTTTCCTGTGACAGCACAACCGTGAATAAGATAGACAGGGTCCCTGCCTGCTATAGCTTACCTTCCGGAGGACAACTTCCTATAAACTTGTCTTTCTTTAGCTTTAGTGTGCATATGAATCATCTGAAAATTTTACTTAAATGTGGATTCTGACTCAGTCTAGAGTTGGGCCTGAGGGTCTGCTTTTCCTGAACTCCATTTTGAGCAGTAAAAAATGAGGTAAACGTTGTGTTAACCTTCCAGGTAACATGATGTCTTAACTAAATGAAAATATCCTGCTTCAGAAGAAAAGAGCCCTTAAGGACAGACAATAATATTGGAAATATCAGTAGGTGGCAGTGGAAGAGGAAGTGCAGACACATTGGCAAATGGACTTTCTGTGACCTCTCAATAAAAAGGCTGGCTCAGGCCAGGTGTGGTGGCTCACGCCTGTAATCCCAGCACTTTGGGAGGCCAAGACGGGTGGATCATGAGGTCAAGAGATTGAGATCATCATCCTGGCCAACATGGCAAAACTCCGCCTCTACTAAAAATACAAAAATTGGCTGGGTATGGTGGCACGCGACTGTAGTCCCAGCTATTTGGGAGGCTGAGGCAGGAGAATCACTTAAACCCAGGAGGTGGAGATTGCCGTGAGCCGAGATCATGCCACTACACTCCAGCCTGGAGACAGAGTGAGACTCCGTCTCAAAAAAAAAAAAAAAAAAAGGCTGGCTTAGAGCCCAGGAAGTACAAGGCTCACAGGCAATGCTCTGCTCCAAGTTCTCCAGAAAGAAATCTTTGCCCATAGGAAGCCTGCTTTTTTTTGTTTTTGTTTTTGTTTTTGTTTTGAGACAGGGTTTCACTCTGTCACTCAGGCTGGAATGCAGTGGTGCTCTCGGCTCACTGCAACCTCTGCCTCCCAAGTTCAGGTGATCCTCCCACCTCAGCCTCCTGAGTAGCTGAGACTACAGGCATGTGCCACCACATTTGGCTAATTTTTGTATTTTTTTGTAGAGACAAGGTCTCACTATATTACCCAGGCTGGTCTCGAACTCCTAAGCTCAAGTGATCTGCCCACCTCGGCCTCCCAAAGTGCTGAGATTATGAGCATGAGCCACCACGCCCAGCCAGGAAGTCTACTTTGATCAATAGGATCAATTACATACAGCAGAGGTTTGCATCCCTGGTTGCACATTAGAATCCCATACCAAGCTTCAGTGAGGGCAGGTGCCGGGCGTCAGTACTTTGCAAGTTCTCTAAGTGATTCTCATGTGCAGCTAGGACTGAGAAACACTATCTCGTAAGTATGGATGTTCAAGAATTATTCTTATTTCAGGATTTTTTAAATCCCTTTATTTAAAGGTAAATTGTTAGATTATAACTAAGTACAATTTGTTTTTATGAGTTTTTGTAAATCTTTTTATCTACATCAAGCTTGTCCAACCAGTGGCCCACAGGTCTTGTGGCCCAGGACTGGCCTGAATGAAATCCAGCACAAATTCATAAATTTTCTTAAAACATGAGTTTTTTGCAATTTTTTTTTTTTTTTTTTTTTTTTTTAGCTCATCAGCTATTGTTAGTTTAGTGTATTTTATGTGTGGTCCAAGACAATTCTTCTTCTTCCAGTGTGGCCCAGGGAAACCAAAAGATTGGACACCCCTGATCTACATACATTGGTAAACCAGATAAACATCCTTTTACACAGCATTTATCATAATTTTTAGTTTGGAAAATATGACAACTATATGGGAAAATAATATCTGTAATATATATGGCAAACATTTAGTATCATTAACATATAAAGAGTTCTTTGAAACCTTCAAGGAATAGACAAACACAATAGAAAAATGGGCAAAAGAAATGAACTGGTAGTTCAAAAAGGAAAAAATGCGTGTGACTAATAATCAGCTTTTAAAGGTTTAACTTTATTACTAATGAAATAGATGCAAACTAAAAGGATGAGACTCATAAAAGAGAGCGTAAACAAAAAATATTGGAAGAAAGAAACTATGGAAGGAGATGAAAACAAAAAAGGGAAAAAAAGGCATCAATATCCTTAGAGAAGGAAGAGAATATCACATTCTCGAAACAAAAAAACTCTCAGTCATTAAAGGTGCTGTCTTATTCACTAGGATTCACACTGTGAAAGTCTTAGGCCACCATATAAAGGGCCTCACTGCCCTGAGGCCACCAGGCTTTGAGGCAGCCCACGCAGAAAAAACACATGGAGAGGCCTTGGGACTATATGTAAAGAGAAGGATGCCTGGGCCAGGTGTGGTGGCTCATGCCTGTAATCGCGGCACTTTGGGAGGCCGAGGCTGGTGGATCTCTTGAGGCCAGGAGTTTGAGACCAGCCTGGCCAACATAGCGAAACCCTATCTCTACTGAAAATATAAAAATTAGCCGGGTGTGGTGGCAGGTGCCTGTAGTCCCAGCTACTCGGGAGGCTGAGGTACGAGAATCGCTTGGACCTGAGAGGCAAAGGTTGCATTGAGCCAAGATTGCACCACTGCTCTCCAGCCTGGGTAACAAAGCGAGACTCTGTCTCAAAAAAAAAAAAGAGAGAGAGAGATTGAGAGAAAGAGATGCCTGGCCAGCCTCAGCTGCTCCATACTCCTGCCATCCCAGCCCCAGCCACCTTCAGACTACAAACACGGGAAGACACCGAGCCAGAACCTGCCAGTTGAATCCTTTCCAAATCCCTCATACACAGAAACTCTGAGAGATAATAAAATAACTATTGTTGCTTTAGGGTGGTTTTTAGGCTGGTAATTGATTACCAGAAGAGAATTTGGTGCCTTAAGTGAGGTGCTGCCATAAGAGAAGCCTAAAGCAAATGGCATTGGCTTTAGGACCAGGTGGCAGAGGACACTAGAAGGGACCTGAGGCAACCGTTAGTGGAATCACCCCAGAGTCCTTCTCGAATACCCAACCCATAGTAACCATGAGAGTTAATAAAATGATGATTGCTGTTTTAAGCCAGTATATGTTGAGATGTTTTATTACATAGTAATAGATAACCAGAATACCCCACTTATGGCACCAAATTCTAGATTGGTTACACTGTTCACAAGAAGAAGCAGAACCACGGTGAGTAAGTGACACATAGGGATAGATATGCAGATGTGGGAGGTTGTCAAGCCATCTATGTAAGAAGGCAGCTTCTGCTTCTGGTGTTGGGCTTGAAATCATCAGACCCAGCACTTGGGAAAGAAGGATGAATATGAAGCAAGGACAAACTGAAACCTGAGACAAGAATGTGGAACTCAGGATGTAACTAGTTCTATGGGTTCTAGAACATATTGCCAACCTTAATGATGTCAATAACCTGCAAGATAAGCTCGTGCCCTTCCCTGCAGAGCTGTACATATCTACAGAGGGAACTAGCAGATTAGCGACAACGTGCATGAGCTGCAACAGCAGCTAGCCCTGCATCACACTCTACTATCAACAAAATGGCTGCAGCTGCATTTCTACCTTCCATCAATTTCCACTCATCTATTTCTCCAACTGTAACCGAGAGCCACCCAGGGAAGGAAGTTCTAGGGAATACAGTTCCAGCCAAGTTGACACAGTAAAAATGCACCACAGGATTGACTAAATAAATATAGAGGCACATTTGTCAACAAGGCAAAGATACTCACAAAATATAGTTTAGGGAGATAAGCAGATCATAAAACAAAAAATATAATATAATTCCATCTTAAAAATAACATATTAATGATATTTATAAGTATAGAAAAATCCAGCCAGGTGTGGTGGTTCACGCCTGTAATCCCAGCACCTTGGGAGGCTGAGGGGGGCAGATCATGAGGTCAGGAGTTCAAGACCAGCCTGACCAACATAGTAAAACCCCGTCTCTACTAAATATACAAAAATTAGCCAGGCATGGTCGTGGGCTCCTGTAATCCCAGCTACTCAGGAGGCTGAGGCAGGAGAATCTCTTGAACCTGGGATGCAGAGGTTGCAGTGAGCAGAGATCGCACCATTGCACTCCAGCCTGGGTGACAGAGCGAGACTCCATCTCAAAAAAGAAAAGAAAAGAAAAATCCTGGAAGAGTGTTAGTAGTATTAGTAAAAATATGAGTTATTTTTTCATTGATGTTGCTATAAGCTTTTATTTTCTTTATTTTGCTTACCTATTATGATGGTTAATTTTATGTGTTAACTTGACTAGGCCATGAGGTGTCCAGATATTTCTGGGTGCATCTGTGAGGGTGTTTCCAAATGAGATTAGTATTTGAATCAGTGGGCTCAATAAGACAGATGGTCCTGGACCCCAATGTTGAGGTATGATCCAATCCATTGAGGACTTGAATAGAACAACAACAACAAAAAGGTGGAATTAGCCAGGCATGGTGGTGCATGCCTGTAGTACCAGCTACTCAAGAGGCTGAGGCAGGAGAATCACTTGAAAATGGGAGGCCGAGGTTGCAGTGAGCCGAGATCGTACCACTGCACTCCAGCCTGGGCAACAGACAGAGATTCCGTCTCAAAAACAAAAGCAAAAGAAGGTGGAAGAAGGAGGAATTTGCCCTTTTTCCTGCTTCACTGCTTGAGCTAGGACATCTCATCTTCTTCTGATATGGAGATATAAATTTATAAATAAGTATTATATCTCCTATGTCCTATTGGGTCTGTTTTTCTGGACAACCTTGATCAACAGAGCTGTCTGTAGTCAACCTGCAGTATTTATGCTAATTAAAAAAAGGTTTTTAAGTATTTAAGAGTAGCACAGCAAAAAGACACAAATTTAGGAATTTCTTTTTCAGAGCCACTTTAATCAACTGAAAACTTTGAAAGTGTATTTGAATGAATTTTGAGCTCAACCAACACAAAACACTCCTGATTATAAACGAGGAGAGGCAATCCACCTTAACACCAATGGCCAGGTTTCTCCCCAAGCCTGTCTTGTGGCAGAAGTCGTATCATTTTTTGTAAAGCAAGGACACTTATCTAAGGTGTTAGAAGTCCAAAGAAAAAGTGAGCAACTAGACCGTCTTTACTGTTTAGATGCAATCTCTGTGGCCCAGTTATAAGATGTCCACTTTTTCTTTCCATTCCTTTCTGTTCCATTAAAATATTTTTTTTTCCTTTCTTGCTTTATGATTTGCCAAAATTGGTGCTGGCTTTATTCTTCATGCCAGAACTCTTGTTTTTAATTGCTAGAAGATGAAAATATGATTTGAAGAAACAGAGAGTGGCCAAAAGGATTTTTTTGTCCCTTTTTTCAATGCCACAAAATATCCAAAGAGGATCATGTTTTTGTCCTCTTGTTTGAAGGTGAAAATCCTGTATTATCGACATCTGCATAGTAATAGTAAGTAAGAGTTACATTATATGATGACCTAAGTCCATTACAAGTCCATTAAGTGCACAGGGTGCCTTTGCTAATTATTCCTCCACTGGATTGTGTTGTATCTGAGAGTGGATGTTTGTTCTAGAGAGATGTAGAGCTGTGTATGTGTGTGTGTGTGTGTGTGTGCGCACACATGCACACTGGACCTTCAAAAGAATGACAGGGCGGATCTACAACTACAGGGTAGGAGACCCGGAATAAACCTAAGTTGCCATTGCTTGTTCTGGACATCCTGCTTGAGGTTCTTCCCTTGTGCTGTGATTCTAAACTGGATATTCAGAATTAGAGAAAAACACAGCTGGGGACTCTTCTCACAAATTGTAGGGGAAGGGAAATTAGCCCTAGGGTGAAACCAATCCCTAATGGTAGTGAGCGAGATTTCCCAAGAGTCCTAAATGAATAAAATCCCCTACTGGATGGAGATTTGAACTGTGGAGGTTTGAAAAAGATGCTCCTATAGAAAGCTCTGACTTGAGCCTTGAGTAAGGTGAGCAAATGAAGAGGACCTATTCATTCTTAGGGATTTCTTTTTCCTTAGACAGAAGGGGGAAAGTCATGATTTTCACATAGTTTTAAATTCTTTCCTGCACAACTTTTAATTCCTTTACTTTCCCTTACTCATTGTGTTAGTTTTCCAGGGCTGCTGCAACAAAGTACCACAAACTGGGTGGCTTCAAGCAACAGAAATTTATTTTCTCGGCCGGGCGCGGTGGCTCACGCCTGTAATCCCAGCACTTTGGGAGGCCGAGACGGGCGGATCACGAGGTCAGGAGATCGAGACCATCCTGGCTAACACGGTGAAACCCCGTCTCTACTAAAAAATACAAAAAACTAGCCGGGCGAGGTGGCGGGCGCCTATAGTCCCAGCTACTCGGGAGGCTGAGGCAGGAGAATGGCGTGAACCCGGGAGGCGGAGCTTGCAGTGAGCTGAGATCCGGCCACCGCACTCCAGCCTGGGTGACAGAGCGAGACTCCGTCTCAAAAAAAAAAAAAAAAAGAAATTTATTTTCTCACAGTTCTAGAGGACAGAAGTCCAGAACCAAGGTGTCGGCAGGGCCACACTCCCTCCAAAGACTCCAGGGGAGAGTCCCTCTGTGTTTTTCCCTAGCTTCTGCTAGCTGGCCATCCCTGGCATTCCTTGGCTTGTAGCTGCACCACTCTAGTCTCTGTACCCATCATTACTTGGGCTTCTCTGTGTATCTCCTCTGTCTCTTTGTGTCCTTTGCTCTTACAAGGATACCAGTGATTGGATTTCAGGTTCATCCTAGCTCAGTATGATCTCATCTTAACTAACCACATTTGCAAAGATTCTATTTCCAGATTAAGGTCACAATCTGAGGTTCTGGGTGGACATGAATATTGGGAGGACACTAAATACCCACTGCACTAATCAATAACATCTTCAACTCGATGTGGTGGTGCCATGGAGGGAAGTGAAAGAGAGAGCCATGAGGGGAACTGAGAGCTGCACTGCCCTCCCAAATGATATCTCACTGGGTGTCAGAAGGGACTGCTGTCCATGAGACCTCCAGGCCACACCCAAAAGTGAAGGGTCTTCCAGGGGTGGGGAGTGACAGGAAGCCACAGGCTTGAAACAACCTTCTTCCCTTCCCCAAGTTGAGGCCTTAGCCTCAAGCATAAAACATGTTGCTGAGAGGAACTTGTGTGCCCTTCTCAATTCTTCATCTAAAGGTAAAAGTCACCGAAGCATAATAAATAGTGAGGAGTTTCAAACCATTCACGATAGCTAAATGTAGACGTTTTTGTGTGTGATGTGGGTCAGGGCTTCTGCTGAGTAGAGATAGCTGAGAAGGTGATTTTCCTTCTCAGGAAAAGTACATCAAATGTTTGGCTATAAATGGTCAGGAAGCATACTCAACAAGACAGGGGTATCAATCAGGAAGTAATTGTTTGCTGGAAACAGGCTGTCTTTTCATTGGGTAATTAAGATGGTGTCACTTGATAAGGACTCCAGGGGAATCACTCTTCCAGCTCAGTGTGATTAGACCAGCATCATGGCAACAGGCCAGCTTGAGTTCTCTCTCTGGAGCTTTCTTTCATTAATGTGTCTCCCGTTCACAAGTTACAGCTTGCTCCTTCCATTGTGTTGCTCCAAACACAAGTGACAAGGTGGAAAGAAAGTGAGGAACATTTTATTATTTAGCACAAGCCTTCAAGATAAGCAAAAACAAATAAACCAACCGTGGCTAGCTCCAGTGAAAGGCAATATTATTCCTCCATACAGATCCGTATATCCTTGTGGTTGAGAGACGAGTAGTGTCAGCATCACCCAGGAGCTTGTCAGAAATGCAGACTCTCCTCACAAACATAGGCACCTACTATGTACCCACGAAAATTTTAGAAATGTGAAAAAGACTCTAGCACACTAACATGGATTGACAGCTTCAGAATTTCAACAACAGTTTAATTAATGTATATCTAATGCTTTGCAGATGAATTGGCACAGGAAAATAAAAAGAAAAGAAAAGAAATACTGAATCTTAGACCCTACCCAGAATCAGAGTCTGACCTTTCACAGGATCCCCAGGTGATTCATAGTCACACTGAGGTTTAAGAAATATTGCCAAATATGGCTGGGCATGGTGGCTAACGCTTGTAATTCCAGCACTTTGGGAGGCTGAGGCGGGTGGATCACTTGAGTCCAGGAGTTTGAAACCAGCCTGGGCAACATAGCGAAACTCCGTTTCTACTAAAAATACAAAAATTAGCTGGGCATGGCGGCACATGCCTGTAGTCCCAGCTACTTGGGAGGCTGAGGTGGGAGAATCACTTGAGCCCAGGAGGCGGATTTTGCAGTAAGCTGAAGTTTGCAGTGAGCCAAGATTGCACCACTGCACCCCAGCCTGGGTGACAGAGCAAGACTCTGTTTCCAAAAAAAAAAAAAGCATTGTCAAGTATATACTTCCCTCTAAATGACACACCACCTGTAGGTGCCTACAAGTTTCTCTTCTGAAGCTTTTTTCATCAGCCTTGGTGGCCTGTTAAGATTTTACAAAAATTTGAAAAGAGTCACTGTTTATCCAGTAAGGGGAAGCCTTGACAATTTAGCTCCCCAGTCACCCCAGAGACACCCATCTGTGAATCAAGAGCTATATTCCAGCAGCACCAAACAGAGGAGGATATTGTCCTAAAAATACCACCTAGAAACTTTGCCAAACAGTAGCAAGCTTTGCTGCTCTAGCCAGGATGTAGGAGGATGCTGTTGCCTCTATACATCACAGCAATGAATCTCTCATCTAAACCTTGACCTGACGATCCTCATGAAGTGTCTTGAGGTCGGGTGCCGTGGCTTACGCCTGTAATTCCAGCACTTTGGGAGGCCGAGGAGGATGGATCACCTGAGGTCAGGAATTCAAGGCCAGCCTGGCAATTATGGTGAAACCCCATCTCCACTAAAAATACAAAATTAGCTGGGCGTGGTGGCACACCCCTATAATCCCAGCTACCCCGGGGGTGCTGAGGCATGAGAATCACTTGAACCCAGGAGGCAGAGGTTGCAGTGAGCCGAGATTGCAGAACTGCACTCCAGCCTGGGCAAAAAGAGTGAAACTCCATCTCAAAAAAAAAAAAAAAAAAGAAAGTATCTTGATATCCTAGAACACAAATCTGAAGGATTTTCCTCAAGACCTAGTAAACATATGAAATACCATTAGCCAGGTCTTTATAATCATAATGAAATGAAAAATGAGAGAAATTATCCAGATACTTCTACTAAAAATAAAATAATACTTTGGGAGGCTGAGGCAGGCGGATCACGAGGTCGGGAGATTGAGACCATCCTGGCTAACACAGTGAAACCCCGTCTCTACTAAAAAAAATACAAAAAATTAGCCGGGCGTGGTGGCTGGCACCTGTAGTCCCAGCTACTTGGGAGGCTGAGGCAAGAGAATGGCGTGAATCCTGGAGGCGGAGTTTGCAGTGAGACAAGATCGCGACACTGCACTCCAGCCTGGGCGACAGAGTGAGACTCTGTCTCAAGAAAGAAAGAAAGAAAGAGAGAGAGAGAGAGAGAGAGAGAGAGAGAGAGAGAGAGAAAGAAAGAAAGAAAGAAAGAAAGAAAGAAAGAAAGAAAGAAAGAAAGAAAGAAAGAAAGAAAGAAAGAGAGAAAATAATAAAAGCAAAAACATTGAATCTTCTAGATATTTTTTCCCAGACTGTGAACATTTCTTATTTGGAGAAGGGAGGGTGGAATCAGATTAGTTGTAATGGAAGAGGAGAGGAAGGAGTGTAAAACGGGTCGTATAAAAGACTGACTTATAATTAGGTATGAGATGAGTCACTCCTGCAATGAATAACCTTGACAAACACATGTAAATTGTTTTCCTTTATGAATGAGTAGCTGTATGACCTTGGGCAAGTATCTTAACCTATTTGGTTCTCCATTCCTTCCATGTAAAATGAAGAAAATAACACTACCTTCCACTTTTGCATGTTGTAAGATTAAATGAGATAATAAATGTAAACTGTTTTATAATGCTTAGTATAATAACAAACACTGAATACATGTTAGCTCATATAATTTTTTTTGAGACAGGGTCTCGCTCCGTCACCCAGGCTGGAGTGCAGTGGCACAATCACAGCCCACTAGAACCTTAACCTCCTGGGCTCAAGCAATCCTCCTACCTCAGCCTCCAGAGTAACTGGGACCACAGGTACACACCACCATGCTGGCTAATTTTTAAATTTTTGTAGAGATGGGGTCTCCCATCTCCCAGCCCAGGCTGGTCTCAAACTCCTGGGCTCAAGTGATTCTCGTGCGTTGGCCTCCCAAAGCACTGGGATTATAGGTGTGAGCCACTGCACCCAGCTAGATCATATTGTTTATTATATAGAAAGGCAGTCAGTACGTGAAGAAGTGAAATGAGGAATTGAGGTGCTTTACAAAATTATTTAAGAATAAGAAATAAAACAAAATGATTGCAAGGGAAATTAGCAGATAGATTATGCCTATAAGGGGTTACCTGGAATTAATAATTTTGTTTACCTGCATTCATCCAATTAATAAAAGTGACCAATTCTTCAGAGTATCTTTATCAATGTCACTTTTTAAGGTAGTAATTTTCAAGAGAACTATTATTTTCTTTTTCTTTTTTTTTTTTTTTTTTTTTTGAGACAGAGTCTCACTCTGTCGCCCAGGCTGGAGTGCAGTGGCGTGATCTCGGCTTATGGCAAGCTCTGCCTCCCAGGTTCACGCCATTCTCCTGCCTCAGCCTCCCGAGTAGCTGGGACTATAGGCACCCACCACCATGCCCAGCTAATTTTTTGTATTTTTAGTAGAGATGGGGTTTCACTTTGTTAGCCAGGATGGTCTCAATCTCCTGACCTGGTGATCCACCAGCCTCGGCCTCCCAAAGTGCTGGGATTACAGGTGTGAGCCACCGCGCCCGGCCGCAAGAGAATTATTTTTAAAACCTGCAAAGTGTCCAAGAATACCTATCTTTATAGTGAGGAGAAACAAAATGCCTAATATCATAAACCACTGGCCACTCAGATGTCTGCTGGTGCATCTCATTCTATCCTCCATATCTTCCAACTTTTCTTCCAGAACTCATTTTCTCATTAGCTATGTCCAATCTACTCTTGAGATTTATTAGGCTTTATATTTTAAGACTCTTTTATTCATTTCTTAAATTTATTTAATTTTTTGAAAAATTAGCCTTCTGTGTTTTCTTCCCCCATAATGTTCTGCTCTTGTTACATAGTAGCTAACATTCCAGATTTTTCTGCAGTCCAGAACAGAGCACCACCACCGTAGCGTTCTAAGCTCATTCTAAGCTCATCTTATCAATGACATGAGGAAACATGTATGAGGGAGTGCTTTCCAATTGAAGACACTGCTTTGAAAGAGACTGCCAAATTGGTTTCATTGAGAAGGAATGAAAGAAGCTAAAAGGTTTTCACTTGAGATTTGACAATAGCCAGAAAACCTCTGTCAATAATGAATGTTAAGTGATAACATTTAATTAGCATGGGTTATAAATAGAAAGACTATTGCTTGGAATTAACGTAGGCACAATCTTAAATTTCTGTGTAGCTGTTGGCTGTTTCTTTTGCAGTTTCTCCTAAAAATGGGACAATTACATCTCACAACCATTTTTTCCTCTTTTCAGAGATATTTTATTTGGTTGAGAACTGGGTTTTATTTTGGCTCTTGCCATCTTCAACAGCTGTTTCTCAGTTAAGTGGACTGAGGTGATGTTGAGGAGGTGCTAATGAGTCTACTGGCATCCATTCCTGTGCCTTTTGGTGCTTCTGTATATGAAAGTCAGTTTGATTGTGAACAAGGGGTTATGCAGGACTGTGCAGAGAAAGAAAAAAAAAGGACATGATAATACCTCAGACCATTCATTGTAAACAAAGATTTTGCAACAGCTTTGCTTACAACACATTATAGCTGAATACAAGGGAAAGTTTTTCAGAGCCCTCCCCCCCCAAAATTAATAGTATTGGCACATTAGGAAGGTTCTCCAGAGAAGCAGAACCAATCAGATGTTCTCTTTTCCTTGGGGAACCTCTGTCTTTTTCCATATAAGGCCTTCAACTGATTGGTTGAGGCCCACGCACCTTATGGAAGTAATTTGCTTTACTCAAAATCTACTGATTTAAATGTTAATCTCATCTGAAAATTGTCTTCACAGCAACATCCAGATAAGTTTGACTAAATATCTTGGTTCTATGGCATCACCAAGGTGACCAAATATTCAATGAGCTATCCCACAGGGCCATTCTGAGAGCTGGAAATGGAATTGATTTGTTACAAAATCTTCAGACTTTGAATGGTGTGTTTTGACAAAGAAATAAGGACCAAAATGCTTTCAGTGTCACTGCCATGCTGGTGGAAACCCTCCCTGAGAGTGAGCTTCATACTCTATTCCAGCCACAAGTCTCTAGCAGAGCAGTGCAGTAATAAAGCCAGCAAGCTTTGATGTCACATCACTGAAGTCTGAATCCTGGCCCCACTGCTTTCTAACTGTGTGATTTACTTCTCCATGCTTCAGTTTCCCTATCTGCAAAGTGAAGATAGGTTTCAATGCTTTCACGCATAGGAAGTTTGTAGAACATGGCAAAGAATATGCAGGCGTACTTTGAAGATATTACACTTTTGGTTCCAGACCATCTTAAAAAGGTGAATATTGCAATAAGGTGAGTCATACCAATTTTTTGATTTCCTAGTATATATAAAAGTTATGTTTACGTATAATGTAGTATACTAAGTGTGCAATAGCATTGTGTCTAAAACAATGTACATACCTTAATTTAAAATACTTTATTGGCCGGGTGCAGTGACTCACGCCTGTAATCCTAGCACTTTGGGAGGCTGAGACAGGCAGATCATGACATCAGGAGATCAAGACATCCTGGCCAACATGGTGAAACACCGTCTCTACTAAAAATACAAAAATTAGCTGGGTGCGGTGGCGCATGCCTATAATCCCAGCTACTCAGGAGGCTGAGGCAGGAGAATCACTTGAACCCAGGAGGTGGAGGTTGCAGAGAGCCAAGATCATACCACTGCGCTTCAGCCTGGAGAAAAAGTGAAACTCTGCCCCAAAAAAAAAAAAAAAAAAAAAAAAAAAGGCGTTATTATTGTCTGGGCACAGTGGCTCATACCTATAAATGTAGCATTTTGGGAGGCTGAGACAGGCAGATTGCTTGAGGTGGCAGGACCACCTGAGCCTGGGGAGGTCAAGGCTGCAGTGAGCTGTGATTGCACACTGCACTCCAGCCTGGGCAACAGAGCAAGACCCCATCTCAAAAAAAAAAAAAAAAGAAAGAAAGAAAAGAAAAATACTTTATTGCGAAAAAATTGCCAAAGATCATCCAATCCTTCGGCAAGTCATAATCTTTTTGCTGGTGGTGGGTCTTGCCTTGATGTTGATGGGCTGCTGACTGATAAGGGCAGTGGCTACTGAAAGCTGGGACAGCTGTGGCAATTTTCTAAAATAAGACACCAGTGAAGTTTGCCACATTAATTGAGTCTTCTTTTTACAAAGGATTTCTCTATAGCATGTAAGGCTGTTTGATAGCATTCTACCTATAGTAGAACTTCCTTCAAAATTAGACTTAATCCTCTCAAACTCTGCTGCTGCATTATCAGCTAAGTTTATGAACCATTCTAAATTTGTTGTTATTTCAACAACGTTCACAGCGTCTTCACTAGGAGTAGATGCCATCTCAAGAAACCGCTTTCTTTGCTCGTTCAAAAGAAGTAACTCCTTATCCCTTAAAGTTTTATTGTGAGATTGTCCATGGGCTGCAGAATGGATGTTATGTTAGCAGGCATGAAAACATTAATCTTTTTGTATATTTCCCTCAGAGCTCTTGGATGACCAGGTGCATTGTCAATGAGCAGTAATATTTTGAAAGAAATTATTTTTCTCAGCAGTAAGTCTCAACAGTAGGCTTCAAATATCCAGTAAACCATGTTGTAAACAGAGGTGCTATCATCCAGGCTTTGCTGTTCCTTTAGAGCCCAGACAGGGTAGACTCAGCATACTTCTTATGGGCCCTGGGATTTTCAGAATGGTACGTGAGCTTGGCTTCTTCTTAAAGTTACCAGCTGCATTAGCCCCTAACGAGTCATTCTGTCCTTTGAAGCTTTGAAACCAGGTATTGACTTCCCTTTAGTGAGAAAAGTCCTAGATGGCATCTCCTTCCAATAGAAGGCTTTTTTGTCTACATTGAAAATCAGTTGTTTGGAGTAGCCACCTTCATCAATGATCTTGCTGCAGCTTCTACATCAGCACTTGCTGCTTCACTTGCACCTTTTTGTTATGGAGATGGCTTCTTTCCTTAAACCTCATGAAGCAACCTGTGCTAGCTTCCAGCTTTTCTTTGGCAGATTCCCTCACCTCACTCAGCCTTCAAAGAATGAGAGAAAATTAGGGCCTTGCTCTGGATTAGGTTTTGGTTTAAGGGAATGCTGTGGCCGGTTTGATGTATCCAGAACACTCAAACTTTCTCCACATCAGCAATAAGGCTGTTTTGTTTTCTTATCATTTGTGTATTCACTGGAGTAGCACTTTTAATTTCCTTCGGTAACTTTTCCTTGGTGTTCATAACTTGGCTGTTTGGAATAAGAAGCTTAGCTTTTAGCCTCTCTTGGCTTTCAACATGCCTTCTTCACTAAGCTTAATCATTTCTAGCATTTGACTTAAAGTGAGAAACCTGGGATTCTTCCTTTCACTGAACACTTAGAGGTCACTGTAGAATTATTAATTGGCCTAATTTTAATATTTTTGTGTCTTAGAGAATAAGGAGGCCCGAGGCAAGAGAAAGAGAGATAGAGGAACAGCCAGTAGGCGGAGAAGTCAGCACACACATTTATCCATAAGTTCGCTGTCTTGTATGGGCACAGTTTGTGGCACCCCAAAACAATTACAATAGTAACATCAAAGATCTCCGACCACAGATCACCATAACAGGTATGATCATAATGAAAAACCTTGAAATATTATGAGAATTACCAACATGTGACACAGACACATGAAGTGAACACATGTTGTTGGAAAAATGGCACCAATAGACCTGCCCAGCCCAGTTGCCACAAACCTTCTACTTGTAAAAAACACAACGTCTGCAAAGTCCAATAAAGTGAAGTGCAGTAAAACAAGGTATGCCTGTACTTCGTATTCAATAAATATTAGCTTTTACTATGATTCAAGAATAAAGCCAAACATTTTCTTATTGTTCATCAATCTTAGAGGTTTTTGAGTTTGTTTTGTTTTGTTTTTAAGCCTGCAGACTTACAGAAAATTACACCAGCCTCACCCTTCCTACCTTTACCTGACAGTTGGCGTGTCAGTGTCCCTTAAGGGGCACTCAATGTCAGCACTGGTTGTTTTTCACTGGAAATGCCAGGATACGGAGGAATCATAGAGGCCTCTGCTAATAAGCCCAGATGTGATAGGTGAAGGGATTGGCTTTTGCTGAGCAGATGGCAGAGTTGATGTACCATTTTCTTAGCTTTGCCAATGGACCACCAACATACATATATATAACACACATATATATTGTGTATGTGTGTGTGTGTTCGTGTGTGTGTGTGTATATATGTGTGTGTGTATATATATATAGAGAGAGAGAGAGAGAGAGAGAGAGAGAGCCTCATTCTGTTGCCCAGGCTGAAGTACAGTGGTGTGATCTTGGTTCACTGCAAACTCTGCCTCCCGAGTTCAAGCGATTCTTCTGCCTCAGCCTCCAGAGTAGCTGGGATTACAGGCATGCACCACCACACCCAGCTAATTTTTTGTATTTTTAGTAGAGATCAGGTTTCACTATGTTGGACAGGCTGGTCTCGAACTCCCGGCCTTAAGTAATCCGCCCACCTCAGCCTCCCAAAGTATTGGGATTATAGGTATGAGCCACTGTGCCCAGCCAGCACCTAATACTCTTAATTGCACTCACTACTCTCCCCTGTATTCGAGACTTTCCTGCCAATTCTTTTCGTGTCATAATGGTTAGCAAAAATATAGGGTCAAATTAATGACTGATTTATAAGTTAGTTCATTAACTAGTTACCACTATATGGTTTGAATCTTTAAAGTAATAAGTTACTAATGAATTACTTGCTTAATTAAATATACATTTTGATAACAGAAGAAAAAGGGTTGTAAGGGTGGGCATTTCAATAAAAGGCAATATTTTCAGTTAAGTACTATCCCTGAAATCACACCACACAGGTAGCTACCTGCTTTGCTGGTGCCTTTGGCTGGCTTGATTCCATCTGAACCGTTAATAACACAAGACATGTTTTCTTATACTTTAAAAACCTGGAAAGGAGAGTCAATAGGGGGATTGCATTTTCGTACTAGGAACCCCCAATATCTGATAATTCTTCTGGTTACAAAGATCATGGTTATTTCTAGCTCATCCAACTTTATGCCTTAGTTTTGACATGAAATCTTTCCCCTAAAGCAAAAACACTTCCTGTTTTCAGTTTTTCAGCTGCAGAGGGATTGAGTACACGGTTGTTATCAAGACCAAAGCCCAGAATCCAATTTAGAGACCTCTATTTCATTATGTTTTCAAATCCTCTAATCAAGCCTCTTTCTCTCATCCCTATTTCCTCTCCCATATCTGTTTCTTTTCTTTTTGTGTAGTTTGTCTTAACAAATGAAGAAGAAAACTTTAAAATGCAAAGAGAAAAATGGATGATAATCATTACAAATGACCCATCAGAACTGAAGCCATTCAACCTACTTATTTGAAGATACAAAGGTGTTTCTCTTTTCTGAAATACTTCACTGCACAGATAAGAGTATATTCAGATATAATTTCATATGATTACTGTACAATAGGCGTTTCTTTCCACAACTCTTTTAGGTGCTTTTGAGCACATAAACAAACTGCCTACAAGTAAATCCTGTCCATCAAACCTTTGTTTTCCTTTCATGAAGATTCTACTTTGCAGACAAACTCTGGCAATGTTGCCTCCCAATTAAAATAGCAAGCAGCCGGGTGCAGTGGCCCATGCCTGTAATCCCAGCACTTTGGGAGGCTGAGGCCAGTGGATCACCTGAGATCAGGAGTTCGAGACCAGCCTGGCCAACAGAGTGAAACCCCCTCTCTACTAAAAATACAAAACTTGGCCGGGCACAGTGGCTCACGCCTGTAATCCCAGCACTTTGGGAAGCTAAGGTGGGTGGATCATTTGAAGTCAGGAGTTCAAGACCAGCCTGACTAACGTGGTGAAACCCCGTCTCTACTAAAAATACAAAAATTAGCCAGGCATAGTGACACATGCCTGTAATCCCAGCTACTTGGGAGGCTGAGGCAGGAGAATTGCTTTGAGCCTGGGAGGCAGAGGTTGCAGCAAGCCGAGATCGTGGCACTGCACTCCAGTCCGATTGACCAAGTGAGACCCTGTCTAAAAATAAATAAATGAATAATAATGATTTAAAAAATTAGCCAGGTGTGGTGGCACATGCCTGTAATCCCAGCTACTCGAGAGGCTGAGGCAGGAGAATCGCTTGAACCCAGGAGGCGGAGATTGCAGTGAGCTGAGATCGCACTCTACACTCCAGGCTGGGTGACAGAGCAAGGTTCCGTCTCAAACAAAATAAAATAGCAAGCAAGAAAAGTTTGAAATTGGAAGAAATCTGGAAAAATCTGTGTCACAAAAATTTGTCCTGAGTCAAACATGTTTTCTCCCTAAAGAAAAACTACATAGCAGATGAAGAAAAACTCATCTGGTAAAAGGCAAAATTAACTAAATATAGAAGCAGAAAGACTAAGTTGTTATTATGGACTTATTTTGCAGCCAAATTCACTCACAAATATTTTTAACTAATATTGAAGAGAGGGCAATTCAGTGTAAGAAGACTGGTATAAAACTAACTTTTATCCATCACTGAATCCAATAGCAGGAGTTATCCTGAAATCCTTAGATGCTCTTTAGGAGTTTGTGAACTCTCAGGTATTTGCGTGGTATTTTTGTACCTATAGGAATTTTTTACTGGAAAACAATTTCCAGTTCCTGTCAGATTTTCAAAGAGGTCTAAGGATCACCGTTCTAAGATTATCTAAAGAGGCTGGGTGTGGTGG
Source organism: Macaca fascicularis (assembly GCF_037993035.2). Classification (NCBI taxonomy): domain Eukaryota; kingdom Metazoa; phylum Chordata; class Mammalia; order Primates; family Cercopithecidae; genus Macaca; species Macaca fascicularis. The sequence continues at coordinate 80,942,932 of NC_088380.1, read as the reverse complement.
CTCGCGCCTGTAATCCCAGCACTTTGGGTGGATCACAAGGTCAGGAGATTGAGACCATCCTGGCTAACACAGTGAAACCCCGTCTCACTAAAAATACAAAAAATTAGCTGGGCATGGTGCCGGGCGCCTGTAGTCCGAGCTACCCAGGAGGCTGAGGCATGAGAATGGCGTGAACCTGGGAGGTGGAGCTTGCAGTGAGACAAGGTCGCACCACTGCACTCCAGCCTGGGCGACAGAACAAGACTCCATCTCAAAAAAAAAAAAAAAAAAAAGATTATTTAAAGAATGTGGAAAGATTGCATATGGTTATATCAGTTAAAGCTTAGCATTCATAAGATCAAAGATGTGCATTTGAGGTATTTTTCTTCGGAAGAGTCAAGTCAGGCCTGTCTGGATAGTTGCAACAAAAACAGACAGAATAGCTAAGAATTGGATTTAGACAGGCCCGTTGTATGAAGTATGATAATACTCAGTGCTATATATATTTATCTCAGTGGCTCAACAAAATAAAAATCTATTTCTCATTCACACAAAGCCCAATGTGGATATGCATAGTCAATAGGAAGCCGTCCCTGTGATCATTCAGGGATCCAGGCTTCTTGCATCCTATGGCTCTGTTTTCCTGTATGGCCTTGGAGTCCTCTGTTAAAGCCTCTGTGTCTAACAGACAGTAGATATGGGAAGAGAGGGAAGGTATGGAGGATCACATGAAGGGGTGGATATCACATCTACCCACATTCTTTCTGTGATAATTCAGTCACGTGACCAAGCTTAACTGTAAGAGAGGTTGTAAAGTGAGTTCTGATGAACATATAGCATTTCTGCCCTACCCACTTAAATGAAGCAACAGTACCAGGGAGTAGGTGAAGGTGAAGATGACACGCTGCTTTAGATATGAGAAGAAAGTCGCGTGTCATAGGCGGGTCAAGATATTCCATAGATGACAGGCTGGAAGACAGTGGTAGAAGAGGCAGGATTAGAGGAGGTAGAAAAGGATCCAGAAGACTGGGTGCAGTGGCTTATGCCTATAATCCTAACACTTTGGGAAGCAGAGGTGGGGGGATCGCTTGAGCCCAGAAGTTTGAGACCAACTTGGGCAACATTGTGAGACCCTGTCCCCACAATTTTTTTTTTTTTTTTGAGATGGAGTCTCTCTCTATTGCCCAGGCTGGAGTGCAACGGCATGATCTCCGCTCACTGCAATCTCCGCCTCCCAGGTTCAGGTGATTCTCCTGCCTCAGCTTCCCAAGCAGCTGGGATTACAGGTGCCTGCCACTACGCCCGGCAAATTTTTGTATTTTTAGTAGAGACAGGTTTTCACCATGCTGACTAGGCTGGTCTCCAACTTCCAACCTCAGGTGATCCGCCCGCCTCGGCCTCCCAAAGTGCTGGGATTACAGGTGTGAGCCACTGCTCCCGGCCTATACACTTTAAAAGAAAAAAATTAGCCACAGGTGGCATGCACCTGTGGCCCCAAATACTTGGGAAGCTGAGGTGGGAGATCGCTTGACCCCAGGAAGTCGAAGCTGCAGTTAGCTGTCACTGCGCTTTAGCCTGCACAATAGAACAAGACCCTGTCTCAAAAGAAGAAAAAAGAGAAGCATCTAGAAAATTAGATGGTGACAGTGACATAAAATCTATGAGCAAAAATGCTCGGAATTTTAGGCATGGAGGCAGGAGGAATTTGGGAAATCAGTTACTGGTTGTAGAAAGCAGAGCCCTAGACACCTAATTGGTATTTAGAAAGACCTATAGGTAGGAGTAAGAGATAAAAGTACGGCCAGACAAAAACTAACTACAATGAAATAACCAAGATTGAGAAGATTACAGAGATGGATAATGGGGCAGAAGGGCAGATTGTCCAGACAATTTATGAGATGATTTCTTCACAATCAGAATGTCAGACAAGAGCTATTCAAATTCCTCTTACCCAAGGTCAGGATTGGTCCTGGAGCAATGCAGCACCTGCAGACAGGGGTGAGCTGTGAGAAGAGATGTGTGTGAATTAGATAAATCCTGACATGATCTATCCTCAAACATTAGGATTAGGGTGAGGATTAGGGCTGGGGTTACTACACTTCTCAGTGACAGACAACAACCTTAACTAACCCTAGCTTCCTCACACATGTCCTGGAATGAAACAATATAATTGAATTAGTGCAAATCCTTCAGCGTACAAAGCAAATGTCCCAATAAGAGTACAGAGGACCCAGAATGGCATATTTGCTTAGAAGAGACAACAATAAAAATAACAGTCAATACATGTGAGACACAAGTCTTAAGCTTTAAATATATCTAACCATTTAATGTGGACAATAACCTTTTGAAGATGGCACCTTTATCCTTCTGTAAAGGTACTGTAAATTATCCAAATTTTACAGATTAAAAACTAAGGAATGGAGACTTACAAGTGACTTGCTCAAGTGAGTGGTAGAGCTGGGATTCCAAGAGGATTGGCTGCAGACTCAATGGCCTTAGCCACTACACTATACTTCCTTTCTTAGAAAGTCAAATAGTTTCATAGAAACTTTTACTCGCTTGACGGATATGCCAGTGAAGACACAACCTATAAATCTCCCCCAGAGATTTCATTTACCATTTTGTTTCCAGAAAGCTGCCCCATCCTTTTGGAACGTAGGCTAAGTAGTGGACAGTCCAAGAATAAGATGGGGACAGTTCACCAGGATGGCCATCCTCTCAAAGAATGTAAGCTTTTGTTCACCAACAAGCTTTGAAGTAAAGCATGTCACAAATGACCACAGAATGTCAGGGCTTAAGGACCACAGGAGCACCTGTCTTACCGCAGAGAGGCTAATGAGCTTGCAAAATATCCCTTAGGAACAAAAGCAAGTTTTCCTAACTTTCATGGTGAGGTGTAACGAAAAGTGCATTTTACTCAGCATGAGGGAGTCATGAAGGTTAAGAGCCAGAAACTTCTGATGGTGATAAAAGTAACTTCCTTAATTCTTGGGTTGCTAGAGGGACTGTCTTTTTTAAGAAAAGGGTTCAATCTCATACTTCATAGAATTTAGTTTCTATGAAATGAAGAATCCAATATTTTATATAACTAATCAAGAATTATAGTCATCCATCCATCCATCCATCCATCCATCCATCCATTCAAGCATTTATTCATTCATTTGCTAAAGTAGTCACTCATTCCAAAATACCTCCTGAGCCAAAACTTATGCAAAATCCTAGGTATTTGAAACACTTCCAATCAGTTGGGGTTTTTTTGTTGTTGTTGTTGTTTCTGCCTGGTTTTCAGATGTTGTGAACAAACCCAATGTATAGGGTCCCAGTATATTTCAATGAATTCCATATTAAATACGTTTCAGGAACCATAATAAGGCTATTAATTATGGCATAGTTTGAAGCTTTCATCTACTAATCCAAAGTAAAGAGTTCACTTAAAAGAATTTTCTAGCCAGGCACAATGGCTCATGCCTGTAATCCCAGCACTTTGAGAGACCAAGGCTGGTAGATCACTTGAGGTCAGGAGTTTGAGACCAGCTTGGCCAACATGGTGAAACCCTGCCTCTATCAAAAATACAAAAATTAGCCAGGCATGGTGGCACACATGTAACCACAGCTACTTGGGAGGCTAAGGCAGGAGAATTGCTTAAACCCGGGAGGCGGAGGTTGCAGTGAGGTGAGATTACACTACTGTACTCCAGCCTAGGTGACAATGCAAGACTCTGTCTCAAAAAAAGAAAAAAAAAAATTCTTTGTAGTTTTGAACCTTGCTTTTTGCTCCAAGATGTCTTTTATATACTACACACTCAGTTTTAAGCCAAACAGGGAACAAGGCTCAGTCAACAGTAAACTGCCTTCAGTATCAAAGAAGTACTCAGATTTCTGCAAATTGTGTCTATGAGAGTTGTAAGGTCCTTGCTGTCTTTGTAGAAATGTATATCGTGACAAAAACATGTATTATGAGGAGAGTGGAAAATGAATCTCTGTACCCTGCTTCCCTGCCAGGGCCAGTTAGTGTTGCTTGTGCAAACGCTGCAATTCTACCTCTACTTTAAATCATTCTATTTCAATGGCCCAGAGTTCTTCTAGCTCTAAGAAGTCCAAAATGATTTAGTTCAGCATTTGGCTCTGCACCACATGATAACATTATTTTCTGATGGTAACAAGAAAGAGGACTACTCAGGAAAGCAAATAAAGCCCAACATCAAGGTGCCAACATTCTGAATACATTTATTCATGTTTGTATTTGTGGATGGAAAATTTTTTCCATGCTACAAAGTTTTGCTAAAAACAAGTTGCTACAAATCAATAAATAACTGCTATAGCTATTGTAACAGAATAATAAATAGAAAATAAACAGATGCAACTACTTTGCTATATACAAGACTTTTTCCTGTTATAAAACTAATAAAAGTGCTGCCGCTTTTCTTTCTTTATTTTCCCTTGAGATACAATATTTTTATTGCACGTTGCTTTGTGCTTGTCTTACCAGTTTCAGGTTCGTAGCACATCAAAGAATTACAAACATTTCCATTTAGAACAATGATCCTACTAATCAGGTGCTTATTTTCTGCCATGTGTTCATTTACAGATTACAAACATAAAAGAAGCAAAGTACAAAAATTAATGCATATGTGTGTGTGTGCACGCGCACGCGCTCAAGCCTGGGAATACAGACTGGTATGAAAGGCTTTTAACTAGTTGTGCATCAAAATCATACACAATGGCCATTAAAAACTCACTTAGCTATCAGCATGTAAATCATTGGGTTGGTTATTCAAAGATCAGACAAACAGAATTCCCCGATACTGTTTCCATTTGGGTTTTCCAGCTCGTATGGTTCCAGCTGACGATACTCAAAAGTCACACGATTTATGTGTTTTCCACTGGAGACCATGCGCACCACAGTGTTGTCACAGCCAACTTTCATTTGGGCTATAATGGATGGAAAAGATAAAAGTTTCCCAGCAGGTTAGAAACCACACAGTCATTTAAACGATGGGATCACTTAAACACAATGAAAGCAAGGAGACGTATCTTCCTCTCAGGTACTCAAACTACGCATCTACTATCAGTTGAAATGTTTTTGTTTCATTTTTATTATAACATAATTAGTTACAGAATAGTGTAATTGAATTCAGTCTTTCCACTCATGTGCAAGAACACTATTAGAAAAATAAAACTAGCTGGAAAGAGGAAAGATGTTTCCTCGGCCTTTTTTGCCTGCAAAGCCTGAGTGGTAAAGGCAGGCAAAGAAAATCAGTCTGGCGTGTGCACAGTTGCTTGGGTTCCGGGTTCGCGGTGGAAACAGTACTGCCCTCTAAGCACAGGTCGGAAATTTGCCGTGGCAATTTTTGGTTGTCACCAGATCTAGGGTTGCAAGGGGCATTTAGTGGGGGCTAGAGGATAGAATGTACTGCGGGACATTTATGTAGACCAAAAAAAAAAAAAAAAATGACCTGTTTATCATTTTCTGAATTTAAACAAAAACTCTGTTTTATACATAAACAAAAAGATCATTTGCATGGTATAGATATACACTGCACATACTAGTTTTTGTTCTATTATCCACTTACAACTTTTCTCTGATTTTTTCTGTACCACTTATATGAAATGGCTTCTGATATCCTTGCTTCTCTTAACTCCAATCTTATTCGGCCGGGTGCAGTGGCTCATGCCTGTAATCCCAGCACTTTGGGAGGCCGAGGTGGGGAGATCAGGAGGTCAGGAGTTTGAGACCAGGCTGGCCAACATAGTGAAACCCTGTCTCTACTAAAAATACAAAAATTAGCCGGGCATGGTGGTGTGCGCCTGTAGTCCCAGCTACTCGGGAGGCTGAGGCAGGAGAATGGCTTGAACCTGGGAGGTGGAGGTCATGGTGGGCCGAGATCACACCACTGTACCCCAGCCTGGGGAACAGAGTGAGACTCCATCTCAAACAAACAAACAAGAATCCAGTCTTATTCATTATTTGTGTAAGATCTGACAACTTTTGTATCTCTTCTGTATGGGTTATATACTGAAACTCATATCATTTTCATTAAGAATTCCTTTCCTTTTATTTATGCAGCCTCAAGCTGGTTCCTGAGGCAAGATTTATCTGCCAGCAACAATTGTTTCTGCTGTTTTAGTTTTCTCAATCTTCCTTTTCCTCACTTTGTCTCTATAAGGTGTTTTCAAATTTTAAGAAATGCTATCATTGTCCTTGTGTAATGGGTACCACTCAAACACGTACCTGGATTTAAATAAAGTAAACAGTTCAACAGAGTTATTGAGATAAAAGACAATTTGATGACGTAATAAATAAAAGCCCTATAATCATTTTAATATAAGTACCAGGGAGTCTAGTTAAGCTTCTACCAGGAGGTCCAAATTTATTTCTCTTTTCCTTTCTTTTCTTTTTCAATTTTTTTTTTTTTTTTTTTTTTTTTTGTGGCAGGGTCTTGCTCTGTCATCCAGGCTGGAGTGCAGTGGTGCCATCTTGGCTCACTGCAACCTCTGCCTCCCAGGTTCAAGCGATTATTCTGCCTCAGCCTCCCCAGTAGCCAGGATTACAGTTGTGTGCCACCACACCAGGCTAATTTTTGAATTTGAGTAGAGACGAGGTTTCACCATGTTAGCCAGGCTGGTCTCGAACTCCTGACCTCGAGTGATCTGCCTGCTTCAGCCTCCCAAAGTGTTAGGATTACAGGTATGAGCCACCACACCCAGCCAAATTTATTTTTCATTAAACAATTTGGAGGCCATTCTTTTTCTGATCTTACTCTGGACTTTAATCTTTATAACATGTCCTATTTTCTTTACTTGAGTATTATTTATTATTTTGAACTAATTCCTAACAAAATCCAATGTAAAGGGCAGGGTCCCTAATAGTTCAACACTGAACAGCTCGGGAGGGGCTCATGGAAACATGATAAAGAAAGAAAAGAATTAAGGCAGCAGAACAGGGTCTGGAAGCAGGAAACTTGAGGTAATTCATGCTGAATCAAGGAAAACCACCAAGGCCTGGTGGCAGGGAAACTGAGACCAATTCGTGCTGACTCCCCAAAGCTGGAGCAAAAGGAAAACACCTGGGTCTGGGGGCCGAGAACCTAAGGCCAATTAATGCAAACTTCCTAAAGCTGAACCAAAAGGAAAAACTGCGTCTCCCCCAAGCCTGAGTAGTGAAGGATCAAAGGCTAGTCTCCCTACAACTCTCCCCTTCCACCACATCTCGCAAGGAAAGGGAGAGTGCCTTGGACTGGCCGTGGGCCAAGCATGGGCTATCTCTTCATCTGCATAGGGTGCCAATTCACCTCAGCCTTTAGCCACAAACCAAATCCTTCATCCAGAAAAGGGGTAATTGATAAGAACCTCAAAAGGCCAGGCGCAGTAGCTGATGCCTGTAATCCCAGCACTTTGGGAGGCTGAGGTGGGCAGATCACCTGAGGTCAGGAGTTCGAGACCAGCCTGACCAACGTGGAGAAACCCCATCTCTACTAAAAATACAAAATTAGCCAGGCGTAGTGGCACATGCCTGTAATCCCAGCTACTTGGGAGGCCAAGGCAGGAGAATCGCTTGAACCCAAGAAACAGAGGTTGCAGTGAGCCGAGATCGCACCATTGTACTCCAGCCTGGGCAACAAGAGCGAAACTCCGTCTCAAAACAAAAGAAAGGAGTACTTGAAACCCAGAAAACTTTTGTAACTGGGCCCTTGAGCCACTTGCTAGGGTCCACTCCCACCCGTGGAGTGCTTTGTCCCTTTAATAAATCCCTGCTTTGGCTACTTCATTCCTGTGTTTCATTCCTTTGTTACTTGGTGCGTTCTGTCCAATTCTTTGTTCAAAACACCAAGAACCTGGACAACTTGCAGTCAAGGCCCTCCTTCCAGTAATGGAATAAAGTCTGAAATGAACCAAACAGTGATATGATTAAAGCCTTAAAATATCTTAAAAGTGGTTTCAGTTACCTAGGTAATATAGGCAAAAGTGGTTTTCCAGCTTTAGAATCACCTTTTTTGCCAATTCAAGTTATATCACTCAAGCAGAAAAATTACTTTGGCTTCAATTATCTAAATTTAAAGGCCTGATTGTTTTTTAATCCTTGTCTTACCGTTTAACCCAGCTGAGGTATATCTCCTCAAAGGTGCTCTCCAATCATGAGCAGGGAAGTAATTCAGTACCTCAGATCGTTCACCCAAAAGGCTGGAGAGGCTGAATGCACTGACAGTTTAAACCAGGGCTCAAGTGTCAATTAGCATTAGAGAATCCTCTAGTTTTCAGCAAAGTGGAATTTGAGAAATCTTTTGCCTTTACCTTGCTTGGAAAGCTTGCTTTGAGCCCACTCCTGCCTTAAATCTCATCTGAAACTTTTAGAATACAGTATATCTGGGGGAGGGTAGACTGCATATCAGGCTTTAGTGCTGACTTTTGTATAATCCAGCCTCTGGTATCCTCGGGAGATTGGTTCCAAGATGCTCCCCATCCCACAGATACCAAAATCCACAGATGTTCAAGTCCCTTATGTAAATGGCTACCTTTTACCTTTACCTATTTCCATGCAAACTACACACATCCTCCCATATACTTTAAATCATCTGTAGATTACCTATAATACCTAATACAATGTAAAAGCAATGTAAATAGTTGTCATACTCTATTTTTTTGTGTGTTTTTTTTTTCCTGATTATTTCCTTTTTTATTTTATGGAGGTATGGTCTGTTGACCAGGCTGGTCTCAAACTGTTGGGTTCAAGCAATCCTCCTGCCTCAAACTCCCAAAGTTCAGGAATTACACTGAAAAATTTTTTTTTTTTTTTTAAGACAGAATCTCTCTCTGTTACCCAGGCTGGAGTGCAGTGGCACAATCTCAGCTCACTGTAAGCACCACTGCCCTGGTTCAAGCAATTCTGCTGCTTCAGCCTCCTAAGTAACTGAGACTACAGGTGTGCACCACCATGCCTGGCTAATTTTTTTGTATTTTTAGTAGAGATAGGGTTTCACCATATTGGCCACGCTGGTCTCGAACTCCTGACCTCAGGTAATCCGCCCGCTTTGGCCTCCCAAAGTGCTGTGATTACAGGCGTGAGACCCTGCACCCTGCCTACATTGAGTATTTTCTATTTGCAATTGGTTGAATCCATGTATGGGGAACCCACAGTTAAGGAGAGCTGACTCGATGTTAATTCTATTTTAGAAATGTTTTGTCCATCATCAACTCAGAGACAGAAAATACTGGTGGTGTGGCCTGGTTTTAATTATTACAGGTAACAGCTGATCGAGAGGACTGTCTGCTTTGCAGCATCATTGCCTAGCTGGTTAATGATCTGCTGTGACAGGAGAGGGAGGAGGCTACAGTCAGAATTAACCGAGATTAGAGACTGCTGTTCTTCTGTTTTGTCGCTTTAATGATAATCTAGGGCTCCTGTGTCGAAGTAAAGCTGTGGGAGTGACCTTTACAGTAATGTTTGATGACTCCTCTCCCCGCCTCCCCCAGACTTCATTGAGCTGTTTGGTCATGAAGTCATGAAGTCCCATCCATCCTCACCTGACATGAGCATAATAAAGTGAAAATCCTCACTTGTCTCTGACATAGATCTGGTTCTATCTGGCATATGCTGTGCCAAATAAACCAGTCTTCTATTACTGGTGACCGCTTTTAGATTTCAGAATTTACCTCTGTGTTACACTGGCCTTTGAGAGGCTAGTTTAGCCGTTAAGAAGTTATAGACTTTTAGCAGTTCTAAGAATTTCTAATAAAGCTTATCACTTTGTTGTTTATTTACTGTGAGTAACACACACACATACATACACATATATAAAAAACAGTTACTTCATTATTATCCTATCACTAACTGATGATACATCTACTATTTGAACCATAAGTGTTTCAGTTAGTAGATAAACTCTTTAGTCTCCAGAAAATGAAAGCAGGGACCCCCAAGAAAATGGAAAGAAAGCAGATTTTAAAAGCTTTGTCTTTTTCATAGTTTTACTTAAGGCCAACCTTTATTGCTTCATAGGTTTCTCTCCCGATGTCAGATATTTTGGTAAAGATACTGATGTTATACATAACCTCAAATCCTCATACTGGCTCAGTGTGAAAAGTTGAAGATTTTTTTGGTGAAACTCACCTTCCAATGTAGAAAATATTGGGGGATAGATTATTTTTTTTTTAATCTTAATAAGCACATACATAATAATCAAAGAAATACCTCACCCGGGCCATGAAAGGGGTAGCAGAGATCAGCTAAAGGTATCATCTTGGAAGGGTCCAATCCAGTTCCTCCCAGCAGCTCCACAAAGTCTCCTATTCCCTCACAACCTGCTGAGGATTTCTAAGGGAATAAAGCAGCAGAGAAAGACACATTTAAACCAATTACAGAAGTCAAACCATTTGACCAACAGCGGGTCCATGAATTCACTCAATCAGCCCTCAACATCCTGGCAATACCGTTTAATTTAACATCTGGGACTCCGGAAATTAAAAGACGTTTAAAAGAGAAAAAATCATAAAAATTGCTTTTCTAAATCAGTTGAGTAATCATTTTTTTTAGAAATGTGTGTACATGTTTTTTTCATTTTTTTTTAAGCTCAAGGACTGGAATGATAAAATGGAAATCTGTAAACGCCATATAAGATGCACGGAAATTGAACCAAAAAATACTTTACTTTTCAAATCATTTGGACATACATACTGAATCATTCGAATTTCTTAATGCACGCAGTCACAGTTAAGTGAAGTCAAATACCTACATTTTATAAATAGGGCTTTCACATCCGTTTTTCCTTCACCTCATCTCTTCTTCTTTGTAAAGGAACTTTGTGTGCTATTGGAACACATCATTTCTACCAATAAAAATTTTGATTAATTATAAGTATGTTAAAGAAATAATAAAACCCTGATTTGGGGCTCAAGTTAGCTACAGTTACCATGATCTTTCTCCTTTCAACTAAAACAAGTTTATTTCAAGCTACTCAAAAGAATTCATTCTAAAGCTCTGTGTGGTCCACCATGATCACCTTCTCCTGCTTCCCTTCATTTTTTTTTTTTTTAAATTTTGTAGAGATGGGTCCTTGATATGTTGCCCAGGCCAGTCTTGAACTCCTAACCTCAAGGGATCCTCCTGCCTCGGACTCCCAAAATACTGGGATTACAGGCACGAGCCACCTCACTCAGTCTTTTCAGCTTTTCCATACTGTCTTGTCCACAGCAATCCCCCTGCCTTACTTTCCAACACAAACAAAGCAACCACTCTCAGTCCCAAAAGTACTTTGAGCCCCCATCTCCCATGATCAGGGCAGTCTCACAAGTATGCCACCTGTGCAACCACATAAATTCAGTGCCTAGAAGGGCTCTATGCTTGGTTTAATGCTCTGCTGCATTTTAATAAAACTGTAATAAGGGCTCTCACATTTTCATTTGTACTGGTCCCCACAATTTTGCCTGTAATCCTCTTCTTCATTGAAGTGTGCTCATTAAGAGATCTAGTGGTATGTGACAAGGTGCTCAGTACTTAACTAGATAGACCTTAACACATAGGAACCAAAATCTAAAATAGAGAACTTAAAACACACACACACACACATAAGCACACACACATTCAGGCATTTAGAAGGGCACTGACAGGCATGGTGGCTCATGCCTGTAATTCCAGCACTTTGGGAGGCCAAGGCAGGTGGATCATTTGAGGTCAGGAGTTCGAGACCAGCCTGGCCAACATGGTGAAACCCCATCTCCACTAAAAATACAAAAATTAGCCAAGTGCGGTGGCACACCTGTAGTCCCAGCTACTCGAGAAGCTGAGGTAGGAGAATCAGTTGAACCTGGGAGGCAGAGGTTGCAGCGAGCCAAGATCATGTGCCACTGCACTCCAGCCTGGGCAACAGAGTGAGACTCTGTCTCAGAAAAAAAAAAAAAAGAAGGGCATTGAAATACAACTGGAACTAAACAGCAAATTGGAAAATAACATAATGGCAACTGCTTCACTAATGAGCAGGGGTAGGTGGGGATATCTATTTTTAAAGGGCCTACCTACTATGTGCTGGGTTTGATGCTTAGAGGCTTTATATATAATTGCATCAAATGATGAAATAGAGGTTTAATTAGCCCCACTGTATACAGGGCTTCATGTTCTTGTACTGAGAGTGGAATAAGCAATTTATCAGTAAAGGAAAAAAACCTTAATTGCCTTTCCCTTGAGTAGAGGACGTCCAGGAGGAACATCTCTTAAGACTAAATTTTCCACTTAGTTTTATAGGTTCCAAAATTCAGCAGGTGCTGTTACAGGGAAAAAGGCAGACTCAGGAGAGAGAAGTGGGAAATAAAGAAGCTAGAAAGAAATAGAAACTAAAGTGAGGGGGACAAAACAAAGAAACAAGAAAGTTAGGTGCACTTATTCCTTGCTATTCAACGATTTTTCTCCCTTCTTTGCAAACCTCTCAGCTTTTCTTACAATGTTAGAAACTGAGTTATGTGGGGACCTCTGAAGTTCAGTTCCTCAACAGTGATTCCCTAAATTTCTTTGTTGAGGTTCTAAGCCACTGCTATCTTTTGCCTAGCCCACAATAATGTACCAAAAAAGTACTTGGCCAGGAGCAGTGGCTCATGCCTGTAATCCCAGCACTTTGGGAGGCCGAGGCGGGCAGATCACAAGGTCAGGAGTTCGAGACCAGCCTGGCCGATATGGTGAAACTCTGTCTCTACTAAAAATACAAAACAAAACAAAACTAGCCAGTTGTGGTGGCTCATGCTTATAATCCCAGCTACTCGGGAGGCTGAGGCAGAAGAATTGCTTGAACCTGGGAGGTGGAGGTTGCAGTAAGTTGAGATTGCACCTCTGCACTTCAGCCTGGGTAACAGAGCAAGACTCCATCTCAAAAAAAAAATAAAAAAAAGAAGTACTTATATTCCTTGTACCAAATGTAAGACCCTCACACCAACTCAATGTGCAAAATTGAAGGTGTTTGGTTTTGGTTTTGTTTATTTTGGTGGAACTCATCTTCCAATACATAGAAATCTGGGAGGTTTAAGAAAATAATCTTGATAGATACATTAATAATAACTAAAGAAACATGTCACCAGGGCCATGGAAAGGGTGGCATGGCCCGACAGCCCATTCATTGCATGGAAGGCACAGTGACATTTTAGACAGCGTACATCAGATCATGTTGCTTTCCTCCCTGAACCTCTTCAGTGGTTTACCACTGCACTTAAAATAAACTTAAACTCCCTAATGTGGCCTGCAGGGCTCACCACACTCTGGCCCTGCCCATCTCCCTGAAGCTGTCTTATGCCAATCCTCCTCTTCCTTCCATTTCTGGAATCCAGCAAGCCCATTCCTGCCTCTGAGCCTCTGCACTGTTCCCTCTGCTCCCTGTTCTCACAGCTGCTGGCTCCTTCTGATCACTCAGGTCTCACTTCTCAAAAGGTTTCTTTCCTGACCACTTTATCACAAGTAGCCCCCTGCCTCTCCATCCACCCCCATGCTCCCAGTTACTGTCTACCACACTATTCTGCTGCATTTTCTGTATAGCACTTACCACCATTTGAAATACATGGCAGTTTTGCCTGTCTCATCCCACTTGAATGCACAGTCCCTGTGAGCAGGACCTGTCTTGTTTATTGCTAATTTCCAGCATCTACAATAGTGCCTGGCACATGCTAAGCACTCAAAAAATATTTTGTGAAGAAGCAGATGCCTAAAACACTATAGGCTCTAAATTGTTTGGGAGGAAACACCAAGATTACCCCGATAGCCCCAATAACTAAAATTCAGATCTCCCAGTCTGTGCTCACACCTTTCATCTTCTATATTTTACATCAAAAATGACATACAAATATCGAGCCAGTAAGACTATACCAAAGATACCCAAAAGGGTCCTTATCAAAGGACTATTCTTCCACTAAGAAAAAAGCAGGCACTAATCCATGAATTTAGGGCTTAAAGGAAATTGGATATACTCCTTTTTTCAGTCCTAGTTCTATTTATTTGGTTGTCACTAAAATCTGTCTGATTAGGAATTATGACTGCCTTTGATAGCAGCAAATACATGAGTTATCTTAACCTAGTCATGTGAGAAAGTAAAAGGAAATGAGGATGACTCAGAGGGAAAATGCTGCCAGTGCAAGAAAATGCGGTCAAACTCAGCATGAATTTTAAGGTCCATACAGAAGTTTATTCGAAAATAAGTTGATAGGGATTATCCGCTAATATTTTTTAGGCAAAATGTATTGAGTTAAATGTCATGCCAAATACTTTTCAAAGCTTTACCGTATTTTGCAATCTAAAAATCCAATTTTGTATTTTATGCTACAGTTAGCACTCCTTCACAACACAGTTCTGTCAATGAGATACTTCCTTATGTCAAAAGAAAATTCCAATAATCAGAAAAACAGCTGTGTAGATGACTCACACTACGTTCTGCTAGGAGAGAATTTTTGTAAAAGAGGCAAGCACAAGAGAGTTCAATTGTAATTATATACCACAACTTTACCAGTTGAAAACATTTCTTACATCACAAGGAAAGTATTCAAGTAGTCAGAAGGGGCACCTGAGTATGCAACTTGCCGCACAACTGAAATAGAAGAGGGGCTTAGTCAAAGCAGCTAGGGCAAACACGTGTGAGATTTAAGAGCTCATCAGAGCGACGTACTACGCCAATTTGCTAGTGTCCAGGTTTGCCCTGTATGATTGCTTCTGCTCTGATTAAAGCTCTGGCCTTATCAAATGGTTAGGAAACAAGCAAACAACTCACCTTTAACTGAAGACCATTTACGTGTCCCAGGGTGAGATCAGATATTTTGATCACCACAGGATAAATGATGGAGAAGCTGCAGTTTCGATGCTGGTGTGGAACGACCAGGGTAAACTTTCCATTTGGAGTCTGAGAAATGACATTGCAGGCTTTGTAGAAAGGAAAAAAAAAAACAACGAAAATTCATGTTTCCATTTCCATTACTTGGTTTGCTGGGTTTTTATAGACATTTATTGTATCTTATTCTAGGACTCCTGTTCATGATCTAGGGCCTTCTGCCCAGGAAGAGAGCATATATACCACAAAAACAATTTGGAGACAGAAAGGATTTGGGGAACAAAAACCATCAGTGACACATGGATATTGTCAGGAGGCCCTGGGCTGTGAGGGGGCTTCTAATGTTAATCTTAGGGGGTTACCTTGTTTATAACAATCAGAAGACATAATTCAGCACCCAAACAAATACTAGCTAGTATTAGTTCTAGGAGCACTTGAGTTAACTGGAGTTCAGCTTAAAGCTAGGAATGTGGAAAAATCAAGGCTTAATGGTGAGTCCAAAATTCAAACTCTATTTTCAAATAATAAAGTAAATAATTAATTTTAAGTATTTTCTTTTTCATTCTTATTTCTTTTCCTTTTTAAAAAAATTTTTAATTTTTAATTAAAACTTTTTATCTTTATTTTAAGACTTGGGGCCTAGGATGCAGCTGAGCAGCTTCACCATGGCCCTGGGCTTATTTTAAGTATTTTTCTTTTCTTTTCTTTTTTTTTCTAAGGCGGAATCTTGCTCTGTCACCCTGGCTAGAATGCAGGGGCGTGATCTCAGCTCACTGCATCCTCCGCCTCCCGGGTTCAAGTGATTCTCCTGCCTCGGCCTCCTGAGTAGCTGGGATTACAGACATGTGCCACAACATCCGGGTAATTTTTGTATTTTTAGTAGAGACAGGGTTTCACCACGTTGGCCAGGCTGGTCTCGAACTCCTGACCTCAAGTGATCCACCTGCCTCGGCCTCCCAAAGTGTGGGATTACAGGAGTGAGCCCCCACACCAGGCCTATTTTAAGTATTTTTCTAATAGTGAGAAAATAGGCTGAGAAAAAAAATGAAAGACAGTAGTCTTAAGGCTGATAAATATTTGCTGCATGTTAAGTGATAAGTTAACTAAAAGGTGCATTTTTAATGTTTCTTTTACTCCCAAGAACTTCTACAATTTTTTGTTTTATATCTCAAATCTAAATTTACAATACATTGGCCGGGAGTGGTGGCTCATGCCTGTAATCCCAGCACTTTGGGAGGCTGAGGCGGGTGGATCACGAAGTCAGGAGTTCATGACCAGCCTGGCCAAGATGGTGAAACCCCGTCTCTACTAAAAACACAAAAATTAGCCGGGCGTGGTGATGGGCGCCTGTAATCCCAGCTACTCGGGAGGCTGAGGCAGAGAATTACTTGAACCCGGGAGGCAGAGGTTGCAGTGAGTCGAGATCGCACCACTGCACTCCAGCTTGGGTGACAGAGCAAGACTCCGCCTCAAATAAGTAAATAAATAAATCTACAATACATTAATTAGTCTAGATATGAAACTAGAAGCATCAGAATTTGTACTTTTTTTTCTGATTACCGGATGAATCAACATTGATCAGAACAGATCAGAAACACCTCTTGCCTCCTTTTCATATTTTTAATTATACTTACTTTCAAAAAGAACTGAAATTCCTTGATGGTTCTAGGAAGTTTCTTTTTTTAATATACTTTTTAAAAAGTTTTAATACAGACAGCGTCTCACTTTGTGGGCTAGCCTGATCTTGAACTCCTGGGCTCAAGTGATCCTCCTGCCTTGGCCTGTAATCCTGCTAGGATTACAGGCATGAGCCACTACTGGCCCAGGAGGTTTCTGATTTCTAACTAAACAAAATATAGGGGAAACTCTTTATTTTGTCTTCTAGAATTATTCTATTGCAGTCCTCAGGAAGAGTCTTTTTGAGGGGCTGTTTCAAAAATTCTTTTGTTTTTTCAGAACTAGAAATCAAAAGATCAGTAGTACGTTATTCTTTGGCAGATTAGGCCCCATCTTTCAGCCACACGAAATGTTAATATTAATTCTATTGTATGCAAAAATGAGCGATATGTGTTCCTTTTCTAATTTTTTAAACAGATTTTTTTCTTAATGGGGAAAAAAACAATTAGCAGATGAGTAAACTCATTGCAAGCTCTGCCTCCCGGGTTCACACCATTCTCCTGCCTGAGCTTCCTGAGTAGCTGGGACTACAGGCGCCCATCACCACACCCGGCTAATTTTTTGTATTTTTAGTAGAGACGGGGTTTCACTGTGTTAGCCAGGATGGTCTCGATCTCCTGACCTCATGATCCACCTGCCTCGGCCTCCCATAGTGCTGGGATTACAGGCGTAAGCCACCGCCTAAGTAAACTCATTTTTATAAAGATAATATGCTTTAGGCCGGGGCTGTTCAGTTGTGTAGCATAAGCTACATGTGTGTCCATCAGAAACGAACTAAATTAGAGTGGTGGGCTCAGAATCAGAAGGTAACATTGAGATGCTGTAATCCAACCCTCTGGTCAGGGCATGATATCTGTCTACCACATTCAGGCACAGGCTGAAAGACATGGAGACTTTCAAGCCTGTGCCTGAATATCTCTAAGCCTGCAACTTTATATCCGATCCCTCAAGCTTATCCTGGATTAGTGAAATGCCTTGGAAGATTAAAGCTTATCACTAAATGCATCGTAGAACCTGAGGAGCTCAGAGCAAGACTTTGGAGAAAAGATTGAATTGTACTCACCATAAATTAGTATACTACCTAACCTGGGAAATAAATTTAAAACTGTGGTTTGATATTCATAATAAAGAATAGAAACTATCCTTTAGGTCATTTCTAATTACAAAAAAATTTCCATTCAAATCATTCCTCAGTTCAAATTTCTTTAAGTCTGTGCAATGATACTACTTTCAAAAAGCAGTCTGACTCCCAAGTTCTGTCTTTTGACTGAGAACACTTACGAAAGAGGTTGGGGTCTGTCTTTATGGTTAATGTGAATCCATTTCCTGGTTCACGGACTCGGAAGAAGATCATGGCCACATTCTGGGAAGATCTGATGCTCCTCCTGCTAAGACCAGTCTCACAGAAATCTATGTACCGCTCAGCTGCGGGGAGAGGATGATCCTGGGAACTGGGGAACTTCTCCCCCTTGAGAATCCAACCATCAAATACCTTTGAAAAAAAATACAGACATAGATGCTATCATTTCCATCAGCTCCTGAAGTCTGAAGAGAGTTGAAAAGGGGGAAAAAGTCATCCACCAATGGGCCTTTAGTCATAAGTGAGAATTGACAGTCCACACTCTGCCTGCTTGCTTTTCATTTGTATATATTGGACTGTGAGGGTTGTTTGCAAGTAATAGTATTAATTAATTTTTATAAGCCTTAAAGCTTCCAAAGTAAGTAAACTTCCTTATACTTTATCATTTCAACCACTTTGGTAAATAAAACCACAGCCAATGTACATTTTTACCTTGGTCATATTTTCTACCTCTCACCTTCAGAAGAATCCCACAAAAGCATAATTTGGGTTTCGTGCAGCTTCTCTCTTTCCTCTAGTCATGAAATGTGAACAAAATATCTTGAAAATAGATAGCAAAAGGCCGGGCGCGGTGGCTCAAGCCTGTAATCCCAGCACTTTGGGAGGCCGAGACGGGCGAATCACGAGGTCAGGAGATCGAGACCATCCTGGTTAACACGGTGAAACCTCGTCTCTACTAAAAATACAAAAAAACTAGCCGGGCGAGGTGGCGGGCGCCTGTAGTCCCAGCTACTCGGGAGACTGAGGCAGGAGAATGGCGTAAACCTGGGAGGCGGAGCTTGCAGTGAGCTGAGATCCGGCCACTGTACTCCAACCTGGGCGGCAGAGCGAGACTCCGTCTCAAAAAAAAAAAAAAAGAAAGAAAAGAAAATAGATAGCAAAATAAAAAACTGGAGCAGCAACTTTACCTGCTAATGGCTATATACACCCATTTTTCTCATTTTTTTTTATATCATCACATATTATTTTAAAATGTCAAGAACTGCTTCAACAGCCAGGCAATGATGGCTGGTATACTACCTGGGACATTTTTCCTTCACTTGTTAAAGTTTACAGTTGAACAAAGGGTCAGAGTCTATTGACTTGACCCTCAAAATCACCACAGGTCTCCAGTTTAATGAGTCCAATCTAGTCCACATTAGCAAAATTACCAACAACCCAGCTACAAATTATTTCTAACGCATGTGACAGGTTCCAAAATAATCCTACTTTGGAGATGTTAATCATGATTATTTTAATTGGACAGTAGAGCTCCATCAGCCATCCCACTCTGCCCTGTTATACTTATGGAGTCTGACGACTGGAATCATGGAGGCAGTGAGCTTGGGGGTCTTGTCCTCCCCTCCCACCTATCTCCATCTAGATGCCCCCTCGGCAGCCAGTCCCCTCCTGCTCCAAAATCGGGTCACCGGCGCACTGAAGACAGCCTCTGTGCGCCAAGCGTGGACCAGCAGGAGCGAGGCGGGATCAGATGTGAGACGTGTGGGGCGGGCCTTCTAACCAAGACGGCCCGCTTGGTGGACCGCAGCGCTCGAGCTTGTTGGTTTTTAATCATATTTCATCGGCCCCGGATTGCGTCGCAGCGTTCTGCGCTGCGAGTTCAAGTCTAGAAGTTCCCCGGGCCTCGAAAGCGCCTAGAAGGGAATGTAAACCATGGCAGCGTCCAGAGGCACCGACCGGAGCCCTACTGGATGTGTGTGGCACGAGGTCTTCGGGTAAGGGCGAGATTCTCGCCGTGTGGGGGTCCTCGAGCGCGCCTCTCCCACTCGGGCACCAGCGAAGCGTCTAAGAATTGCCACCGGCTACCCACGCTCGGCAGCCCCACGCTGGTTACAATGCCCCAGCCCTTTCCAACCCTCCCGTGCCGCCTCCCAACCCCCTCCCCCGGCTAGGCTGGTGGGCCGTGGGCGCCTCACCTTCAGGAAGTCGCCGCCCTGACAGTCGATGGAGACCTGGTCGTAGTGGATGGTGATGAACTCCTCGGGCTCGCCGATGAAGAAGGCGGCGCAGTGCAGCTGCGGCCGGTCGGCGGTGAAGGTGAACTGGCCCTGGAGGCTCAGCATGTCCAGGCACCCTGGGGGAGGAGGGCACGGGGCAATAAGTCCCGGGCTGCAGCCGCCTCGGCGCCAGCCTCGGGCGGCCCCTCTCCGCGCGCCCCATTCCCGGGCTCTGTAGCGCCCGGCGCTCCGACTTCCAGCCTCGGCTGCGCTGGGTTCCCGCGCCCGTGGCGCGCCACCTCCTTCCCCTCTTGGAGCGCCTCCGCGGACCGATCCTTAGCGAGGGGGCCGCGCCCCTGGCGGTTCCGGCCACCCCCTTACCCAAGATGCCCGCGAGCCCCCTGCCCTCCGCACAGAGTCCCAGCTTCCCCGCGTCCCGGGCGCCCGCGAGCCGGGCAGCCTCGACTCACGCAGAGCGCGGCGGTACGGCTGCTCCCCAGCCAGCTCCCGCTTCAGGTTGGCGCTGAAGAGCAGGAAAGGATCATAGTCCGCCGCTTCCCGCAGCTGGCAAGGAACATGGGTCAGTCCGGAAAAGTTCAAGGGCTGGGGATAAAAAAGGGGGCCAGGAGCGGGGCACCCTCCCTGCCACTCAGCATAGCAAATAAAGAGAGAGGGGTAATATTTTCCCGTGTCGGGAGAAGATGGGAAGGTCTTAGACCCTCTCCATCAGGCCGGGGCATCCCCAGCGGCCAGAGGCAGGCAGGCAGTCTGGGATGCTCAGAGGCAAGGATGGAGAACAGGACAGGGGAAACCAGGGGCAAGAGAGCATCCAGCAGAGAGGGAAGAAACAGCGAACCCCAAAAGGCTGCTAGCAGAGGCAGCCTGCCTGCCGCCTAGGGCTAACACGCAAGGAAGGTGAGATGGGTCAGTCCAGGGTCGGCTCACCTCTAGGTACCGGCTTTCCCCTCTTAGAGCCGTCAGGAAGATGAGAATGAAGTGACACTGAAGTTTGAAGTTGGGCGACATGCTGGCCTTGCCTCTGCAGCTGCTGTGCTCTGCTCCGGAGGTCCTGGGCTTTCCTTCCCACACCCTCGCGCAGACTGAGAGCTAGAAGCTGGTAGGGTCCCTTAGCTGGGTCTCTTTTATAGAGCAGTGGGGAGCGGAGGCTCTCTGCCCCTTAGCTGATCAGAGCTCAGTAACCATGGGTTACCCTGTCTCATTGACAAAGTACGTGGCGATGACGAGGGTCCAGCTCTCAGCCACAAATTTTCAGCGTGGCCCAGCATTATTCACCAAGAATGATTTCAGTCACTACAACTTAGTGCACTAAAGTGTTGGAGAATGAGGCGGAGACAAAGAATAAGGGAGGGCATTTTGTTGACCTGCCAAATGCTACATTATACTTTTCTGTGGGCATTCAGGGAATTTTCCATTTTGCAAATCAAAGTGACAAAGTTACATACATGCATAAAATAGCCAAACACATACAGCCTATATTTTGCAGCCTCATCACATAACCTTGGATGAAACCATGCTAGAAGTTGTCAAAGAATTTAGTATTCATGCAATTACTCATGCCTCTCAGTAAGAAACTTGAGGCATTTTCAGCTTTAAAGAGAGGTGGAACAGAAGCAAAAGTCTGATTTTGCAGAATATTGCAGTAATGCAATTATAAGCTTTCTTCCTGCCCCTTACTCTGCTTTATCCTGGTCCAGTTTCTTACAGGCATTTCTTTCATGGAAAACTAACTCTGGTGTCAGTGGACTTCTGGATTTTAGCTGAGCTCTGTCACTTGACCTGAATGTTTACATGATGTACACACTCCTAGACCAGGTAGCTGTAGCCATGACCTTTGCATCCATCTGAACCACTGGGAGATGAGATTAAGTCATTCCATTTCATGCATTCAAATACCTGGATTACTTTAACACTCTGGTAGAAAGAACTGCCAGGAAGCTTTATTGTAACTGCTCACCAGCAAATTTACAGGGCTAAAAAGATGACTTAGGGATCCAGAGATAAGTATAAGCTTATCTCTGCTTATCAGGAGAGAAGAGAATTTCTTCTTTGTGTCCAAAATTGTGGGAAACATGAGGACGCTCCACTATTGGCTTTCTTACCCCTTTCCAGTCTCTGCACCAAGCATTGTTATTACAATTATTACAAATAGACCATAATACAGAGTTAGAAAGGAAGGAATGGCTGTGTTTTCCATTTTAAAATACTCAAACAGTGATTATCCTGGCAGTGTCAGAACTTGAATATTTTCACGTCAGGACAATTCTGAGGTCTGGAGAGGTGTTCTTTTTGTTGGTTTAATCAGGAGGCCTTTCTGCCACAGCCCAACTGTGTAAGCAGTTCTCAGACCATAGACAGTGAGAGGGAAAAGAGTACCTAAAGCTCATGGACACTGACCATCATGTCCTTCTCATCCCAAGGGCTGTTTAGATGCCTGAATTTTAAAAAGGTTATAAAGAAACCTGAGAAGAATCAAAGAGGAGGAAAACAAACAAGTTAACCCAAACTTGCTGGCCTCAAACATGCCAGGCCATCTTCAGGTCTATCTCCCACCCTTTTTGTGCCTAGAGGGAGCCTCAGGCCCATTCACCAGGCATGCCACAGGCCCTCTTCTCTTTCCCATTGATGTAGCCACAGTCCTTGGCCTATTCCCAGAATTCAGTCCAGCACCCACCTTGGAGACCTCTGCCTCTTCGGGGGTCTGGCACCTGATGTCACTCCAGCTCAATGTTGCTTTGTTAGCATCACCAAGGAGACATTCTTCTTCAACCAGCCCCTTTACAAGCATATGCTCATGTGCACATGTGCACACACACATGCACGGACAACACTGATGTTCCCACCCGGCTCTCATGATGCCCCCTCCTCAGGAACCACACACAGCAAGAGCTGGGATGAGTGAGCGCTAACATAGTGACTGATTTTACAAACATCATAACATAGCATCTGATTTTACTTAATCCACAAATTATAGTACAAGATGAACCTCATTCCCACCAAATTCTAGGTGGATAAATTAATGTGTAGTTTTCTCCAGTTTGGTAAATATCTACTAAGCCAGTGGAAACTCCCTTTTCTTTAAAAAAAAAAAAAAAATTATGGTAATTTAAAGATGGAAACTACAACCGATGGAGGAAAACTAAGAAGATTAAATTGGAAGACAAGGAGAAGCCAGGTAGCCATTCTCTCTGAGAGGAAGTATTAAAAATAGGTGAGAGAAATGGAAGAGTAATTAGGATTAGGCAGAAGAAAAAGTTTCTGGGCAATAAGTAGGCCTATGTGTGAAGACTAAGGATAAATTATTTTCATGGACTGCTTTGGTCATTCAAACAATTAGCTTAATATTTGAAAGTTGTTTGTTCAAGCAAACTGGATTTTTTAAAAAATATGTTCTGGGTAAACTCAGAGTCCCCAAGTATGCTGATTGGAAATTATCTGTATGTTAACCTCCATTATTTTCAAATATTTCAGTTTTTCTCTGTATTTTTCCAGATAGCTTCTCCAATGTTGATGTTATACAGTCCCTGATAGGTGTTTTTTGGGTCTTCAACTATTGTTAGGCAGGGCTAATACTTTCTTTTTGTTAGGTAGGATTAAGACATTTTTTCTTTCACAAAGCCCCAGAGCAAATTGTCACCTATGTTAATCCTGAAGGCCAAGGTGGCCACACAATAGCAGATCCATATTCAATGCATGGACACGGGGGCAGGTGCAGAATTTAAAATTGTGCCTAGACTGATGAGACGCACACAGAGAACTTCTGACACTTCATGGCACAGCCTCCACAGGCTGCACTTGACTTTCACAGTCACATTATAGGCCATGTTTTCAGGGTGACCACAAAATCCCTCTGCATTCAAGTTAGAAGTTGTAATATGACCTGTAATAATAAATTTTTTCTTTTATTTATCACATCAACATAGAACATCACTAATCCATGCTTTAGATGAACTTCCTTTTTCCTTTCCTGACTAATGAATTAGCTGGAATGTTAGAAAATGGAACATATTATTGCGTTCTTTAAGAAGTAAAGACTACTGAATAAAACTCATTGTAGTTAACCAACAACAACCACCACCAAATAGTTTTCAGTTGCTTTCAAGATGATTTGTTTGAATGAATTTAGCTATTATTTTTATTTTATTGTGGTAAGAAGAGTTAAAACACAAGATCTACTCTCTTAAAAGATATTTAAGTACACAACACAATATTATCAACTATAGGCACAACGTTGTACAACAGATCTCTGGAACTTATTCATCTTGCATAACTGAAACTTTATACCCATTATTAGTGATTCCCCATTTTACCCTCCTCCCAATCCCTGCAACTATCATTCTACTGTCTGCTTCTACAAGTCTCACTATTTTAGATACCTCATATAAGTGTAATCGTGCAGTATTTGCCGTTTTGTGGCTGGCATCTTTCACTTAGCATAATGTCCTCAAGGTTCATCCATGCTGTAGTATATAACAAGGATTTCCTCTTTTCTCTGACTGAGTAATATTCCTTTGTATGTATATACCACATTTTCTTTATTCATTCATCAATGTTTACGTTGTTTCCACATCTTAGCTATTGTGAATAGTGGTGCAACGAACATGGGAGTGCAGGTATGTCTTCAACATACTGATTTCAATTCTTTTGGAAAAATATGCAGAAGTGGGCTTGCTGAAACTTTTATTTTTTCTTTTCTTTTTTTTTTTTTTTTTTGAGATGGAGTCTCGCTCTGTTGCCCAGGCTGGAGTGCAGTGGCAGGATCTTGGCTCACTGCAAGCTACACCTCCCGGGTCCACACCATTCTCCTGCCTCAGCCTCCCAAGTAGCTGGGACTACAGGTGCCCAGGCTAATTTTTTTGCATTTTTAGTAGAGACGGGGTTTCACCGTGTTAGCCAGGGTGGTCTCGATCTCCTGACCTTGTGATCCGCCCACCTCGGCCTCCCAAAGTGTTGGGATTACAGGCATGAGCCACGGCGCCCAGCCTAAAAACTTTTATTTTAACTTCAGGAGTACATGTACAGGTTTGTCACATAGGTAAATGTGTGTCTGTCATGGAAGTTTGTTGTACAGATTGTTTCGTCACCCAGGTATTAAGCCTAGTACCCATTAGTTATTTTTCCTGATCCTCTCCTTCCTCCCACCCTCCACCTTCCAACAGGCCCTAGTATGTGTTATTTCCCTCTGTGTGTCCATGTGTTTGTTCTCATCATTTAGTTCCCACTTACGAGGACACACAGTATTTGATTTTCTGTTCCTCTTGTCAAGGGGAATGATAACCTTCTTTCCTTTCATACAATACTCTATTTTAATTTTTTGAAGAAGGTCCATACTGTTTTCCATAATGTCTGTGCTAATTGCCATTCCCTCTAATGGTGGCCAGGGTTTCCTTTTCTCCCTGCCAGCACTTGTCATCTTGTAGCTTTTTGATGATAGCCATCCGAAAAGTTTCGAGGTGATATCTCGTCATGGATTTGATTTGCATTTTCTTGATCATTGGTGACATTGAGCATCTTTTTATATATCGATTGGCCATTTGTATGTCTTCTTTGGAGAAATGTCTATTCAAGTCCTTAGCCCATTTTTAAAATGACTTATTAGGTTTTTTGCTGTGTTGTAGGAGTTTCGTATATATTTTGGATATTAACCACTTATCAGATATATGGTTTGTAAGTATTTTCTCCCATTATGTAGGTTACCTTTGCACCCTGTTGATCATTTCCTTTGCTGTGCAGAAGCCATTTATTTATTTATTTAGAGACAGAGTCTCACTCCGTTTCCCAGGCTGAAGTGCCGTGGCAGAATCTCAGCTCACTACAACCTCTGCCTCCCAGATTCAAGCAATTCTCCTGCCTCAGCCTCCCCAGTAGCTGGGATTACAGTTGTGCACCACCACACCGAGCTAATTTTTGTATTTTTAGTAGAGACAGGGTTTCACCTTGTTGGCCATGATGGTTTTGAACTTCTGACCTCAAATGATCCACCTGCCTTGGCCTCCCAAAGTGCTGGGTTTACAGACGTGAGCCACAGATCCCCGCCTGCAGAAGCTTTTTGGTTTGGTGTAGTCCCACTTGCCTATTTTTGCTTTTGTTGCCTGTGCTTATGGTGTCATATCCATTAAATCATTGCCAAGACCAATGTCATGATGCTTTTTCCTGTTTTCTTCTCGGAGTTTTATAGTTTCAGGTCTTACACTTAAGTCTTTAATCCATTTTGACTTGATTTTTGTGTAAGATGTAAGGTAAAGGTTCCATTTTATTTATTTGCATGTGGATATCCAGTTTTCCCAACACCATTTGTTGAACTGATTATCCTTTCCCCATTGTATATTCTTGGCACCCTTGCTGAAGATGAGTTGACCATATATGTGTGGATTTGTTTCTGGCTCTATGTTCTGCTCAATTGGTCTGTATGTCTGTCTTTATGCCTGCACCATATTGTTTTAACTACTGTAGATTTGTGATATATTTTGAAATCAGGAAGTGTGGTGCCTGCTGCTTTGTTTCTTTCTCAAGATTGTTTTGGCTGCTTGAGGTCTTTTTGGTTTCATAGGAATTTTATAATTGTTTTTCTATTTCAGTAAAAAAAGGATTTAGCTATTTTTAATGCAACAGTTTTTAATAGATAAGATTTATTTTTCATGTGTGTTTGAGATCAGGAAGGAAGAAATGAAGCACATACCCTTTGGGGAACTAGTATAAATCAGCCTTGGAATGAAATTCTAATATGCCAGCTATTTTCAACCCAAATGATGATCAACAGTTGGTAAAAGTTCAGACTTTTCAGGGTTGCAATTGACTGATAACAAACTTGAGCGTAAGCCAAAGGGGAAATTTTTCATCAGGACACGAAGATTTCTTCCAGAATACATGGGGAGGCCAGGACGTGGGCGATTAAAGGCAGGAGCTTGAATGCTACTCCCCAGTCTCTCTGTCTGCTAGCTGACCTTACTGACATCTGCAGTCCCTGTGCTGGTAAACAGGCCACCAACAATTCTAAGTTTTACATGTTACTGTTAGACAAATAAAAATAACATAAACTAATGTGCTTCACAAAATTGTAGGATGAGGCCCCCAGAGGCTGGAGGGTAGGATCTTGTCATAACATGACTGTTCTAGGGCATCCATAGGAATAGAGAAGGGAGAAGCAGTTTTCAGAAGAAGGGATGCTAAATCCACAAAATAATAGGTTTCCACAAAAGAGTAAAACAAAACAAAACAAAACAAAGCCCCACCTCGATTCAATGTCTTTGATTGTAAATTTTCTCACATGTGAAATGGTAATGTGTACTAAGAATTATTGTAGGGATCAAATATTATATAAAACACAAAGAGGATGTATTTAAATGGTAGCTGTTATTGAATTATATCAACCATATTATATGTCTTTATCACTAGGGTTTTACTCCTAGTAATAGTAGTTTTATACGAGCGCATGCATAGGATATGTTTTTCATATTATTATTAAATTACAATGAATGACTTCATATTAGAATATTAACAGACTTTAAAAGCCACCATTAGAAAAAGAGGGAACTAAGTTAAAATATAATTGCAGAACTGCATTTCAAAAGATTAGCTAGGAATGGGTCCCATTAAAGATTATGTACCATAATATAGTAGTTTAGCTGCATCAGAGAGAAGAGCTGAAATGTAGAGTGTAGTGAAATTGAGAAGATTGAAGAAAGGGGGAACTGGAAGTTATAAAGCAGAAACAGAAAATAAAATAATTAGGAACTGCCCAAAAGAAGTAGCATTTGGTCCCATATCAAGGATTGTTGAATGACGTCATCCGTTAAGGCCTAGGAACACTGAGAATTAGAAAGTAGTGATTTGGAGAGAAGGCTTTTGAAGAGTAATGATGGGAGGAAAAGGTGAGAGATTAAGTGATCTATCTGCCCATATTATCACAGTGAGTCAGAAACAAAGTCCAGACTAGAGAGGTCCCTGTGTCCAGCCAAGTGGTCAATCCTTCACAGACAACAAACAGCCTTGGAAATTAACCAAATGACTAGACTAGCAGCAAAAAAAATGAGATGGTGCAGCCTAAAGTAAGATGCCTGCAGATGGATAACTGTGAAGGAGATTGGGGATTGTTTGTGTTTGCACAGTGGCCTTTTGAGTATCTCAACTCCTGAAGGGGTGACCAGCCCCTCCACACCTGTGGGTATTTCTCGTCGGGTGGGATGAGAGACTGAGAAAAGAAATAAGACACAGAGACAAAGTATAGAGAAAGGACAGTGGGCTCAGGAGACCGGTGCTCAGCATACGGAGGACCTGCACTGGCACCGGTCTCTGAATTCCCTCAGTGTTTGTTGATTACTATTTTCACTATCTCAGCAAGAGGAATGTGGTAGGAGAGCAGGGTGATAGTGGGGAGAAGGTCGGCAAGAAAACACGTGAGCAAAGGAATCTGTGTCACAAATAAGTTCAAGATTTATGCTTCTCTCCACCCCAACATCTCAGTGGAGTAAAGAATAACAGAGCAGCATTCCTGCCAACATGTCTCGCCTCCCGCCACAGGGCGGTTTTTCTCCTATCTCAGAATAGAACAAATGTACAATCGGGTTTTATACTGAGACATTCCGTTCCCAGGGGCATGCAGGAGACAGAGGCCTTCCTCTTATCTCAACCGCAAGAGGCCTTCCTCTTTTACTAATCCTCCTCAGCACAGACCCTTCACGGGTGTCGGGCTGGGGGACTGTCAGGGCTTTCCCATCCCACGAGGCCATATCTCAGGTTATCACATGGGGAGAAGCCTTGGACAATACCCAGCTTTCCCGGGCAGAGGTCCCTGCGACTTTCCGCAGTGTATTGTGCCCCCGTTTTATAGAGACTGGAGAATGGCGGTGACTTTTACCAAGCTTACTGCCTGTAAACATTTTGTTAACAAGGCACATCCTGCACAGCCCTAGATCCCTTAAACCTTGATTCCATACAACACATGTTTTTGTGAGCTCAAGATTGGGGCAAAGTTACAGATTAACAGCATCTCAGGGCAAAGCAATTGTTCAAGGTACAGGTCAAAACGGAGTTTCTTATGTCTTCCTTTTCTACATAGACACAATAACAGTCTGATCTCTCTTTCTTTTCCCTACAACTCCCTTCAGGCTTACTCTAAAATATACCATGACTAACATCTAGCCAGTAGATCATAATGAAATGCCATTTAACATCCCTCACTGCCTGCATCAAAGGGAAAAGTACTGCCAGGTCCAGAACCGCTGGTGTGTCTGTCGTTAAGCAGTGGTGACGCATGGGCACGTGACATCAGCCTCTTCCCTGACGGCAGAGTAATGAAGTGTAAAGAGCCTCATTCCTTAGTGCCTTAGAATAGATCTAAAAGAGAAAAGTCTGCCAGTTACGTGCAGTGACAGAAGAGGATCTAAATAAGGACAGCAGAAGAGAAAACTGCAAGCTAGCTGGTGTTTAGTTATCTGTGGTGCCTCCTAACCTCACCTTGGTGGGACCTGCCAGCCTGCTCCTCCTCTCTGCCAGCCTACCCCCTCCTATCCACCCTCCTTCCTTCTTTTAACAAACTCTGAACAACAGATTTAGCTGTGTACTCAGTATTTTTTATATAGCTTGACGAGCCTTTGTCATATTTTAATATGTCTGTTTTCCAACCTAAATGCAAATGCCTCCAGGTTCCACCATGCACCTCACCCATCTTCCTCCAGAGCGCCAGGCACACATACACCTGGCACTCCTGGGAGGTGCCCAAAAGAAAATTGAATAAAGGAGCTTCTATTTCCACCTAGTTACAAATTAGGGATTCGTCACCACTAAAATGCTGCTGACAGCATCCGAAGATGTGGCACACACCAGGCAATGAAATTTGAACGGTAAAACCTCAGGAAAAGGAGGAGGTGCTGAAAGGATTCCTGGGTCGCCTCTAAAAGCCCACAGCCAGCTCAGCAGTGCCAGTAGCAGCTCAAGGTGGGGAGCAAGCCGGAGGGATGGGGCCGGGATAGGGTGAGGCAAGTAGGGGACTCCCAGGGACACAAAAGTTAAGGGGGTGCCAAAAAAAAAAAAAAACTCAGTCATGATAAATAATATAATGCAATCTGTTATAAAATAAAAATGTATGCATAAATCCGTACTGAAAAAAAAAGTCAAAGTTTTAAATAAATACTCTGTGTCCGTGACTTTTCCTTTTGCCTCAGGCCCCATTCTGGTTTCTGTGTGTATTGGCTAATAGAATGGAAACAAAAGGGCCCTGGATTGGGTGCCCCAAGTACTGGACCCCTGGCTGGAAGCATGGGGTCATTCTCCTCATCTCTAAGATGAAGGACGTGGGAGTAACTATCAGAATCACTGCAGGAGACAGACGGTGTCTCAAATTGGATAATTAGAGGAGTTGAAGAAAAGGACTGTTTACAAAGTTGTGGGCAGTATGCAGGAAAAATGCAAGAAGCATGCAGTGTCCCAGGACCAAGAGCAGAGAGGAGCTGTCACTCAGCCTCCTGGGCACAGAACAGGTAGGAGGGCACGGACAGGAACAGGAGGGGCAAAGGAAGACATCCAGCCCTGGGAGCTATCAGGTCTTTAAGGTCCTGCCATGGTTTTAAAACTTGTCTGCAAATTCTTTGACACTCTTCTCACAAAAAGGTAGATACTAATTCTCTTTCCATGTGACCTCTTAGGCTAAGTTAGTAAAAAAGCAAAATGCCTTCAGCCAGGAGTTTTCCCTCTCTCGTGCAATATGTGCCTTTGGTACCCTGAGCCACCATGAAAGAAGTCCAGCTACCAGGAAGCCACTATGCTGGAGAGGTCACACGGAGAGACCACATACAGGGAGATGCCCCGGAGCCCTAGCTGTTTCAGTCCTCAAATGTTTAATCATCACAGTCTGGGTACCAGATGAGTAAAGAAGCCCTAGAGGTGACCCGGTTCCAGCCACCATCTGACTGCACCATCAAGAGAGAACTCAAGACAGAACCACCCCACTGAGTACTTCCCAATATCTAACCCACAGGAACCGCGAGAAATAATAAATGGCTGTTGTTTTAAGCCAGTAAGTTTTGGAGTGATGCATTATTCAGGAATGGATAACTAATACAGGCCCTTTTCATTTCTAATTTTCTACATTCTCTGGGGCTCTGAACTGGGGAGTCCCCAAGTGCTCCAGCTGTATGACAACCTTTGTCTGTGAAACCCTTGAGCTGAATCACCATCTGTGAGGCATAGCCTTGGGCCCAGATGGCTATTTCTACACCAAATCAACATGTGTAAAAACAAGCTGATGGTGCCAGGCTCAACTTGTGGGGGCATAAGAAGTGGCTGAAGAGCTGATACTAAACACCACAATGTCTCAGCCTTGAGCCCAGCACACTCTCACCAGCTGGTGAAAGATCAATAAACCCTGCTCCCTTTTCAATGCTGACATTTTAACATTTCTAATCATTACTATTGTGCAAACAAACAAGGTTCCTCTAAGTTATTTAGGGGAAGATAGTCATTTAATATAAAAGAAATTAGAGTTTTTTGCTTTTTTTTTTTGGCCAATATAATAGCTATACTGGGCTGGGTATGGTGGCTCATGCCTATAATCCCAGCACTTTGGGAGGCCGAGGCAGGTGGATCACATGAGTTCAGGAGTTCGAGACCAGACTGCCCAACATGGTGAAACCCCGTCTCTACTAAAAATACAAAAATTAGCCAGGCATGGTGACGGGCACCTATAGTTCCAGCAACTCGGGAGGCTGAGGCAGGAGAATTGCTTGAACCTGGGAGGCAGAGGTTGCAGTGAGCAAAGATCGCACCACTGCACTCCAGCCTAGGCAACAAAGCAAGACTCTGTCTAAAAAATAATAATAATAATAAAATAATAATAGTTACATGGTAGGTCCCATTCATGTTTTTAAATATCATGCTATAAAACTCGCCAGAACACTGAATACATTTAGAGTTAAAAAGTAAACATCTAGAACCAACTGCAGGTGCTCTCAATGGCCAGAATTGGAACAATTTGAGCAACAAAATAAAGTAATATTGGATTATAAACCAGTGAATAAAATAAATTTCTACGAATCCACATTAATATAAATAAATGATTGAAAAATTAATAAATGGAGAGAAGAGACAAGTCTCCTGCCCAGAAGAATCCCAAATAATTATCTTGATTCTCTGCCATCAACAGAGGGGGCATAACTCTGCGCTCCTTAAAAGTGCACTTCACCTAGTGACTTCCCTCCAGAGAGGATAGCATGAGAAGCGGGAAGGGAGGGGTGGAGTGGGTGGGGAGTAAGTCTGTAGTGGAGAAGCCTGACAGACGCTTTTTCCATCTCAGTCAACATCAACAGTGATGAATCACATTGGTAGTATCTACCCTTGTGTACTAGTCTGTTCTCACGCTGCTAGTAAGTACATACCCAAGACTGGGTCATTTATAAAGAAAAAGAGGTTTAATGGACTCATAGTTTTACATGGCTGGGGAGGCCTCACAATCATGGCAGAAGGTGAAGTGGGGAGCAAAGGCACCTCTTACGTGGCGGCAGGAAAGAGAGCATGTGTAGGGGAACCGCCCTTTATAAAACCATCAAATCTCATGAGACTTACTCACTATCGCAAGAACAGCATGGGAAAAAACTCACCTCATGATTCAATGACCTCCCACCGGGTCCCTCCCAGGGCATGTGGGGATTATGGGAGCAAAAATTCAAGATGAGATTTGGGTGGGGACACAGCCAAACCATATCACCTTGACGTTGTAAAAGGAAAACAAAATCTTGGGACCCCAATTCACTATGCCAAAAGGAGAAAAATTAAGCTGAAAGTTGAGTCATGCAAGAAACTGTCTTTCCTTTTGTTCTTGCATGTACAGCCTGCAGAACCATGAGCCAATTAAACCTCTTTGCTTTACAAATTACCCACTCTCAGATATTTCTTTATGGCAATGCAAGAACTGTATTAGTCAGGGTTCTCCAGAGAACCCTGGAGAATGGACTAATAATACACACCAATAACCCAATCTAATCATGAGTAAAACAGACAAATTCCAGCAGTGGGGCATCCTGACCAGTACTTCTCAAAATTGTCAAGATCATCAAAAACAAGAAAAGTCTGAACAACCGTCCCAGTCAAGGGGAACCTAAGAAGACATGACCAGCAAAGGTAATGGAGTATCTTAGGTGGGATCCTGGACCAAAAAAAGAACATTTGGTAAAAACTAAAGAAATCTGAATAAACTATGACTTTAGTTAATACTATTACATAGAGATTGGTTCATGAGGCCGGGCATGGTGGCTCATGCCTATGATCCCAGCACGTTGGGAGGCTGAGGTGGGTGGATCACTTGAGGTCAGGAGTTCAAGACCAGCCTGGCCAAAATGGTGAAATCCTTTCTCTACTAAAAATACAAAAATTAGCCAGGGGTGGTGGCAGGCACCTGTAATCCCAGCTACTCAGGGGGCTGAGGCAGGAGAATCACTTGAACCCAGAAGGTGGAGGTTGCAATCAGTTGAGATCGTGCCACTGCACTCCAGCCTGGGTGACAGAACAAGGCTCCATCTAAAAAAAATTTTAAAAAGTAAAAATATTGCCACTTAATTCCATTCATCTATAGTTATTCCCTGCATTTTCCTCAATCTCCTTTGCTCCAGCTCCCACCACCTCCACCAGACTGCAAAAACTTCTCTCAGTTAGGTTACTCCTAATTTTTACATCCACTGATCACTCTCTTTGTTCCTTGACTTCTCTGCATTTTTTGACAGTTTCTCTTTTTCCTCTTTTTGGAATTTATTCCTTTGGTTTTAGGTAAACTTGATTTTTTTTTTTTTTAAGATGGAGTCTTGCTTTGTTGCCAGGCTAGAGTATGGTGGTGTGATCTCAGCTCACTGCAACCTCCGCCTTTTGGGCTCAAGTGAGTCACCTGCCTCAGCCTCCCGAGTAGCTGGGACTACAGACGTATGCCACCACGCCCAGCTAATTTTTGTATTTTTAGTAGAGACAGGGTTTCACCATGTTGGTCAGGATGGTCTCAATCTCGTGATCTTGTGATCCGCCCACCTCAGCCTCCCAAAGTGCTGGCATTACAGGCGTAAGCCACTGCGCCTGGCCTCGTAAACCTGATTTTTTAAAGGAGTCAGACATGTGCCAATTTTAAAAACATTGAAA
This sequence comes from Macaca fascicularis, assembly GCF_037993035.2. Lineage (NCBI taxonomy): Eukaryota > Metazoa > Chordata > Mammalia > Primates > Cercopithecidae > Macaca > Macaca fascicularis. The sequence continues at coordinate 80,909,057 of NC_088380.1, read as the reverse complement.
AAATGAATTAGGCCAGGCGTGGTGGCTCGCGCCTGTAATCCCAGCACTTTGGGAGGTCGAGGCAAGTGGATCACCTAAGGTCAGGACGCTACTAAAAATACAAAAATTAGCCGGGTGTGGTGGTACATGCCTGTAATCCCAGCTACTCAGGAGGCTGAGGCAGGAGAATCGCTTGAACTCAGGAGGCAGAGGTTGCAGTGAGCCAAGACTGCGCCATTGCACTCCAACTTGGGCAACAGGAGCAAAACTCTATCTAAAAAAAAAAAAAGAAGGAGTTAAACACCAATTTTGTTCCATATTATTTCACACTTTATGTGATACATAAAAATTTGCAGCCCCAAGCTGGGTGTGGTGGCTCACACCTGTAATCCCAGCACTTTGGGAGGCTGAGGCGGGTGGATCACAAGGTCAGGAGATTGAGATCATCCTGGCTAACAGGGTGAAACCCTGTCTCTACTAAAAATACAAAAAATTAGCCAGGCATGGTGGCGGATGCCTGTAGTCCCAGCTACTCGGGAGGCTGAGACAGGAGAATGGCGTGAACCCTGAAGGTGGGGCTTGCAGTGACCCGAGATGGCGCTACTGCACTCCAGCCTGGGCGACAAAGCGAGATTCTGTCTCAAAAAAAAAAAAAAAAAAATTTGCAGCCCCAAACTTAATAGTTGATTTTATTTACATCTTAGACATTGGAAAAGCAGAGCAGTCAAAGAATAATAGTGCCAAGGTTTTTTTTCCTTTCAAAATCTATTTTTTCTCTAATCTGAAATATATGATCCTAAAGAAATAAATCATTTGTAATTGTCTGGGGTGGGGAGCAGTCATAATAGATGGTCCTTAAAGTTACTGGTCATGTTATAGGGAGGCAGTGAGATATGAAGACAGGGATGCACATTTCAAATTTTCAGGTTTAGGTTTAGAATATTTTTTTGCATGATGAGCAAATAAAGGGATAGGGGCACATTCTATTAGTTTACAAACATGGGGCCCCGGAACAACTTGATATCGATATGGGAAGAAAACATGATCTCTACTTCACACCATACATAAAAATTAATTTGAGATGGGTCATACACATAGACATGAAAACTAAAACTATAAAATATATAGAAGGAAACAGGGGAATACCTTTGCAATGTTGGGACAGGTAAAGATTTCCTAGGTGACAGAAAACACTAACCATTAAAAAACTAATAAATTAAACTTCATTAACGTTAAACATTTCTGTTCATCAGAAGACACTGTGGGGACTCAGAAAGTGATGCCCCCAAGTGAAGTCTTCAGAAGCAGCCTCAAAAGCAACGTTTCTCCGACTCTCTCCTGCCCTCTTATCTCTCACCTCTCATTCGTCCTCAAGACAAGCCACAGAAACTAGAATTTCTCTTCTGCAAAGTGGTTCATAAAAACCAGAACCCCAAAAATCCCCAAAGCCAGCCATAAAACGTAAAATACTACTCTAACCTTCCCCTGCCTTTCTGAGTAAGAACCGGCCGTAAAGAAATTCTCTTACCTATTTTGTTTGATTGTAGGTCATGGAACTACCTTTCCAGAAAGGGCCCCGGCCCATACCCAGGAAGAGAGTGAGGCCAAGAAGAATCTGAATAGACAGGCGTTGATGGGTTCCTCTTTCTGTCTATTCCCACTAGGTCATACCCTTTTTGACCAATCACATTTCTTTTTTTGGTTTTTTGTTTGTTTGTGTTTGTTTTTTTTGAGACGGAGTCTCACACTGTTGCCCAGGCTGGATTCCAGTGGCGTGATCTCGGCTCACTGCAACCTCCACCTCCTGGGTTCAAGCTCTTGCCTCAGCTTCTTGAGTAGCTGGAATTACAGGCATGCACCACCACGCCCAACTAATTTTTGTATTTTTAGTAGAGACAGGGTTTTACCATGTTGGCTCGACTGGTCTCAAACTCCTGACCTCTATAAAGTTCTAGAAAAGAAAAAGAGAATGAAAGAACAGCAGAAACATAACAGGGATGAAAAGAAGAAAGGGAGAAAATTGCGCAGAAAGGAAGACGTCATAGGTTGCCTGCTGTTTTTTGTTTTTTTGTGTGTGACAGGATCTTGCTTTGTTGCCCAGGCTGGAGTGCAGTGGCACGATTATGGCTCACTGCAGCGTCGACCTCCTGGGCTCAAGCAACCCTCCTGCCTCAGCCTCCTGAGTAGCTGGGACCACAGGTGTGTGCCACCACATCCAGCTATTTCTTTTATGGTAGAGATGAGGTCTCGCTATGTTGCCCAGGCTGATCTCAAACTCCTGGACTGAAGCGATCTGCTCACCTTGACCTGCCAAAGTGCTGGGATTATAGGCATGTGCCACTGCACCTGGCCTACCAACATTTTGTGAATTGTAAAATATATAATATGTAGGGAAGAATATATAAAATGCATATCTAAAATTTAAATAAGAATAATAAAATGTATTATTATACTATCTATATTCCTATCACTCTAGTTCTTTAAAAAAAAAAAAAATCAAACATTACCAGGGTCTTACCCCAGTTGTAACCCCTTCCTCCTCGTTACACAGGGCAAGAGTACTCATTCCCCTGCTTTTTTTTTCTTTTGGTTATATCACCTACATATGTGTCCCTAAGTGATATGTTGCTTAATTTTGCAATCTTGAGGGGCAAGCATAAATTTAGCCTTTGTGAAGAAGCCATTTCCAGTCTCTTATCTGGAAGGGTCAGAGTCTGGCTGTTGGTGTCCTGAACCTGAGTGGAAAGGCCAGGGAGGGCTCTGCAGCCGGGATTTGCTGAGCATAAGATCACTTACTCTTCTGTTTGGGGTATGACGATCAGACTTCCAACTGTGTCTGGTGTCCATAGTACAGAGAATAAGCTTTCATACTCCTGTTGGGTGAAGGATGAGGGGCTCAAGGGCTGAGGAATGATGAAGGAGAGATGTCTCTTGAGATCTCGCAGCTTCCCAGTGCTCCTTCTTTCGGTGCCCTTGCCTCTTCCCTCTTCCCTCTTCCCGTCTCCATCCCCAGTGGCAATCCCAGGCAGGATTCTGCAACCTAAAGCAGCTTGGTTCATTTATCCACTGCGGCCTTGAGGTTAGGCTTTTGCGAGCCTATCAAATCAGTTTTCAAAATGTTTCCGGTTTCCAAAACATTCTTGCTGTTGTTTCCTTCATGGTTGTGTGTGTGTGTGTGTGTGTGTGTGTGTGTGTGTGTGTAGGAACTTTAATGGAGTTTTGGGAGAGAGTAAAATTGGATGCTGATTCAATCTGCCATCCTCACTTCACAAATATTTTTTGATTGACTTTTTTCTCTATTACACCAAAAAATTATATGTTCATGGTTTAAAAAAAAATGTTTAAAATATAGATAAATAAAAAAGAAAAAACATAAATCAGCCTTAATCCTACCATGTAGATATAACCATGGTTAACGTTTTGGTATTTATCTTTTCAGATATGTACATAATTTTTCTTATAAAAATAAGATCATAGTGCACATACTAATTTGCAATATGATTTCTCATTTTTAATGTTATTTTTCACAGATGCAATATGATTTCTTCATGTCACATATCACAAACATGTTTTTATGTCATTAAATATAGTTTTTCCACATCATTTAAATGGGCATATAGCATTTTACTGACATATGATATTATTTTATCAATCCCCTATTGATGAACATTTCTATTGTTTCTAATAGGGTAATTTATATTGTAATCAGACTGATATATAATTTAAAAATCATTATTTTGGCTGGGCACAGTGGCTCATGCCTGTAATCCCGGTACTTTGGGATGCTGAGGCGGGCAGATCACCTGAGATCAGGAGTTCAAGACCATCCTGGCCAACATGGTGAAACCCCGTCTCTACTAAAAATACAAAAATTAGCCGGGTGTGGTGGTGTGCACCTGTAATCCCAGCTACTTGGGAGGCTGAGACAGGAAAATCTCTTGAACCTGGGAGGCAGAGGTTGCAGTGAGCCGAGATCATGCCATTGCACTCCAGCATGGGTGACAACTGGTGACAAGAGTGAAACTCCACCTCAAAAAAAAAAAAAAAAGTCATTATTTTGAGTCTTTAGACTTAATGCTAAAGGCTTAAGCCAATGAATTCTCAAAGGTGATCTCCTTTGAGTCTAGATTCAAGGATAAATCAACAGACCAGGGAGAAGGCAGTACCACATCTAGTATCAGAGGCACATTAGATCAATTACTTTTCGTAACATTTTAGACACTGTGAATCAGATATGTTCCCCAATATTCACTCATTGCCTTCCTGTCCATTTAGAGGAGAGATAGAAAGAAAAGGAATAGAAGCATGAGGCCAGACTGAGCAAAGTGGTTGCTTAATTTATGATGCTAAGATGGTGGATTTTAGATTGCATTTCATAGCACACTAATCCTGTCTGTGAAGACCTCTGGGTATTCTGAGATCGAGAAAGGTCAAATTAATCTCAATGATGTGTCAAATTAGTAATCATATTAATTCCATATTGTCACCTGCTCTTTGGCAGTTTTGATAAACCACGTGTTAAATCGATTATGCAAATAATTTTAGCTAAATTAAAACATCTGTTCCACACATCACCAGATTTCAAGGTGAAAGTCTTCCTGAAGGTGAGTTTTTAGTCCCACAATACATATGACATGTCTTTTGGCTACATTGTGCATTGGTTTGCCAGCATCGCAATTCACCATTTGCGTCTGTCTTACTTTTCTTATGCCAGACATTGAGATGCTACATTTTGGCAGCATTTGACGAAAAGCTAGTTTGTTTTTCATACATAATACATATTGACATGAACTGTAAAACTGGGAGTGAAAAATATGGCATGACTATAAGAGATGTATCTTTTCACTTCATGAAAGGATAAGTCATGGGGCCACAAAGGACAAATAGGGTGGACATGCTGGAAATCACTCCAGAAGACCCCAACAAAATACATAGGCATTTGACAACTCCTAGAGTCTTACTGTCTTAGTCTGTGTTGCTATAACAAAATACCACACACTGGGTAATTTATAAACAATAGAAATTTATTTCTCACTGTTCCGAAGTCTGGGAAGTCCAAGATCAAGGCACCAGCAGATTCAGTGTCGGGTGAGGGCTGCTCTCTGCTTCCATGATGGTTCCTATTGCTGCATCCTCTGAAGGGGAGGAACACTGTGTCCTCACATGGTGGGAGAGACAAAAGAGCAAGAGAATGCTCCCTTCCACCTTCTGCCCTTTCATAAGGGTGTTAACCCCATTTATGAGGGTGGAGCCCACATGATTTAGTCACCTCCCAAAGGCCAAACCTCTTTATACTGTTGCCTTGGGGATTAGGCTTCAACATGAATTTTGGAGGGGACACTATTATTCAAACCATAGCACTTGCCTACTCATTTCTCCTTTTCCATGAGATCACTTGGTCTTGAGTTTGTAACTGTCTTCATTTTCTCTGCCGCCATCTTTCCTTAGTTGCATTTTCAATAGAGAAGAATGAAGTAATTCACAAACTTTAGTTTTGCATAAGAATCAACTGGGGAATGTGTTAAAAGTGCAAGAATTGTCGTTTAGTAGGATTCTTTTAGTAGGATGGAGCCCAGAAATCTGTATTTTTTAAGCACTCATGGTCATTCTGATTTAGTGGTCTGTGGTCTGCATTGGCAGAAACACTTAGTAGAGGATGATTAAGAGCAAGGACTTTGAAGTGTGACATCCCTGGATTTGAATTCTTCCTCTGTCACTAATTCTTCTGTGGTCCTGGGCAAGTTATTTAATTTAAGTCTCAGTTTCCTTGCCTATACAATGGGATACTACAACACAGATGAAACTTGAAAACACTATGCTAAATGAAATAAGCCAGACATATATGATTCCACTTATATGCAGTACCTGGAACAGGCAAATTCTTAGAGACAGAAAGTAGACTAGTGGCTACCAGGTGGTTGGGGGAAGAAGGAATAGGAAGTTTTTGTTTAATGGGTACAAAGTTTTTGTTTAATGGGTACAAAGTTTTTGTTTGGGATGGTGAAAATTTCTGGAAATGGGTAGTGGTGATTGTCCCACAGCATTGTGAATATACTTAATACTGAATTGTACACTTAAAATTTTGGTAAAATTTTGTTATGTATATATACCACAATCAAATGAAAGATGTGGCCATGAAGAAATGAGAATAAATTTCCAAGTTGTATTCTTAAAAATACGAACAATAATTCCTGTTCCCTAAGGTTGTTGTGAATATTGAGTGCGATAATATATGAAAAGTGTGTATTTAGTACAGGGCCTGCCATGTAGCAAATGCTCAGGGGATGGTAGGTAGCTACCACCCAGTAACAGGCAACAGCTCCTTCTGGTATTCAGCAGCACGTCCCGGGCGGTTCTGAGCAGGTGGGTGGTTACCAGCCCAGACTTAGCACGTGAGGCTGAGACTCAACTGAGTCAAAGACTGCTCAGCTCTCTAAGGTACATTCACATTGTTTGAGGTGATTCCTGAACCCGCCGGGTCCCAATTCTAGAACTCCTCTTGAAGAGGCCGTCTCACTCCACAGGATTCTCCCCTATTCCACTGTACTGACAGAGGAGACATCACGGGAACAACGTTTTTCTTTCCATGCTGCCCCTTGAGGGAGGCGAGAACTCCATCCAGCAACACAGTCTAGAGAATAGGAGCCGGGAAGCCTCATCCGGGCACTCCGCCTGCCTTCTCTGAAGCTCTGAATCCCCCACCACCTGACACCCTTTCTCTTTCTCTCTCCTTTGAATCATCTCAATTTTATACCAAACTTGGAATGCTGTGTACTCTAAAACTTTATCCTTAAACATCCTTTTGAAAATAACTCCCACAGCTGCAAATAGCGAGAATTGAGATTATGACAGTAAGTTAAATTTAATTACAAAAGTACCTCTTTGTTTTCCCTTGGATTTATTTTAGCATTGATGAAGTGAATATAATTTTGATTTTAATTAGTTTCAGCTCCCACTGGTACTAAGCCGCTTTGTTTAGGTGTTAAATGTTACAGAGTCATTAAAGGCTTTTCTTACAGTTTTTTAATCTTTCTTCCCAAATCCCATCAGAAAAAAAAAATGTCTAGCTTTATTTTGTTTTTATTTTTAAAGCATTGATGAATAAATAAATGAATTTTCTTTGTAGAAGGTAATGAAGTCATTCATCTGTGGATGGGAAGGGGTCAGCCACTCAGTGGGAGCCATCTTCCTAACTGGAGTTTCAAAAACGGTCTTCACAGCCAGGCATGCATGGTGGATCACACCTGTAATCCCAGCACTTTGGGAGGCCGAGGCGGGCAGATCACTTGAGGCCAAGAGTTCAAGACCAGCCTGGCCAACATGATGAAACCCCGTCTCTACTAGAAACACAAAAATAAGTTGGGCATGGTGACGGGTGCCTGTAATCCCCGCTACTTGGGAGGCTGAGGCAGGAGAATTGCTTGAACCTGGGAGGCTGAGATTCAGTGAGCCGAGATCACACCACTGCACTCCACCTGGGCTACAGAGTGAGAAACCCTGTCTCAAAAAGAAAAAAGTCTTCCCTTCAGTCTCGTCTTGAGAAGGGCATAAAAATCTTGTGCTGTTGAAAGCCTAGGAGAAAGCTCTGAAAAATTCTTATTTTCCAGCTTAACCAAATTATATTACTTAGGTTGTGCCTATAAGACTTCAAAACAACTTGTCAGTCCTGCGCAAAAACCAGACAAACAACAGCAACAAATCTCCTATCTTTTCACTGGGGAGAAAAACAAGAATTTAAATGCTTGAGTTTACAACCTATGATTGTGAAAGATGCAGACACAAGTGACCTTTGAAAATAACTGACATCTTGTGAAAAGATATATTGGAAAATTTTTGTTATAAATTACATATATAAATAATAATCCATGTTAGAAAAATCAGCACTAGTGGTCAATGAAAAAAAGATAAAATAACATAATTTTACCATTCAGAGATAACTACCATTATGGATGTTACTCCTACTATGTTCCTCTGTCTCTCCTCATAAGTGTGTGTGAATGTGTGTATGTGCACATCCTGGTGTCAAATTTTACATACTGAGACTTATGTGTGCACAAAAAAAGGAAGAATAAAAAAAAAATCCAAATGTTCTTTCTTTCTTGTAAGTGATCTCATCTTATTCTTAAGATTGCACTTTACTTCTGGATATTAGACTCCCGCGGTCCGTGACCTCCTAATGCAACCTTAATGTTCTCAGATTCACTATCCATCTGGTCTTTTCCATAGCACTTCTCCATCCCCGCCAAGGTTCAAGGACGCTATGGGGCTGAAGGTAAGGACACCTCCTATTATGGACTGAATGTCTGTGCCCCTCCCCACTAATTCACAGGCTGGAGCCCTAATCCTCCATGTGATAGTGTTTGGAGATGGGACCTTTGGAAGGTAAGTAGGTTTAAATGAGGTCATGAGTGTGGGGACCTCATGATGAGATTAGTGTCCTCAAATAAGAAGAGAAAGAGGAGCCAGGCATGGTGGCTCATGACTGTAATCCCAACACTTTGGGAGGCTGAGGTGGATTGATCGCTTGAGCTCAGGAGTTCAAGACCAGCCTGGGCAACATAGAGAAACCCCGTCTCTACAAAAAAAGTGTTTTAGAAAATTAGCCGGGTGTGGTGGCACACCCCTGTAGTCCCAGCTACTCTGGAGGCTGAGGCAGAAGGGTCACCTGAGCCCAGAGAAGTGGAGGTAGCAGTGAGCCCTCGGCGACCGAGTGAGACCCTGTCTCAAAAAAGAAAAAAAAGAAAGAAAGAAAAGGAAAAAGGAAGAGAGACCAGAGCTCATTCTCTCTGCTCACCCGCCTACAAGCCAGGAAGAATACCTGTTCCAAACCCCACTGCCCCCATTCCTTCAGGCAAAAAAGCTGTTAACTTTGCTGACCCCATTCTAGCTCTCATAGGCTGCTCTCAAATTGATTCAGGTGTCCATTTCCACAAAACCTCTGCCAAGCTGTAGTTTTAAAATATCTCCTCCAATGGACTCCTACACAATTCCCAGATGGGTAATATTCCAGGAAATCGTAGGACCTCAAACACCCTTCTTCTCCTTGGATACCCACTTTCAGACATAATGGTCTGAAATACCCACTTTCAGACATAATACCCTACACTTCAGACATAATGGTCAATTCCTCAAAAACATCAGTGCTGAGTCAAGCCCTGTGATCAATAGAACAGAGCTCAGTGGTATTAAATAGAATTATGACCTAAAGGTAAAATTAAAGCAGCCCCAGCTGACAAGCTAACAGGGAATTATCAGAGTCAGGTGATTGCATCTTTTCTAAGGTATCAAGCTGCAGAACTTCTTGCTGAGGATTGAACAGAAGGGGTTGGTCCAATCACCTACTGCCCTAAGCAACCAAACCTTAGGCTTTGTGGTCCTGAAACCCGCGCTGTGAGATGTGTGCCTCCTTACCATGGAAAGTAAATAAGATTGGATTTTTATGTACTTGAGACCTAAGTTCAGTCCCGGTTCTACTGTGTTCCTAGGGAGTGTCATTTCTGTGCACCTGTTTTTCTTTTTGGTACAATTTGGATGTGCAATCATCATGTTACCAGACCTGCCCAAGCCTGAGCATAAGCAGGGAGTTTGCCCAGTAGAGCGATCCCAGCAATTTCTCTGGAGATACTGTCAGAGTCTGAGAATCTGTATCTAACAAGCATCACAGACAATTCTGTAGCACAGAAGAATTTAGGAAACACTGAGTTTGGAAATCCCTGGCTGTTTTCTAGCCTTCAGTTTTCTTTGTTTTAAAGATTTAAAAATGAAAAACTACCCTTGGTGGGAATAGAAGATATCTTCACTGCAAACACCTCACCATGTTGTAGGAAAATCAGACCAGCAGCTGCAACAGTAGAATTTTAGGATGCTGATGCACCAGATGTTTTTATTAACATTCTCCTCTTCACATGAAGGTCTACAAATCTCTCGTGCACGTGCCTGTCTCCTTTTACCTGATTCTGGTAGCTCCTATTAATTGAGCCTTTTTCTTTTTGTGGAAGTGGGTTGGCATCTCAGATCAATTGAACAATGTGTCCCTGCAGGTTGGGTTTTTGGTATGGTAAACAACACCCATCAACCAGCTCTTGGTTATTTGGGTACTGTTGGTGACCATTCCATCCAAACGTTGCACCTATTTTGCAATGCATAGTTTAGCCTGATTCTATCATTCACTCTGATTCACGGGCTGCGTATAATAACATTCAGCCTCTGCTTGGTTTTTGACACACTCAGGTTAACCATAATGATCCCAGCTTCCATTTCATGTCACCTCTTGGTGTACAGACCCAAAATACTGAGTTCTATTGGAACAACTGTAAAGCAAAGTGCAAGGCCATAAGAGGTTATTGTCATGGACTTATATTTGGCCAAATTTGTCCAGCACAATCAATCTGGAAACAACGCTTTTAATTCCCTTTTACTGTATGTATCAAGACAATTCTCTGTTAACTAATAGGATGCTTCATTTTACTGCATATATCTGAGAGACAAATTGTTCAATTGGTCCAGCAACTCCTTCCCTGAATTAGTAATGGAGTTTCCAGATGAAGTGGACACATACAAGTCAAAGCCTCATTTGTACACTTTTTTCGGGGGGGAAAAAAAAAGGTACAATATGCATCTATCTTCACCCTTCTCTCTGCCATGTAAAAATCCAGGCTGATTATATAACTCAAAGACCAAACCTCTTCCTGTGTTTTTCCATGTGTTGGGTGCTTTGTCCAGCGAGGAGCTGTAATTTTCTCTCTGCCACATCCATCATTATGGTTGACTATTAGGTTTCTCCTACTGTGGCTCAGAGTCTAATAGTGAAGGTAACTCAAGAGATAGCCAGGCACGGAGGCTCACACCTATAATCCCAGCACTTTGGAAGGCCTAGGGCGGAGGATCACTTGAGAGCCCAGGAGTTCCAGACCAGCCTAGGCAACATAGTGACACCTTGTCTCTACAAAAAATGTTTTAAAATTAGCTGGATGTGGTGGCACCCCTCTGCAGTCCCAGCTGCTCCGGAGGCTGAGGTGGGGGAATTGCTTGAGCCCAGGAGTCTGAGGCTGTAATGTGCCATGATTGTGCACTGCACTCCAGCCTGGATGACAGAGTGAGACCCGATCTCTAAAACGAAAATGAAAAGAGACAGCTAAATAGTCAACTTCTACCCCGGTAAGTGACACTGGGAATTTTCAGAGGATTAAAGAGTCCCATCTGGATATGAAAAGACCTTTTGTTTTTTACTGAGCCTGAGCTGCTTCTGTCTTTAACTAATCTTCTATCATTTTAAGGGGAGATGGAATCTGTGTGTGGCTTTGATATTTTGCTGCTTTCTGTACCATAATGCAGAAAGAAAGCAGCAGCTTTAAGTAGCTTCACCTTCCCGGCTTACCCCTACTCCATACAAGCCTTTTTTATTATATAAAATGTGCCAGGAAGGACAAGGCTTCTCACTCCCACCCTAAAGATGCATTATCTAATTTTCAAGATGGCTGTGAAGCCACAAGCACAATGGCACTTACATTTGATTCTACCAAGTAAAAGATTATTCGGGAAGCAATCAAATTATAACATTTCAGGCATCTTTTTGCAGCTTATATGTTCAGGTCCTCTGCATTGGGGAGATAATTGATGGCCCTGTTTTGGTCCTTGTTTCCTCTGCAAGTGGAGGAACAAAAAGCTATAATTTATAAAGGTCTCCATTGTGTGTAAAAATGACAGTGAACTAGACCCTTTGTTTCAAAACAAAGGAGGCAGTTCTGACTTGGGTGCTCCTAAAGGATACGTGAAATCCATGTGGATGGTGAGGGCATGGGAGGTATTCTTGCCCATGTGTCTTTCAATACCTATGTAATGCCAGCACATGCCCCATCCAAACCCCCACATCCTCAGAGCAGAGAGTCTAGGGCTGTGGATGGGGAATAGCACACACACAGATGGGCTTAGAGTCAGCCGGGCCTCAGCTTGAACCTGGCTTTTCCACGTATTTACTGCAGGATCCTGGGAAATTTGCTCAACCATTTTGAGCCTTGGTTTCCTTATCCACGAAATGAGGATACTAACCTTTCCCCATAGGCTTTTTGAGAAGTTTCCGTGTCATAACATGGGTAAAACATGCGAATGAGGCTGGACCTAAATGAATGTTAGTCTTCACCCTCCTAACTCTCCTCTTTCTACAACTGTTGTTCATAAGCTGAAATTTAGTTCCTTATCTTATTTCTTCCTTCATCACAATGCCCTTTGAGTTTTCTTTTAAAATTTCCTGACAGCTTTCCTCAGAGGTCTAAGCCACCTTTGGAAGGGTCTTCAACTTCTCCTGGCCATTGAGGTGAATGATTTTTGCAACCCAGACTGGTTGGGGCTGAGTGGTGGTGGAAGCCTAACCAGTTACCAGGAAGGGATTTAAATACCAAGAAAATGGGTCAGCTTGACATTTTGAGACTTGGAACTTGTTGCCATTCACTATGCATTCAGTAGATCATTTCTGAGTATTTACCATGTTCCAGGCATCATTCTAGATGGTGGAGAAACAGTGGTAAGTAAAGGTGGCTCGGGTCCGCTCTCCCGGAGCTCATGATCTGGTGGGGACAGACCCTAAATGATCAAACATATAAACCAGATAATTTCTGGCTCTAGAAATTTGATTAAGATAAAACAAGGACATAGGACCAAAGAAAAGAGTGGTTGCTATGTGGGGAGGGGGCGCGGGGGGATCCTTTAGATAAAGGGTCAGATTGTCCTCTCAAGGAGGTAACATCTGCATGGAGATGAGAAAGATGAAGGATCAGCTATGTGAGGATCTGGGGCAGAGGGAGAGCACGACTTGGCATCTTCCACTGACACCTGGAACCTCAGAAAGGGGCCAGTGGACTGGAGCTTGGGGGAACATGGTATGAGTTGAGGGTGGAGAGGTAGGGCCGGATGCTGAGGGCATCAAAGCATAGGTCAGTGTGAGGCACTTGAGCTCTAGAATCCCTCTCCCCCAGAGCACAGGAAGGACCTGAGGCATTCAAACCCGACTTGTTTTAGGGCCTCCCTGAACAACAGTTATTTCCATACTTCGCTTCTTGTGGGTCAGCATCTTCGCTTTGGGTCTTGATGTCTCACCGTTACTACTATTAGCGTAAGAAGGAAGTGGCAGGAACATCTTACAATCATGCACAGGTGAAATAATCACAGACTGAATTGGGAATTGCCCCAACCATTGAATGTTCAAGACATTGTCTTAAGAGAGAAGAGTTCATAACAAAACACCCAGATTAAAAAGAAGGAAATTAAAGACAGGAAGCCGGGGGAGACAATACCTAATCCTTGTGTTTATACAGATGTTTCTAAGGAAATAAAGCATGAATCAGATGGTTTGCAGCTCTTCAGGGGAAATCTTTTCCTTTCTATTTTGCAAAGCTGATTCTACCGCCCCAAGCTGGAAACTGTCAATTCCTGAGAAGAGAATTTTAAAATGGGTTTCATGAGCCTATTCTTTCTCCAGATCCCCTCTTTGCTTTCTCATCTTTCTGTTGTTCTAAAACCTGCTTGGTTTGAAACTAGGCCTCATAAAACTTAGAAACTAGGCCTCACATAGAAAAAATTAACACCAGGTGGCTCTGGATAGGGTCCCACCCTGCCTCGATAGGGTCCCACCCTGATAGGGTCCCACCCTGCCAATTCCGGGAAACAACCCCATGGGGTCCCACCCTGCCAATTCCGGGGGTCCCACCCTGCCTCGAAGTTCCCGGAATCAGCAACTCCAAGAAAAAAACCTCATAAGGTCCTGCTCTAACCAATTAGAACAAAACACCTTGCTCAGGCCATAGCTAGACCCAATTACCACGCGCCTAAAGCTTTGTTTGAATTTCGCGCCTTAAGCTGTGTTTGAACTTGTGTTTGCCTATATAAACAACCTGTAACAAGCACTCGAGGTCCCAGGGCCAACTTAGAGCTTGGGACCCTAGCGCGCTAGTAATAAATAACTCTCTGCTGTGAATCTTGTGTCGGTGGTCCTTCACGGCGACCCCTGCCCAGGAGGGAATCGACAGTTCGGTTCCAACATTTGGTGCGTTGGCCGGGAAGTGGGGTCGTCCGAGGACCCCCGACCCATCCAGCGGAGACCCATCTGGCCCGGGCCACGGACTGCTGACTGAACGGACCTACCAGGTACTTTCGTTTTGTTCTGTCTGTCTTGCCGGCTAACTCTGAACTCTGGGGAGTACTCCTTCTGAATTAAGTGGGGAAGGGGGACAGACGTGTCCCGCACCTTCCCACTTGCACCCTGGGGGACGCCCTGGCGGTAGTCTGGGAGAAGGCTAACGACTCAGTTAGCCTCTTCAAATCTGTAGGCAGGCCGCCCCGCCGTCTGAATATTTTGTGATCTTGTGGCGCCACTCTCTGGCCGCGCGGCTTCTCCTTACTTGTCTGGTCTTTGTTTTTGTTTCTTTTGTTTTGTCCTTGTTATACGTGGACGAAATGGGACAGACGTTGACGACTCCTTTGTCTCTAACCCTGACTCACTTCCCTGACGTCCGGGCTCGAGCCCACCATCTCTCTGTAGAAGTCCGTAAGGGACGATGGAAAACATTCTGCTCGTCCGAATGGCCAACCCTCAATGGGGAATGGCCCCGGGACGGAACATTTAACCTCTCAATTATCTTGCAGGTTAAAGCAAAAGTGATGGATCCTGGGCCACTCGGACACCCGGACCAGGTGGCCTACATAATTATTTGGGAGGATCTGGTCCGAAATCCTCCCTCTTGGGTGAAACCCTTCCTCCATCCCCCTTCCCCATCCCAATCTACCCTCCTTGCCTTAGAAGCCCCAAAGAATCGGAATCCAGACCCGCCTAAGGCAGTCCTCCCAGATGAACCCCAGAGGGATCTCCTCCTTCTTGACCCCCTGCCTCCTCCACCTCAGAACCCCCTTCTGGGACCTCCACCTTACGCTTCACCCTTGCCCCCTGTCTTGTCCCCAGCTCTTTCCTCTACCACCTCGGCCCCTACCCTTTCTCCAACTTCTCCCTCGGCCCCTCCCTCCACCCCGTCTCCTTCTCCAGCCCCGCCCAAACTCACCCCTCGGACGCCGCCGCCGACACCTCCTCGTCTCCGCTTGCGGCGGACTGAGGACCCAGAGGGCCCTTCTACTTGGCAATCCTCCCTTTTTCCCCTCCGTACTGTCAATCGCACGGTCCAGTACTGGCCCTTCTCTGCCTCTGACCTCTACAACTGGAAAACCCATAACCCTTCCTTTTCCCAAGACCCCCAGGCCCTAACCTCGTTAATAGAATCCATTCTCCTCACTCACCAGCCCACTTGGGATGATTGCCAGCAACTTTTGCAGGTCCTCCTAACCACTGAAGAAAGGCAGCGAGTCCTCCTGGAGGCCCGGAAAAATGTGCCAGGACCAGGAGGCCTCCCAACCCAACTTCCCAATGAAATAGACGAGGGATTTCCCCTCACCCGCCCAGACCGGGACTATGAAACGGCACCAGGTAAGGAGAGTCTCCGAATCTATCGCCAGGCTCTGTTGGCGGGTCTCAAAGGGGCAGGAAAGCGCCCCACAAATTTGGCCAAGGTAAGGACCATAACTCAGGAAAGGGATGAAAGCCCGGCAGCCTTCATGGAAAGGCTTCTGGAAGGATTCCGAATGTATACCCCATTCGATCCAGAGGCCCTAGAACATAAGGCTACCATAGCTATGGCATTCATAGACCAAGCTGCATTAGATATAAAAGGAAAACTCCAAAGGCTAGATGGAATCCAAACCTATGGATTACAGGAATTGGTTAGGGAGGCAGAAAAAGTATATAATAAGAGAGAAACCCCTGAGGAAAGGGAAGCCAGGTTAGCAAAGGAACAGATGGAGCGAGAGGATCGTAGGGACCGAGTGAGAAATAAGCATTTAACAAAAATCCTGGCAGCAGTTGTGAAAGAGAAAGGACCAGGGAGAGAGGGAGAAAAGCGAAGGCGGCCAAAAGTGGAAAAAGACCAGTGTGCCTACTGCAAAGAACGGGGACATTGGATTAAAGATTGCCCCAAGCGTCCTAAAGACCAAAAGAAACCTGCCGCTGTCCTCACCCTAAGTGAAGATAGCGAATAGGGGTGTCAAGGCTCTGGAGCCCCCCCCGAGCCCCGGCTAACTCTCTCTGTAGGGGGGCAACCCACCACCTTCTTGGTGGACACAGGCGCCCAACATTCAGTTTTGACAAAGGCAGACGGGCCCCTGTCTTCCCGCACATCCTGGGTCCAGGGGGCAACAGGGGGAAAATTGCACAAGTGGACTAACCACCGGACAGTTAATCTTGGACAAGGAATGGTGACACATTCCTTCTTGGTGGTACCTGAATGCCCCTACCCCCTCCTAGGGCGAGATCTTCTGACCAAGCTCGGAGCCCAAATCCATTTCTCCGAGACAGGGGCCCAGGTATTAAATCGGGACGGTCAGCCCATCCAAATCTTAACTGTGTCTCTGCAAGATGAGCATCGGCTTTTCGACGCTCCGGTTATCACTAGCCTCCCTGGTATTTGGTTGCAAGATTTTCCCCAAGCTTGGGCGGAAACGGGAGGACTCGGGCTAGCTAAGTATCAAGCCCCAATCATAATTGATCTAAAGCCCACGGCGGTGCCCGTGTCTATCAAGCAATATCCCATGAGCCGAGAGGCTCATATAGGAATTCGGCAGCACATTAACAAATTTCTAGAACTCGGAGTGTTGCGACCTTGTCGCTCGCCCTGGAACACTCCTCTTCTGCCAGTAAAAAAGCCTGGTACTCAGGATTACAGGCCTGTCCAAGACTTGAGAGAAATCAACAAAAGAACAATGGACATCCATCCCACGGTCCCCAATCCTTACAACTTACTCAGCACCTTAAAACCAGGCTATGACTGGTATACAGTATTAGATTTAAAAGATGCTTTCTTCTGTTTACCTCTGGCCCCTCAAAGCCAAGAACTCTTTGCCTTTGAGTGGAAGGATCCTGAGAAAGGAATTTCGGGCCAATTGACCTGGACCCGGCTTCCCCAAGGTTTCAAGAACTCTCCCACTCTCTTCGATGAGGCTCTTCATCGAGACCTGACCGACTTCCGGACCCAAAATCCAGACGTGACTCTACTCCAGTATGTGGATGACCTCCTCTTGGCTGCTCCTACAAAGGAAATCTGTATACAAGGTACCAGGCATCTACTCCAGGCACTGGGTGAAAAAGGATACCGGGCATCCGCCAAGAAGGCACAGCTCTGTCAAACCAAGGTAACATATCTGGGGTATATCCTGAGTGAAGGGAAAAGGTGGCTCACCCCTGGGCGCATAGAGACAGTAGCTCGCCTTCCACCACCACGAAATCCCAGGGAGGTACGTGAATTCTTGGGAACTGCTGGGTTCTGTCGCTTGTGGATACCCGGTTTTGCTGAACTGGCCGCCCCCCTTTATGCACTCACCAAGGAGAGCACCCCTTTCACCTGGCAGACAGAGCATCAATTGGCTTTTGAGGCACTAAAACAAGCACTCTTGTCTGCCCCGGCCCTTGGGTTACCGGACACCTCAAAGCCCTTTACCCTCTTCCTAGACGAAAGGCAAGGAATTGCCAAAGGGGTCTTGACCCAAAAATTAGGGCCTTGGAAAAGACCGGTAGCATACCTGTCTAAGAAGCTAGACCCTGTGGCGGCCGGCTGGCCCCCGTGTCTCCGTATCATGGCAGCCACCGCTATGCTGGTCAAGGACTCTGCTAAGTTAACCCTTGGGCAGCGACTGACTATTATTACCCCACATGCTCTAGAGGCCGTAGTGCGGCAGCCCCCGGACCGGTGGATAACCAACGCACGCCTAACCCACTACCAGGCCCTCCTACTGGACACGGACCGCGTCCAGTTTGGCCCTCCGGTCACCCTAAACCCTGCTACGCTGCTGCCGGTACCGGAAGACCAACCAAGCCCACACGATTGTCGGCAAGTACTGGCTGAGACCCATGGAACACGGGAAGACCTTAAAGACCAAGAACTCCCAGACGCGGATCACACCTGGTACACAGACGGCAGCAGTTACCTTGACTCAGGTACCCGGAGGGCGGGAGCGGCGGTAGTAGATGGCCACAACACCATTTGGGCACAATCACTACCTCCTGGCACGTCTGCACAGAAGGCTGAGTTAATAGCACTAACCAAGGCCCTAGAGCTGTCAAAGGGAAAGAAAGCTAACATTTATACTGATAGCCGGTATGTCTTTGCAACGGCTCATACTCATGGAAGTATCTATGAAAGAAGAGGTCTCCTAACCTCAGAAGGAAAGGAAATCAAGAACAAAGCTGAAATAATTGCCTTATTGAAAGCCCTTTTTCTTCCTCAAGAAGTGGCTATAATTCACTGCCCCGGGCATCAGAAAAGACAGGATCCAGTCGCAGTAGGAAACAGACAGGCTGACCAAGTAGCCAGGCAAGCCGCCATGGCGGAAGTACTGACCCTAGCCACAGAACCTGACGAAACCAGCCACATAACTATTGAACATACCTATACCCCAGAAGACCAGGAAGAAGCAAAGGCCATAGGGGCTATAGAAAACAAAGACACTAAAAACTGGGAAAAAGGAGGGAAAATAGTCCTTCCCCAAAAGGAGGCCCTGGCAATGATCCAGCAGATGCATGCCTGGACACACTTGAGTAATCGAAAGCTAAGATTACTGATTGAAAAAACTGACTTTCTAATCCCAAAGGCAAGTACCCTCGTAGAACAAGTGACATCTGCCTGTAAGGTCTGTCAGCAGGTAAACGCTGGGGCTACCCGAGTGCCAGAAGGAAAACGAACTCGTGGTAACCGCCCAGGAGTCTATTGGGAAATAGACTTCACTGAAGTAAAACCTCACTATGCTGGATATAAGTACTTACTAGTGTTTGTAGATACCTTTTCAGGATGGGTAGAAGCCTACCCCACCCGGCAAGAAACGGCACACACAGTAGCCAAGAAAATTTTGGAAGAAATCTTTCCTAGATTCGGACTTCCCAAGGTAATTGGGTCAGATAACGGGCCGGCCTTCGTTTCTCAGGTAAGTCAGGGGCTCGCCAGGACATTGGGGATTAATTGGAAATTACATTGTGCCTATAGACCCCAGAGCTCAGGACAGGTAGAAAGAATGAATAGAACAATAAAAGAGACCCTTACTAAATTGACCTTAGAGACTGGTTTAAAAGATTGGAGACGCCTCCTATCCTTAGCTCTGTTAAGGGCCCGGAATACACCTAACCGTTTTGGGCTCACTCCATATGAAATCCTCTACGGAGGACCTCCCCCTTTGTCAACCTTGCTTAATTCCTTCTCCCCCTCCGATCCTAAGACTGACCTACAGGCCCGGCTAAAAGGACTCCAAGCAGTACAGGCCCAAATCTGGGCCCCCTTGGCAGAACTGTACCAACCAGGACATCCACAGACCAGTCACCCCTTCCAGGTGGGAGACTCTGTCTACGTTAGACGGCATCGCACTCAAGGACTAGAGCCTCGGTGGAAAGGACCCTACATTGTTCTCCTGACCACACCCACAGCCATAAAGGTGGACGGAATCTCCACTTGGATCCACGCATCCCACGCCAAGGCTGCTCCAGGGACGCCCGGACCAACACCACCTGAGACATGGAGACTCCGACGCTCCGAGGACCCGCTCAAGATAAGACTCTCTCGTATCTAGCCCCTTGCTTGTTACTAGCCCTCCTTCCCTGCGTCGCTGGCAGTAATAACCCCCACCGGCCATATAACCTGACCTGGCAGGTGATTGATTTTAGTACTCATGAAGTCTTAGATAAAACCTCAAAAATTGCTCCTATGGGGACTTGGTTCCCTGACCTCTATTTCAACCTAGACAAAATAGCAAAAATAGATGACATGGAAGGGGGAGAATGGAGAAAACAGGCTAGAAGGGTGTCCGTAAGCCGGAACGGGTTCTATGCCTGTCCCGGATTCAGGACAGGAGAAATGAAAAAAACTTGTGGAGAAATAGATGCCCTGTTTTGCGCTAGTTGGTCCTGTATAACTACTAATGATGGAGAATGGAAATGGGCCACGAAACCCTGGTACATAACCATGTCCTTTGTCCAGCGCTGCACCAGAACCCGATATTCAAAAACTTGCAATCTGGTCCGCATCAAGTTTGAAGATGCAGCAAAATCTGATAACCGTTGGATATCCGGGTTAATATGGGGCCTATATTTATACCAAAAGCCACTGTACAGAATCCCTATCCAAATCAAATTAATAGTCAACCCTATCACAGCCCCTGTCGCAGTAGGACCAAACCAAGTTTTATCAGAAACAAGGAAGCCCCTGGTTCCTGCACCAAGAGAGCCCCAACCAAGAGCTCCTAAAAGCACTTCCCCGCCTCTAATCTCCACCTCCTCTAAATACACACCTTCAGCCCAAACCGTCACCCGCGGGCCCCTTGACCTGGGAATAGGTGACAGGCTCCTAAATCTCATAAAGGGCTCCTACTTCGCTTTAAACCAGACAAAGCCAGAATTTACATCCTCTTGCTGGCTATGTCTGGCAACAGGCCCCCCTTACTATGAAGGCATTGCCTCCACTAATAATTTCACTAACTCCGCCAATCCTACTGGATGCGCATGGGAACAACAAAGAAAACTAACCCTGGCTGAAGTTTCTGGGTCAGGAACCTGCATAGGCCAGGTGCCCCCTAGTCATCAGCATCTTTGTAATGTAACCTTGACAGTACCCAGCTCCAATCACTATCTGGTCCCCTCCGAGACGGACTGGTGGGCTTGCAACACTGGGCTCACCCCCTGTATATCCACAGCCGTTTTTAGCAGTGGCACCCACTATTGCGTGTTGGTACAAGTTGTTCCCCGAGTATACTATCACTCTGGAGACTCCTTTGATCTCCGGTATGAGCAAAAAACTCATACTAGACCAAAGAGAGAACCTATCTCCCTCACCCTCGCCGTAATGTTAGGAATTGGGGTAGCGGCTGGAGTTGGGACCGGGACAGCAGCCCTAGTGCATGGTAACCATCATCTGCAACAACTTAGAGTAGCCATAGATGAAGACCTTAGAGCCATAGAACAATCCATCACAAAACTTGAAGAGTCCTTGACTTCTCTGTCTGAAGTTGTATTACAAAACCGACGAGGACTAGAAATTGTCTTTCTGAAAGAGGGCGGGCTCTGTGCAGCCCTGAAAGAGCAATGTTGTTTTTATGCAGATCATTCAGGAGTAGTTAAAGATTCTATGGCAAAACTGAGAGAAAGATTAGACAAGAGAAAAAAAGAGAGAGAATCTCAGCAAAATTGGTTTGAAAATTGGTACAACCAATCCCCTTGGCTTAGCACCCTAATCTCCACCATCTTAGGACCCCTCATCCTGCTCACGCTCATCCTGACTTTCGGGCCATGCATACTCAACCGCTTACTCACCCTTATTAAAAATAGAATAAACATAGTACATGCTATGGTTCTGACCCAACAATACCAGACCCTCAGGACTGAAGAAGAGGCTCAAGATTGAGCCTCTGACACAAAAAGAGGAGGGAATGAAACTAGGCCTCATAAAACTTAGAAACTAGGCCTCACATAGAAAAAATTAACACCAGGTGGCTCTGGATAGGGTCCCACCCTGCCTCGATAGGGTCCCACCCTGATAGGGTCCCACCCTGCCAATTCCGGGAAACAACCCCATGGGGTCCCACCCTGCCAATTCCGGGGGTCCCACCCTGCCTCGAAGTTCCCGGAATCAGCAACTCCAAGAAAAAAACCTCATAAGGTCCTGCTCTAACCAATTAGAACAAAACACCTTGCTCAGGCCATAGCTAGACCCAATTACCACGCGCCTAAAGCTTTGTTTGAATTTCGCGCCTTAAGCTGTGTTTGAACTTGTGTTTGCCTATATAAACAACCTGTAACAAGCACTCGAGGTCCCAGGGCCAACTTAGAGCTTGGGACCCTAGCGCGCTAGTAATAAATAACTCTCTGCTGTGAATCTTGTGTCGGTGGTCCTTCGCGGCGACCCCTGCCCAGGAGGGAATCGACAGTTCGGTTCCAACAGGTTCTTTTCCTGTCGGGCATTTGGCCTCTCCCTCAGGTCTGGGCCTTAAGCTTTATGCTTCATTTTCTCTGGAGCGCCCTCCCCTGCTCCACAGCTCCTAACCAGGCTCTATAGGGCTTTCTTGCAGCTAGTGCAGGGAGGGCTCTATTTTGGCCCCACCCACTTCCACAGCCCTCCCAGCTCCCGCACTGAACTGCCACTTTCCTATTTTTTTTTCCTCAAAGCCCATTACCTGAATGTTGGGGAAAACTGAACTTGTTTTTGTATTTCCTTATTGTTGAAACAAACTTAAAAGTACATCTTCCTGGAGTATTATCAGCTCCATTTGGCAGGTAGGACTACAGCATCACACTGCCCCAACCCTCACAGCTACTAATCACCAACTCTAAGTTCATCACTCACCAGATTGGACAATTCTTTTGCCTTAATATCTGCAATTAGGCCAGAGTATCCCCCTGGGTGAGTTCTAATCATCGTTCCTCAGGAAAAAAAAAAAAAAACCAAGCTTCTCCACTATCCTGTATCTAAACCATCCCCTGCTCTCCCCTGTAATTTTACCTCCCAGCTGTCCCTTGTAGCCCAGATGCCACAATGACACACTGAATGACTTGTTTACCAACCTCTAAAACTATGTGCCCTTATATTTTTATGTACCTTTGTTTTGTTTTGTTTTGCTTTGTTTCTTAAGATGGAGTCTCACGCTGTCACCCAGGCTGGAAGGCAGTGACACAATCTTGGCTCACTGCCACCTCCACCTCCCGGGTTCAGGCAATTCTCCTGCCTCAGCTTCCTGAGTAGCTGGGACTACAGGCACATGCCACCACACCCTGCTAAAGTTTGCATTTTTAGTAGAGATGGGGTTTCACCGTGTTAGCCAGGATAGTCCTGAACTCCCGACCTCAAGTGATCCGCCCCCCTCGGCCTCTCAAAGTGTTGGGATTACAGGCATGAGCCACCACGCCTGGCTTTATGTACCTTTATATTAAGTGATTTCTTACTGTCAGTCACTAAGTTCTTCCTATGGCAAGCAGCATAGATTATCTAAAGAAGTTACTCAAGAGAAAATCTGTAACTTAAAAAAAAAAAAAAGTACTTGTGAGAATTGAGAGCGTTAGAGCAAATCACGCAATTGCAACAGAAATGAGAGTCCATAGACTCAGGTGGACAGAAAGATAAGAGCCAGCCAGGTGAACTCTGTTTCTCCTGGAGTAGAGGACTGACTGTGAGACCTACTCTGTTTCCAGGAGGAAGTTTCCCATCTTTTTCACAAGGTGAAGGCCTGGTTATGGTTACTGCGGTAGAGAGCCTATGAAACGGTCCCCAAGCATCCCTGTCTCTTGGCATTCACACCCCCGCATACTCCTCTCCCACAGAGTGCTAGGTTAGTGTGTACAACCAATAGAACGTGTTAGAAGTGATGGCATGTCACTTCTGAGATTAGGCTATTAAAAAAACACTGTGACTTCTCTCTCCCTTCCTCTCTCTCTCTCTCTCTAGCCACTCATCTTTGGGGACCCTCATATCATAAGCACTCCTAGGGATCGGCCCTTGTGGCAAGAAACTGAAGCATTCTGCCAGCAACATGAGGAAGCTTGGAAGTGGTTCCTCTGGCCAATAGCTTGACAACCCAACACCAACCTCGTAAGAGTCCCATGAGCCAGAAATCACCAGCCAAGACACTCCTGCTTTCTAACTCTCTGAAAATATGTGAGATCACAAATGTATCTTTTTTTTTTTTTGGAGACAGAGTCTCACTCTGTTGCCCAGGCTGGGGTGCAGTGGCACCATCTTGGCTCACTGCAATCTCCACCTCCCAGGTTCAAGCGATTCTCCTACCTCAGCCTCCAGAGTAGCTGAGATTACAGGCACATGCCACCATGCCAAGCTAATTTTTGTATTTTTAGTAGAGATGGGGTTTCACCATGTTGGCCAGGCTGGTCTCAAACTCCTGGCTCAAGTGATCTGCCTGCCCTGGCCTCCCAATGTCCTGGGATTACAGGCTTGAGCCACCACACCTGGCCCATCAATGTATCTTTATTAAGCTACTAAGTTTTAGGATAATTTGTTATACAGAAGCAGATAACTAATACTACTGCCCTTATTCCTCTAATCCAGACCTAACTCCTCTGGGGTCCTGAGGACCAGTGGTGCTCAAATTTTAAAGGGCATACTAATCACAGGAAGAATCTTGTTAGAATGTGTAGGGGCCAAGGGAAAGCTCTTCTTCCCCCTCTGAAGGTTTGCTGAAAATGAACACAGAATAAATAGGAAGATTAATAGGAGAAAATGCACACACATTTATTTACCACACATAAGCACAAGGGAATACCAGGAGGATGATTACCTAAAAACCCAGTGAGGTCTAGATGCTTATATACTTTTCTTTACAGGGTAGTAAAGAGCAGGGAAATGTGGCAATTTATATAGCAAATAATTTTTAGGGGTAATGAATGGGCCCAATATTCAGTTAATGGCTAGCAAATAATTCTCTCTGGGAATTGAACGGGACCAGAGAACAGTGTCTGGGCTCCAAGTGTGGTATTTAATTTTCATCTCTTTCTCTGAGATATGAGTTTTAATCTTTTCTGCTTAGTGATATTTTAGGGGAGAGGATCAAAGGCAATTGTATTCCTCTGTGGCGGATCCAGTTTCTAGGTCGATCAGGGAACTTCAGAGAACAGCCTCATCCTGAGCTTTGGGAGACACAGAGAATTGGGGGTGGGGAAGGAGGGCAGAGAGGCCTTGTGGCTGCTTCTCTAGTTCAGCGTGTCAAAGTGCCATATTTTGGAGTGTCATTTCTTTGAGCCCCAACAAATCCAACTTTTAATTTGGTAATTATAGGGTAAGAGTTTCTGCATTTCCAACAAGCTTTCAGGTGCAGGTGATGCTAATGCTGCCGATCCACAGACATTAATTTGCAAGTCTATAAAAACAGTTTGCCCATGATGGAGCTATGGTGGTGGTGTGGGTTGGGCTGGATGAGGAAACCTCTCCCATCTGAAAGCAAAATCTGATTCTACACCCGTGAAGGTGTAGTTGGAGGTGGAAGAGGAACCATTGCGGGTGGGAGGGTATTTTGCATTTGTCTTGATATTGCCCTCCCACCCCTCTAGCCTGCCCTCCCCCATTGGGATGGCATAGCACTGGGCCCACTATACTCTAAAAGTGGGCAACTAGGCATTAGGTAGCTCCTAATGCAACACTGACTGCACAGCACTACCTGTGAAATACTCTTAACAGGAGTCCAACTTGACTCTAATCCAGGCTCTAGAGCTGCCTTCATTGATGGAAATATAGGTGATAGAGGAAACAATTAAATAACATGGTAACAAATGGACAAATTCAGAATATGAAGCTTTCCACTGGGCTACCTGGTTTCTACAACATAGACATGGGGGGAAATGAGAAAAGACTGCTGAGGATTAATATAGATTTAAGAGCCTTAACAACCAAATGTAATCTGTGGGCCTTGTTTTGTTCCTGATTCAAACAAACCCAATGTAAAAAGAGATATTTTGAGATAGTCATGGAAATTTCATGATGAACTGCATATTAGATGATGTCACAGAATTATTAAATTATTAGGTGTGATATGGTATTTTTTTTTTAAAAGCCTGTTTTTTTTTTTTTTACATAGGCATTGTAGGGGCAGAGGGAAAACTTCCCCTTTGTCTTCTGAAGGCTTGCTAAAACTCAACTGACAAAAGGCAGATTATTAGGGGAAAAAAGCATACAAATTTTATTAAAATGCATACATGTGCATGGGATTCATACAAAATGTGAATTATAAGAGGGGCTAGATGGTTGCTTAAATACTCTCTTTAGCCAGGCACAGTGACTCACGCCAGTAATCCCAGCACTTTGGGAGGCTGAGGCAGGTGGATCATGAGGTCAGAAGATCGAGACAATCCTGGCTAACACAGTGAAACCCCGTCTCTACTAAAAATACAAAAAATTAGGTGGTGGGTGCCTCTAGTCCCAGCTACTCAGGAGACTGAGGCTAGAGAATGGCATGACCCCAGGAGGCAGAGCTTGCAGTGAGCTGAGATTGTGCCACTGCACTCCAGCCTGGGTGACAGAGCAAGACTCCATCTCAAAACAAACAAACAAACAAACAAACTCTCGTTATGGGAAGAGATGTATGAATCTGGGAGGTGGGAGGGAGACATTATGGGAAGGTGAGGGGCAGAACTGCACAGGAACAAAGGTCATCTTATTATGCAGATTAAGTTTCCCAGGTAATCTCTTGAAGCTTCCTTCAGAAGAATGAATGAAACGTCTGTCTGGCCAAGGTGATGACTTCCAACATCTTCTCTTCTCTGGTGATTGATCTTTCCTGGTTATTTGGTGAGACCCCTAGGGAGGGGATCCTAAGAAAAATTGCATTTCTTTCGGAAAAAAGCTTTCTTGGTTAGATGAGGGAATTCCAGAGAGAGTCTCTCCCTATGCTTGGGAGGGGGTGGAGATGAGAAAGGTTAGGGGAACCTTGATTCTGAGGCAGCTTCAAGGCCACTCAGCACATCAAAGCACAATCTTTGGGGTATCACTTTTGAGCCCTAACAGCATACCTGAACATGTAGGGATAAAATGAAATGATACCTAGGATTCGCTTTCTTTCTTTTTTTTTTTTTTTTTTTTTTTTTTTTTGAGACAATCTCTCACTCTGATGCCCAGACTGGAGTGCAGTGGCACGATCTTGGCTCACTGCAACCTCCACCTCCCGAGTTCAAGCAATTCTCCTGCCTCAGCCTCCCAAGTAGCTGGGATTACAGGCATGCACCACCATGCCCAGCTAATTTTTTGTATTTTTAGAGATGGGGTTTCACCATGACGGCCAAGCTGGTTTTGAACTTCCAACCTCAA
Source organism: Macaca fascicularis (assembly GCF_037993035.2). NCBI lineage: Eukaryota > Metazoa > Chordata > Mammalia > Primates > Cercopithecidae > Macaca > Macaca fascicularis. The sequence goes on along the minus strand of NC_088380.1, from coordinate 80,882,208 downwards.
GTGATCTGCCCATCTCAGTCTCCCAAAGTGCTAGGATTACAGGCATTAGCCACTGAGCCCAGCCTAGGATTCGCTTTCAAAGGAAAGAGATAGATGAAGCAAATATGACAGAAACTTGATAATTGTTGACTCTGGGTATTTATTGTAATCATTTCCTTTTAAAATCTTCAAGTAAAAGGATATTGTGGTTTTTGAATATCCAGTGCCATATTCCCGTGTCCTACTTTTATTATCAGAAAATTATGAATACTTTTAAATAATCATTAACTCTCAAAAAGAAAGGAAGAAAAGAAAAATAGAAAATAGTGCCTAGTTCTATCTCTGTTACCTTCTGGAACTTTATTTCTTCATTTGTAAAATTAAGAGTCTGAATACCCATCCAAAGAGAAAGAACAAGAATTTTATTCAGGATTCAGATATATTGACTTAAAAGCTCTCTTAGTATTATTAACAGAAAAATTAGAAATAATCTAAATGCAATAGGGAATTGGAGTAAATATATTGTGATATATCAATGAAAGTACTATTCAGACAAAAATAATAATACAGTGTTATATTTATGAACTGGAAATATATAGATAACAAAAGATATTTTTTGGTGTAATCTCTTCTTTATGAACCATAGATATATAGATACATGGACCTAGGTAAAATTCAAATGAAGATGTTAACAGTGATTATATCTGGGCAATGAGATTACACTTGATTATTTCCCCCTACAATAAACTTATATTACTTTTTTAATGAGAAATGGTAAAAGATTTTTCTTTTTTGTGCAAGTTGTGGATTTCAAGATAAAATCAGAGAATCTACTTCATACAGCTGTAGAGGCATATCACATTGGCTGAGGTTGCTGTAGACACTTCCTCACTGCTCCTTACCTAATTTATGAGCATGAGAAAGTCTCAAGCAGCTTTCTCCAAAACCCCCAAGCCTAAGGCACTACTAAACACATTCAGTGCTATTCCAGGCAGACCCTGTCCCGAGAGTGATGATTTTCAAGGATGCTGCTTTCCACTTTATTTAGCCCTTGATGAGCATTCACAAACTTCCTGAAATCAAAGACCCACACAGTCACTTGAAATCCAGCCAATGGCTGTGTAGTATGTTTCCTGCTGATGATGGTAACATTTAAATTGGACACATTTACTATAAGTTTATGTACCACTCTGCTGTGACTATTTCTGCTCTGCATTGAGGAGAGTGAGGAGCACTCCATTACAGTCAGATGTACAGCCTCTTGTGGAAGGTGGGCAGGCATGTTCCTTCTAAGTTAGGTAAATTCCAATGAGGCATTGTGTATATCATTATATTATTCATGAAAGCCCAAGTGGGAAGACGTCTTAGCAGTGGATTCAGCTAATGCCAATTGCAAGAAAATGTGCACTACACAAAAAGAACCATAAATGGCCAGTAAACATATAAAAAGTCATTCTAACACATTCATGAATTTTAAAATGCAAATCACACTTGGTAAAGGACTTAACCAAAATATACAAATAACTCTTAAGCTCAACAATAAGAAAACAAACCACCCAATTTAAAAAATGAAGTCTGAGCCAGGTGGGGTGGCTCACGCCTGTAATCCCAGCACTTTGGGAGGGTGAGGGAGCAGATAACCTGAGATCAAGAGTTCGAGACCAGTCTGGCCAACATGGTGAAACCCCATCTCTACTAAAAATACAAAAATTAGCCAGGCGTCATGGCGGGCACCTGTAATCCCAGCTACTTGGGAGGCTGAGGCAGAGGTTGCAGTGAGCCAAGATGGCACCACTGCACTCCAGCCTTGTCTCAAAAAAAAAAAAAAAAAATGAAGGCTGGGCATGGTGGTTCACACCTATAATCCCAGCACTGTTGGAAGCTGAGGTAGAAGGATCACTTGAGCCCAGGAGTTTAAGACCAGCCTGGGAAGGATGATGAGATCTCATCTCTACAAAAAAAAGAATTAGCCATAATGGTGGCATGCACCTGCTACCCAGGAGACTGAGATGGAAGAATTGCTTCAACCCAGGAATTTGAGGTGGCAGTGAACTATGATCACTGCCCTACAGTCTAGGTGACAAAATGAGACCCGCATCTCTTAAAAAAAAAAGGAAAAGAAAAAGAAAGAAAGAGAGGGAGAGAGAAAAAGAGAGGAAGGAAGGAAGGAAGGAAGAAAGGAAGGAAGGAAGGAAGGGAGGAAGGGAGGAAGGGAGGAAGGGAGGGAGGGAGGGAGGGAGGGAGGGAGAGAGGGAGGGGGAGAGGGAGGGGAGGGGAGGGAAAAGAAGAGAAGACCTGAACAGGCACCTCACCAAAGAAGATACAAAGATGGCAAATAAGCATATAAAAAGATCCTCCACATCATATGTCATTAGGAAATTGCAAAGTAAAACAATAGTGAGATACAGCTACATACTTATTAGAATGGCCAAAATCCAAAATATTGAAAACACCAAATGCTGCCATGGATGTGGAGCAACAGGGGCTCTCATTCATTGCTGGTGGCAATGCAAAGTGGCACCGCCATTTTGGAAGACAATTTGGCGGTTTCTCATGAAACTGAACATGCTCTTACTATCCAATCCAGTAGTTGTGTTCCTTCGTATTTACACAAATGAGTTAAAAACTTTTATATCCACATAAGAACCTGCACATGACTGTTTATAGCAACTTTATTCATAATTGGCAAACCTTGGAAGCAAGCAATATGTTCTTCAGTGGGTAATTAGATAAATGAACTGTGGAATATCCAGACAGTGGAATATTTGTCAGCTTTCAAAAGAAATAAGCTATCAAGCTATGAAAAGACATGAAGAAAACTTAAATGTGTATTAGTAAGTGAGAGAAGGCAATCTGAAAAGGCTAGGTACCATATAACTCTAATTATATGACATTATGAAAAAGACAAAACAATGGAAAGAGTAAAGGGATTGGTGATTGCCAGGGACAAGTGGGAAGGGAATGATGAATAGGTAGAGTACAGGTGATTTTTAGGGCAGTGAAGGTGTTGCATATGATACTCCAACAGTGGATGTGTGTCATTATGCATTTGTCAAAACCCACAGAACGTACAACACTAAGAATGAAACCTAGTGTAAACTATAGACATTGGGTAATAATGATGTCAATGTAGGTTCTATTGTAACAAATATACAACTCTGGTGGGAGATGTTGATAATGGGGAAGTCTGTGCACATCTGGAGGCAGGTATAACATGGGAACACTCTGTGTACCCACTAAACTTTACTATGAACCTAAAACTACTCTAAATAATAAAGTCTATTTATTCAAAAGCAAATTAAAAACCTTATTCTACTGGCACAGTGGCTTACTCCTGTAATCCCAGCACTTTGGGAGGCCGAGGTGGGTGGAACCAAGTGGGTGGAGTCAGGAGTTCAAGACCAGCCTGACCAACATAGAGAAACCCCATCTCTACTAAAACTACAAAACTAGCTAGGCATGATGGTGCATGCCTGTAATCCCAGCTACTTGGGAAGCTGAGCTAGAAGAATCGCTAAAACCCAGGAGGTGGAGGTTGCAGTGAGCCAAGATCGCACCATTGCATGCCAGCCTGGGCAACAAGAGCTAAACTCCATCTCAAAAAAAAAAAAAAAATTAAAAAAAAAAAAGGAACATACCTAAACATAATTAAAGCCATATATGACAGACCCACAGTTAGAATCATACTGAATGGGGAAAAACTTAGTCTCTCGTCTAAGATCTAGAATATAACATGGATGCCCAATGTCACCACTGTTATGCAACATAGTACTGAAAGTCCTAGCTAGAGCAATCTGACAAGAGAAGGATATAAACGGCATTCAAATTGGAAAGAAAGAAGTTAAATTATCCTTGTTTGCTGATGATATGATCTCATATTTGGAAAAACCTAAAGACTCTACATATTAGAACTGATAAACAAATTCAATAAAGTTGCAAGATACAAAATTAACATACAAAAATCAGTAGCATTTGTATATGCCAACAGCGAACAATACAAAAAAAGAAATTTAAAAAGTGATCCCATTTAAAATAGCTACACATAAAATTAAATATATAGGAATTAAGACAACCAAAGAAGTGAAAGATCTCTATAATGAAAACTATGAAACACTGATGAAGAAAATTGAAGAGGACACCAAAAAAATAGAAAAACATTTCATGTTCATGGATTGGAATAATTAATATTAAAATGTCTATACTACTCAAAGCAATCTATGGATTCAATGCAATCCCTATCAAGATAACAATGGCTTTCTTCACAGAAATAGAAAAAACAATCCTAAAATTTAAATGAAACCATAAAAGACCCAGAATAGCCAAAGCTATCCTAAGCAAAAAGAACAAAACTGGAGGAATCACATTACCTGACTTCAAATCATACAACAGAGCTATAGTAACTAAACAGCGTGGCACTGGCATAAAAACAGACACATAGATCAATGGAACAGAATAGAGAACCCAGAAACAAATCCCCACACCTACAGTGAAAACTCCCCATCTGACAAGGGATTAATACTCAGAATATTTAAGGATCTCAAATAACTCTATAGGAAAAAAAATTAATAATCCAATCAAAAGGTGGGCAAAAGATTTAAATAGACATTTCTCAAAAGAAGACATACAAATGACAAACAGGTATATGAAAAGGTGCTCAACATCACTGATCAGAGAAATACATATCAAAACTACAATGAGATATTATCCTATCCTGGGTTAAAATGACTTACATCCAAAAGACAGGTAAAACGAATGCTGGCAAGGATGTAGAGAAAAAGGAATCCCTGTACGCATTGTTGGGGATGTAAACTAGTACAACTACCATGGAGAATAGTTTAGAGGTTTCTCAAAAAACTAAAAATTGAGCTACCATATGATCCAGCTACCGGAATCCCACTGCTGAGTATATAACCAAAAGAAAAGAAATCAGTATATCAAACAGAAACCTGCACTCCTATGTTTGTTGCAGCACTGTTTACAACAGCTAAGATTTGGAAGCAATCTAAATGTCCATCAACAGATGAATGTATTTTAAAAAATGTGGTATATATACACAACAGAGTACAATTCAGCCATGAAAAAGAATGAGATTCAGTCATTTGCAACAACATAGATGTAACTGAAGATCATTATGTTAAATGAAATAAGCCACGCACAGAAAGACAAACATTACAAGTCCTCACTTATTTATGGGATCTGAAAATCAAAACAAATGAACTCATGGACATAGAGAGTGGAATGATGGTTACCAGAGGCTAGGAAGGGTAGCAGGGGGTTGGGGAGGATGGTGGGGATGGTTAAAGGGTACAAAAAAAATAGTTAAAAGGAATGAATAAGACCTGTTATTTGATAGCACAATAGGGTAACTATAGTCAATAATAATATAACTGTATAATGGTTGGGTCTGGCGGCTCACACCTGTAATCTGGCACCTTAATAGGCCGAGGCAGGTGGATCACTTGAGGTCAGAAGTTCGATAGCAGCCTGGCCAACATGGTGAAACCTCATCTCTACTAAAAATACAAAAATTAGCCAGGCATGGTGGTGGGTGCCTGTAATCCCAGCTACTCAGGAGGCTGAGGCAGGAGAGTCGCTTAAACCCAGGAGGCAGAGGTTGCAGTGAGCCAAGATCATGCTGCTGCCCTCCAGTCTGGACAACAGAGAAAAATTCTGTCTCAAAAAAAAAAAAAAAAAAAAAAAGAAAAGAAACAAAAAGAAAACAAACAAACAAACCCTCTATATTTTAAAATAATAAAATGTAATTGGATTGCTTTTAACTCAAAGAATAAATGTTTGAGGAAATGGATACCCTATTCTTCATAATGTGCTTATTTCACGATGCATGCCTGTATTAAAACCTTTCATATACCCTATAAATATATACAACTACTATGTACCCACAAAAAAATTTTAATTTAAAAATTAAAAAATTAAATTAAAATGCCTTAGTCAGACATCAGGGTTTTTTTTTTTAACTGTCATTGGGCATTAATTTTCCATTGTTTCTTTGATGGCACTAGATAATATTTGCTGACCAAATTTCTGTCATTTAGGAATTGTTGACAGGGATGTTTGGGAATAACTCCTTTAGATAATTTCCTTATTCCTGAGGAACTCCAGGGACTAGCATATTATAAGTTGCTTTCTTTCTACGAAAGGGCAGATGGCCGTTATTTGGTTGGTGTTATACTTGTACAGTAAATAAGTTTTAAAATGGTGATGATATTAACAAAGAAAATCCTGGGCATTCTCAAGACAGGTTCATTTCAGAAAACATGTGCTTGGCTTCTCTGATTTGTTGGTGGTATGCTACGGGCTAGGGGCATTTTAAAGAAATGACTGACAATGCAGAGGGGGAGTGGTCACACATGGCTAAAGAAGTGGTCTCAGAGAAAAAAACACTATAGTTTGTAAGAATAGGGTAAGGGAGGAAGAGAGGCATTTAAAACTAGACTTCAGGGAATTCTCTAATAAAAATAAATAACACAGCACTTTTTTCTGATTATTGTTCGTTGTTGAAACATCAAATTTTAAAACATAAGGAAAAACTTTAAATCACCGACAATGTCACCATCTGTGGTAAACACTTTGGTGGGTTTCCAGTCTTCCTTCTAGTCTTTCTTCCAGGCATCCGTATATGGATGTTAAAATTTTGGCTGATGTCTGTCAATGAAAAAAGTTGAACTCTGTAACATGTTTTGAAGAGATTTATTCTGGACAAAATATGAGTGACCATGGTCCATGACACAGCCCTCAGGAAGTCCCGAGAACATGTGCCCAAGGTGGTGCAGCTTAGTTTTATACATTTTAGGGAGGTGTGAGACATCAATCAAATACATTTAAGAAACACATTGGTTTGGTCCAGAAAAGCCGTAAATTTAAACATTTTCTGGTTGACAATTGGTTGAGTTTCTCTGAAGACCTGGGATCAATAGAGAAGAATGTCTAGGTTGCAATAAGAGGTGGTAGAGACCAAAGTTTTACTATACAGATGAAGCTTTTAGCTAGCAGGCTTCAGAGAGAATAGGTTGTAAAATGTTTCTTATCAGTCTTTAAGTCTGTGTTGACATTAATGCCAAAAAGGTATAATGAGGCATGTCAAACCCCCACTTCCCTTCATGACCTGAACCAGTCTTTCAGGTTAAATTTTAAGAGCCCTGGCTGAGGAGGACGTCGATTTAGATAATTGGGGGGCCTAGAACTTTATTTTTTGTTTATATGCCTCAAGATAATGGATGCTGTATTCCAAAGGAAAATCAGAGAACACAATCCAAGATTTGCAAAAGGAGCCGGTAGGAACCCAGAGTGCACCTCTTGTTGATAAAGGAGGAGCTGAGAAAAGGTTAGCTATTAGAAGAGGATTCTCCAGGAAGGTCATATGCCCATATGCCCCTTGGGACACACACACCTCTTTCCCCCAGTGCTCAGGGGAATCTCTTTTTAATCTCTAAGAAAATATTTCACTCAGGGCAAGGGAAGTATTTTCTTCAAGAGCAATTCCCACAGTTTCCCTGGAGGCATCGAACATAATTGTCTCAATGGTTTAGACTTCTGAAAACAAAAGCTAGAAAATAAAGTGGTTTTCTGGCAATTTTTTCCTTCTCTCTTTTGTTTTTTTTGTTTTGTTTTGTTTTTTTGAGATAAGGTCTTGTTCTGTCACCCAGAGTGGAGTGCAGTGATGCAATCATGGCTCACTGCAAGCTTGACCTCCTGGGTTCAGTCAATCCTACCACCTCAGCCTCCCAAGTAATGGTGACTACAGACACATGCCACCACACCAGCTAATTTTTGTATTTTTTGTAAAGTGGAGGTTTCGCCACGTTGGCCAGGCTGAACTTTTGCTTTCTACCCCATCACAGACCTTCACTTTGCAAAGGAGCCTGTTCTCTTCTTGATGGGGGTGAAGAAAAATAAAAACTGCAAGTAGAAACAAAGCAATACCTTAAAAATTCATGCTGCAGCACTTTTTAAACCAAATTTGGGCCTATAACATTCTGCTGTTTAAAGTTAATATTAAATAGTAGACACTTTCCATTGTGAAAGGAAAAAGAAATCTTGAAACCCAAACTCACTGTGCCAAAGGGAAAAGTTAAGATTGGGAACTGAATTGCACACAACTGCCTCCCATTTTGTTCCTAAATAGAGAGCTATAGGCCGGGCGCGGTGGCTCAAGCCTGTAATCCCAGCACTTTGGGAGGCCGAGGCGGGTGGATCACAAGGTCAGGAGATCGAGACCATCCTGGCTAACATGGTGAAACCCCGTCTCTACTAAAAATATAAAAAACTAGCCGGGCGTGGTGGCGGGCGCCTGTAGTCCCAGCTACTCGGAGGCTGAGGCGGGAGACTAGCGTGAACCCGGGAGGCGGAGCTTGCAGTGAGCCGAGATCGCGCCACTGCACTCCAGCCTGGGCTGTTATGCCCAGACCGTTTATTCCCCGAAGAAGACCACCAGAGTCCAGAGTCAAAGCTAAGCAGCAAGGATCTTTATTACAGGTTCGAACCTGGAACTCTCCCTCGCTCGTGAAACGAGACGGGCAGGAGAGCTCCCCCACTGAGCTCCGAGCAGTGTTATATAGTCTAAGAAAAGTGGGCATAGAGTTATTATACAAATCAGATATATGATTGGCTAGTGTTTGAACAAGGCGATTTGGCTAACTATGATTGGTTCCCGCCATTTCTGATATTTTGGTTCAAACTTTGAGGCGGGAGAGCAGGTTTATGGCAGCAAGAGTTTATCTTACTTAAACACGTCTTGTGACCTTGCCTCAGAACTTACAAAATCTCTGGTATGTGCAAAACAGAATCTCTGGTACGTGCAGAAAACCAGGTACTCACAGAATTTACGAAATCTCTGGTATGTGCAAAGATTAGAGAGCAGAACAAGGGTGTAGCGGGTGGGGGGCGGGTACACATCTATCTTTGTGTCCTTTCAGGGCCACACAGCAAGACTCCGTCTCAAAAAAAAAAAAAAAAAAAATAGAGACCTATAAACATAGGTCCTCTGGAGGGCCTGGAAATTCCTTGTAGACCCCAAGATCTTTACCATAAAACAGAGCTTTGTTGAATTTTACCCTGACTACGTAAATCAATGACCTCTCTTCATAAGGCACAGAGACAGGAGGAAGAGGAGTCATCCCTCCACCCACCTGAGACAAATGCATACTTGATTGCTTCTTCTACTCCAAGTTTACTTTATCTTCTGTAAAAATGCAGATTCACAGACCTACAGAAGAATGCACAGTTGACTGTTCCTCTACCCCCTCTTTTAGCATGTAAAATGTGAATTCAATAAATGCTGATCAAAGCCTCAAAAGAATGCAACTGCTTGCCTCTTTTATCTATCCTCCTGCCCCTGCCTTTTTTTCTTTCTCTTTTCCCTTACTGCCCACTCCTTCCTCTTTAAAAATGCAAGTCCCCAAACCCTCTTTGGAAAAAAGCGGAGATCACAGATGTTCTTGTGATTTTTCTCTTCCTTTTTGTTATGCATGCCCTCAACCTTGGCAAAATAAACCTCTAAAGTAGTTGAGACTCATCTCATTTTCTTCAGTTCTACACCATGATGTAGCAGGACGAGCCACAGACAAAACTCCTCAGACACCAAGTTAAAGAAGGAAGAGGGCCGGGCGTGGCGGCTCACGCCTGTAATTGCAGCACTTTGGGAGGCCAAGGCGGGTGGATCACAAGGTCAGGAGATCGAGACCATCCTGGCTAACACGGTGAAACACTGTCTCTACTAAAAATACAAAAAAAAATTAGTCAGGCATGGTGGCGGGAACCTGTAGTCCCAGCTGCTGGGTAGGCTGAGGCAGCAGAATGGTGTGAACCCGGGAGGCGGAGCTTGCAGTGAGCTGAGATTGTGCCACTATACTCCAGCCTGGGCAACAGAGCGAGACTCTGTCTCAAAAAAAAAAGGAAGGAAGAAGTTTATTCAGTCGGGAGCATCAGCAATACTCCTGTCTCAAGAGCCGAGCTCCCCTAGTGAGCAATTCCCGTCCCTTTTAAGGGCTCACAACTCTAAGGGGGTCCGCATGAGAGGGTCATGATTGATTGAGCATGCAGGGGGAATGTGACTGGGGGCTGCATGCACCGGTAATCAGAACAAAATAGAACAGGACAGGGATTTTTACAATGCCTTTCCATATAATGTCTGGAATCTATAGATAACATAACCAGTTAGGTCAGGTGTCGATCTTTAACTACCAGGCTTAGGTCAGACAGGCCCAGGCCTGGTTTTGGGTCAGGTTCCTAAGCTCTGGGCTACCTACCTTTAGTTATGCTTCTCTTTCTTTTTCTGAGTATGAAACAATATGAGAGGGTCTGTCTCTCTTCTCTCATTTCCCCACTTTGAGACTCTCACTTTTTATTAGTGGGAGTTCTCACTAATTTTCACTACTTATGTCTTCCTGTGCAATAGATTGATAATGATTCATATAGTACACTTGTGCTGATACATAACATGAAGTGACATTGAGAGACTGGGCTGTATGCTTGGCTAATTGCAAAAACAAATTTCTTGTTTTTCCTGGAATTTCTGGTACTGGCACATTCAGTTCATCATAGAAGGTTTGAGATACTGGCTCAGGAGAGCGTTTATAAACTTTTCCTCAAACCACAATATTGACTTGAAGATCCAGTCTAGTTCTATCAATTTCTAGGGTTACACGTTCCCCCTTTTTCTAGCAAGGATTAAGGGAGTTTATTATTACTAATTCTAAGGGGTTACACAGACCACTGGTACAGGAAGGGCCACTTTTCCCTTGCTGAAGGTGGACAGGATTTTTTCATGTTTTTATCCAAGTAGCCTAAATGACATAAGACCAGTATCCACATTTATTTTTATACAGTTTTAATTTATGATAAATGTACTTATTTTCTGCCATATAGTCTCTTTCTTAAGAGAATCACATTTTATTTCTAACTTATTATGATTAATGACAGCACAGGCATCAAATTTCAAGGTGACTTGTTTGGGCACCTTTTTTTTTTTCTGTTTTGGCTAACATTTTACTCATATCATTTATGAGCTCCCACCAGTCTTCAGTTCTTAATCTTATTTTAAAAACTGTGGTCATGGGAGGCTCAGATGGGTCATAACACACATCAGGTTGGTCATTTCCTGGGCTACATACCTTGTATAGGGTAACATTTGTTATGCCCAGTCCGTTTATTCCCCGAAGAAGACCACCAGAGTCCAGAGTCGAAGCTAAGCAGCAAGGATCTTTATTACAGGTTCGAACCTGGAACTCTCACTCACTCTCGAAATGAGAGGGTCAAGAGAGAGAGAGTTCCCCCACAGAGCATTAAACAATGTTATATAGTCTAAGAAGAGTGGTCATAGAATCATTATACAGATCAGATGTATGATTGGCTGGTGTTTGAACAAGGTGATTTGGCTAACTATGATTGGTTCCCGCCATTTCTGGTATCTCAGTTCAACCCTTGAGATGGAAGAGCAGTTTCTGCACAAAGGCAGTTAATTATATTGCGTCAGGTTGCACAACTGGTTTATGGCAGCATGAGTTTATCTTACTTAAACATGTCTTGTGACCTAGCCCCAGGAAGAAAAACAGGTACTTACAGAACTTTCAAAACTTCTGGTATGTGCAGAGATAAGAAAGCAGAACAAAGGGTGTAGCAATAGGGAGCAAGGAGGGTGGGTATGTCTTTTGTGTTTTTGTGTCCTTTCACATTATACAAACAAGTTCTTTTTAGAGTTCCAGTACACTTATAATAACTGTAAAATAATAGGACCGTAGCGACTTTTTGTCCTATCTCAGTGACTTGATGTATACACTGGGAACAGCCCTCAGTCTGAGGAAGGTCAGTTGAAGTCCTTACTGTATAAGTCCAAATTTTAAGGAAAATGAGTCCCGTGATGAGTTTCCTCATGCTTCAGCTATGCGTGGACTGGGTGTGACTGGAGCAGGCTTGTTGTCTTTATTTTTTTATTTATTTTTTGACACATAGAGTGTAAAGGGTTTTGTCAGGTTAGGTAGCCCCAGGGCTGGGGCCGACATGAGTTTTTCTTTTAACTAATGAAAAGCTTGTTGCTGTTGGTTGTAACAGATGCAGTTTATCTAATCTACATTTTTATTAACTGTCACCCACTAAAATATTGACTTAAATCCTGTAGCTATTTGATTTCAAGCTTTAAATTGATCTGGTATTCCTTGCGGGCCTCCAATTGCATCTAAATAGATGTGAGAGTTGAAAGACCCATAAAGGGCTTCTCTCACTTTACGATGTCTTATTTTTTCTCCCTCTGGTTGATGAAATGCCAGGGTGAAAGGGATACCCAATTGGACTAAAGCACAAGTGCCACTCTAGTTATCCAGCAGAGTGTTCAGTAAAGGTCCACCACAGTACCACCACACATCCGCTCAGGGATGAACAAGGGCTGACTGATTGATAAGCTCTTGAAAATACTTAAGCTTATTGCATCCCTTCAGGTCTCCAAGGAATGCTAAGTTTCCTCCCTATCGTGAGAGACACAAAGTAAACTTAGTGTTGGGAGACGGAAGCTGGATGGCCCATGGGGGCTGACCCGCAGGGTGCTGGACTTAAGGATATAGCAGAGAGAGCTTTGCATGACTTACTACTCCAGGTTGTAGAATCCTGTAAAAGAGCTACCATGCAGCCTACACCTGGTTGACTGGAGGACCACCTTAGTGGAAGGGGGACAATCTGGGCCTCTGGCCTGCCATGTGCACAAGCATAACAATTGCTTTGTTTAACATGCAGATGGAATATTTGATCCATTTTAACCAGGCATTTGCATCTTAGTATCCTGTCTTAATTGCTAAAGTTTGTTTTAAGTCTTTAACTTCTATGATCCTCTAGTAAAATGAATGTATGATTTTAGGAAATTACAAAAACCAGTTGAGGCAGTCCATCCTTGCTCTTTATTGGTCCACAGAATGTTGGACCAACTACAGCATAAAAGCTCTACATTGTGGGGCAAGACTCCTGGTTGGCCCTGGGGTCTTTATCGAAATCGCCCCAGATTAAACGGTCCTAGTTTACTAATGCCCAGTCTGAGGAGAGTCAGGAGGGACAGAAGTACTTTTCTGAAGTAGAAAGCTGTCTTTGACTTGGCAAGTCTCCACAGGGTATAACAAGGCAAGCATTAAATGCAATAGTTTGAGGCAAAATTAACTTTGTTATGTTAATAACTAGATGGTCAGCAATAGAAGGAGGAAAGAAGAAAGAGTAACAGAATAGACGAAAAGAGTTAATGGGCTGGGAGTGGTGGCTCAAGCCTGTAATCCCGGCACTTTGGGAGACCGAGGTGGGAGGATCACGAGGTCAGGAGATTGAGACCACCCTGGCTAACACGGTGAAACCCTGTCTCTACTAAAAATACAAAAAAAAATTAGCTGGGCATGGTGGCAGGCACCTGTAGTCCCAGTTACTCAGGAGGCTGAGGCAGGAGAATGGCGTGAACCTGGAAGGTGGAGATTGCAGTGAACCATGATCATGCCACTGCACTCCAGCCTGGATGACAGAGCAAGACTCCATCTCAAAAAAAAAAAAAAGAGTTAATTTTTTTTTAGCTTTACTTTGGTAGGGTTTTCCCTGGGACTATGGCCCACAACTCTGGAAGGGGTGGTGCTTTCTTGACTCGGGTGTGATGAGTCCATCCTTTTTTTTGCTATACAAACAGCAGTCTTGGTGGTTAGCAACACAAGGTAGGGTCCTTCCCAGGCTGCCTCGAGTTATTCCTCTTTTCACCCTTTGATGAGAACTGATCTTCAGGCTGGTGCTGGTTTACCAGAAATTCTAGGGGTGGTACATGTACTAAAAGACTTTTAGTTTTTGAGGGAAAGGAAAGTGGAAGATAAACCAAGTATATAATTTTTAAGAAATTGACCTTTTGTTTAAATGTGAGGACCTTGGCAGTGGACTTTATAGTCCTTAGTGCCTTTTTACTGAGAAATTTCCTTTAGCACCTATTTTTATTAGTTTTTAAACCAAAGAAAGCCAAATACCATTTTACATTTAACAATGCTTCTTGTATGATTTTTATACAAGTTAAATTTTACCTTTATATTAGTGTGTTATTAATGTTAAACTTAATTTTAATAAAACTTTGTAGATATATTTATCCAATTTTTAATATTTGACTAGAAGGTAAGATTTTATAGACTCTTTTTAACCTTTTATAATTTTTGCTAAAGAGCAGGTTGGTGCTTTAAGAAAAACCTGCCAGGCTTTTATTTTGACATCCAGTTTACAGAAAAACTGTATGATACCTCTTTAACTTTAGCCAATGTTTACACACAGAATTTTGTCTCCCATTAACATTTTAAAACTTGATTAAACCTTTAAAACAAAATATACATATGTTAAACCTTTTAACGTAGATAAAAATTTACATTCTTATGCCTCCTGATAATCCTTTTACCAAAGGTATATTTTACTTTTTTTATACACCTTGCACATAAACTGTTTTTTTCAATAGTTTTACATCCAAGAATCCTAGTTACTTTTAAATTATACAACATTTTTTGCATAAATTTTTTTAACATTTTTCTCTTTCATGACTTTCACAATTCTTCAACATGCTTCAATTTTCTGACTTATTACAAATATTTCTTTCTTTAAACAACCAGTTAATTTATTTCAGTACAAGAATTTACCACATAATATTCTTTTTACATAAATTCCGCCTCCCCTTTTTTCCTTAGGATACTTCTGAACTGGTGAGGTGTGCTCACAATGAAGTTTCCTCTAAAAGTTATTTTTTTACATTTTTCTGTTAGCAAAGCAGTTGCTGCTACAGATTGAATGCATTTGGGCCATCCATGGGTTACCGGGTTAAGGATTTTTGATAGGAAGGCCTCAGTGCTTTCAGGATATGCCCTTGTTTACACTGACAACAGAGAAGGTATTGGAGTGTTATAGGGTTATGGAGAATACCTTCAATTATCAATTATAGGTTTTAAATTTACCTTGGCTTTTAAAGGAATAGGGTACACTGTTTTGTTTTGTTTTGTTTTCTTAATTACTTGTATATATCTTTCTTTGATTTTGTCTCTCTTTGACTTTCCTTTTGCCTCTGTCTCTTCCTCTCTTTCTCTGCCTCTCTCTTTCTCCTCTCTGCCTCTCTCTCTCTCCTCTCTGTCTCTCTCTCTTTCCTCTCTGCCTCTCTCTCCACCTCACTTATGCTGCAGTTCTCTCAACCACTGTGGAGAGATCTAAAACCAGCTGTAACCAAGCATCTATGTATGGGAACTGGTCTGGGTGCCCTGGCTTTACAGGTTACCTTGTGCCATACCTTTGAAACAAGGGACTGTCCAGGCTTCTTTCTGATGGCCAACCCACCTCTAATGCTGGCCAGTCTATTTTACACAAAGTTGTAAGTTTTCCTGGTGTCATAGTACCCCATAATCTCCCTTAAATCTTTTTTTTGTTTGTTTGTTTTTCAACATAGTTCCTAGTAGTGTGGGCTTATTTGTGCCTGACCCATGCTTCTTTGAGACAAAACACCATGCTCACACCACAAACATACCACAAAACAAAGAATGGGTAAAAAGGGCACATACACACTTTTGCAGTTTACACCAAACCAAAATCAAAACCAAAATCAGAGTCTCCAGAAATCCAAGCCAGGTCAAAACCAAAACCAAAGTATCAAACAATCCAAGTCAAGTCAAAAACAAAAACAAAAGTGCTAATAAAGGCACGCCATGGGTCATCAGGCTATGCTTCCACTCAAATGGGGTGGGCAAGTTCCCAACACCAGTTTTGTCAAGCAATTCAAACCAAGTCAAAAACAAAACCAAAACTAAAATGCCAATAAAGGCACGCCGTGGGTGATCAGGCCACGCTTCCACTCAAATGGAGTAGGCAAGTTCCAAAGACTTGTCTTACCAAGTTTCAGAAGTCCAGACTCCAAGTACAGTTCCTTCCCAGTGTTCAGCCACTGCATTGATTCTCCCTGGGGGCCTGCCACACACTACTCTGGTGAGGCATCCCACCGGGGCAATTGCCTACCCAGGAGCACTCTTTGGACTGCGTCGCTCAGGCTGGCTGGAGTCCCCTGCAGGGATGCTCCCCAGAGCAGCCCTAAGCTGCCTAAGGGGCTGCCTCGGCCATACATCAGTCACCTTGCTTCCTGGTCAGGGAACCAAGAAATGTAGCAGGACGAGCCTCAGACAAAACTCCTCAGAAACCAAGTTAAAGAAGGAAGAGGTTTATTCGGTCGGGAGCATCAGCAAGACTCCATCTCAAGAGCCGAGCTCCCCAAGTGAGCAATTCCTGTCCCTTTTAAGGGCTCACCACTCTAAGGGGGTCCACATGAGAGGGTCGTGATTGATTGAGCAAGCAGGGGGTATGTGACTGGGGGCTGCATGCACCGGTAATCAGAATGAAACAGAACAGGACAGGGATTTTTACAATGCCTTTCCTTACAACGTCTGGAATCTGTAGATAACACAACGGGGTAGATCAGGGGTTGATCTTTAACTACCAGGCTTAGGTCAGGCAGGCCCAGGCCTGGTTTCAGCTCTGGTTCCTAGATGCCGGGCTACCTGCCTTTAGTTCCACTTCTCTTTCTTTTTCTGAGTATAAAGCAATATAAAACAATATGAGAAGGTCTGTGTCTCTTCTCTCAATCATAATAAATGTTCTTTGAAAACACATTATTTAATGAGTTCCTCTTGTAAAGGAACCTTTTGAGAAAGCTGGAGAATTCAAGAGAAATATAGTCAAGTGGAAGTGCCCCCACTTTTCCTGTGACAAGCAGCTGGCAGACATCTTTGGTAGGGACCAATTTGAAAGAGTAGGATGGTCTACGGCCATACCACCCTACTGATCTTGTCTGAAAGAGTAGGATGCATAAAACCCATGTTCTTCCAAGTCTGGGCTGGACCAGAGATGATTACCCTATCACCATTACCATCATCATCACCATGGTTACTACTTATTGAGCACTTCATGTGTTCTGGGTGCTTGCTATCTTATTTTAACCATCAAAGTTCCAGTTCTCCACCTTGAAAGTGCATAACAATCACCTGGTGTGCTTGCTGTAAGTGCAGATTCTTACCCTTCCTCCTCCTTCGTTTTGAATCATTTGGACTAGGTTGGAAAACCTGTGAATCCTAATGTTTGATAAGTACCCTTAGTTGGTTCTGATGCAGGTGAGCCACTGTATTTGAGACATGCTGGAAAATGAGGCTTAAAGAAATTAAATAACTTGCCCAAGACCTTTACTCTGAGATGGTCTGGTGACATCCTTTCCCTCCCCCTCCTCCTCTCCCAGGCCCCTAAGGCATGTTCTTCCTTGGTGTCTCCTGCCTCTCTCCTCTTCCCCTGCACCCTCTGTCTATCTAATGTTCTTGTGTTGTCTGATTTCTTCCAAAGAAAGTATGCCCCAGCAAGAATTACTCTACAGGTGCCAGTGTTTCCAAACGACTCCTCCATAATTCCATTCAAACCCATTCCTCTTCATCCTAGAGTCTAGACCATCTCTATTGGCACCATCAGCAACACCTGGGAGTTTGTTAGGAATGCAGAATCTCAGACTCCACCCCGACTTACTGAAGCTGAGTCACATTTCCAGGTGATTCACATGCACATCAAAGTTGAAGCAGCTGCTGTCCTAGACAGTTCTCAGTCAGATGTTGATCTGATTATTTGGTTGAAGCAATTCACCATAAAAGCAATAATTTTCAACCCTGGTTGAATTTAGAATTCCCTGATGCTCTTTAAAAAATGCTGATGCCTGGGCCCCATCCCCAGACTAATTGAATCGGAATCTGAATGAGGTGGGGTTTATTCATCTATATTTTTAAAAATACCACAGATGAGTGTAATGTAAAGTAAGGGTTCAAACCCACTGTTTTGAAGATGTAAAATTTTTAGGAGGATATTTAGAAATATAAACAAAACTGCTTTAAGTTAAAAAAGAGACTGGGGGTTGGGCCTGGTGGCTCACACCTGTAATCTCAGCACCTTGGGAACCTGAGGCAGGCAGATCACCTGAGGTCAGGAGTTTGAGACCAGCCTGGCCAACATGGTGAAACCCCGTCTCTACTAAAAATACAAAAATTAGCCAGGCCTGCTGGCACATGCCTGTAATCCCAACTACTCAAGAGGCTGAGGCAGGAGAGTTGCTTGAACCCGGAGGCAAAAGTTGCAGTGAGCCAAGACTGTGCCACTGCACTCCAGCCTGGGTAACAGAGCGAGACTCTGTCTCAAAAAAGTAAATAAATAAAAGAAGAAACTGTAAAATCCGACAATGGCTTTCCATAATATGGAGGATAAATTTCAAATTTCTCACATTAGCACCCAAGGCCTTTTCTGATTCTGAATCCTGTTCACCTCTCTAGCCCCATCTCCTGCTCTCAGACACCCCACATGATAGGGATGGCACAAATAGAACTTGCATTCTCCCTAACAAATCCTGTTTTTGTTTGTTTGTTTGTTTTTGAGACGGAGTTCTTACTCTGTCACCCAGGCTAGTGTGGTGGCACAATCATAGCTTACTGCAGCCTCAAATCCCTGGGCTCAAGCAGTCTTCCAGCCTCAGACTCCCAGGCAGCTGGAACTTTAGGTACACACCACCACATCAGCAGATCCTGTTGTTTCATACCTGTGTGATTTGGGTCATATTCTCTCTCTTTTTAAATAATCATCCTGCATTTCATTGCCTTATCAAAGACTTGACTCAAGCCTCTGTCTCTGGGAAGCCTTCCTTGTTCCCACTATCTTTGGGGGGAAAAAGAAATATGTTTTCAAAATTAACTTGCAGGCCGGGCACAGTGGCTCACACCTGTAATCCCAGCATCTTGGGAGGCCAAGATGGGTGGATCACCTGAGGTCAGGAGTTCAAGACCAGCCTGGCCCACATGGTGAAATCCCATCTCTACTAAAAATATAAAAATTAGCCGGGCATGGTGGTACGCACCTGTAGTCCCAGCTGCTCAGGAGGCTGAGGCAGAAGAATAGCCTGAACCTGGGAGGCAGAGGTTGCAGTGAGCTGAGATTGTGCCACTGCACTCCAGCCTGGGTGACAGAGCAAGACTCCATCTAGAAAAACAAAACAAAACAAAATTAAATTTTAAGGTTTTGTTTTGTTTAAGCTTTCTCGCTACTGGCATTGTTAGTCACATCTCAAAACCAGGGTCTCAAGCAGGCCTGGGCTTTTGTCTTCATAAGCTGCTCTATCTAATAACCACAATGAGAAAATGTTAAACGTTAGATGCTCATTCAGAGATGCTCCTTGAATTTTAAACTTCAAGTTTATTTAAACTCCAGAAAATGCAAAGGACAGTGCCCCTGGGCATAAGAAACAATCAATTTTGCCCTCTACAAGACTGTGTGTTCCTAACATGAGGAAAAGAAAGCCTCTCCTTTACCGGAAAAGAGCTTTTGGTACATCATGTAATTCTTACTCATTCGAAATCTAGTTTGAAACAGAGGTTGCTTTTCTCCACTTTTAATCGATTTTTAGAAATGCCATGAAATTAACACTGTTTTTCCCATTTATTTCTCTATGTTAATAATGTCTGTCCTAGACTAGCAGGTGAAGAAAATTCTGGATTTACGTTTCATGTTTTGGTGACTTACTTTAGAGTATGTGAACTTTGTAGTAAATTAAAATGAAAACCTTAAAGGCCCCTGCAAAATGTCCAGATCTTCTCTTGCATGAGTAGTATATCAACTTGTAAAAAACGAACTTAAACACATCCAACATATGTGTTCAATTTTTAAAAAATTTTTTCTTCTAAATGATACGGCTTTGATGAGCAGAGGAACACCAGGGCTCTTGTCTCACGTTGAACTAGATAAAACAATACAGACACACATGAAGTGGTTTTAAGGAGCAGAGAGTTTAATAGGCAAGAAGGGGCAAGAAGGAAGGGAGAAGGAAGCCCTCCTGTACAGAGACAGACAGAAGGAGGCTCCAAAGCTGAGAGAGGGAAGTCCTGCTCGGGTAATATCAGCCAGTTATATGCGATGGCTAGAGGAGGCAGTGCTTGATTTGCACAGGGCTCAGGGGATTGGTTTGACGTGACATGTCACTCAGGTAGCACCAAAAACGCTGGCCCTCCCAACCTAGGCTCTTAATATGCAAATATAGGGCACCTTAATGTTCTACACACATGGGGACACGTGGGGGCGGCCATCTTACCAGGCACATGTAGGGCAAGAGCAAAAAGGCAGGGGAATCACCATGAAGGTGGGGGAATCACCATGTTGGGTGGACCCATTTTCTAACAGCTTGCATTTGCATATTAAAGGTTGCCAACCTGGCCATGTTGGGTGAACCCAGTTTCTAATGGCCTTCATTTGCATATCAAAGGTTGCCAGCCTGGCTCTAAGAGCCCGGGCTTTACAAGAAACTTTTCCAGAGATGCTTTAAAAAATGAAAACTTCCACCAGGCACGGTGGCTCACGCCTGTAATCCCTGCACTGTGGGAGGCTGAGGAGGGCGGGCCACGAAGTCAGGAGTTTCAGACCAGCCTGACCCACATGGTGAAGCCCCATCTCTACTAAAAATTCAAAAACTAGCTGGGCGTGGTAGCACACACCTGTAATTCCTGCTACTCAGGAGGCTGAGGCAGGAGAATCACTTGAACCCAGGAGGCGGAGGTTGCAGTGAGCCAAGATCAGGCTGTAGCAGGAGGAGCAGCAGACAGAACTCCTCAGACACCGCGTTACAGAAGGAAGGGGTTTATTCGGGCGGGGGCATCGGCAAGACATCTGTCTCAAGAGCCGAGTTCCCCGGGTGAGCAATTCCTGTCCCTTTTAAGGGCTCACAACTCTAAGGGGGTGCATGTGAGAGGGTCGTGACTGATTGAGCAAGCAGGGAGTACGTGACTGGGGGCTGCGTGCACCGGTAATTAGATCAGAACAAAACAAGATAGGGATTTTCACAGTGCATTTCTATACAATGTCTGTAATCTATAGATAACAGACCCAGTTAGGTCAGGGGTCCATCTTTAACTACCAGGCCCAGGGTGCGGCGCCGGGCTGTCTGCCTGTGGAGGCCTTTTAGTTTTTACTTCTTTCTTTGGAGGCAGAAATTGGGCACAAGACAATATGAGGGGTGGTCTCCTCCCTTAAGGCCACTGCACTCCAGCCTGGCGACAAAGCAGGACTCTGTCTCAAAAAAAAAAAAAAAAAAAAAAGAAAACTTCCCAAGGACCCCTTTTCCTCTCTATCTGCCTAAAATAATTTTTTTTTTTTTTTTTTTTTTGGAGATGAAGTCTTGCTCTGTCACCCAGGCTGGAGTGCAGTGGCGCAGTCTCGGCTCACTGCAACCTCTGCCTCCTGGGGTCCAGTGATTCTCCTGCTTCAGCCTCCTGAGTAGCTGGGACTACAGGCACACGCCACCATGCCTACATAATTTTAGTATTTTTTAGTAGAGATGAGGTTTCACCATATTAACCAGGCTGGTCTCCAACTCCTGACTTCGTGATCTGCCCGCCTCAGGCTCCCAAAGTGCTGGGATTACAGATGTGAGCCACTGTGCCTGGCCAATAATTTCTTAATAACTCCTACAACATAACCTTTTGAAAGACAGAAGTGAGTAAACACCAATGGTCTACATTTCTTCTCTTAAATGTTCTGCCCTCTAAATTCTCCCTGTCCTATCTGTTCAGAACTGGTTTAAGGGAAACAAAAATATTCTATTTAAGCGGGGGGGGGGGGGGGGGAATGGCAGATCTTAGCACTAGAAAGTCAGCAATTGGCATATTCTTTCATTTGTTCCCTAAGCATAGATTTATTGAGCAACTACTACCTGCCAGATTGAAAGGCTCTTCTGGGCTGGGTGCGGTGGCTCGTGTCTGTAATCCCATCACTCTGGGAGGCTGAGGCGGGTGGATCATTTGTGCTCAGGAGTTTGAGACTGGCCTGGCCAACATGGTGAAACCCCGTCTCTACTAAAAAGACAAAAGTTAGCCAGGCGTGGTGGTGTGCCTGTGAGCCCAGCTACTTGGGAGGCTGAGGCATGAGAATCGCTTGAACCCAGGAGGTGGAGGTTGCAGTGAGCCAAGATAGTGTCACTGCCCTCCACCCTGGGCACAGAGTGAGACCTCATCCAAAAAAAAAAAAAAAGAGCCTGGCACAGTAGCTCACGCCTATAATCCCAGCACTTTGGGAAGTTGAGGTGGGCAGATTACGAGGTCAGGAGATCGAGACCTTCCTGGCCAACATGGTGAAGCCCTGTCTGTACTAAAAATACAAATATTAGCTGGGCGTGGTGGCGGGTGCCTGTAATCCCAGCTACTCAGGAGGCTGAGGCACAAAAATCACTTGAACCCTGGAGGCGGAGGTTGCAGTGAGCTGAGATTGCACCACTGCACTCCAGCCTGGCGACAGAGCGAGACTTCATCTCAAAAATAAAAAAACAAAAGAAAGAAATATATGCTCTTTTGGAAGCAAAACCTGACTGCTGTCAGTGTTACCGATGTTGCAGATGATCTCTGTCAGGCCTCTGAGCCCAAACTAAGCCATGATATCCCCTGTGACCTGCACATATACATCCAGATGGCCTGAAGCAACTGAAGATCCACAAAAGAAGTGACAATAGCCTTAACTGATGACATTCCACCATTGTAATTTGTTTCTGCTCCACCCTAACTGATCAATGTACTTTGTAATCTCCCCCACCCTTAAGAAGGTTCTTTGTAATTCTTCCCACCCCTGAGAATGTACTTTGTGAGATCCACCCCCTTCCCGAAAAACATTGCTCCTAACTCCACCGCCTGTCCCCAAAACTGTAAGAACTAATGATAATCCACCACCCTTTGCTGACTCTCTTTTCGGACTCAGCCCGTCTACACCCAGGTGAAATAAACAGCCATGTTGCTCACACAAAGCCTGTTTGGGGGTCTCTTCACACAGACGCATGAGACAATCTCCACTTTCCCAAATCTAGTGGTCAAGTCTTCGTTCTCATCCTACTTCACCTCTCAATGGATTTCTCTTTTCTTCTCCACGTGCTGTCTTCTCTGGACTTCTGAAACACCACACTCTCCTGGTTTTCCTTCGTTCTCCCTGGCCATGCCTCTTTTGTATCATTTATGGGCTCCTCCCTTTCCTTATAGCAAACTGTCAGATGTTTCATCTTCTCTATCCACATTCTCATCCAGAGTGACGTCCTCTAATCCTGTGGTTTAAGACCACAAATGACTCCCAACTCTATCTCCAGTCCCCCATTTACCTTGAGATCCAGACCAGATCATATATCCAACTTCCCATTTGATATCTCCACCTGGATGTCCAACACCACGTTAAACAGAGCTATTGATCTGCCCACATGCTTTCACACCAAAGTGATTCTTCCCTCAGTCTTTCCCATTTAGTAAAATGCATCATTTGCTTGAGCAAAACTCTACAGGTTGTGTTTGGTTGCCTGTAATAGAACCCATATAACCAGAGAGCTGTTATTTCCCGCCCCCCACCTCCATAATGAGAGGACTAGAAGTGGGCAAGCAAGGCTGTGCAGAGGCTCCTCAATGACAACAATGCCCAGGCTCCTTCTATCTTTTTTCTCCACTGTCCTCATGGCTGCAAGATGGCAGTTCCACCTCCAGTCTCACATCCACATCCCGACAACAACAAAAAAAGACAAGGAAAGAATCAACAAGGTAGAAGACAAAGAGCTACATGGGTTCTTCTCTACAATAGCAAAACATTCCCAGAAATTCCTAGTAACCTTCTACTTGTCTCACGTTGTCCAGAACAGTTACAAGCCCCACACCAGCTGTTAGAGAGGCTAGGAAATGATGAGGAGTATTTCCAAAAGCAGTTCATTTCCTCTAGGAATTCCCCATGCTCCCCTCATTTTCTGCTAACCATTAAATGGTCAGAGAAAAACTTAATTGATCAAAACCGACTGGATTAAAACAATTATAAATTGTACTTGATTAAATCAATGTGCCAAGTTTGACCTACTGAGATTTTATGCTAAATGTTAAACAATACAGTAGCCAAAGTTGGCCCCACACAGTGGCTCACGCCTGTAATCCCAGCGCTTTGGGAGGCTGAGGCAGGCGGATCACTTGAGGTCAGGAGTTCGAGACCAGCCTGGCCAGAATGACACGGTCTCTATGAAAAATACAAAAAACTTAGCTGGGTGTCGTGGTGCATGCCTGTAATCCCAGCTACTTGGGAGGCTGAAACACAAGAATCACTTGAACCTGGGAGGTGGAGGTTGCAGTGAGCCAAGATTGTGTCACTGCACTCCAGCCTAGCTGACATAGCAAGACTCCATCTCCGAAAAAAAAAATACAGTAGCCAAACTGAGAGGAAAAGAAAAGTTTGTGGGTAATTCTAAGATCACTATAAAAATGTCATGAAGACTATGTTAAAAGAAATTTTACTCTATAGAGCTTTTCCCAAATAGAGGGTGGGGAGAAACGTGTGTTGTAATTACAGTCTCTGTAGTCTTAACACAGGGTTTGGAGAGATTAACATCACACAAAGGTAGTATGTTGTGCTAAAAATCAATTTAAGTCAACTCTACAAACACCACAGTGAAGTGTTTTCCTTGGAGGAAGCCCCAAACACTGCAATGTACAGCTTCATATATTGATCTCTCGAACTCCTGGCTATTTTGAGAAATGAATCTGTTTGCTACCCCACTGGTCACTGGCCAAACACATCCTTCTATCAATCCCAATCAGATTGTGCTCGGCTGACAAAGCTTGTTATGCCCAGACCGTTTGTTCCCCAAAGAAGACCACCAGAGTCCAGAGTCAAAGCCAAGCAGCAAGGATCTTTACTGCAAGTTCGAACTTGGTCCGTCCATTCCACAGCATACAAGAGGGCCTCGAACAATGCGAGTGCTTGCTTTTTATAGCCCGATGTAAACAGGATATGTAAAGTTACAGGGAACAAGGTAATTCTCTCGGTTACAGCATTACAATTGGTTAACATTATACATTTAGCATTCCTTATCGGAGATCTCCCAGGTGATGTTTTTCTGAAGTTTGAAAGAAATATGGAGGAATGTGTTTGTGCTGGGCTCAGGAAGTTGGGAGATATATGGAGGATGTGCCTCATTCCTTTCAAGCTCTCTTAGTATTTGTCATTCACTAGAAAATTTGCCACCATAGCATGAAGTACCCCACCTCTGAAGGTGAAGTGCCCCTTCACCTCTGGCCCAATACATAATTTACAGACAGCTGGACCAAGCTGCAGGTATAACTAGCTATAACTAGTTATAACTATAACTCTGGTTACAACTAGCTACATCTTTGATTGCTGCACCAGAATGTTAATTGGTGAAAGTCAAAAATACAATTTTTGTTGTTGTTTTGAGACGGCGTCTTGCTCTGTCGCCCAGGCTGGACTGCAGTGGTGCCATCTCGGCTCACTGCAAGCTCTGCCTCCTGGGTTCACACCATTCTCCTGCCTCAGCCTCCCGAGTAGCCGGGAATACAAGCACCTGCCACCATGCCCGGCTAATTTTTTTTGTATTTTTAGTAGAGACAAGGTTTCACCGTGTTAGCCAGGATGGTCTCGATCTCCTGACCTCGTGATCCGCCCACCTCGGCCTCCCAAAGTGCTGGGATTACAGGCATGAGCCACCGCACCCGGCCCAAAAATATAATTTTTAACACTTGGAAACCCTAACCCCAGGTAACATGAAAAAGGGCACGTGCCTATGTACACAGAAAACAACGTCTCCAGTGTTTGCTTCCCCTGTATTTTGAGTCTCTGTACAAATATGACTGCATTTGTGACAGAATCATAGGAGAGTATGAACCCAAAGTCTGTCCTGGAATCTGCACCTCATCTACCCTCAACTGAATGCAACAGCAAAGGCCTGACTCACCGAGAGGAATTCCGTGAACTCCCGCTGCAGGAGCAGTTTCAGTTCCCCCTTGCTGACTTGAATCAGTTCCCTTCCTTGCAAGAATAGCGGTGGAAGGTTCTAATCATGGTGTCCATGGCCATCTCGAGCTGGGTGGGCATGTCAGCAGCAGAACTGACCACTCCAGAAGCAGGCCACCAAACCCAGGGAGAAGACACTTGTTCCAAATAAACAAATGAGGAAACACCAACACTTTCATTAAAACAGAATATTACAATCCTCTGAGGCAGCCCACCACACAAGTGATGGTTGTTAAAAACATAATAGTCTTTCATTAAAGAGTGTTCCACCCATGCTGGGGCAAGCTGCAAATAAGCACTTTGCAGGTGAGTTGTTTCTCCTCTCTAACCCCTACACCCCCAGGAGGTAGCAGCTCCAGCATATTCATAAGACAGCCAGATAACAGGTACAGAGTCGTACTAAAATACAGAATTTAAAAATAAATAAAAATAAGAAGGAAAATACCTAACTTCATACCTGTTCAACAGATACACAGCTCTGTCAATGGTTGTTTACCATTAAACTATAAGCATTTATACCTGAAAGGGGGGGAGTTCTCCCTAGCACATCTGTTTCCAGGAAGATGAAAATTGCCAGTGACAAGAGATTCAAAGGGAGGTGCCTCTGCTCTGTACTTAATCGTCAGAATGAACAGGTGTGAGCTGCTGCCCCACGGGTCATTGAAGAAGGCTGGTGCTCATTGGGTGCATTAGATGAGAAGGCAAGAGGAAGCTTTCCGTTATCTTTCATTAGGAGAGTGTGGATAGAAATGCAATTAGTTGCTAGGAGGTTGATGATGGGGAAGAACTCTAAAAATAGAGGAGCAGAGAAGAAACACTAGTTCCAATCTGGAGATGCCTCAGCAAAGCCAATAACAAGGACAAGGGAGTAAACTCATAGTAGATTAAACTAACCCAAAGGACAGTTGAAAAAAAAAAGGAAGTGCTCCATGCACTGATTTAGAAAGGTACAGAGCAGTGCTCCCAACTGTGTAAAAAAGAAATAATGTAATACTATGTTGGGAGCTGTCAGGGGTAAGGGAGGAAAGGGTAGAACAGAGTGGTTGAAGGTAAGACTTCCCAGTGTACACTTTTTAACTGGTTTTAACTTTTTCAGTTATAGGAATGTATGACCTAATAAAAAAATTGAAATAAACCTCAGAGCAGGTGTGCATGCAGGAATCCACAACGGATTTCCAAGTGAGAGAAACTTAATAAAGAAAGAGTCCATGTAAAAACCAAAGCCAGATATTGGCAACTGTGATTTTAAATGCTGCCTGTTCTCTCAGGACTGAAACTTAATTACACGGAAAGCAAGCCAGGATCTCCTTATCATTTCCCTTCAACAAAGCAGTCGGTATGTAACTTCAACCATCCCATCTGCTCCTGGCCTTACTGCCTGGGAATTCCACTGCACCCTCCCTGCAAGGTCCCTAGGAGGTGTTCACTGTACACCTAACACACAATTTTCAAACATATTTTAGGCTGGGCACAGTGGCTCAATCCTGTAATCCCAGCACTTTGGGAGGCCGAGGCAGGCGGATCACTTGAGGTCAGGAATTGGAGACCACCCTGACCAAAATGGTGAAACCCTGTCTCTACTAAAAGTACAAAAATTAACTGGATGTGGTGGTGCATGCCTGTAGTCCCAGCTACTCGGGAGGCTGAGGCAGGAGAATCGCTTGAACCCAGGAGGTGGAGGTTGCAATGAGCCAAGATCACGCCCCTGCACTCCATCCTGGGTGACAGACTGAGACTCAGTCTCAAAAAAAAAAAAAAAAGTTGTTAGTTTTTATTGTCAAAGTAATATAGGTAAAACAGTATTTTGAATACTTAGGAGTATGAAATAGTAAAATTCTCTCTCACCATCCCCTACCCTGGTAATTACCCTTTGTTAATTTTTCCTGCGTGGGAGGCAGTATCATGGTGGCTAAAAGCATGAACTGCCTGGCCTTACCTCTCACCTCTGCCACTAGTTGTGTGATCCTGTGCTGGTCAGTTAGCATCTATGCTGCAGTTTCCCCATCAGTCTAAATGAGGATAACCATAGCACCTACTCAGAATGGAATAAACAAACTCTATACAATATTTATTTTATTTGTTTATTTATTTATTTATTTATTATTTTTGAGGCAAGGTCTGACTCCGGTTGCCCAGGCTGGAGTGCAGTGGTGCCATCACAGCTCACTGCAGTCTCGACCTCCTGGGCTCAGATGATTCTTCCACTTCAGCCTCCCAAGTAGCTGGGACTACAGGTTCACACCACCATGCCTGGCTAATTTTTATTTTTGTATTTGTAGTAGAGATGGGGTTTTGCCATGTTGCCCAAGCTGGTCTTGAACTCCTGAGCTCAAGTAATCCACCTGCCTTGGCCTCCCAAAACGCTGGGATTACAGGTGTGAGCCACCGCACCCAGCCTTTTTTTTATTTATTGTTTTTAAGACAGAGTCTTGCTCCGTTACCCATGCTGGAATGCAGTGGCCCAATCATGGCTCACTGCACCTCAACCTCCTGGGCTCAAGCGATCCTCCTGCTTCAGCCTCCTGAGTAGCTGGGACAACAGGCATGTGTTATCATGCCTGACTAATTTTTTTATTTTTGTAGATATGGGGTCTCCCTATGTTTCCCAGGCTGGTGTCAAACTCCTGGCCTCAAGTGATCCTCCTGCCTTGGCCTCCCAAAGTGCTGGGATTACAGGCTTTAGCCACCTTACATTGCCTCTGTGAAATGCTTAAAGAGGTTTATTTTGAGCCAATATGAGTGACCATGGCCCAGGGAACTGTCTCAAGAGGTCCTGAGAAAGTATGCCCAAGGTGGCAGATTACAATTTAGTTCATTATTTATTTATAGGGTCTCACGCTGTCACCCAGACTGGAGTACAGTAGTGCAATAATGGCTCACTGCAGCCTCAAACTCCCAGACTCAAGCAATCCTCCCACCTCAGTTTCCTGAATAGCTGAGACCGCAGGTGCACACCACCATTCCTGGTTAATTTTTTATTTTTTTAGTTTTTTTTAGAGATGAGGTCTCACTATGCTGCCCAGGCTGGTCTCAAACTCCTGGGCTCAAGTGATCCTCCTGCCTTGGCCTCCCAAAGTGCTGAGATTATGGGCATGAGCCACTGCACCTGGTTAAAATTTGGTTTTATACATTAAGTTACAGGTGAAGTCATAAATCAGTATATGTAAGGTGTACATTGGTTTGGCTCAAAAAGGCAGGGGTGTGGGGCTTACAGACCATAAATGGATTTAAAGATTTTCGGGTCAGGTGCAGTGACTCATGCCTGTAATCCCAATACTTTGGGAGGCCGAGGTGGGTGGATCACCTGAGGTAAGGAGTTCAAGACCAGCTTGGCCAACATGGTGAAACCCTGTCTCTACTAAAAAAGCAAAAAAAAAAAATTAGCCAGGTGTAGTGGTGCATGCCTGTAATCCCAGCTACTCGGGAGGCTGAGGCAGGAAAATCACTTGAACCTGGGAGGCGGAGCTTGCAGTGAGCCGAGATGGTGCCAGTGCCCTCCAGGGTGGGTGACAAAGGGAGACTCTGTCTAAAAAAAAAAAAAAAAAAAGATTTTCTGATTGGCAATTTGTTGAAAGAGTTAAGCATTGTCTAAAGACTTGAAGTCAGCAGAAAGAAATTCTTGAGTTAAGATAAAGGGGGTTGTGGAAGCCAAGTTTCTTGTTATGTAGATGAAACCTCCAGGTAGCAGCCTTCAGAGAGAACAAATGATAAATGTTTCTTTTTGGACCTTAAAAAGTGTCATATTGTTAGTTGATTTCTCCTAGATCTAGGAAAGGCCTAGCTGCATTAATGGAGATTCTCTATAGATGCAAAATTTCCCTCATAAAAGACGGTTTTACAGGACCATTTCAAATATGTCAGAGAAGTCTATTTTGGGGTAAAACATTTTGATTTCCTTCATGGTCTGCTATCTGTCATGTGATGCTACCAGAGTGAGGTTGGAATTTGGTATCTTATTGTCACAAAGAGTCTGTTTTTTTACTCTTACGATCTCTATTTTAATGTTAATGCTGGTCAGTTGTGACTAAACTCCAAAAGGAAACAGGGTACATTGAGGCCTGTGTGACCTCCCCTCCCATCAAGACCTGGAATTCAGTTGTTCAGGTTTCTCTGGGGTCCCCTGGGCCAAGAGGGTCTGTTCGGTCAGTTGAGGATTTTAAGGTTTTATTTATTTTATTTTTTTCTTTGTAGAAATGGGGTCTTGCTATGTTGCCCACACTGCTCCCAAACTTCTGGCCTCAAGCAATCCTCCCACCCCAGCCTCCCAAAATGCTGGGATTATAGATGTGAGTCAGCGCACCCAGACTCCTCCTCTTTTTTTCATGCCCAGCCTCTTTCTCTTTTCCCCTCTCCAGCTCTTAAATGTTGTTCCCCCTGAGATCTCAGCTACTCCTAAAATTTCAGTCTCTCCCAAGATTATATTTCTTAGTCCAGATCTCTCTGCTAAGCTCCAGAACCATCTATCCAACAGCCTGCTGGACCACATTTCTATCTGAATGTCCCACAAGCTTTTCAAACTCAATTCAGACCGTCCACTAAAGAAAAAAAAAATCAAGCTTTTAGAAAGTTAAAACTAGTTTACTCAGGAATCTTACTGAGGGCTATAGACCAAGGTCTACATTCTGGGAACAGCCCTTCAGAGGGGTTCTGTGAGACTGCTCCGGCAAGGTAGCTCAGCCCACAGCTTCTACACAGGCCTTGGGGGTTCACTACATGCAAAGTCACATCAGACTTGCAGAAGTTACATTAAAGCCAAATCACATCAAGGTTTATGTATAAGAGTACATCTGGTATAGGTTACAGAGGCATCATCCCTAACCCCATCAGACATTATGTTACCTATAGGAAAAGGCATTAATTGGGCTTATTTACCTATTAAGGAATGCGATGACTCAGCCATGACACAGGACTGTATGCTGTACCCTGTTTTGTCTTCAAAGCATTTTTCTGGAGAGCTGGGTGTCTACACAGAGTCAGGGGCTTGTGAAATTATACTGGCAAGCAAAAATGAGCAAATACGTCTTTTACAGTTGCTACTTTATCTCACGGGACCTAAGCAAAACTCATCCCTTCAGGCATCTCAAGCATCCAGTTCCTTGGTCACACCAGCTTCTGTCACAATTTTTTTTTTTGAGACGGAGTCTTAGTCTGTTACCCAGGCTGAAGTGTGAAAGGACACAAAGATAGATGTGTACCCGCCCCCCACCCACTACACCCTTGTTCTGCTCTCTAATCTTTGCACATACCAGAGATTTCGTAAGTTCTGTGAGTACCTGGTTTTCTGCACGTACCAGAGATTTTGTTTTGCACACATCGGAGATTTTGTAAGTTCTGAGGCAAGGTCACAAGACGTGTTTAAGTAAGATAAACTCTTGCTGCCATAAACCTGCTCTCCCGCCTCAAAGTTTGAACCAAAATATCAGAAATGGTGGGAACCAATCATAGTTAGCCAAATCGCCTTGTTCAAACACTAGCCAATCATATATCTGATTTGTATAATAACTCTATGCCCACTTTTCTTAGACTATATAACACTGCTCGGAGCTCAGTGGGGGAGCTCTCCTGCCCGTCTCGTTTCACGAGCGAGGGAGAGTTCCAGGTTCGAACCTGTAATAAAGATCCTTGCTGCTTAGCTTTGACTCTGGACTCTGGTGGTCTTCTTCGGGGAATAAATGGTCTGGGCATAACAGCCCAGGCTGGAGTGCAGTGGCGCGATCTCAGCTCACTGCAACCTCCATCTCCCAGGTTCAAGCAATTCTCCTGCCTCAGCCTCCTAAGTAGCTGGGATTACAAGTGTGCGCCACCACACTGGGCTAATTATTTTATGTGTTTTTAGTACAGACGGGGTTTCACCATGTTGGCCAGGCTGGTTTTGAACTCCTGGCCTCAAGTGATCCACCTGCTTCAGCCTCCTAAAGTTCTGGGATTAGAGGTGTGAGTCACTGCACCCAGCCACAATTCTTAAATACCAACTAAACTGGTCTGTTTCTCTCCATTCTTCACCACCTTTGGGGCCTTTTAATTTTTGGTCTCTGTTCCTGCCGAGGCTTCCTTACTGCTCTCTCTACTTTCTACCATCCCCCTCCATTCTCACCTCTATTCTGCTGCCAGAGAAGCTGACGCCCATGCTCCTAGGCATTCAAAGGCCTGGCCCTGCCTGCAAACTGACCATGGTGTTGGGAGCTCCCATTCTTCCACGCCTTTGCAGGTTCTGAGCACACTGTGTGGAACGCTAATTCTATCTACTCCTTTAAGATCAGTTCAAGTGTCATCTCCTCTTGGACATTTTCCTGCACTCTTCCCAACTACCCATCCTACATCCCCCATCTCTGATAGGTGCCTTCTCTGTCCTCTCCTATTCCCTACCACCTGTTTGTCTTTCTCATCATTGCACTTACCATACATTCCCATCATCACGTTTTTTTTTTTGTCTGCCGTATGTTCCCCACCCTCCACACTTTGAATGAGTTCCTTGATGTCAGGGTTGATATCTGGTTCATCCATGCATTCCACAACATTAAGCACAGGAACAGGCATATGGAAGTGCTCAGAAATCCTCACTGATGGATGAATTCATAAACAAATCAATCAGAGAGAGAAACATAAGATTCCCCAAGAGTTGAGCCTTGTCTCATTTAACTGCCAAATAATTATTTGATTGCCTTTATTCCACATAAAAATTTGCTTCATCAAAGGGAGAAAAAGAAAAAGACAGACAGACAACAGTCATGTCAATGAATATAAAGAGTTTGAGCTGGACGTGGTGGCTCACACCTGTAATCCCAGCACTTTGGAAAGCTGAGGCAGTAGATCACTTGAGGTCAGGAGTTCGAGACCAGCCTGACCAAAACGGTGAGATGCCGTCTCTACTAAAAATACAAAAATCAGCAAGACATGGTGGCGTGCGCCTGTAGTCCCAGCTACTCGGGAGGCTGACGCAGGAGAATCACTTGAACCCGGGAGACGGAGGTTACCGTGAGCCAAGATAATGCCATTGCACTCCAGCCTGGGCATTGCAGGGAGACTCTGTCTCAAAACAAAAAAAAAAAAGAGTTTGAATTTAGAATTAAATATTATCAGGTTAAGTTGTTGAAGTTATAGATGCACTAAAATTAGTAAATCTTACAGAGCATATGGCTCTCAACAGTATTATATTTAAATCATATTTAACCATAAAATAATTTACTCGGAGAACTCAATTGGCAGGTAAAACTCCTAATAGAATAGATATTGAAAATTGTAATGCTGTAATTTGATTCCAGAGATGAAAATGTGGCCTCTACATCTTGTGCTTGTGAGGTTTAAAAGCAAGGTGATTTTCTCTTTGTTTCTGATGGGCTGTGGCAGCGCTAAATATATCCTTTGGTACATGCTGCCCCTTAGTGTCAAACTCCAGGACTGCATCTGGCAGCCCTCTAATTCCCAGAATGCACTTGAAATCCTGTTTATAACGCCCCTTCTTCGGGGGCTTATCTTTATATAACCCAGCCTCAGTCCCTGCCCTGCAGAAGGCTTTCAGAAACAAAGGCAATGTCAAAAGGCTCAACAAGAATCTGTCAGGCTAGAGACACAAATTTACAGGTGACATGAAATCCCAGGATGGGGAGACACACCTGTTTATAGCACAGAAGGGTTATCCTGTGCACCTTGCTTGCTCTGTTATTTCCATTGTACTTTGCAATTTTGGTATGAGTCATAGCCCTTAGGGTGTAAAGGTCTGAGATAGTGTGCAAAGAATTGGGGAGATGATCAGATTTGGGGGGAAGCTTAAAAGTAAGGACTGTGACTGGCTGCAGTGGCTCACACCTGTAATCCCAGTACTTTGAGAGGCCAAGGCGGGTGGATCACCTGAGGTCAGGAGTTTGAGACCAGCCTGGCCAACATGGTGAAACCCCATCTCTACTAAAAATACAAAAATTAGTTGGGTGTGGTGATGCATACCTGTAATCCCAGCTACTTGGGAGGCTGAGGCAGGAGGATCATTTGAACCCGAGAGGCAGAGGTTGCAGTGAGCTGAGATCACGCCACTGCACTCCAGCCTGGGAGACAGAGTGAGACCCTGTCTTTAAAATAAATAAATAAATAAATAAATAAATAAATAAATAAATAAAAGTAAAAGGACAATTTTAGAGGAAAAAAAATGGTACAAATCCACAAAGGTGGGAGCAAAAGGAGAAAAGGTATTTGTAAGTGAGGCATTGGTCATGGAGCCTGACAGACAAGACACATGTGAAGGAGAGGCATCCTGTCAACCAGGCAGGCAGACACCCTCCTCAACTGAGGACATCCCCAGGGTGTCTGAGCCAGGAACTGCCCTGGGGCCAAGACTACAGTCATACAGGAGGCTAAGTCGCTTCCTCCTAAAGTCTCCAGTTTCTGTCTTTTTATGTCACCAGACTCAAATGTTCTATCACTTTCCTAGCAACGGCATGAGGAATCTCAGTGGGAGGCATGGACCTCATAGGTCGTGAGCACACTTTTGAGGGTGGTGAGTATGTTTATTATCTTGACTGTGGTGATGGTGTCACTGGGGTATACAGATGTCAAACTTACCAAAGTGTAGATTTTAAATATGTGCAGTTTATTGTGTGTCAATTATAACTCAAAGCTATTTTAAAAAGGAAAGAAAGAAGCTTTCCTAGAATTGCACAACGATGTTGTAGCAGAGCTGAGATTCAAACCCATGCTTATCTGACAAAAAGAGAAAATCATGCAGCCATTTAAAATTAGAGTTATAAAGACTACAAAAATGCAAAAAAAAAAAAATCAGGAAAATGGTAAGTAAAAATAGCAAAGCAGAAATTATACATATGCTGTAATGGACACATTTTGTGTACCTAAAGAGGGAAAATGAAATAGTCCTGTGTCACTTAATGACAAACATATTCTGAGAAATGTGTCATTAGGTGATTTTGTCATTGTGTGAACATCATAGACTATATTTACACACACCTACATGGTACAGCCCACTACACACCTAGGCCATATGGCATAGCCTGTTGCTCTCAGGCTGTCAACCTGAACAGCATGTAACTGTGCTGAATACTGCAGGCAAGTGTAATGCAATAGTATTTGTGTAGCTAAACGTAGAAAAGGTACAGTAAAAATATGGTATAAAAGATTAAAAATATAGTACTCCTTTATAGGACACTTACCATGAGTGGAGCCTGCAGGACTGGAGGTTGCTCTGTGTGAGTTGGTAAGTAAATGGTGAGTGAATGTGAAGGCCTAGGACACTACTGTACACTACTATAGCCTTCATAATCATTGTACAGTTAGGCTACACTAAATTCATTTTATAATACTTTTCATGACCAGGTGTTGTGGCTCACATCTGTAATCCTAGCACTCAGGGAGGCTGAGGCAGGTGAATCATTTGAGCCCAGAGTTTCAAGACCAGTGTGGGCAACATAGTGAAACCCTGTCTCTACTAAAAACACAAAAATTAGCCGGGCATGGTGGCACATGCCTGTAGTCCCAGCTACTTGGGAGGCTGAGGTGGGAGGACTACTTGAGGCTGGGAGGTGAAGGTTGCAGTGAGCCAAGATCACTACACTGCACTCCAGCCTGGGCAACAGAGCAACACCCCGTCTCAAAAACAAACAAACAAACAAACAAACAAAAATTTTTATTTCTTCAAAATAAGTTAACCTTACCTTACTGTAACTTTTTTTTTCTTTTTTTCTTTGAGATGGAGTCTCACTCTGTCACTCAGGCTGGAGTGCAGTGGTGCGATCTCGGCTCACTGCAACCTCTGCCTCCTGGGTTCAAGTGATTATCCTGCCTCAGCCTCCTGAGTAGCTGGGATTACAGGTGCCCACTACCACACCAGGCTAATTTTTTTGTATTTTCAGTAGAGACGGGGTTTCACCATGTTGGCCAGGCTGGTCTCGAACTTCTGACCTCAAGTGATCTGCCTTCCTCAACTGCCTAAAGTGCTGGAATTACAGGTGTGAGCCAATGCACCCAGTCAACATTTTAGCTTTATAAGCTTTTAAATTTTTTAAACTTTTTGATGCTTTTGTAATAACACTTAACTTGAACACAAACACATTGTACAGCTGTACAAAGTTTTTTCTTTATATTTTTATTCTATACGTTTTTTCTATTTTTAATTTTTTTTACTTTGTAAACTTTTTCATTAAAAACTAGGACACGGGCCGGGTGCAGTGGCTCACGCCTGTAATCCCAGCACTTTGGGAGGCCGAGGCAGGTGGATCACCTGAGGTCAAGAGTTTGAGACCAGCCTGACCAACATGGTGAAACCCTGTCTCTACTAAAAATACAAAAAAAAAAATTAGCCAGGTGTGGTGGTGTGCACCTGTAATCCCAGCTACTTGGGAGGCTAAGGCAGGAGAATCACTTGAACCCAGGAGGCACAGGTTGCAGTGAGCCGAGATCGCACCACTGCACTCCAGCCTAGGCAACAAGAGTGAAACTCCATCTAAAAAAAAAAAAAGAAAAATAGGACACAAACACACCCATTAGCCTAGGCCTACGTAGGGTCAGAATCATCATTGCTGTGTTCCATCTCTACATCTTGTTCCACTGGAAGGTCTCAGGGTCAGTAACACCTGTGGAGCTGTCATCTGTGGTAACAACACCTTCTGAAATACCTTCTGAAGGGCCTGCCCACGGCTGCTTTATAGTTAGCTTTTTTATAAATTGAGGGAGTACACTCTAAACTAACAATTAAAAGTATAGTAGCCTGGGCACGGTGGCTTATGCCTATAATCCCAGCACTTTGGGAGGCCAAGGTGGGCAGATCACGAGGTCAGGAGTTCAAGACCAGCCTGGCCAATATGGTGAAATGCCATCTCGACTAAAAATACAAAAATTAGCCAGGTGTGGTAGCCGGCGCCTGTAATCCCAGCTACTCAGGAGGCTGAGGCAGAATAATCGCTTGAACCCGGGAGGCGGAGGTTGCAGTGAGCCGAGATCACGCCACTGTACTCCAGTCTGGGCAACAGAGCAAGATTCCCTCTCAAAAACAAAAAAAGAAAAAAAAAAAAAGTACAGTAAATGAGGCCAGGCCAGTGGCTCACGCCTATAATCCCAGCACTCTGGGAGGCTGAGGCGAGTGGCTCGCTTGAGCTCAGGAGTTTGAGACCAGCCTAGGCAACATGGCAAAACCCTGTCTCTACTAAAAATACAAAAATTAGTTGAATGTGGTGGCGCACGCCTGTGTTTCCACCTGCTTGGGAGGCTGAGGTGTTAGGATTGCTTGAGCCCAGGAGGCAGAGGTTGCATTTAGCCGAGATTGTGCCACTGCACTCCAGCCTGGGTGATGGAGTGAGACTCCATCTCAAAAAAAAAAAAAAGAAGTATAGTATGCATTAAGCAGTAACATAGCTGTTTATTATCAGGTATCATGTAGTATAAATAATTGTATGGGCCGGGCGCGGTGGCTCAAGCCTGTAATCCCAGCACTTTGGGAGGCCGAGACGGGCGGATCACGAGGTCAGGAGATCGAGACCATCCTGGCTAATATGGTGAAACCCCGTCTCTACTAAAAATACAAAAAACTAGCCGGGCGAGGTGGTGGGCGCCTGTAGTCCCAGCTACTCGGGAGGCTGAGGCAGGAGAATGGCGTAAACCCGGGAGGCGGAGCTTGCAGTGAGCTGAGATCCGGCCACCGCACTCCAGCCTGGGCGACAAAGCGAGACTCTGTCTAAAAAAAAAAAAAAAAAAAAAAAAAAAAAAAAAAAAAAAAAAAAAATTGTATGTTCTACACTTTTATATGACTGGCAACACAGCAGGTTTGTTTACACCAGCATCACCCCAAACATGTAAGTAATGTGTTGTGTTATGCCAGTGAGGGATGTGACTTCACTAAGCAAGAGGAATTTTCAGCTCTATTATAATCTTATGGGACCATTGTCATATGTGTGGTTGGTCCATCATTGAGCAAAATGTCATTATGAGCACATGACTGTAGTTTTAATCATTATTTAATAGAATTATGGATGATTTAGAAATTCTTTAATGCTGCTGACAAATTGCATTTTCAGTTAAAACATTAATTGTAATAATACAGTATTTAAAATTGTAACCTATCTCCATATTAAGCACTGTCTTTTAAGGTATAATGTTGAATAAAGATTTAGCATATAAAATTCTAGATTTAAGTTTCCAGTTTATAAGGTTTCTTTCACATACTTAGGGCAACCATTTGCCCTGTGCTGCAGCCTTCAAGAGATAATATAATTGAGGACATATGCTCAAAATATTACTAAAAATGCATTACAGATTATTATTAAGTGCTAACCAACCATAAGTTATGTGATATAAATGGGCCTCCTTTTTCACACATGTAAAATGACAACCTTGGGCTAAATGACCTTGAAGTTCCCTTTCCTTTAAACAATTTTTTGATTCTAAAATGTGTTTAAGGACCACTGTGTGTGTGAGTGCTTGTGTGTGTGTGCACACTGCTGTGCATGTTTTACCTCCTTCAGCAAAACAATTCAGACAATGAAGTAGAGGTCAAAGGTCCCTGGAGGAAGTTCAAGGAAAGCCTTGACTATACTCTTTTCTTCCTGGCCTCTACCGTCCAGAAAAACAGGTTTAGAGAATTTGCCCCACATTTCCGCCAGGAAAGTCAGATGTCTCTACTCCAAGGAACTACAGAAAGTGTTCTCTCTTCTTTAACTGGTGTCGCCTGTTGTTACCAGATAGAAGGTCTTGACTGTGAGTTGTCCAGGTTCATGGTGTGTTGAACAAAGAATTGAACAAAACACACAAACAAAGCAAAAAAAGAAGCAACGAAAGACAAAACAACCAAAGAACAGAGTAAGGAAGGCACAGATTTCTTAAGCGAAAGTATAATTCACAGAGCAGGAGAGAACTTAAGCAAGCAGCTCAAGAGCCCCCTTTACTGCAATGCTCCTCAGGGTTTTTGTTGTTGTTGCGTTGTGATGGAGTCACAAGTCTCACTTTGTTGCCCAGGCTGGAGAGGAGTGGCTTGATCTCGGCTCACTGCAACGTCCGACTCCCAGGTTCAAGCCATTCTCATGCCTCAGCCTCCAGAGTAGCTGAGACTACAGGCATGCACCATCATACCCCACTAATTTTTTTGTATGTTTATAGTAGAGACACGGTTTCCCCGTGTTGGCCAGGCTGGTCTCGATCTCCTGGTCTCAGGCGATCCACCCACCTCGACCTCCCAAAGTGCTGGGATTACACGTATGAGCCACTGCATCTGGCAGCTCCTCAGGGTTTTTATAAAGCCAAGAGAATTCAGTAACACCCCTAGGTGCTCTTCAGAGGCCTCCAATTGGCTACACCCTATGAAGGATTAGCCTGCGACCAATCAGCGGCTGAAGTGGAGACTTCTGTCTTGTTATCACAGGAGTGAGGATGTGGCCTGTATGCTGCCCAATCTTGCCTAGAACTGGCTGTACCTGCTGTTGTCTTGCTTATGCGATCTGGCTGCCCCTGCTATTCCTTTGCTTATGCCCCAACCCTTGGTTACCCTAATTCCCTATTCTCCTCAGCTGGATACATGGCAGTTCATTAGGCTACTCTACTTTTCCATATATTTGAAATTCTAGTTAATAAAAAGTTTACACACACACACACACACACACACACACACACTCCTCATCCCTGCCAGCATGAGAAAAAAGGTAACAAAACTGGAATTATTTCACCAGAAGAAGAGAAGTAATTTCATGGCATTGAGTACATGGAGGATTAATGACAGAGGAGAAATACAAAACTTCTTTGTGTCACTGCTGCAATCAGATGAAGGTGAATAACTTAAACAATCTTAAAGAAAAAAAAAAAAAAGATCCCTAACCATGAAGGCTGTTAAACATTGAAATAAGATACTGGAGAAGATAGCTAAGAAGATTCTTTCTCTGAAAATAGGGAGTGAAAATGCATTATTTATACTGATGACTAAGAAGTATAACATGAATGCTTATTTATTTCCCAAATTTATTCCTGAGCCAAATGAAGTAGATGAATCTTGATCTGAACCTCAGCCAGTCACATTGGCCAAGCCTAAAATAAACACATAGAATGTGTTTAGGTAAGTGGCATGCAACTATGCCAGAGGTCTGAACCCCAGCTCATGTTTACTGTCAGGACTAGCTATCAGCAAGTCCAACAGTTACATTTCCTTGTCACCTCAAGCCACACCCATTATCAGCAGCAAGACCAACAAGCTTCCTGTGGTAGCTGGCATTCAAAATGGCCTCCAGGCCGGGTGCGATGGCTCATGCCTAGAATCCCAGCACTTTGGGAGACTGAGTCAGGTGGGTCACTTGAGGTCAGGAGTTCAAGATCAGCCTGACCAACAAGGTAAAACCCTGTCTCTACTAAAACTAGAAAAATTATCTAGGCGTAGGGGCAGGTGCCTGTAATCCCAGCTACTTGAGAGGCTGAGGCAGGAGAACCGTTTGAACCCGGAGGCAGAGGTTGCAGTGAGCCAAGTTCGCACCACTGCACTCCAGCCTGGGCAACGGAGCAAGACTCTGTCTCAAAAAACAAAAAACAAACAAACAAACAAACGGTCTCCAGTGATCCTTGCTTTCTAGCATCCTTGCCTTTGTGTGGTGCCCTCCCACAATGAGTAGAGCTGACCTGTGTTCCCAGTGGGAAATTGTGAGTGACTTCTGAGACAGGGGCATAAAAGACATCCTGGCTTTGGCCGGGCGCAGCGGCTCATGCCTGTAATCCCAGCACTTTGGGAGGCTGAGGTGGGTAGATCACCTGAGGTCAGGAGTTTGAGACCAGCCTGGCCAACATGGTGAAACCTCGTCTCTACTAAAGATACAAAAATTAGCTGGGCATGGTGGTAGGTGCCTGTAATCCCAGCTACTTGGAAGACTGAGGCAGGGGAATCACTTGAACCAGGGGGCAGAGGTTGCAATGAGCCCAGTTCACGCCACTTCACTCCAGCCTGGGCGAAAGAGCAAGACTCCGTCTAAAAAAAAAAGTTCCTGGCTCTTGCCTCGCTTCCTCTTGGATCACTCACCCTGGAGGCAATCAGCTGCCACGTTGTGAGGATATCCAAGAAGCCCTACAAAGAGATCTACAGGACAAAGGACTGAGGCTTCTTGCTGGCAGCCAGCACCAACTGACCAGGCATGCAATGAACCACCTTAGGAGTGGATCCTCAGCCAGGGTCAAGCCTTCAGCTGACTGCAACACAACCTTGTGAGAACCAAAAGCCAGAACCATAACCAAACAGCTCCTGAATTCTTGTCCCACAGCTGTATGAAACAATAAATGTTTGTTGTTGTTTTACACTAAATTTAGGGATAAATTGTTATGGAACAATAGATAACTAATATAGCTTGTTAGTTAAAAGTTTGGAATCCTTTTTACATGACTCTTCAAAAATAGTGCAATGTAAATAGATACATTTCTTCTATTAGAATGTTCCACAAATTAATATGTAATGAAATAATGTGTGGCCTCTCAAAGAGCACACATGCCAAGCTGTTACAGGAGAGGGCGCTGTTTCCTATTTTCTATAGCACTTTTCATTACAACCAAGGAAATGAAAAGTTATGGGAAGTAAAATTGAGTTTTCTGCAAATGACCTCTTTGAATATCTTAACAGAATTAATAATAGGCTTTTAACTTATCACAGTTTAAACAAAAATCATTGTTGCTGACTCTGAAGCATCACCTCACATCACAAAGCATTACTCTGTCCCTCCTCAGCATCAGCTGAGCAATGTCTGCTTGGAGCATATCTGATTATTTCCACAATTCACTGAAATAATTAGGGCTTACTTGTCGTGAGTCTGTTTCTGTGATATGCAACACAGAACTCCAAAAGCCTCCCGCCAGCCCCTCTTGAGCAGCTGAGAGGGTCGGGCCATCTCAGAGCCTCCAGGAGAAAAGTTTCTCCTCACTCTATCTATAGCTCCCTTCAATAAATGGCAACTCTAAAAGTTTTCTGTCTTTGAAATTTGATCTGTGATGCAAGCCCATATTTGCCCTCTGTTTTCTGCCACAGATGAGGTGAAAGTTGCTGGAGTCAATATAGCATCTGTACTGGCTACGGTGGCAATGACTGCAGAGTCAAGCAGAGCCTTGGTGCTTGGTGGCCACAGTGAGAGCGGTCTTCTCATCTGGCCAGTTCTGTTCTGTGGTTTTGGACATCATTCCTGGAAGATTCACCTGAAGCTCTCAAAAGAGTTCTGTGAGCCACCCAGAGTTCTTTCTTTGCTTCAGCATCTGGAGTCAACTTTCATTGCCTGCAATTAAGAGCCCTGCCTGATATATATACCTCATTCAAGACTGATATCTGCCAAGCTGGTTGAATCTCCAAAGAGCCCTGCCCTTGATCCAGAAAACCAGCAGATTCTCCACAAAGAATTAGCCTTAAAAGACTGGATTTGGGCAACAAAAGCCAAAATTGACAATGGGATCTAATTAAACTAAAGAGCTTCTGCACAGCAAAAGAAACTACCATCAGAGTGAACAGGAAACCTACAGAACGGGAGAAAATTTTTGCAATCTACTCATCTGACAAAGGGCTAATATCCAGAACCTATAAAGAACTCAATCAAATTTACAAGAAAAAAGCAAACAACCCCATCAAAAAGTGGGCAAAGGATATGAAGAGACACTTCTCAAAAGAAGACATTCATATAGCCAACAGATACATGAAAAAATGCTCATCATCACTGACCATCAGAGAAATGCAAATCAAAACCACAATGAGATACCATCTCACATTAGTTAGAATGGCAATGGTTAAAAAATCAGGAAACAACAGGTGCTGGAGAGGATGTGGAGAAATAGGAAAGCTTTTACACTGTTGGTGGGACTGTAAATTAGTTCAACCATTGTGGAAAACAGTGTGGCAATTCCTCAAGGATCTAGAACTAGAAATACCATTTGACCCAGCCATCCCATTACTGGGGATATACCCAAAGGATTATAAATCATACTGCTATAAAGACACATGCACACGTATGTTCATTGCGGCACTATTCACAATAGCAAAGACTTGGAATCAATGCAAACGTCCATCAGTGACAGACTGGATTAAGAAAATGGGGCACATATACACCATGGAATACTATGCAGCCATAAAAAAGGATGAGTTCGTGTCATTCCTTCATGTAGGGACATGAAGGAAGCTGGAAATCATCATTCTCAGTAAACTATCGCAAGAACAGAAAACCAAATACTGCATGTTCTCACTCATAGGTGGGAACTGAGCAATGAGATCACTTGGATGCAGGAAGGGGTGCATCACACAACCGGGCCCTATCGTGGGGAGGGGGTAGGGGGGAGGGATAACATTAGGAGATATACCTAATGTAAATGATGAGTTAATGGGTGCAGAACACCAACATGGCACATGTATATATATGTAACAAACCTGCACGTTGTGCACATGTACCCTAGAATTTAAAGTATAAAAAATTTTTTAAAAAGTTAAAAACATAAAAAAAAAAAAAAAAAAAAAAAGACTGGATTTGCCAGTTTCGGGTTAGGTCACAAACCCAATTTACTCAAAGTCCCAAAGTTGCAGAGGCTAATTATGGTTGCATCATTCTAGACAGATAGTTTCCCTGGAGTTGGGAGTTCACCTCCTTGTGATGAAGGCTTCTCACTTTCTTTCTTTTTTTTTTTTTTTTGGCTCTGTTGCCCTGGCTGGAGTGCAGTGGCGCGATCTCGGCTCACTACAACCTCCACCACCCAGGTTCAAGTGATTCTCCTGCCTCAGCCTTCCAAGTAGCTGGGATCACAGGTGCCCGCCACCACTCCCAGCTAATGTTTTGTATTTTGAGTAGAGATGGGGTTTCACTAAGTTGGCCAGGCTGGTCTCAAACTCCTGACCTCAGGTGATCTGCCCACCTCAGTCTCCCAAAGTGCTGGGATTACAGACGTGAGCCACTGCACCCAGCCAAGGCTTCTCACTTTCAAACAGAGCTGAATGCGGTCCGGGGGGTAAAGATCCTGCATTATTTGCTTTTATTGGGACCTTTAACACTACCTGTCTCCAAAAGACCTCGATTCTAGAAAGAGCATTCTCTTATTTTCAATGTGCTCTTTCTTTTCTCAGCAGTTCAGACATAGTTGTGTGGTGGTAAAAGCAGCTCCGAATCCTAATCTTA
Source organism: Macaca fascicularis (assembly GCF_037993035.2). Classification (NCBI taxonomy): domain Eukaryota; kingdom Metazoa; phylum Chordata; class Mammalia; order Primates; family Cercopithecidae; genus Macaca; species Macaca fascicularis. The sequence continues at coordinate 80,838,283 of NC_088380.1, read as the reverse complement.
GTCAACGCTGGGTTCCAAAGTTCCTGCAATAAGGATATATTCCTCCTATCTTGATTTTACTCCTAATTATATGAGCATCATATGCTCTAATATTTACATTTCTCCAGCCAACGCAAACTCTCTGGCTATAATTTAATAATCTTTCAGATTATCATCATCATCATTATTATTTTGAGACACTGTCTCGCTCTTTCACCAAGGCTGGAGTGCAGTGGTGCAGTCTCGGCTTACTGGAACTTCCGCCTACTGGGTTCAAGCAATTCTCGTGCCTCAGCCTCCTGAGTAGCTGGGATTACAGGCAGGCACTATCATGCCTGGCTAATTATTTTGTATTTTTAGTAGAGACAGGGTTTCACCATGTTGGCCAAGCTGGTCTCAAACTCTTGACCTCAAATGATCTGCCTGCCTGGGCCTTCCAAAGTGCTGGGATTACAGGCCTGAGCCACCCAGCTGGGCCTCAAATTATTTTATAGTCTATGTATCCACCAAGTTGAGATATTTCTCTTTGAAAGTTACAATGTCACCAGAAGGATTGTTTATTTTGTATCATCTCTGTATAGGGATGTGAATTGAAAAACTCCCAGTCTTAATCATTTATAAACATAATTTATCACTGTGAAATAAAAGTTGAGAAGCTAATTGTGAAGACTTTGTGTTTTAGACTTTGTAACAATTAGCCCCTGTCCCACTTGTCATTGTCCAGGCAGGACAACGGATGATGGGCACGTTGGACCTAAGTTGGATCAGCCATTTCCCATCACCCCCTGTTTTTTTTTTTTCCCAGACAGAGTCTCTCTCTGCTGCCCAGGCTGGAGTGCAGTGGTGTGGTCTCGGCTCACTGCAATCTCTGCCTCCTTGGTTCAAGTGATCCTCCCATCTCAACCTCACTAGTAGCTGGGACTACAGGCATGAGCCACCATACGCAGCTAATTTTTGTATTTTTAGTAGAGGCCTGAGTTTCACCATGTTAGCCAGGCTGGTCTCAAACTCCTGACCTCAGGTGATCCACCTACCTCGGCCTCCCAAAGTGCTGGGCTTACAGGTGTGAGCCACCACACTCAGCCCATCATCTCATTCTTGACATGTTCCCTGAGCCAGTTGGTGCCATGACTGAACTGGCAAGAGAAGATGGCAGAAGCCTGAAAGGAATGAGTGTGGTGGAATAGCTTGCACTCTCACACATGTCTGGAACCTCATTTTGATAGCCTCAGGAGAGGGGCTCCATGCCTTATACCTTACATCAAAAGATAACTGACTAAGCAAAACTGGCCCTGGCAGTCCCATCTTTTAGCAAGTACAGGCTTTATCACTTCTGGTTAAATAAAAACTTCCAGGAAGCCACTTTTTAAGTTAGCTTAGGAAAATGGCAGTTAATAGCAAATAAGGAAGAACTTCCTAGGAGCTCATGGAGTTACATTTTATTATAAACTTATTAATTACTTCCAAAAACTCTTGGGTAAGAAATTTCCTGTAGAAGACTGCAGGTTTGGTTATTAAAACAAGAATAGGGCCAGGTATGGTAGCTCACACCTGTAATTCCAGCACTTTGAGAGGCCAAGGCAGGCAGATCACTAGAGGTCAAGAGTTCAAGATCAGCCTGGCCAACATGGCAAAACCCTGTCTCTCCTAAAAAAATACAAAAATTAGCTGAGAATGGTAGCACATGCCAGTAGTTCCAACTACTCAGGTGACTGAGGCATGAGAATTGCTTGAACCTGGGAGGTGGAGGTTGGAGCTAAGATCTCATCACTGCACCCCAGGCTGGGTGGCAGAGCAAGATTCTGTCTCAAAAAAAAAAGTGGGGGGAAACAGGGGGGTGGGCAAATCCTACTCAAGACAGTTCTGACAAAATGCCATCTCAGAGAGTATACATATGGAAGCACAGATATCACTTGATATGTGCATCCTCATATTACTGGGCTGTATTTTATACTGTTCCCTATTCCTACCTTTCTGAAAGCCTCTATTCACTTGGTTTCTAGGACTCTTCTTGCTTTTCTTTTTTCTTTTCTTTCTTTCTTTTTTTTTTTTTTTTTTGAGACGGAGTCTCGCTCTGTCACCCAGGCTGGAGTACAGTGGTGCAATCTTGGCTCACTGCAACCTCCACCTCCCGGGTTCAAGTGATTCTCCTGCCTCAGCCTCCTGAGTAGCTGGGATTATAGGCACCTGCCACCACACTCGGCTAATTTTTGTATTCTTAGTAGAGACGGGGTTTCACCATGTTGGCCAGGCTGGTCTCGAACTCCTGACCTTGTGATCTGCCCACCTCGGCCCCCCAAAGTGCGGGAATTAAAGGTGTGAGCCACCACACCCAGCCTCTGTGAACTTTCACTATGCTGGATTTCCTCCAACTTCTCTAATTCTTCTCCCTTCATGCTCTTTCCTAAGCCAGAGCCTTATCTTTTAAGAACTGCCCTTTGGATGTGGGCATTCTCCAGGGCTCTACATGGTCAACCTAGGCAATTTCATCTACGGTGATGGTTTTACCTATAAATTAAATTAATTCAATTCTCAACTCTACTTCCCCAATCCTAACCCAAGGCCCCTGAGAGTCACATCAGTACAATTTTATTTCCACTCACCTGGAACATAGACTTACACCTTCTTGCAACATGCCAGCGCTTTTCATAGCCAGCTGTTGCCTATCTTGCTTTTATACTTAAACTCTTCTGAAAAACTTAAATTGTTTGTGGCTTCTGGTTCTCTTTCTTTGGACTTTAATTGGTTATGGCTCTACTAGTTACAGTGCTTTTGTCAGCAAGCATTATTAGTCTGTTCTTACACCACTATAAAGAAATACCTGAGACTGGGTAATTTGTAAGAAAAGAAGGTTAGACTAGGTGCAGTGACTCACGCCTTTAATCCCAGCACTATGGGAGGCTGAGGCAGGTGGATCACCTGAGGTCAGGAGTTTGAGACCAGCCTGGCCAACATGGCAAAACCCCATCTCTACTAAAAAATATGAAAATTGGCCAGGAGTGGTGCCATGCACCTGTAGTCCCAGCTACTCAACAGGCGGACACAGAAGAATCGCTTGAACTCGGAGGTAGGGCGTGCAGAGGTTGCAGTGAGCCGAGATCATGCCACAGCACTCCAGCCTGGGTGACAGAGCAATACTCCATCTCAAAAAAAAAGTAAAGAAGGTTAATTGGCTTACAGTTTCACAGGCTGTACAGGAAGCATAGCAGCTTCTGCTTCTCGGAAGGCCTCAGGAACATTCAGTCATGGCAGAAGGCAAAGGGGAAACAGACACATCTTACGTGGCCGAAGGAGGAAGAAGGAGGAAGAGAGAGAGGGGAGAGGTGCCACACACTTTTAAACAACCAGATCTCATGCTAGCTCATTCACTCACTTTCATGACAACAGCACCTTAGGGATGATGTTAACCCATTCATGAGAACTCCACCCCCATGATCCAATCACCTCCCACCAGACCCCACCTCCAACAGTGGGGATTACAATTCAACATGAGATTTGATGGGGAGACAGAGCCAAACCATATTATTCTGGCTACTCCAAATCTCATGTCCTTCTCACACTGCAAAATACAATCATCCCTTCTCAACAGTCCCCCCAAAGTCTTAACTCATTCCAGCATTAACTCAAAAGTCCAAAGTCCAAAGTCTCATCTGAGAAAAGGCAACTCCCTTCCACCAATAAGCCTGTAAAATCAAAACAAGTTAGTTACTTCCAAGATAAAACTGGGGGTATAGGCATTAGGTAAATACTCCTGTTCCAAAAGGGAGAAATCAGCCCCCAAAAAGAGGCTACAGACCCCACACAAGTCTGAAACCCAGCAGGGCAGCCATTAAATTTTAAAGCTCCAGAATAATCTCTTTCGACTTCATGTCTCACATCCAGGACACACTGCTGCAAGGGGTGGACTCTGAAGATCTTAGGCAGCTCGGCCTCTGAGGCTTTGCAGGGTACAGCATCTGTTTTCACAGGCTGGCATTGAGTGCCTGCAGCTTTTCCAAGCCCAGGGTACAAGCTGTCCATGTATCTACCATTCTGGGGTCTGGAGGACAATGGCCCTCTTCTCATAACTCTACTAGGCAATGCCCCAATGGGGACTCTGTGTAGGGGCTACAGCCCCACATTTCCCCTCCACACTGCCCTTGTAGACGTTCTCTATGAAGGCTCCATTCCTGGGGCAGTCTTCTGCCTGGACATGCAGGCTTTGCCATACATCCTCTGAAATCTGTGCAGAGGCTTCCAAGCCTCAACTTTTGCATTCTGTGCACTCACAGGCTTAATACCATATGGAAACCACCAAGGCTTACAGCTTGCAACCTTTGAAGTGGCAGGACCTTTGAGCCATGGCTGGAACTGGAGCTGCAGCTGGAATGGCTGAGATGCAGGAAGCAGTGTCCCAAGCCTGCTTACACAGGGAAGGGTGATAGGGCCCTGGGCCTGGCCCACGAAACCATTCTTTCCTACTAAACCTTTGGGCCTGTGATTGGAGGGGCTGCCTGGAAGGTCTCTGAAATACCTTTGAGGCCTTTTTCACATTGTCTTGGCTATCAGCATTTGCCTTCCTTTCAGTTACGCAAATTTCTGCAGCCTGCTTGAATCCTTCCCCTGAAAAAGGGCTTTTCTTTTTTAACACATAGCTAGGCTGCAAATTTTCCAAACTTTTACATTCTGTGTCCCTTTTAAATATAAGTTTGTTGAGAGCAAGCCCCCCAAAATCTGGCCATAAACTGGCCCCAAAACTGGCCATAAACAAAATCTCTGCACCACTGTAACATGTTCATAATGGCCCTAACGCCCAAGCTGGAAGGTTGTGGGTTTACGGGAGTGAGGGTAAGGAACACCTGGCCTGCCCAGGGCAGAAAACCGCTTAAGCCACAAACAATACCATGAGCCATCTGTGCCTTAAGGACATGCTCCTGCTGCAGTTAACTAACCCAACCTATTCCATTAATTCAACCCATTCCTTCATTTCCCATCAGGGATACTTTTAGTTAATTTAATATCTATAGAAACAATGCTTATGACTGGTTTGCTGTTAATAAATATGTAGGTAAATCTCAGTTCCAAGATCTCAGCTCTGAAGACTGTGAGACCCCTGATTTCCCACTTCATACCTCTATATTTCTGTGTGTGTGTCTTTAATTCCTCTAGCGCCGCTGGGTTAGGGTCTCCCTGACTGAGCAGGTCTCGGCAAGGAGCGCCCATTCATGGAGGCTCGAATCCAGGTCAAAGGGTCGCCAGAGCGACAGTTGGAACAGAAAACTAGCTGGAGGACACCCGAGTACTCTTAAAGCAATCCCCGTGGTGAGTAAAAAGGGGAGCTCAGAGGTGTCAGGGTAATGATGGGACAAGTGTGGGGTCTGGTTCGTTCCACCTTAGAACCTTTTCACACTGATGATGAGGAGGAAGGAGGGTATAGCGAAGTAACAGAAGAGGTTACAGAACATGTTTATTTACCAGCTAAAGCTAAAGTGGCAAAGGAAGGACAGGTTCATCCCTACCCTTCTGCACCCCCTTCTTATTATTTTGAAGAAAATGACCCTCCAGATCTTTCTTTTCCGGAGGACACTGGGTGAAAAGTAGTTGCCCCAGTGACTGATCGAGTAGCGCCTCGAGTGACCACTCTTAGTTCTATTCAGGCAGGAATTCAGCAAGCTAGACAAGAGGGTGATTTAGAGGCTTGACAGTTCCCTGTTAGAATACACCCCCCAGATCAACAGGGAAATATTACAGCTACATTTGAGCCTTTTCCTTTTAAATTACTCAAAGAATTTAAACAAGCTATAAATCAGTATGAACCATGTTCTCCTTTTGTAATGGGACTGTTAAAGAATGTTGCTGTTTCCAGCCGGATGATTCCTACTGACTGGGACACTCTTACTCAAGCTTGTCTAACTCCTGCTCATTTCTTACAATTTAAAACTTGGTGGGCAGATGAAGCTTCCATTGAGGCTGCTTGCAATGCCCAGGCCCAACCTCAAATTAATATAACTGCAGACCAACTTTTGGGGGTTGGCAGCTGGGCTGGTTTAGAGGCACAACTAGTCATGCAGGATGATGCCATAGAACAGCTTAGAGGAGTGTGCATTAGAGCTTGCGAAAAAATCACTTCAGGTGGGGAACAATACCCTTCCTTTAGTGATATAAAACAGGGACCAAGAGAACCACACATTGATTTTATAGCTCGGTTACAGCAGCCTCTTAAAAAGATGATTGCAGATTCGGCTGCTTAGGATATAGTGTTGCAGTTATTAGCTTTCGACAATGCTAATCCCGATTGCCAGGCTGCTCTGCGACCTATTAGAGGGAAAGCACATTTAGTTGATTATATCAAGGCCTGTGATGGTATTGGAGGTAATCTACATAAAGATACTTTGTTGGCACAGGCAATGGCAGGACTGAGAGTGGATAAAGGAAATACTCCATTTCCCGGAGCTTGTTTTAACTGTGGGAAGCATGGTCATACTAAAAAAGAATGTAGAAAAAATCAGCGAGTCAGGCCACCAGATGGGGGAAAAAAGAAAACTGTTGAGCCTGAAATATGTCCAAAATGTAAAAAAGGAAAACATTGGGCTAGTCAGTGTCCCTCTAAGTTTGATAAAGATGGGAACCCGATTTTGGGAAACGCCATGTCCCGGACCCTGTTCTAAACCGGGGCATTTCCAGCTGAGGCCATTCCCTCACCCCTGTACAATGTCCGTCCCCCACCACAGCTGGTAGTGCCGCAGTAGATTTATGCTGCACAAAAACTGTGAGCCTGCTGCCTGGGGAATCCCCGCAAAAGGTCCCAACAAGAGTCTGTGGACCCTTGCCAGCAGATATGATAGGATTACTTTTAGGAAAGTCTAGTTTAAGTTTAAAAGGGATACAAATATGTACAGGAGTCATTGATTCAGACTACAATGGGGAAATTCAAATTGTTATATCTACTTCTGTTCCCTGGAAAACAGAGCCAGCAGAGCGCATAACACAGCTCCTGATTGTGCCGTAGTGGGAGTGAGAAAAAGTGAAATTAAACGAACAGGAGGATTTGGAAGCACAAATAAACAAGCAAAGCAGCTTATTGGGTAAATCAAATTACCGATAAACGTCCTACCTGTGAAATAACTATTCAGGGAAAGAAATTTAAAAGTTTGGTAGATACAGGAGCGGACATTTCAATGGGGAGCACAAGTTCTAATTCCAGAACAATTATATAGCCCTCAAAATCAACATACGATGCATGAAATGGGGTATGTCCCTGGTATGGGACTAGAAAAAAAATTGCAAGGTTTGAAAAAAACCACTTCAAGTGGAAAGACAAAATTCCCGCCAAAGAGTAGGATATCATTTTACTATCCCCTTAGCTGAGCAAGACTATGAATCGTTTGCATTTACAATTCCTGCAGTAAACAACCTGCAGCCTGCTAAGCATTTTCATTGTTTTACAGATGGGACTAGTAATAGTAAAGCTTCTTATTTTGGCTCAGAAAGTAAAGTTTTCCAGACGTCCTATACTTGAGGTCAAAAAGCGGAGCTTGTAGCGGTAATTGAGGGATTGACTGCTTTTGATAATGTGATTTCTGATTCTTCATACATGATTCATTCCACACAGTTAATTGAAAATGCTCAGTTATGATTTCATACAGATAAACAACTGATGACTTTATTTACCCAACTGCAAACAGCAGTTAGAAGTAGAATGCGCCCTTTTTACGTCACTCACATTAGGGCTCGTACACCTCTTCCAGGACCTTTGACTGAAAGGACTCAAATGGCTGATCGCCTAGTTGCTAATGCAACATCTAATGCTAGACACTTTCACAATTTAACCCATGTTAATGCCTCTGGTCTCAAATGCAGATACAGCATTACCTGAAAAGAAGCTACAGCTATTATCCAGCAATGCCCAACTTGCCAAATGGTATATTCCTCATCTTTTATAGGAGAAGTTAATCCTCGAGGATTGGAACTTAACTCTCTTTGGCAAATGGATGCTACACGTGTTCCCTCATTTGGGAGACTAGCTTATGTACATGTATGTGTGGACACCTTTTCTCACTTTGTCTGGGCTACATGCCAATCAGGAGAGTCTTCTGCCTGTGTTAAATGTCATCTTTTGCAGTGTTTTGCAGTGATGGGCATTCCAGCTTCTATTAAAACAGATAATGTTCCAGGTTTTACTAGCCAAGCTCTAGCTACATTTTTCTCTTTGTGGAATATTAAACACATTACTGGTATCCCATACAATTCTCAAGGACAAGCCACAGCGGAAAGAATGAATCTTTCCCTAAAACAGCAGTTGCAAAAACAGAAAGGGGAAAATGGAGAATATGGAACACTGCAGATACCACTGAATCTAGCATTATTAACTTTAAATTTTTTGAGCCTGCCCAAAGGCCAGATGTTATCAGCAGCTGAAGAGCATCTACAGAAACCAGCTGCAAAGACAAAAGCAGAACAATTAGTTTGGTGGAGAGATCTGATAGCAAAAAGTTAGGAAATAGGTAAAATAATAACTTGGGGTAGAGGTTATGCTTGTGCTTCTCCAGGCCAAAATCAACAGCTGATTTGGATCCCATCAAGACACCTGAAACCTTATCATGAGCCAGATGCTAAGGAAGAGACCCTGGGAGGATCCCAAGGACCCCCCGGTTGCAGCCATGTTGAGACCGACGCTGAGGAAGACCCCAACTGTCATGAGCAACACCCGTCAAACACAGCCACCCACCTGGAGACAGATCAAGAAGCTGTCACAGATGGTGGAAGAAAACCTGAGGAAAGCAGGACAACCAGTCACAATGAGTAATTTAATGGTAGCTATGATAGCAAGTGATCACCATTGCTGTGAGTATTCCTTCAAAAAGGGCTGACACAGAGAACAATTATACTTATTGGGCATATTGATCAATCTTGGCTTGCAATGCCTGGATGCAATCACTCTGACACAGTTACACATGCTTTCTGATCTCAGTATTTACCATAACAAATCTGCTCCTATAATTGACCGCCTTCAAAAACCTATTTGCAAACAAAACGGTACCCAGCCAGAAATAATGAAAGTACTTGTTTAGGAAGATTGCACTGCAGAACAGGCAGAGGTGCTGCACAGTGATTCCTATGGAATCATTATTGATTGGTCCCCTAAGGGGATGTTTAGCTTGCATCACAGTTCTCAGTCTGCATGCCATGGCCACACTATGTTCAGATGATCTGAACAAAATGGTCAGAGGGTAGAAATGATATGAAGTACAACAAAAGTTCCTATTATCTGGAACCATGGTGGTATAGTGGCACCTCAACCTCAAATGATATGGCCCACTCTAGGAGCTTAACATAAGGATTTGTGGAAACTATTAATAGCTCTTAATAAGATCAAAATTTGAAAGAATAAAAAAGCATCTAGAAGGACACTCTACAAACTTGTTTTTGGATATAGCAAAATTAAAAGAACAAATATTTAAAGCATCCCAGGCACACCTGACCTTAATGCTAGGAACTGGAGCACTTAAAGGAGTCACAGACAAGTTAGCAGCTAGTAACCCATTAAAATGGGTAAAAACACTTGGAAGCTCTGTGATTTCAATAATGATTGTGCTTTTAATCTGTGTTGTCTTTGTATAGTCTGCAGATGTGGATCCTGACTCCTGCGAGAAGTAGCTCACCCTGACAAAGCTGCCTTTGCTTTTATCGATTTACTAATCAAAGAAGGGGGACATGTTGGGAACAGGCCCCCCCCAAAATCTGGCCATAAACTGGCCCCAAAACTGGCAATAAACAAAATCTCTGCAGCACTGTAACATGTTCATAATGGCCCTAATGCCCAAGCTGGAAGGTTGTGTGTTTACGGGAATGAGGGCAAGGAACACCTGGCCCGCCCAAGGCAGAAAACCGCTTAAAGGCATTCTTAAGCCACAAACAATAGCATGAGCAATCTGTGCCTTAAGGACATGCTCCTGCTGCAGTTAATTAGCCCAACCTCTTCCTTTAATTCGTCCCATCCCTTCGTTTCCCATAAAGGATACTTTTAGTTAATTTAATATCTATAGAAACAATGCTAATGACTGGTTTGGTGTTAATAAATATGTGGGCAAATCTCGGTTCCGGGGTCTCAGCTCTGAAGGCTGTGAGACCCCTGATTTCCCACTTCACACCTCTATATTTCTGTGTGTGTCTTTAATTCCTCTAGCACTGCTGGGTTAGGGTCTCCCCGACCAAGCTGGTCTCAGCCTAAGTTTCAGTTTCTGGTCATTTCTTTGCTCATGCAATGGGCATAGGTTGTTAGAAGCAGCCAGTCCATATCTTGAATGCTTTGCTGCTTAGAAATTTCTTCTGTCAGATACCCTAAATCATCACTCTCAAGTTCAAAGCTCCACAGATCTCTAGGGCAGGGGTACGATGCCTCCAACATTTTGTTAAATGCACAACAAAAACGACCTTTGCTCCAGTTGCCAATAAGTTCCTCATCTCCATCTGAGACCTTATCAGCCTGGCCTTCCCTGTCCATATTACTAACAGCATTTGGTCACTACCATTCAACAAGTCTCCAGGAAGTTCCAAAATTTCCCTCATCTTTCTGTCTTCTGAGCCCCCCAAACTCTTCCAACTTATGCCCATTACCCAGTTCCAAAATTGCTTTCACATTTTTGGATCTCTTTACAGCAATGCCCCACTCCTTGGTACCATTTTTCTGTATTAGTCCATTCTCATACTACTATAAAGAGATGCTCGCGAGTAGGTAATTTATAAAGAAAAGAGGTTTAATGGGCTCATGGTTCCACAGGCTGTACAGGAAGCATAGCAGCATCTGCTTGGCTCCTGAGGAGACCTCAGGAAACTTTCAATCATGGCAGAAGGCAAAGGGGAAGCAGGCATATCTTGCATGGCCAGAGTAGGAGGAAGAAAGAAAGGGGAGAGGTGCCACACAATTTCAAACAACCAGATCCAATGCTAGCTCACTTACTCACTATCATGAGAACAGCACCAAGGGGATGGTGCTAACCCATTCATGAGAACTCCACCTCCATAATCCAATCACCTCCCACCAGGCCCCACCTCCAACACTGAGGATTACAATTTCTTTCTTTATTTCTTTTTTTTTCAAGATGGGGTCTTGCACTGTCACCCAGGCTGGAGTGCAGTGGCACTAACTCTGCCTCCCAGGCTCAAGCAATTATCCTGCCTCAGCCTCCCAAGTAGCTGGGACTACTAGCTACTTGTGCACTAGTAGGTGTGCACCACCACATCTGGCTAATTTTTTGTGTTTTTAGTAGAGACAAGGTTTCACCTTGTTGGCCAGGCTGATCTTGAACTCCTGACCTCAGATGATCTGCCCGCCTTGGCCTCCCAAAGTGCTGGGATTACAGGCATGAGCCACATCTGGCCTGGGGATTACAATTTGACATGAGATTTGGTGGGGACACAGATCCAAACCATATTAGCAAGTAATAGAATAAGCAAATAAAAGTAGTTCAAGCTTGATAAGCTAATTTGCTATCTCTTACTATAAAGGTTGGTTGTTTCAGTGTTTCGTCAATGCTGTCAAGGCCCCAAGATCTACCTTTCTTCTTCCCTATCTTCTGTGTGCCAGCGCTCACCTCTGACTTGTCCCCGCAGAATCACAAGATGACTGCTGCAGTTCCAGGCATCACATCCTCAGACCATCTATGGAGAATTATCTGGAGGGAGTCTAGGCATTTCTTCAGATTTTTCTAAAGTTTCTAACATTAATATAGCCAGATCAGTAGAAAATTAGGTGTCTGAACTGTATCACATTGGCCCCTCCTAGAATTGTTTAAGCAGCTGTGCTTCAAGGGAAAAACTGCTTGAAGCTGCTAGAATCATCAGTCTTAGACTTGAATCGACTCTGGGATGAATGTTGTTTGAACTTACCAGTCCCCCTCTATGAAGACGCTCAAGGGAAAAATGTTGCCCTGGTTTTTGTGTTGACAAGAGTCCTGACTTGCCTAAGCAATCATCCCATGGATACTATGAATAGCCCAGCTGATAAGATAGATAATGTATCCTCTTTTTCTTTGGCTGCTAGAAAGCCTAGAGTTAAGTTCCTGAACCACCTAGGCCGAATACATGATTTTACCACACGTTGCAAACTCAAATACCTACAGCCGGGTTGTGTTCAAACTTTGTTGTTTTTGTTTATTTGTTTGTTTTTGAGGCAGAGTCTTGCTCTGTCACCCAGGCTGGAGTGCACTGCAGTAGTGGGATCTCGGCTCACTGCAACCTCCGCCTCCCGGGTTCAAGCAATTCTTGTGCCTCAGCCTCCTGAGTAGCTGGGATTACAGGTGTGCACCACCATGCCTGGCTATTTTTTTGTATTTTAGTAGAGATGGGTTTTCGCCATGTTAGTCAGGCTGTTCTCAAACTTTGGCCTCAAGCAATCCACCCACCTCGGCTTCCCAAAGTGGCTGGGATTACAGGTGTAAGCCATTACACCCAGCCCAAACTGTTTAACAACAAGTACAACACAGGCACTAAGCAGAATGAAAAGCAGTTGTGAACAGGGAGCATCAGCCTGCTTCCGTGGCTAGGCTGCTACTGTAAACAGGCAACATTGAGAATAAGAAAAAAAAACTCTCAACTAATTTTTTTATTACATTTGATAGAAGGGTGAGTTTAGAGAAATAGTCGGTGCTGATAAGAGTACCCACACTGCCTCAGTGCTGGGGAGCCAAGTGAAGTGGAGGCCAGTGGGAAATTAGAGAGCCCGTGCCCTCCCAAGAAGGCGAGACTGCTTCTCAGACCCAGATAATCATTGACAGATGGGATATGGCTCAGAGCTCCCAGAACTTCACCTTTTTTTTTTAAAGAAAAAGTTAGAAATTTTAATTTTTGAGAACTCCTGGATTTTAAGACTGCAACTCAAGACAAGCAAACAAAACCCACCAAAACCCAAAAACATAAGACTGCAGGACAACTCAAATAGTAAATTCAGTGAATGCTGGCCAGCTGGTGGCTTCTGCTTTCTGCTGTGTATTTTATATCTAACCTCATTCCTTCCTCTAGTTTACGTCTCGTTCTTTTCTGTGTGCTTTCTCTCCTACTTAATTTATAATATCTTACTCTATATTATGTTATCATCCTATGTCACTTTAAATCCTACCCAGGACCCAGCAGAGTATAAATAAACTGACCACGGGACATCTCCACTTAGATAACACATCAGAGTCTCAGGCTCCAAACCACAGCAAACTGATTTTGGCATTTTCCAATCCCTTGCCCCCTCCTTCCTCTACCCCAAAGGGGATTCCTGTTTTTGCTGCTCCAATCAACAACAATACCCTCATTCACCCAACTGCATGGCCAGAAACCTGACTGTGATGCTATTCCTGGCCCCTCTCTCTCTCTCATGCAATGAGTTGCCAGGTTGTATCTCCTTAGTCTGTGTTCCTTCCTCCTCAACCCTAGCGCCATAGTTCAGGCCCTTGTCACTTCTGGACTAATTGTACGAGATCCTGACTCACCTCCTGCACCTACTTTGCTCTTCTTCAAAATCAGCCTCCACTACCTGCTGGGATGCACACCCGAGCTCCTCCCTACTTTAACCTCCTGGACAGGCTCTGCCATCCCCTGGTTAAATCTAAACTCCCCGCAGTGCACCCACCCATCCCCTCTGCACCATCTGTGCTGCACACGTGGCACACTGCCACTGTGCCGCCCATTCCTCTACTCAGGGCCAGTCCTCCAGGAAAGCCTGCGATGCCCCTCAGCTCCTGGGAGCCCTCAGCCTCTGGGTGCCCCTGTATCACCTCATGCTTTCCTCTAGACCTGCACAGGCACTGGGTCGAAGGAAAATAATAGTAGCCAACATTAATTAGCACATATTCTGGGCCAAGCACCCTTCTAGGCAGTTTAAATGTATTCCTTCATCTCATCCTCAAAAATCCCATGAGGAGGCTGGGGAGTAGTGGCTCATGCCTGTAATCCCAGCACTTTGGGAGGCCGAGACGGGCAGATCACTTGAGGTCAGGAATTCAAGACCAGCCTGACCAACAAGATGAAATCCCATCTCTACTGAAAATACAAAAAGTAGCCAGGCACAGTGGTGAGCACCTGTAATCTCAGCTACTTGGAGACTGAGGCAGGAGCTTGAACCAGGGAGGTGGAGGTTGCAGTGAGCTGAGATGGTGCCACTGCACTCCAGCCTGGGTGACAGAGCAAGACTCTGTCTCAAAAAAAAAAAAAAAAGAAAAGAAAGAAATACCATGAGGCGTGATTAGCCATGAAACTTGAGCAGGCAGGTTAGGTAGCTTTTCCAGTCACATACTGGCGAAGTGAGGATTTGAACCCCGAGACTCTGGTGCCAGAGTAATTACTCTTCACCATGAGGACGCACCGGTGGGGGAGTGTTGGATCACAAGCAGTTTCTTTTTCTTTTTCTTTTTATTTGAGACAGAATCCGACTCTGTCACCTAATCTGGAGGGCAGTGGCGAGCTCAGCTCACTACAACCTCTGCCTCCTGGGTTCAAGCGTTCTCCTGTCTCAGCCTCGTGAGTAGCTGGAATTACAGGCACCTGCCACCACGCCTGGCTAATTTTTGTACTTTTAGTAGAGACGGGGTTTCACCATGTTGACCAAGCTGGGCTCAAACTCCTGACCTCAAGTGATCCACCCACCTCAGCCTCTCAAAGTGCTGGGATTAGAGGCATGAGTCACTGCACCCGGCACAATTACTTTAGAGACTTGATGCCTTCCCATTTCTTTTACTCAGAGATATACCAGCTTTAGGTCCTAAATTAAACCTCTTCCTGCTTTCCCACCTGATGAACAAACATATCTGCAACATGGTGAGTCTGGACTACGCAGCCTCAGAACAGCACTACTCACAGCAGGGCCTCTTGCTCGCTCCAGCTCCTGGGAGGAAAAAGGCGTGCTAATCTCCACGCCCAGAAATTCAGACAAGAGCGTTCTCCTTACCTCATCTCCACAGGAGGCAGCTGTAAAGTAAAAGATTATTTTTGTGGAAGATTCTTGTTTCTCAGTCTAGTGGTTGAAGTGTGCGCCTGGCAGGCGTTGGATTTGAGAGGGCAACAAGGGTGGAGGTTGTGAGGTGGGGGGTTGCCTTGGGGCTTCCACTCTAAAATGTGGCCTTACCTTGGCCACAAAGGGGTAGGAGGGAGAGAGAGAGAGAGAGAGAGAGAGCGCGCACAGCCTGATCATAGCTCAGAGCCTAGAGGTTCTGGTAAGTTCCTTGCCCTAAAGAACACTTAGTTCATTCTGGCTCCTTTCCTGGTGACCATCCTGGCTTCCTGCTTGGCCTTCACCTCACCTTGAGAAATTCAAGTTTCATGTTCCTGTCCAGGCCAAAGACCCAGAAGAACCTTCAAGGTGAGGCTTGGCCCCCTTAGACCCACTCCAGGGATTTCGCGTCTTTTCCTGAAGCCCTGCTCAGATGCCAGTGTAAGCCCACTCCCAGGAAGTCACCGTAGTGATCTG
The DNA here is from genome assembly GCF_037993035.2 of Macaca fascicularis. Lineage (NCBI taxonomy): Eukaryota > Metazoa > Chordata > Mammalia > Primates > Cercopithecidae > Macaca > Macaca fascicularis. Next base: position 80,822,874 of record NC_088380.1, on the reverse strand, counting down.
TGCTCCTCCTCCTCACACTGGCCAGTGCTGGGCATGCCTGGACAATCAGCCCTGGGCCTAATGGCTGCTCTCAGCCTAGAGAAGAAGAGAGGGAAGAGGGATAGAAGCGCTGGGGAGAAGTTGGTCAGAGGACACAAAATTTGGGTTAGACAGGAGGAATAAGGCTTTTTTGTTTGTTTTTGGTATTTCTGGGGATGGAGTTTCACTCTGTCACCCAGGCTGGAGTGTAGTGGTGTGATCTCAGCTCATTGCAACTTCCGCCCCACGGGGGTTTAAGCGGTTCTCATGCCTCAGCCTCCCAAGTAGCTGGGATTAAAGGCACACGCCACCATGCCTGACTGATTTTTGTATTTGTAGTAGAGACAGGGTTTCACCATGTTGGCCAGGCTGGTCTCAAACTCCTGACCTCAAGTGATCCACCCGCCTCAGCCTCCCAAAGTACTGGGATTACAGGCATGAGCCACCATGCCTGGCCCAGGACGAATAAGTTTAAGAGATCCTATTGTACAACATGATGTCTACAGCTAATAATATATTGTATACTGAAAATTGCTAAGACAGTAGGTGTTAAGCGTTTTTACCCCCCCAAAAAAATGACAAGCATATGGGGCAATGAGGTCAAATAGCTTGACTTAGTCATTCCACAATGTATACATAAATAAAAACATCATGTTATATACCATAAACATATACAATTTTTACTTGTCAATTAAATAAATAAATAAATACACAGAAAAGAGCAGAGACAGGTCAAGAAGCACTCCATACAGAAATACAGAGAACAATATATTCAATATATTGAAAGAAAGAACTCAAAGATAAGTTCTTTCTGTTTTTTTTTGTTTTTTTTTTTTTTTTTTTTGGAGACAGAGTCTTGCTCTGTTGCCTAGGATAGAGTGCAGAGACACAATCACTGCTCTCTGCAACCTCAACCTCCCAGGCTCAAGTGATCCTCCCACCTCAGCCTCCCAAATAGCTAGGACTACAGGGCATGCCACCACACCTGGCTAATTTTTTATTTTTTTGTAGAGATGGGGTTTCACCATGCTGCCCAGTCTGGTCTTGAACTTCTGGCCTCAAGTGATCCTCCCAACTTGGCTTCCCAGAGTTGCAGGGATTACAGGCACCAGCCAATGCACTGGGCCAAAGATATGTTCTGAAGATTAAAATGTCTCTCTTTTCAAAATAACTGCTCTTGGCCAGGCATGGTGGTACGCACCTGTAGTCCCACCTACTCAGGATGCTGAGGCAGGAGAATCACTTGAACCCGCGAGGTAGAGGTTGTAGTGAGCCAAGATCGTGCCACTGCACTCCAGCCTGGAAGACAGAGTGAGACTCCGTCTCAAAACAAAACAAAAAAACAAACAAAGAAAACCTCTTGGCCGGGCGCGGTGGCTCAAGCCTATAATCCCAGCATTTTGGGAGGCAGAAGTGGGAGGATTATTTGAGCCCAAGAGTTCATGATAGCCTGGGCAACATAGGGAGACCCCATCACTACAAACATTTTTTTTAAATTATCTGGGCATGGTGCTGCACACCTGTGGTTCCAGCTACTCAGGAGGCTGAGGTTGGGAGTTTGAGGCTGCAGTGAGCTGTGATTGTACCACTGCTCTCCAGCCTAGGTGACAGAGTGAGACCCTGTCTCAATAACTACATTAATTAGTTAATTAATTTTTTTAAAAAAACTAGTCTTTCCCACCTGAAAGTGAAAATTAAGAAGATCCAAACTGTAGGATTATAGAATGAAGGACATCTGGGAAGATCAGAACGAATCTGCAGGAGAACGTGTAATCTGTCTGCATTGCCAGTTTTGGGTGGTGATTCCTGTCCAAGTGTGACTCCCAGGCACAAGACTGTGGCCCACGGTCCTGTTCTTCCCTATCTTTAGGAAAACATTAAGATCCCCATGAGGCAGGCACCACATAAGAGAGCACAGTGATAAGAGTTTTAGCATTCCTCGTTGTTCCTGCTAAGTGCTCAGTGAACAGTTGTATAACCAGAGTTCTCGATTGGCAGAGTCTTTTCATTTCCTCTAATATGCTTCATACTTTCCAGTTGTAGATGCAATCAGCAAAATCCTGAAGAGGACGGGGGAAATCTATAAACAACCTGGTTTCTTCGACAAGTAAGTTGTAAGGGGTGAGGGTGGAGATAAATTAAGAGACTTAAAAGTCATAAATAATTTGCAATGTCTGAGCTTTATTTAGATTCTGATTTTTTTAATAAAACTAAAAAAACACTTATGACAATTGAGACAAGTAGAAATTTGAACACTGACAGGATATCTAATATTAAGAAATTTTTTGAGGTATGATTTTTAAATTTCTTATCTTAGACACTGAAACATTTACAAGTGAAATAATATGATTTCTGAGATTGCTTCAGAATAAACAGGGGATGGGGAGGAGGATGGCGTAGAATTGACCAAAGGTTGATGATTATTGGGCCTGAGTGATAGAGACATAGAGGTTTCCTATACAATCCTAATTCTGTATGGGTTTAAAATTCTCCATAATAAAGTTTTTAGGGCCGGGTGCTGTGGCTCAAACCTGCAATCCCAGCACTTTGGGAGGCCAAGGCAGGAGGATCACTTGAGTTCAGGAATTCGAGACCAGCCTGGCCAACATGGTGAAACCCAGTCTTTACTAAAAATACAAGAATTAGCTGGGCATGGTGGAGGGTGCCTGTAATCCCAGCTACTCGGGAGGCTGAGGCAGGAGAGTCGCTTGAACCCAGGAGGCAGAGGTTGCAGTAAGCCGAGATCTCGCCACTGCATGCCAGCCTGGGTGACAGAACAAGATTGTCTCAAAATAAAATAAAATAAAACAAAATAAACAAACAATAAAATTTTTAGGCTGGGCACGGTGGCCTGTGCCTATAATCCCCACACTTTGGGTGAGTGAGGTGGGCGGATCACTTGAGGTCAGGAGTTCGAGACCAGCCTGGCCAACATGGTGAAATCCTGTCTCTACTAAAAATACAAAAATTAGCCAGGTATGGTGGTGCACATCTGTAATCCCAGCTACTAGGGAAGTTGAGGCAGGAGAATCGCTTGAACCCGGAAGGCAGAGAGTGCAGTGAGCTGAGATCACGCCACTGCACTCCAGCCTGGGTGACAGAGCAAGATTCTGTCTCAAAAAAAAAAAAAAAAAAAAAAAAAAAAAAAAATTTTAAATATTTAAAAAACAGAATTCCAGTTTTAATGGACAGAAACTGTCACTGGAATAAACACCATCATTTCCCTCCCTGCGCTGCAATTTTTTAAGCCATAAATTCTGATAAATCTGTTATATATTTAACAAGGTCTCTCATTTATACAAATCTCTGGTTAAAGAAAAAAGTCTGTCTTTCACCAGTAAGAACTCGACACAGCTCCCCTGCAGGAGTCCAGATGTCCTCTGAAAGAGCTCAGAACATAAGTCTTGGCTAAAAGTGCTTTCTCGGGATTAGGTAATTTAGTCTACCCGATGGTACATAGAAGCTATAATTCAACACTTTGCATGGGCTTGTCATTCACCCCAGGCTACATGGTGGAGCTGAGGTGAGGAACTCGGACCTGAGCCAGACCCAACAGTGTTGAAAGTTAATTCCTCATCTGCAGGTGAGCTGGCTAGGGCCCAGGGTGGGACTCCAGGCTCCTGCTGTAGCGGCTGCTGCCATGCCCTCATGTTCTCCATAAAAGAATGATAGAAAACTCATCAGAGCAAAGGATACTCCACATGGCACAGAAGTTTTTTGTAGCCCACGTAGAAGAATAGTTTAGGTTTCCTCTCTGAGCTAATACAAAGAAAAACGGGACCAACTTCCCCCAAGGCCGTACCTTTCGAGGGTCACTGCCTTGGTGGTGAGGAATGGCAGGGGGAAAATAATTCTAAAATATAAAGTAAACAAAAGAAGAAAGCAGAACTCTATTTCTTCCCAGATACTTATGGTCCTGCATTATCATTACACACAAAATTTGTGAGGTTCAGACTGGCAAATAAAAGACCATGAAAATTTAGTGTGTATAACACTGTAGATAAACAGACACACATTTTTGGCAAGTGTGTAATTGGTACAACATCTTAGGAGGGAAACTTACCACAATCAAAATTACATGTATTCTTTGACCCAGAAATTCTACTACTTTTTTTGTTGTTGTTGGACAGTCTCTCTCTGTTGCCCAGGCCAGAATGTCGTGGTGCAATCATAGCTCACTACAGCCTTGAACTCCTGGGTTCAAGTGATCACCCTGCCTCAGCCTCCCGAGTAGCTGAGACTATACATTTACACCACCTCCCCTGGCTACTTTTGTTGTTGTTATTGTAGCAATGGGATCTTGCCATGTTGCCCAGGCTGGTCTCGAACTCCCGGGCTCAAGAGATTCTTCCACCTTCACTTATAGAAATACAATACATGCAAAGACACACTTTCTCCCTCTCTGCTGATTGACTCTCATTGCCTTTCTTGCCTCTGCACTCCCCTGCTCCCTTTCACAGTTAAACTTGCTGTAAGGATTGTCACTGTCCTTGTGTGGACTTCCTTCTTTCTCCTTCTTTCTTGAACACACTCGTTCTGGCTTCCTTTCCCCATCACAGCACTGAGATGGTGGTCTTGTCAAGGTCACCAATGTTCTCCAACGGCAAGCTCCAGTAGTCATTCCTCTGTTCATATCTCACTTGGCTTCTTAGTAATTTTCACCATGATTGGTTACTCCGTCCTTTACGCCATTGGCTTTCCTGACAGCATATTTGCTGGACTTTCTTCTTGCCATAGTGGCCAGTCCTTCTCAGTGTCTCTTACTGGCCCTTCCTCTGCTCAAAAGAGTCTACATGCCAAAGGCCTCTGTCCAGTGCCCCCTTTTCTTCATCTATATTCTCTCCCCTAGGTGTCAGAGACGTTTGAACCAGAGCAACCTTTGAATAGGAGCTGGGTAAAAGAAGGTTGAACCCTACTGGGCTGCATTCCCAGACAGCCACTCTAAGTCACAAGATGACTTAGGTGGTCAGCACAAGATACAGGTCATGGCCGGGCGCGATGACTCACGCCTGTAATCCCAACACTTTGGGAGGCCAAGGTGGGTGGATCACCTGAGGTCAGGAGTTTGAGACCAGCCTGACCAACATGGCAAAACCCCATCTCTACTGAAAATACAAAAAATGTTCTGGGTGTGGTGATGCATGCCTGTAATCCCAGCTACTTGGGAGGCTGAGGCAGGAGACTGGCTTGAACCAGGAGACAGAGGTTGCAATGAGCCGAAATCGTGCCACTGCACTCCAGCCTGGGCAACAAGAGCGAAACTCTAGCTCAAAAAAAGAAAAAAAAAAAAAGATACAGGTCATAAAGACATTGCTGATAAAACAGCTTGCAGTGAAGAAGCCAGCTAAAACCCACCAAAACCAGACGGCCACAAGAGTGACCTCTGGTCGTCCTCACTGCTACACTCCCACCAGCGCCATGACAGTTTACAAATGCCTTGCCAATGTCAGGAAGTTACCCTATATGGTCTAAAAAGGGGAGGCATGAACAATCCACCCCTTGTTAAACATATCATCAAGAAATAACCAGAAAAATGGGCAACTAGCAGCTCTCGGGACTGCTCTGTCTACGGAGCAGCCATTCTTTTATTCCTTCACTTTCCTAATCAACTTGCTTTCACTTTATCAACTCACCCTGAATTCTTTCTTGAGTGAGATCCAAGAACCCTCTCTTGGGGTCTGGATCTGGACCCCTTTCCAGTAACATAGGTAACCTCACCAAGTTGTTTTTTTTTCCGAGACAGGGTCTCATGCTGTTTCCCAGGCTGGAGTACAGTGGCACGATCTCAGCTCACTGAAACCTCTGCCACCTGGGTTCAAACAATCCTCCCACCTCAGCCTCCTGAGTAACACTGGGACCACAGGTGTGTGCCACAACACTGGGCTAATTTTTTTTATCTTTTATAGAGATAGGGTTTTGCCATGTAGCCCAGGTTGATCTCAAACTCTTGAGCTCACATGATCCTCCCACTTCAGCCTCCCAAAGTGCTGGGATTACAGGTGTGAGCCACTGCACCCAGCCTCCTACTCAACAGTTCTACTTGGATGTCTAACAGGCATCTCAATCTCAAGATGCCATGGTCAAAACAGAACTCTTAACTTTCAACCTCCAAACATGCTCACTCCTAATTATTTCACCATTATCCATCAAGCAGAAACTCTAGGCATGAGCTTTGATTCCTCTTTTTTTCACATCTATTGACTTTAGGCTCCTTCTCTCCATCTCCGTTACCACCACCCTAATTCAAGCCAACATCACCTCTTGCTTGGATTACTCCAAATTGTTCTTGCTTTCTCTTCTTGTCTTTCTATAATCCCTATTCCACATAGTAGTTAGTGATTTTTTTTTTCTTTTTTTGAGAGGGAGTCTCGCTCTGTCACCCAGGCTAGAGTGCAGTGGCACGATCTCAGCTTACTGCAACCTCCGCCTCCCGAGTTCACGCGATTCTCCTGCCTCAGCCTCCTGAGTAGCTGGGATTACAGGCACACGCCACCACGCCTGGCTAATTTTTGTATTTTTAGTAGAGATGGGCTTTCACCATGTTGGTCAGGCAGGTCTTGAACTCCTGACCTCGTGATCCATCCACCTGCCTTGGCCTCCCAAAATGCTGGGATTAAAGGCATGAGCCACCATGCCTGGCCACTAGTGATTTTTTAAATGGCCAGTAAAACAAACCTATGGCATCCTATGTAGAAAGAAAATCAATCTCCTTACTCCCTTACAGTTCTCTTCAGTTATCAAGCTCTTGCCTCTCTCTCCAGCCTACTTACTCATACTTTTCCTTCCCTTACTCATTCCCGTAAAGCCCTTGCTTGAGATCCTTCCCTGGCTGGTTTTCCTGACCTTTACATTGCCACTTAAATTTCACCTCCTTAGAAACCTTCCCTGATCTCCCAATATAAAATACTCTTAGCATTTACTACGATTGGATATTTTGTTTTGTTTTCAGTCTTTCTCCAATCAGAAAGTAAACTCCATGAGAACAGAGTTCTTATCGATTTTGTTCTCCACAATATTCCTTATTGTCTAGAAGATGACTTGGCACATAGTGCATGGTGGAAGAATATTGAATTAACAAGTATGTACAGATTTCCACTCAAATATTATTTCTGTAGCAATACAAGTATAGCATAAGCTGGATTCCATAAATTATGGTGTATTATATGTGCACATGGAGATAGCCATTTAAAATATTGGGGTCAATCTGCAGATGTTAACATGGCAATCACATCCAAGATGTGTTCACGTATATAATGCGGTAGCCAGCCTCCCATGTAGTCCCGAGTGATCCTTGCCTGCTGGTATTTATGCTTTTAGGTAGTCTTCTCCCAGATTGAATTGGAGCTAGCTTGTCTGACCAAGCAATTGGAGCTAGCATGGTGGAGGTGATGGTGTGTGACTTCTGAAGCTAAGTAATGAAAGGCATTGTGGCTTTCCCCTTGTACTCGTGGATCACTCATTTTGGGGAACACCAATCTTTGTGTTATGAGGTCAATCCAACAGCCCTGTGAAGAGGCCCACATGGAGGGAAACTGAAGCTTCCTGCCACCAACGTGCCAGCCCTGTGGAGGATCCTCCAGCCCCTGTCACATCTTCAGCTAGGAGCAGCTCCAGCCAGTATCTTACCTGGCGCCTCATGAGATCCTAAGCCAGAACCATCGGGCTAAACTGCTCCTGAATTCATAACCCACAGAAACTGTGCGAGTTAGTAAATGTTTATGACTGTCTTAAGACACTAAATTTTGAGGTAATTTATGTATAATTTAAGCAATACATGCTGTAACTCTGTTTATTTTTAAAAAGCATGTATACATGTTTGTACATGCATAAAAACATCTCAAAGAATATACAGAGGACATATAAACGGGTTCCCATGTGGGGGGTAGGGAGGGTGTTCATTTCTCATTGTATACTTATACTCTCAGATTTACTTATTTAATTTACCTACTCAATAGGTATGGGTTTTTAATTTGCATTTTTCTAATGACTAATGCTAAGCGTCTTTTATGCTTCAATATGCTTATTTGCCATCTATTCTATTCAGTTCTGCTTTTTGTTTATTTTTCATTTTTTAGAGATGAGGTCTCGCTATGTTGATCAGGATGGAGTATAGTAGCTACTCACGGGCATGATCATGGCTTCATGGCTCACTGCAGCCTTGAACTGCTGGGCTCAAGCAATGGTGTAAACAAAGCAGTGGTTAGAGGGGTAAGTCATAGTAGCTGCCCTTCTGGAACCTTCTTGTCCTTCGCGTTTACTTTGACTTTCTGCCAGTCTCAAGATCTAGCTCTGAAATAGACTATGCTTTAAAGGCTTTGGAGAAGCCCATATACTGGAGGGTTACGTTTTGCAGTTTGTTTTTTTAAATATTGATGTATTCCACTGAGAACATCAACCCCTCAACTGGACAGCTGCTAAAGTAGAAATCCTATTTTAATTATTTGCATTTAATAATGCAGTAATGTTGCAGTGAATGTTTGTGGGATTGTGAACCCCAAATATTTGAGACAGGGCTCAGTTAATTTAGAAAGTTTATTTTGCTAAGGTTGAGGACGCGTGCCCATGACACAGCCTCTGGAGGTCCTGACAACTTGTGCCCAAGGTGGCGTGAAAAGAAAATATCTTGGGCCCCCAAAATCATTGTGCTAAAAGGAAAACTCAAGCTGGAAACTGCACAGGGCAAACCTGCCTCCCGTTCTATTCAAAGTCACCCCTCTGCTCACTGAGATAAATGTGTTATCTGATTGCCTTCTTTGGAAAGGAAGAAACTCAAAAGAATGCAAGAGGGTTTGTGTCTCACCTATCTGTGACCTGGAAGTCCCCTCCCCGCTTTTCCGGCCTTTGCTTCAAGTTATCCCGCCTTTCCAGACCAAACCAATGTACATTTTACATAAATTGATGTTCAATGTCCCCCTAAAATGTATAAAACCAAGCTGTGCCCTGGCCACCTTGGGCACATGTCGTCAGAATTTCCTGAGACTGTGTCACAGGCATGCGTCCTCAACCTTGGCAAAGTAAACTTTCTAAATTAACTGAGAACTGTCTCAAATGTTTGAGGTTCACAGTGCTCACAGCAGTTTGGTTTTATACATTTGAGGGACACATGAGACATCAATCAACGTATGTAAGATGAACATAGATTCGGTCTGGAAAGGTAGGACAACTTGACGCGGGGAGGGGGCTTTCATGTCATGGGTAGATAAGAGACAAACGTTTGCATTCTTTCGAGTTTCTGATTAGCCTCTCGAAAGGAGGCAATCAGATTGCATTTTTTTTTTTTTTTTTTTTGAGATGGAGTCTCACTTGCCCAGTTGCCCAGGCTGGAGTGCAGTGGTGTAATCTCAGCTCACTGCAACCTCCGCCTCCCAGGTTCAAGCGATTTTCCTGCCTCAGCCTCCAGAGTAGCTGGGACTACAGGCGCCCACCACCACACCCAGCTAAATTTTTTTGTATTTTTAGTAGAAATGGGGTTTCACCATGTTGGCCAGGCTGATCTCAAACTCCTGACCAGGATGGTCTCGATCTCTTGACCTTGTGATCCTCCCACCTCGGCCTCCCAAAATGCTGGGATTACAGGCGTGAGCCACCGTGTCCGGCCCAGACATGCATTTGTCTCAGTGAGCAGAGGGGTAACTTTGAATAGGAGAGGCAGGTTTGCCCTAAGCAGTTCCCAGCTTGACTTTTCCCTTTAGCTTAGTAATTTGGGGGCCCCAGGATTTATTTTCCTTTCACAGGATGAAGGAATGAACCACCCACACTGCTGCTGGGTTCTTGATGGGCCCACAAGCATGGGCTGTGGTTTCTACCGGAGGTGGTCTGTAACTCTGGTCAGGCTTAATTTCTCACCAATAAAGACAGAGGCTGAGAAACAGTCCATAGATTGACCCACTGGTAGAGGCAAGAGCAGCTCATACTCAAATCATAGAATATTTCAAACTGTCCCTCCAGAGAGGCTTTCCAAGGTTGGTCTGAGTCACTCTAATTGTTGACATTTAAGTAGGACAACCATCTCAGTGAAGTTCCAAGGCTTGAATAAAATGTAGGGGCTAGATCCCTTATCGCTAAGGGTTTGGTTTTTGTCTTCAAAACTGGGGGTCAGGAAAGGACTGGACACATCAGAAACTTCTCTTTGAGAAGACATCTAAACACCAAAGCAAAAACTCATCATTTTAATCAAGATCTGGAGGACGCTAAGGATTACCTTTGATTCTGCAATAAATTATAGTCCTCTCAGGGGGCTCCAAAGGGTTAATGTTTCAGGAACAAAGTTGTAATCACTAAACTATGCATACTGATGAGATTACAGCCCTAAAGTTTATGAAATCTTGATAACCAGGAAATTAATTACAAGTTTGAAACTCCTGCTGCAAACCACTGAGGTGACACACTAGGAAAAAGCCCATAAAACAACTCCAGCCAAGTCCGTTTAGCACTGGCCTTTGTTCTGAGCATCAGGACTGCTAATCTTTGTTCACTTTCAACTTAAGAGGTCTCACTGTTAGTAAATAAGCCTGTGGAGTTCAAAGTATTTACATTTTCAGACATTTTAGGACTCTGTTTAGAGAAATTAAACCACAATATGACATATAACACAAGAGCAAAGACAACCACATCCAAGGTACTACTCTGCTAGGGCCAGAGTTCCTCACACTTCCAATCAGGGGCCTAATTCAGATAGACCAGGGACTTTTCTAAGCCACTTTTCAAAGGCAAAACAAAACGATTTGAAAAGTTTTGCTGGGCCGGGCGTGGTGGCTCACACCTGTAATCCCAGCACTTTGGGAGGCCAAGGTGGGTGGATCACCTGAGGTCAGGAGTTCAAGACCAGCCTGGCCAACCCGGTGAAACCCCATTTCTACCAAAAATACAAAAAATTAGCCAGGTGTGGTGGCAGACGCCTGTAATCCCAGCTACTCAGGAGGCTGAGGCAGGAGAATCGCTTGAACCTGGAAGGCGGAGGCTGCGATGAGCTGAGATCACACCACTGCACCCCAGCCTAGATGACAGAGCGAGACTCGGTCTCAAAAAAAAAAAACAAAAAAAAAGCTTTTGCTTTATTCAAAGGCATGGTGAAAATAAACCAAGAAAAATATCTGCTCTTTAATAGGTACTTTTGACTAAATGTTGGGTCGGTCATTCATACATGAAATACTACCTGGTCATTAAAAATAATGAGAAATAGTCAGGGCACAGTGACTCATGCCTGTAATCCCAGCACTTTGGGAGGCTGAGGTGGGAGGATCTCTGGAGGCCAAGAGTTTGAGACCAGCCTGGGTAACATAGCAAGACCCTGTCTCACTAAAAATAAAATAAAAATAAATTAATGAGAAACAGTGAATGAGTTTAAAAAAAATTATGAGGACAATTTATATAAACTGATTTAGGAGTTAAAGTATATATGTATGTACACATATTGCATACATATTTATTCTTGTTTTTTTTTTTTTTTTTTTTTTGAGACGGAGTCTCACTCTGTCACCAGGCTGGAGTGCAGTGGCACAATCTCGGCTCACTGCAAGCTCCGTCTCCCGGGTTCAGGTGATTCTCCTGCCTCAGCCTCCCAAGTAGCTGGGACTACAGGCACCTGCCACTACGCCCAGCTAATTTTTTGTATTTTTAGTAGAGACGAGGTTTCACCATGTTGGCCAGGATGGTCTCGATCTCTTGACCTCGTGATCCACCCGCCTCGGCCTCCCGAAGTGCTGGGATTACAGGCATGAGCCACCGTGCCCTGCCACATATTTATTCTTAAAGTATAGCCACATTGTAGTGAGATTTGCATAGTTACACACACACACAAAAAGAGGGTATAGCCACAAAAGAGTGTTGGCATGTTCCTGTAGCCCCTAGCTAATACGGAGGCTGAAGCAGGACGGCTTGAATCCAGGAAGGTGAGGCTGTAGTGGGCTATGCTGATCATTGTCTGCACTAAGTTCAGCATCAATAAGGTAACCTCCAGGGAGAAGGGGACCACCAGGTTGCCTAAGAAGGGGTGAACCAGCTCAGGCAGGAAATGCAGCAGGAAAAACTCCCAGAGTGATCAGTAGTGGCATCACATGTGGAAATAGCCACTGCACTCCAGCCTGGGTAACAGACTGACACTCTGTCTCAAAAAAAAAAAAAAAAAAAAAAAAAAAGAAATGACCAACACTAGAAAAATGTTCTCCACTGAGTCAGCTACAGATGGCCTTCAGGTCTCTGTGAGCTATTTGTTCCTGCTCCCTTTTATCCTGTTCCCACCATTTTCCCATTTCTCACCTGACAAATGGGGACAACTTCTCAGGCCTGCAACGAGACTCAAAGCAGAGAAGGCAAAGAAAGCAGTGACACTGAAGTGAAAGGGGGCAGAGCAGAAAACAGGTCTCGTCCACAGAGCATAGTAATAATATTATTTAAAATTTATGACCACATAAATGTGCCAAATATTTTTATTCTCATAACTTTATGAGGAAGATACTATTATCCTAATTTTACAAGTGAGGAAACTGAGATACTACTATCCCCATTTGACAATGAGTCGCATTTTATTATCTTACTGCTTGAGGTAATAAAAACGTCCCTAATATAAGCAATGATGGAGTCCGAATTCAGCCCAGCCCAGGACCTGCATTCTTAGCCACTAGGCTGTGCTGCTTCTTCAATAAAACAACAATGACTTTTTTTTCCCCCCAATCAGATTGGGAAACCAAAGATTGAGAGCATGGAATGTGGATGAGCATTTCAGGAAACAGGTGCAAAATATACCATTTTGGTAGAAGTATACACTACTGAAGACAATTTGGCAAGACTTATCAAAACTTAAAATGGACATCTAACTTTTGAGTTGCCCATTCTACTTCTGGAAACTTATCCTCAAAAAATATGCTCACAGATGTCTGTACACAGATATTTCATACAGCTGTGATTTTTTTTTTTTTTGAGAAAACAAAAATGGAATATTTATTCGCAACTCAAAAGAAACACTACGCATATAAGGTAAGAGATTAAACATAAACACAGCAAATTCCATCCCATTCCTATGTCTCCAAGGCTGCATGGCCAAATGGAATCTTGAAGAGAACACCTGGACAACAGAGGAGCTGTCAGCGACTCCGGTCTGGACTTCTGGATGCAGCAGTTTTAATAGTCAAAAAAAGAAGGGTGGGGGGATGACAACCTAAGGAGCCGTTGGTAGGGAAAAAATTACATACATCACAATGTACACCAAATGTTAAATAGCCTCTATCCTTGAAAAGCGGTCAACCTACAGATACAGGTGTGGAAAGAATTCTAAAACTGTTTTGTTTTTTGTTTTTTGAGATAGAGTTTCACTCTTGTTGCCCAGGCTGGAGTGCAATGGCACGATCTCGGCTCACTGCAACCTCCGCCTCCCAGGTTCAAGCGATTCTCCTGCCTCAGCCTCCCAAGTAGCTGGGAATTACAGGAACTTGCCACCACGCCCAACTAATTTTTGTATTTTTAGTAGAGACAGGATCTTGCCATGTTGGCCAGGCTGGTCTTGAACTCCTGACCTCGGGTGATCCACCCACCTCGGCCTCCCAAAGTGCTGGGACTACACGCATGAGCCACAGCGCCAGTCCTCTAAAAACATTTTTAAATGAAAAACAGTTGTCAGAGAGTTTGGTGTGAGTGTCCATCATTTCCTTTTAGAGGGGTGAAGCTGTTGCCTCCCTTCTCTCACTCCTTCCCTCAAAACAAACACACAACTCAGAAATAAGCTGTAAAAAAAAGTTATGTTATTTATAAATCAATTACACAATAAAATAATTATTTTTAAAAGTCACAAATACAATCATTGTATAAAGTCAGTTTGGCATCAAGTACCTTTTAAATATGTTGCAAACTATTTTCCAAAGAGATGTGGTCCAAACTCTCTGAAAGTTTTACAATTTCGTATTAGATAACAAGTGAACAAAACTGACAATAAATACTCCAACAATAATTTTTTAAAATACTAAGTGGTAAATGCTATTCTAAGTGGCAAAACAATCTATTACTCAGACTACCTGAAAATTTCACTGAAGTCATAAAAAGTTATACAAAATTTGTATTTACACGTTTAAAATCCTGATTGTATTTTTCTTGAATAATAATATATACAAAAGCTCAAAGGGTTAATAAAGAAATAATTCAAAGTCCTAATAAGTCAACAAACAGATTTCATTATAAGCTGAACATAAAAGAGTCACCACTGTTTGCTTCTCTTTTTGAAAACTATCATTGTCAAATGGAAGCAGCATTTAGAACAATGGTTCTCAAATCTTCATGTGCATAAACATCATGCAGGTTTGTACCACACAGATTCCTGGGCCCTGTTCCCAGAGTCTGAGCTCTCATTACTGAATCTGAGGAATCTGCATTTTAACAAGATCCATGACTATTTTATTTTATCACCCAAGCTGGAATGCAGTGGTGCGATCTCAGCTCACTGCAACCTCTGCCTCCTGAGTTAAAGTGATACTTGATTCTTGTGCCTCAGCCCCCTGAGTAACTGCGATTACAGACGTGCACCACCACACCTGGTTAACTTTTGTATTTTTAGTAGAGACGAGGTTTTGCCATGATGGCCAAGCTGGTCTCAAACTCCTGACCTCAAGTGATCTGCCTGCCTTGGCCTCCCAAAGTGCTGGGATTACAGGCATGAGGCACCGCACCCAGCCAAGATCCATAATGATTTTGATGAAGTGGTACAAGAACCTCACTCACTGGACATTGAAATTCTGCTGTCCAATCCCAACTCACTGCTGTTGATTGGAAACCTGATTCTGGTAGTTCATTTATCTTGATTTCCTCATTTGTAAGGTCATTCGATTGGACTGATCATCTCTGAGGGCCTTGAAGCCCTAACAAGTCTATCACGATCCCAGATGTTATATATATATAATTTCAGCTGAGAAGTGAGTCTTCACACCAAGTCTACTTTTTGCAAGTTACTGGGTTTCTGTCTTTACCATCTTCTGAAAAGTCTGCTTCTGTTGGTTCAGTTTCTGGGGACATCTGAGTAGAGGAATTCTGAAACGGACACTGATGTTAATTTGAGGTACTACTTTTCTCATGCAAACAGGGGAGCTCCTAGCAATCCTAAGAAGTGCTGCATCCACATGGTATGCGGTGAGATGCGTTTGGTTAGGAAATAAGAGACATGTCCCCATAACATTAAACAGGCTCCACATCCTATGGTGCAATTCCCATCTGAGGACTCGGGAAACTCAATAGGAGGTCTTAACGGTGGTTGAACTTGAAGAGTAAGAGCTGGACTTCCTGGAGTGTTTCTGTGAGGTGAGGGATACTTGCATCTGCTTTACAGTGCGGACACTTCTGCAAAGGAGAGCGTTCTTTGCATGATCCCTGAAATCATGTGAAACAAAGTAATAGACAAAGGGGTCGATGCAGCTGTTGAGGGTAGAGAGGCAGAGGGCTACAAGGTACAGGGCATAGACATGGCTCTGACCCCGGCTCTTAATCAGAAAATAATGCACCACGAGCAGAAGGTTACTAGGAGTGAAGCAGATCAGGTACATGGCCAGGACAGTGACAATGAGTTTGATGGCCCTCTTCCTTTTCTTCTGTGAGTTTTCATCCATGGCAGAAAATCGCAGCATTCTGATCATCAGCACGTAGGCAGAGGCTGTGAGGAAGGCTGGGAACAGAAAAACCCCAATGGCCAGAGAGAGGAAGTAATTGAACATGTCTCCTACCAAGAGCTGCTCAGGCAAAACATCGTGACAGGTCGTGATGTTCAGGGCTGGAATGAAGATGGTCTGCTTCACGACATACAAGGGGATGGTGACCAGCAGAATCAGCAGCCATATTGCCAGGGAGATGCCAATGGCAATGTTTGCCTTCTTCCTGGAGTGCCCCATGGGGTTCACGATGACCCAATACCTCTGCACACTGAGGCAGGTCATGAAGAGAATGGAACAGTACATGTTGCCATAGAAAAAGCCAATAAGCATGTTACAAAGAGCTTCCCCGTAAATCCAATTGTTGCCATGTATGTGATAGGCAATCTTCAAGGGGAACCAGATGACAGAGAGGAGGTCAGCCAAGGCCAGATTGGCCATGTAAATCACAGCAGGGTGCTTCTTCTTCGTTCGGAAAAGAAAGACCCACAGGGCCATGCCATTACTTGGCAAACCCACCGCAAATACAATTGTGTAGACAATTGGAAGGAAGACAGTGGTCAGTTTTCCAGTGAGGACAGATGCAGAAGACTCATCCACAGAAAAGGCTTGTTCAACTGTAACTCCTTTTCCAGTGACGTGGAATGTGCCATCAACCCTACCAATAAGGCTTCTTCCTTTAGAAGATCTATTGGTTCCTGCACAAGAAAGGAAGACAAGGGTCATTACAGAAATAAATGTTTCAGCAGTAACACTGATTTGTTCAAATAAAAGTACATTCATTTATTCATTTTTTAATTTACCCAGGCTGGAGCGTAGTGGAACGATCATAATGTACCGCAGCCTCAAACTTTTGGGCTCAAGCAATCCTCCTGAACTGCCAGGCCACAGGCACGCACCACCACACCCGGTTAATTTTTTACTTTTTGTAGAGATAGGATCTCGCTATGTTGCCCAGGCTCTTCTCAAACTCCTGGCCTTAAGATTCTCCCACTTCAGCCTCCTAAAGTGGTGAGATTACAAGTGTGAGCCACTGAGCCTAGCCTCAAATAAAAGTACCTTAGATGAAAACAGAAATATACTATTAGAGGATTACACAAAATGCTTATAGGGGCTTTTCTTTGTGTAATGAGATTATTGGGATTTCTATTGTCTGGTTTAGTTTGGTTTTATGGGGTTTTTTTCTTACAGTGAGTATTTTTGTATCTGGGAGTTGTAAGGAGTTGTGGGATACATGTGGAACATTGATTTCTAGGAATATAAAGAAGACTAACAATATTTCAATTTATTTTTACAAACTGTCCACATTCATTAGTCCCCAGCTATTCTTTTTATTTTACTTATTTTTATTTTTTTAGAGATGGGGTCTTGCTATGTTAACTTAGCTGGTCTTGAACTCCTGGCTTCAAGTGATCCTCCCATCTTAGCCTCCCAAAGTGCTGGAATTACAGGAATAAGACATCACACCCAGCTCTAGCTATTCTTATCACATGACCAACAACAGTCCTTTGATTTATCAATTAGTAAAATTTGGTTTGGCTGGGCATGGTGGCTCACACCTATAATCTGAGCACTTTGGGAGGCTGAGGCAGGCGGATCACCTGAGGTCAGGAATTTGAGACCAGCCTGGCTAACATGGCAAAACCCCGACTCTATTAAAAACACAAAAATTAGCCAGGCGCGCCTGTAATACCAGCTACTTAGGAGGCTGAGGCAGGAGAATTGCTTGAACCCGGAAGGTGGAGGTTGCAGTGATCCAAGATCATGCCACTGCACTTCAGCCTGGGTGACAGAGACGTCAGTTTAGGAATGTGCAGTAATTCCTTTCCAAATTCTCAAGTGTGTAAAATAGCGATCCCCCTCCTGACACCAGTTTTCTAATTTCTCATTTCATAATGGCCTTCTATTCCACTCTAGTCTTGAGCCAGGATCCATCCTGGCCTATTCAATTCATCATACCCTACTCAGACCTTGCCACAGGGAGATTCCCAGGACCACAAGCGACATTCCCTTTTCACCCACAAGGATAGCCTCAACAGTGGGCAGGGGTTTCCCCTGTTCATGTGCTGGCTTCCTGGAGAACGTCCCATGGAGGCCAGCTGGCAGGGAAACTGTCTGGCCTGGACAGGTGGCTGTACTGATGACAGATTTGTGTTCTGACTTCCAAGCATGTAGCATGACAAGCTAACTTATTCTCCCTCTCTTATATTATGAAGTTGATCTTAAAAACCACAAAGAAATGAACGGCATGTCCTCCCTACATTCTGCCCCTAAGTATTCGTGAACCTGCAGGAGTAAATAAGGACAATTTAAGGATAGCGAAGAATTTTACTCTAATTCTGGGGAAAAGTAGGCCTCACCAGGCAGAGAAGACAGGGCAATACTGGCACTGCAGATTACCAGGGAGGATATTAAACCTACTTATGCTCTGATCTCATAATGTTATGCTTGGTCATCATTTTTCCACTAGAAGCTTTACACTAATGTTCCGCAGAATTTTTCACATCTTAACGCTTCTATTTGGGATGCTAGCCTGGGTGGAGTGTTGGGGGATGTAGAGATCAACATTTCACTTTTCACTTAGTGTAGTGGCTTGAAAGGTGGTACCCCCAAAAGAGAAGTCTATGTCCTAATCCCCAGACTCCGTGAACATTATTTAGCAAAAAGGTCTTTGCAGATAGAATTAAGGATCCTGAGATGAGAAAATCTCCCTGGGTTATCTAGGTGGGCTCCAAATCCAACGACAAGTATCTTTTTTAAGATAAAGGCAGAGGCCTGGCGCGGTGGCTCACGCCTGTAATCCCAGCACTTTGGGAGGCTAAGGTGGGCAGATCACTTGAGGTCAGGAGTTCAAGACAAGCATGGCCAACATGGTGAAATCCTGTCTCTACTGAAAATACAAAAATTAGCCAGGTGTGGTGGCGTGTGCCTGTAGTTCCAGCTACTTGGGAGGCTGAAGCAGGAGAATCGCTTGAACTCAGGAGGCAGAGGTTGCAGTGAGCCAAGGTTGTGCCACTGCACTCCAGCCTGGGCAACAGAGTTAAAGTCTGTATCAAACCACAACAAAAAAAGAGAAAGGCAGAAAGAGATCTGTAACACGCAGAAAAAGAGAAGCCAGAGGAGTGAGTGACATGAGAATGGAGGCAGAGATTGGAGTCACATCAAGGAATAGGCCAAGAATGCCAAGATGCCGGCAGCCACTGCAAGCTGGAAAAGGCGAGGAACGGACTCTCCCTTAGAGCTTTTGGAGGGCGTGTGGCCCCAATTCCTTGATTTCAGACTTCTGGCCTCCAGAACTGACAGAATAAATGTGTTGTTTTACATATTTATTTAGTATATGGCAATTTGTTACGGTAGCCACAAGAAACTAATATGCCTAGGATAGTCCTATTTCTAATGGTTCTATTTTTTTTTCAATAATTCTTCAAAAAGAACGTATGTTGTTTTTAAATTTTTTTTTTTTTTTTTTTTTTTTGAGACGGAGTCTCGCTCTGTAGCCCAGGCTGGAGTGCAGTGGCCGGATCTCAGCTCACTGCAAGCTCCGCCTCCCGGGTTCACGCCATTCTCCGGCCTCAGCCTCCCGAGTAGCTGGGACTACAGGCACCCGCCACCTCGCCCGGCTAGTTTTTTGTATTTCTTAGTAGAGACGGGGTTTCACCGTGTTATCCAGGATGGTCTCGATCTCCTGACCTCGTGATCCACCCGTCTCGGCCTCCCAAAGTGCTGGGATTACAGGCTTGAGCCACCGCGCCCGGCCTGTTTTTAAATTCTAAAAAAATCCTACATATTACAGTGTTCTTCAAATATTTGACCATAACGCCTAAGAACCATATTCTACATAGTAACCCAGTTCCCAATACACATATCCATGGTGGAAAAAAGTTTCACAAAATAATAATTATTCTTATTATACAGGGTGCACTGATACTTTCTATTGTATTCTATTCCATTATCATAAAAAGCCAGTTATTATTCTTTAACATTGATTTCACAGGCCACTTAACTTAGAATGACAACAATGTAACAATTAGAAAGTAACACACTGGAAATTAATTTGGTGTTGGATTCAGTGCTTGATCAGCATTATAGACTGAGCAACTGGTGCAGTTATTGTGGGATGTATTCAACACCAAATTAATGGAAATGAAGGCGGCAAAGTGTTAAACACTACGAATGTAGTCGGTAAAATCGAGACTCTGGGAACTGCTACAGGATAAGGGCCTGTTTTTCACAAAATATAAATTATAAAGCAAAAAATAAGAAAGAGAGCCAGGCACAGTACCTCACACCTTCAATACCCAGCACTTTGGGAGGCCAAAGCAGGAGGATTTATTGAGACCAGGGATTTAAGACCAGCCTGGGCAACATAGCAAGACCCCAGCTCTTAAAAAAAAAAAAAAAGAAGAAGAAGAAAAAAGGAAAAGAAAGGTGTGGAGGTGAAATTTATAGAGTAGAAGATCTAAAAGACATATCAGTCATATGTATGTACCTTGTTTGAATCCTGATTCAAACAAACCATAAAAATACCTTTTTTTTTTTTTTTTTTTTGAGATGGAGTCTCACTCTGTCAGCCAGGCTGGAGTGCAGTGGTACAATCTTGGTTCACTGCAACCTCCATCTCCCAGGTTCAAGCAATTCTCCTGCCTCAGTCTCCCAAGTAGCTGGGATTACAGGTGCGCACCACTATACCCAGCTAATTTTTGTATTTTTAGTAGAGATGGGGTATCACCATGTTGGTCAGGCTGGTCTCGAACTCCTGATCTCAAGTGATCTGCCCACTTCAGCCTCCCAAAGTGCTGGAATTACAGGCATGAGCCACTGCACCCGGCCTAAAATGACATTTATGAGACAATTAGAAATTTGAACACAGAGCCGGGCATGGTTGTTCATGCCTATAATCCCAGTGCTTTTTGAGGCTGAGGTGGAAGGATTGCTTGAGGCCAAGAGTTTGAGACCAGCCTGGCCAACATAGCAAGACCCTGTCTCTACAAAACATTAAAAAAAAAAAAATTAGCCAGGCATGGTGGCGCACACCTGTAGTCCTGGCTACTTGGAAAGCTGAAATGGGAGGATTACTTGAGACCAGGAGTTCAATGATTCAGTGAGATTGCGCCACTGCACTCCACTCTGGGTGACAGAGTAAGGCCCTTGTCTCTTAAAAAAAAAAAAAAAAAAAAAAAGAAATTTGAATACTGACTGAATATTTGATTATATTAAAAATTAATGTAGGCCGGGCGCGGTGGCTCAAGCCTGTAATCCCAGCACTTTGGGAGGCCGAGACGGGTGGATCACGAGGTCAGGAGATCGAGACCATCCTGGCTGACACGGTGAAACCCCGTCTCTACTTTAAAAATACAAAAAATTAGCCGGGCGTGGTGGCGGGCGCCTGTAGTCCCAGCTGCTCGGGAGGCTGAGGCAGGAGAATGGCGTGAAACCGGGAGGCGGAGCTTGCAGTGAGCTGAGATCCGGCCACTGCACTCCAGCCTGGGCGGCAGAGCGAGGCTGCGTCTCAAAAAAAAAAAAAAAAAAAATTAATGTTAGTAGATACTATAATGGCATTATGTTTACATTTGAAAAAGAAATCCCTCATACTTTATTAATACATTCTAAAATATTTTAGGATGAAATGATATCTGAGATTTATTTCACAACCACAGGAATTGAAACCCTCAGACACTGCTGGTAGGAATACAAAATGGTGCACGGCTGGGCAGAGTGGCTCACCCTTCTAATTCCAGCACTATAGGAGGCCGAGGTGGGTAGATCACCTGAGGTCAGGAGTTCGAGACCAGCCTGGCCAACATGGTGAAACCCCACCTGTACTAAAAATACAAAAATTAGCCAGGCATGGTGGCATACACCTGTAATCCCAGCAACTTGGGAGGGTGAGACAGGAGAATCATTTGAACCAGGAGGCATAGGTTGCAGTGAGCCAAGATCGCGCCACTGCACTCCAGCCTGGGCGACAGAGTGAAACCATGTCTATTTAAAATAAATAAAATAAAATAAAACGTACAGTTATTGTGGGAAATTATCTGGCAGTTCCTCAAATGGTTAAAGAGTTACTATATGGCTGGATGCGGTGACTCATGCCTGTAATCCCAGCAATTTGGGAGGCCGAGGCAGGCGGATCACGAGGTCAGGGGTTTGAGACCAGCCTGGCTAACATGGTGAAACCCCAATTCTACTAAAAATACAAAAATTAGCTGGGTGTGGTGGCACACGCCTATAGTCCCAGCTACTTGGGAGGCTGAGGCAGGAGAATTGTTTGCCAAGGGCTAAGACTGGAAGATTGGTGAATGACAGCTAAGGTGTTTCTTCCAGAGTAATAAAAATGTTCTGAAAGTGTTGTGGTAATGGTTGAATAATTCTATGAATACACTAAAAGCCACTAAATTGTACAGTTTAAAGGGGTGAATTGTATGGTGTGTAAATTATCTGATATGGAATTCTTGGTAAAGCTGTTAAAAAAAAAACATAGGCTCAGTATCATAGGAAAGGGAAAAAAACAGAAAAGAAATAACAGGGAAGAGGAGTGGGAGGTGGGTTGGGGAATAGATGAAACAAGATTAGCCAACAGTTAATAATTATTGAAGTTGAGTGGTGAGTACACGGAATTCACTATAATAGTATACTGCTATAAGATTAAAATTCTCCATAAAAATAAGCATGTACCAAGTCAGGAAAGCTCACATAAAGAGTGCTCAAAATCTATTTTAAATAAGAACACTAAAATAAAGACCAAAAAAGGAACAAGGAAAGGCAATATAACAATTTTGTTTTTAAATGGATTTTTTTTCTTAGAATATTTCAACATATAACCTTTAATGGTCTCCATCAAAACTATTGTTGGTATTAACTGTTCTATAACACTGGTAAATGTCAAGACGCTACTTGAAGGTCTCTGAAGCCCTTTCAGCCCAGTGCATGGGCTCTGACTCTGTACAGTGTCCTTACCACTCACCAAAACTCACAGAGCTTGTCTAGAGAACCGATACTATCCCAGCTCCCAATTGTCAACCAGGTAAAATCATTTCTATTTCACAGAGTTGAGGAGATACTAACTGCACAAATGAAGTTTAAACACATATAAAGTGTCTGGCTACAATTATATTCCCATTTCTAGGGCTGTAATAAACAATTATTGCCCAAGTGTGCAAAAATACACACTCACAGATGCTCAAGGCAGCATCCCCTACTCAGTTACAAACAGCTCCTTATTCCTATTCCTAACTTAGCATGTCCCTGGCATCATCCCTATCACTAAGGGTAGACATTGTACTAGCCAATAATATTGAAATGGAAAGACAGCCACAATAAACAGTCAATTGAAAAAAGAAACTGGCTGGGCACGGTGGCTCACGCCTGTAATCCCAGCCCTTTGGGAGGCCAACGCGGGCATATCACGAGATCAAGAGATCGAGACCATCCTGGCCAACATGGTGAAACCCCATCCCTACTAAAAAATATAAAAATTAGCTGGGCATAGTGGCGTGTGCTTGTACTCCCAGCTACTCGGGAGGCTGAGGCAGGAGAATTACTTGAACCCAGCAGGCAGAGGTTGCAGTGAGCCGAGATCACGCCACTGCACTTCAGCCTGGCGACAGAGCAAGACTCTGTCTCAAAAAAAAAAAAAGAAAGAAAATTATAATGTACAATTTGCAAAATCTGAAGTCTAGAAGGATATCCACCAAACAATAAAAAGTGGCTGGCTCTGTGAAGTAGAATAGCTCGGGACAAGAGAACTTTTCTTTTATTTTACACCTCTCTATATTATTTGAATTTTGTATCTCAAAGGAGTATAAATTGGTATAATATTTTTGGTGGGTAATTTGGCAAAACATATCAAAATTTTAAATGTATTTGCCATATGACCTAGCAATTTACTTCTAGGAATTTGCCCTGCACCTACCAGCTAAAGTGCACAAAGTTATTCTATGTACAAGAATATTTACTGGAACGTTGTCTAGCACGGTGAAACAAGGGTATTAATTTCAACATCTATCAAAAAGGGGAGTAGTTCAGGGCCTGGCGCAGTGGCTCACACCTATAATTCAAGCATTTTGGGAAGCTAAGGCGGGAGGATCATGAGATCAGGAGTTTGAGATCAGCCTGGCCAACGTGGTGAAACCCCATCTCTACTAAAAATACAAAAATTAGCTGGGTGTGGTGGCGGGCACCTGTAATCCCAGCTACTTGGGAGGCTGAAGCAGGAGAATGGCTTGAACCTGGGAGGTGGAGGTTGCTGTGAGCTGAGATCACACCACTGCACTCCAACCTGGGTGACAGAGCAAGACTCCATCTGGGGTTTGGGGGTGGGTGGGAAGAGGGGGAGTAGTTCAGGTCAGGCATAATGGCAACCTAGCCATAGCCTCAGCTACTTGGGAGCTGAGATGGTTACAGTGAGCTATGATCCTGCCACTGCACTCCAGCCTGGGTGACAGCCAGAACCAGTCTCTTTTAAAAAAAAAAAAAAGCGGGGTTGGCCGGGCGCGGTGGCTCAAGCCTGTAATCCCAGCACTTTGGGAGGCCAAGGCGGGTGGATCACGAGGTCAGGATATCGAGACTATCCTGGCTAACATGGTGAAACCCCGTCTCTACTAAAAATACAAAAAACTAGCCGGGCGTGGTGGCGGGCGCCTGTAGTCTCAGCTACTTGGGAGGCTGAGGCGGGAGAATGGCGTGAACCCGGGAGGCGGAGCTTGCAGTGAGCCGAGATCACGCCACTGCACTCCAGCCTGGGAGACACAGCGAGACTCCGTCTCAAAAAAAAAAAAAAAAAAAAGCGGGGTTGCAGGGGTCGAGGGGGCAGTAGTGCGGTGGGGAGGACTAGTTCAATTACCCCTCCTACAAAAGTTTGTACAGGGCCGGGCGCAGTGGCTCAGGCCTGTAATCCCAACACTTTGGGAGGCTGAGGTGGGTGGATCACAAGGTCAGGAGATTGAGACCATCCTGGCTAACACGGTGAAACGCCGTCTCTACTAAAAATACAAAAAATTAGCTGCAGGATAATGGCGTAAACCCGGGAGGCAGAGCGTGCAGTGAGCCGAGATCGCACCACTGCACTCCAGCCTGGGCAACAGAGCAAGGCACCGTCTCAAAAAAAAAAAAAAAGTTTGTACAAATTTCTATACACTGACTGAATAGATTAGATAAAAAAAGATAAATCGGCCGGGCGCGGTGGCTCAAGCCTGTAATCCCAGCACTTTGGGAGGCCGAGACGGGCGAATCACGAGTTCAGGAGATCGAGACCATCCTGGCTAACACGGTGAAACCCCGTCTCTACTAAAATACAAAAAAAAAATTAGCCGGGCGAGGTGGCGGGCGCCTGTACTCCCAGCTACTCGGGAGGCTGAGGCAGGAGAATGGCGTGAACCCGGGAGGCGGGGCTTGCAGTGAGCTGAGATCCGGCCACTGCACTCCAGCCTGGGCAACAGAGCCAGACTCCGTCTCAAAAAAAAAAAAAAAAAAAAGATAAATCATAGCACAGTACGTACAGTACAGTATGCTCTGTCTATTCCTATAAATCATTTATGCATAGAGAAGTTGAGCTGATGGCCAGGCACCCCTGTAATCTCAGCACTTTGGGAGGCCAAGGTAGGCGGATCACTTGAGGTCAGGAGTTCAAGACCAGCCTGGCCAACATGGCAAAATTCTGGCTTTACTAAAAGTACAAAAATTAGCCGGAGGTGTTGGTGCACATCTGTAATCCCAGCTACTTGAGAGGCTGAGGCAGGAGAATCACTTCAACCTGGGAGGCACAGGTTGCAGTGAGCTGAGATCACACCACTGCACTCCAGCCTGGGCAACAGAGCGAGACTCCATCTCAAAAAAAAAAAACCAACCAACCAACAAACCAGCCAACCAACCAACCAAACAAACAAAACCTGAGAAGTTGTGCTGAAATTGGAGAACAGAAAGTATGAGTTTCACTTTTTTTTTTAGACCCTTCTAATTTACACAATTTTTGGGAAAATCTACATGTAAAACTTTTTTTTTTTTTTTTTGACACAGAGTCTCGCTCTGTTGCCCAGGCTGGAGTGCAGCTGCACCACCTCGGCTCACTGCAAGCTCCACCTCCTGGGTTCACGCCATTCTCCTGCCTCAGCCTCCGAGTAGTTTGGACTACAAGCGCCCGCCACCACGCCTGGCTAATTTTTTGTATTTTTTGTAGAGACTGGGTTTCACCGTGTTAGCCAGGATGGTCTCGATCTCCTGACCTCGTGATCTGCCCACCTCGACTTCCAAAGTGCTAGGATTACAGGCGTGAGCCACTGCGCCCAGTCTAAAATTTTTAATTTAATTTTTACTTTAAGTATACTCCTCTTGTGGCCCAACCTCCCCATCAAACCAAGTGTAAAACAAGTACTTTATTTGCATTAACTCTCTTCCTTTCACCCTGTTCTCTATGATCCCCTCACCCCAAATGTTCTTTTCTGCTCCCAATCTTTGGGAGCACAGACTGAAAAAACAAAGGTTTCAATTGTGGGGTGCCCCTCCCTAAACTTTTAGTACATTTTCACAAGTGTTCTTTCAGAATGAACTGTTTTCCCCAACACTTGCCAAGCTAATGAAACCATAAGAATGTCAAATACAGATTTACTAAAACATCATCTATCAAGGTTACTTAGTAACTACAAGGCAAGCAAAAGGATCAAATTTAAAGTCCTATCTTCCAGTTCATTGCAGTGTTCTGTCATTTTACAAAACTTTGGCCAGGGACGGTGGCTCATGCCTATAATCCCAGCACTTTGGGAGGCTGAGGCAGGTGGATCACTTGAGGACAGGAGTTCCAGACCAGCCTGGCCAACATGGCAAAACCCCATTTATACCAAAAATGCAAAATTAGTTGGGTGTGGTGGTGTGCGCCTGTAGTCCCAGGTACTCTGGAGGCTGAGGCATGAGAATCACTTGAACCTGGTAGGTAGAGGTTGCAGTGAGCCAAGATTGTGCCACTGCACTACAGCTTGGGTGACAGAGCGAGATTCCATCTCAGGGGAAAGAAAAAAAAGAAAAACTGGAAATACCACATGTCTATCAACAGAGGACTAATTTTTAAAATTGATACATCCTTCTATAACATTTTGGAGTCGTTAAAAATGTTTTGTATGTATTGACATGATACTGATCTGCTTATATAATCCCATACTTGCACAAACATATTTTCTGTATTTGTGAATACATATTTTGTGCATGGATGTAATAAAAAGTGGGAAAAGACATAAGCTGAAATGTTACCACTGGCTACTTTGGTACTGAATTTCAGGGTGATTTAATTAAATTTTTCCTTTTTTTGTTTTGGCTCATTTTTCCCTAGTGATCACATATTGTTTTTATAATTTAAAAAACAATTATAGCTAGGGCTATAGTAATCCCAGCACTTCGGGAGGCTGAAGGCGGGTAGATCACCTGAGGTCAGGAGTTTGAGATCAGACTGACCAATATAGTGAAACCCTACCTCTACTAAAAATACAAAACTTAGCCGGGCATGGTGGCGGGTGCCTGTAGCCCCAGCTACTCAGGAGGCTGAGACAGGAGAATTGCTTGAACCCGGGAGGCGGAGGTTGCAGTGAGCTGAAATCATGCCACTGCACTCCAGCCTGGGTGACAGAGAGAGACTCCCTCTAAAAAAAAAATTACCTGGGGGTGGCAGTGCATGCCTGTAGTCCCAGCTACTTGGGAGGCTGAGGCAGGAGATTTCCTTGAGCCAGGGAGAGATGGAGGTTGCAATGAGCCAAAATCGCACCACTGCACTCCAGCCTGGGCAACAGAATGAGACTCAAAAAACAAAACAACAACAACAAAAAAAACACCAAACCAATTATAAAGAAAACAGAAGTTCCAGTCTCAAAAAGATAAATGGAATGACCTAGGCCTGTAAAATGGTGGGAAAAAATAAGTAAGTGGCAGAGAGAAGCTGACTGAAATGAACACCACATGGACCAGCCAGGGTACTCTGGGCAAGACTCCTCACTTCATTCATCTGCTATTTACTGAGGTCCCATAGGTGATGAGACTATGCTAGACATGATGGAAAGGATGGTAGGGTCCCCTGCCTCCAGGAGTTAACGATGCAGTGAGGACATGTATTAAACATATTTACCCAAATAATTACCAATTACTATTGTGAGGGGAAAGAGGGGCCGCGACTTCCAAGTGTTTTCCTTGCCTTGCCTCCTCCCCTATTCAGTGTCCCTCACCTGTACCCTGAGAAGGCTGTGATCTAGGCTGAGTTCCTTTCTATGAGGCAGTCTTTCGGAGTGAGGCTTTGGGAAGAAAATCAAACCCCAAATCGGCCTTGCAGCCACCTGAGGGGCATGCAGAAGGACTGGTTAAAAGGCAGTGAGCAAAGATCTACCCTGAGGGCAGAAAAGCTTTGCTGACACGGTATTTACTAAAATCAGTTTAGTTTTAAGGTGGGAGGAAAGCTCCATCTGCCTAAATCAATTCTCAGTGTTACTTCGCGAACCCTTTGGGAAAGTTACCCTGCAAGGGAATAAAAGTATGGTGGGGGGAGGATGAGGAACAAGGTGCAATATTAAGTGGCTCTAGTTAACAAGTAACCTGATTTTTCCTTGTTGTCAAATCAAGTTCGCCTTATACTCCAGGGATCTCCCAATCCCCTATCAAGAGGGGTAAACAAGAACAAGCCAAATAATCGGGGCATGCTTCCTAGGGGGACCTCTGAATCATAAAGATGTTGAATCATTTATACCAACACGTATTTTTTTAAAGTTTGCACATACTAACCTTTGCTCCTGAATTTTAAGTTCCCAACTTTAAAGGACATAGAGGAGAGGTGTTTATTACAGTTTTCAATACTTCCTGGAACTAAATGCCTTTATTCTGATGCTGATTAATAAAAAATATATCAGCAGTGCACAGTTTTCAAGCTTACACAACACCCTTTTCCCTAAGTGAAGAGGGAAAAGAATCACATTCTTCCATCTAATTCCAACCCACTGCGACTTGCTCTTTTACCTCCTCTTTATGAAGAGGTGGATAAAAGTGAGAAATGCCTTTTACAGCAAGTCTGAACATCTGAGGGAAATTAAAACCTCCCTTTGCTACCCAGGCTGCCCCAAACAGCGGGGCCTCGGTTAGGATCACAGTGGCGCGACCGCAAGTCAAACATCCCCCACAGCTACAGCGAGGCCTGCTGGGCCCGGAAGAACACATTCCGAGCAGTACAAGTTCGAGCAAACCCGGAGCAGCACACCCAAGGAACGCGGCGGCCGGGCGCAAGTGCTGCTCTGTTCCCAGGGCGGCCAGCCTCCGGCCTGCAGACCTGGGTGGCAGCCAGTGGTCGCTCCGGGTGGCACACTAGGCAAGTCCCGGAACCCAAGGCCCAGAGAGTCAACTGGTCAAATATAAGGCAGCGTCCAAAAAGTTCCGCTCGTAAATCCTCGTGACGCCCAACGGGCCTGAGCGCTCATTACCACCAGAACCCAGCAGAGTCCAGCCCTGAATTTCATACCCCGGGCCTTCCACCGTGGGTGCCAGGAGCCGCGGGCCCCGGGTGGATCTCGAACGCCAGGGGCAGAACCCGAAGAAAGGCTTCCAGTAGTTGGGGGAGGGGGGCGCAAAAAACAATTTAGAAGGCTCCCGGGCCGCGGGTTCCCACCCACTCCGCCGGTTCCCACCCACTCCGCCCTGCCCTGCGCAATCAGCTCGCTAACTCCACCGGCCCCGCGGGAGCGAGAGGAAACTAAGCGAAAAGCTCTTAACGACTTAGTGTTTATAAAGCAACCAAGCCCGGGGAGGGGACTGGGTCCTCTGGGTACCCTTTAGACACAGCTACTCCTTCCTTCACTCCCTTTCCCCGAACCCACGCTGGCGCCTGGGGGTGCCCAGCATGACAGCCTCTACGGGAAGTAGGGTCTTTGGGGAAGTCTCTGCCTCTGCCGGGCTCTGCCAACTTCAGCTGCTCCCGCATGTCCCACCTGGGTGCCTCCTTGGCGCAGAGACCCCCCATCAAAGCCACCAAGGAGAGGCTAAGGGATTCGTGGAGATGGGTGCCGGCAGCAGAACCCCTTTCGCGCACCTGCCCGGATCACCGTCTGCCCAGCGTGCCCAGGACCCCAGCTCCTCAGCGATAAGAGCCCTCCTTGGCCACGTTTCTCACCTTGGATGATGCCATTGCAGGAGACAGAGGCTGCCAGCAGGATGGCGGCCCCCAGCAGCCACGCCGCGCTGGGGCGCCACATCCTCCCCGAAGCCCCGACGCCGGGCGCGCTGGGAATCCGCCGCCACCGATTCGAAACTCAGAGCTCCACTGGACGCACCGAGAGAAAGTCAGCCTCTCGTCTGTCCCTAATCGCAGCCTCTGCGCTCCTCCCCAGGGCGGGTTAGGTTTCAGGGAAACCCCAGGCGCCGCTGGACTCACCTGCGGGAGGCCACGCCCCGGGACCGGAACGAGGGCCCTGGCCCCGCCCCCGGTCACCTGCCTTGCGCGGCTGCTCCCCCGGGTCCCCGGACGCGCGCCAGGTCTTCTAGACTGCTGGAGCCGCCTGCGGGCGGGGTTGAGCGCATGAGGTGTCCGCTTTGGAATGCAAATAGCAGGAGCGCTGGGACCTCGGGTTAATCCCGGCCTGGGTTATGCCGCGAACTACCTTTAACCTTTACTTACTCCTAGAGAACCGGGTCGTCCGTTTCCCTCACTTTTCCTGACTATGGGAAAGCCACGATCCGAACTCACTGCAATTGTGGTTGGTAACTGATACAGAGAGGGCTTCCCGGTGCGGTGGACACTGCAGGAGGAGGGATGCGTTTTTTGTTGTAGAGGCAGCTGCAGCTGCGGACACCACGAAAGCGGTGGGGAGCACAAGGGGCGGGGCGGGAAAGAAGACATGGAATGGCTCCTTTCAGCGCCAAGTGCCAAAGCTTTAGAGAATTATCTTGTTTAATCCCTATAACAACCAGCGCGATAAGTATGATTATTCTTCCCATTTTACGGACGAGGAAATTGAGCTTAGAAAGACTAGATAAATTGGTTAGAGTTACACGGTTTATAAACACAGTATATAAATGTTTATCACATTTCAACTCTAGTCTAAGACTGCCACTGTCTTCTATTCATTGCTGCACTATAAATGCGTCCATCAGGGCTCCTCTGTATTGGGATCCCATAGGCTAAATAAATACATGAGCAGATAGAAGGGGTGGGAGAGGAGAAGTGTGGGGTTGGGGATAAGTGCATGAGTGCTTGAGGGTTTGCATCATATTGGTAATGTCTTACTTTTTTTTTTTTTCTTCGAGTCGGAATCTCGTTCTGTTTCCCAGGCTGGAGTGCAGTGGCGCCATCTCGGCTCACTGCAACCTCCGCCTCCTGAGTTCAAGCAATTCTTTAGCCTCCCAAGCAGCTGGGGTTACAGGCGTGCACCACCACATCTGGCTAATTTTTGTATTTTTAGTAGAGACGGGTTTCACCATGTTGGTCAGGCTAGTCTCGAACTCCTGATCTTGTGATCCGCCCACTTGCACCTCCCAAAGTGCTGAGATTACAGGCATGAGCCACCGCACCCAGCATGCCTTACTTTTTATTTGCTTTTTAGAAGATCTATTAAAACAAAGTCTACTGTTACCAATTTAAACCATTGGTATCGGAAGAGCACAGAAGGGAGACATAGGTGTTTTCAAATATTTGAAGGATTCGCTTGTAGAAGAGGATTTGGATGTGTTTTGAGTAGCCCCAGAGAGCAAAAATAGGTGGAAGCCACAGTGGGGTTTAATTTCAGCTCAATGTATAAAGAAATTTTCTCTCTTTTTTATGTTAATTTATATTAGAAAATAGAAATGGGGTCTCCCTATCTTGTCCAGTCTGGTCTGGAACTCCTGGCTTCATGTGATCCTCCCCACTGAGCCTCCCAAAGTGCTGGGATTACAGGAATGAGCCATCACACCCGGACAGGCTTCTCCCCTTGTTCATATCTGTGTGATCCCAAGTTTACTTATCTTTTCTAAACTTTAAGTTACTATATATATACACACACACACACGTGTGTGTTTTAAAGGTGTTTGAGGATAAAATAATGACCAGTGACTGGGTTGGATACATGGTAGAAGCTCAATAAATATATTTTATTTCCTTTCTCTGAGGAGTCTTCATACTCCACCTGCACCCCAGCTCTCACTTCAGCCCATGCCCACTTTTCCTCCCAGGAAAAGCTGACTTCTAGAAGCAGAACAGGAACCTTTGACATCCTGAACAGCGGACAGTTCTCCTGATACGGATCAGGCCATTCCTGAAAGTCCCTCCCCAGGGGAGATAACTGATTGGTAAGATGTCCCTTCAAACTATTCAAGCATCCATTTCCTCACCTGTAGCTTATTAGTATTACATCTATCATCTGGGAATGATACTAGTACCTCTCTCGTAGGGTGGTTGTGAGGATTCACTTTGCTAAATGTCCATAAAGCACTTCTTAGCACAGTTTCTGGTATATAGTAAGCACCTAAGAAATGGGAAGTGCTATAGAATGACTGCCTTTAAGGTGGAATCTTCCTCTTTCAAAGAACAATACATCAGGGTTCAGGTGGGTTTTTTTATCTTTGTTTTTTTTTTTTTTTTTTTTGAGACGGAGTCTCGCTCTGTCGCCCAGGCTGCAGTGCAGTGGCCAGATCTCAGCTCACTGCAAGCTCCGCCTCCCGGATTCAAGCCATTCTCCTGCCTCAGCCTCTCGAGGAGTAGCTGGGACTACAGGCGCCCGCCACCTCGCCCGGCTAGTTTTTTGTATTTTTTTTAGTAGAGACGGGGGTGTCACCGTGTTAGCCAGGATGGTCTCGATCTCCTGACCTCGTGATCCACCCGTCTCGGCCTCCCAAAGTGCTGGGATTACAGGCTTGAACCACCACGCCCGGCCGGTTCAGCTGCTTTCGATTGAAATTTTCACTGTAGGCCGGGCACGGTGGCTCCTGCCTGTAATCCCAGCACTTTGGGAGGCCGAGGCGGGTGGATCACAAGGTCAGGAGATTGAGACCATCCTGGCTAACACGGTGAAACCCCGTCTCTACTAAACAAAACACAAAAAATTAGCCGGGCGTGGTGGCGGGCGCCTGTAGTCCCAACTACTCTGGAGGCTGAGGCAGGAGAATGGCTTGAACACAGGTGGAGCTTGCAGTGAGCCAAGATCGCGCCACTACACTCCAGCCTGGGCGACAGAGCGAGACTTCGTCTCAACAGAAAAAAAAAAGAAAAAGAAAAAAAAAAAAGAAAATTTCACTGTATTTTATGGGAATGTGCCTTGACTCACCACAGTTTCCAAGAAAAGACATTATTGAACGATGCTATTAGTTAATTATCTCAAAAATGTGGTTTCTTCCCACAGCCTGACTAAATGAACTACCTCACTTGAGTCAGTTTGCAGGTGTTTTTCTGTAATTTGGGGAGCATAGTGTTTGTTTTTCAGGGGTTGATGACTCCTTTGCCCTGAAGGGATTGGAGTATTGTGTGGCTGTGTGGAACAGTATAGAGAATTGACCACAGGCAACTCCAGACTGCCTGGCTTCCAGAGATTAGGAACTATGCAATCTTCCGCCACCTACGATTCCAAAGAGGAGTTTAGACACTGAGGGAAAAGGTATTTCATTCAAATAATTCATCGAACTCTTCCTGGAGAAACAAAGTCCCCAAGTTATTTGGTCCTGATCAAATATAGTTGGAGAAAGTTACACTCATTTATTCACTGATTCATTGAGCACTCACTCTGGACAAGTTTAGCAATGACCTCCACGTGGTAAGTCCTGTGGTCCTCTCTCATTCCTTTCTCAGTTACTCAGCCTAGCTGTAGAATTGGACACAATTGATTTCTCCCTCTTTCTGGAATGCTCTATTCACTTGGCCTCCAGGCCCGCTCTTCTCTTGATTCTCCATCTGCCCCATTAGCAACTCAGAAGTGGATTCTTCGCTAGTTCCCACCTACCCTCCTGACCACTATATTCTGGAGTGAGTGCCCTAGCTTAGTCTTTGGACTTCTTTCCTTTTTTTTTTTTTTTTTGGAGACAGGATTTTACTCTGCTGCCCAGGACTGGAGTGCAATGGCATGATCATGGCTCACTGCAGCCTCAACCTCCCGGGCTTAAGCAATCCTCTCACCTCAGGCCCTGAGTAGCTGGGACTATAGGCACACACCACCAGGCCTGGCTAATATTTTCTTATTTCTTGTAGAGACAGGGTCTCACTATGTTGCCCAGGCTGGTCTTGAACACTTGGGCTCAAGCAATCCTCCCACCTTGGCTTCCCAAAGTGTTGGAATTACAGGCATGAGCCACTGCGCCCAGCAGACTTCTTTTCTTCTCAATGTATACACTTATTCCTTTGGTGACCTCATTCAGTCCCATGGTTTTAAATATCATCTATATGGTGACAGCTTCCAAATTTCTATTTCTACTCCTGATTTCCCCAGTCCAGACATATAGCATATTCATCTAGCTATTCAAAATCCCCCCTTGGATGTTTCTACAGGCATATCAAACATAAGTCCAAAACCAAATTCCTGATTCATTCCACCTCCACCACCCTTTTCACAGTCTTCCCCCTCTCCTTAAATTACAACTCCATCCTTCCAATTGCTCAAATCAAGTGTTGGAGTCAGGCTGGGTACAGTGGCTCATGCCTATAATCCCAGACATGTGGGAGGCCAAGGCAGAAGGATTGCTTGAGCCTAGGAGTTTGAGACCAGCCTGAGCAATATATTGAGACCCTATTTTTACAGAAAATTACCCAGGGGTGGTTGTATGCACCTGTACTCCGAGCTATGCAGGTGGCTGGGCAGAGGGATCACTTAAGCCCAGGACTTCCAGGCTGCAGTGAGCCATGAGTGTGCCACTGCACTCCAGCCTGAACAACCAAGTGAGACCCTGTCTCTAAAAAATTAAAATTATTTGGCCAGGCACACTGGCTCACACCTGTAATCCCAGCACTTTGGGAAGCCAAGGCAGGCAGATCACTTGAGGTCAGGAGTTCAAGACCAGTCTGGCCAACATGGTGAAACCCCATCTCTACCAAAAATTAGCCGGATTTGGTGGCACAGGCCTGTAATCCCAGCTACTCGGGAGGCTGAGGCAGGAGAATCGCTTGAGTCCTGGAGGTGGAGGTTGCAGTGAGCAGAGATTGTGCCACTGCACTCCTGCCTGGGCAACAGAGCAAGACTTGGTCTCAAAAAAAAAGTTAAAATTATAAAATGAAAATTAGGCTGAGCGCGGTGGCTCACGCCTATAATCCCAGCACTTTGGGAGGCTGAGGCGGGTGGATCACCTGAGGTCAGGAGTTCGAGACCAGCTTGACCAACATGGTGAAACCCTGTCTCTACTAAAACTACAAAATTAGCTGGGCTTGGTGGTGCATGCCTATAATCCTAGCTACTTCGAAGGTTGAGGCGGGAGAATCGCTTGAACCTGAGAGGCGGAGATTGCGGTGAGCCGAGATGGCACCATTACACTCCAGCCTGGGCAACAAGAGCAAAAGTCTATCTCAAAAACAAAAAAGGAAAAGAAAAAAAAAAAAACTGAAGTGTTTCCCACTTCCCTCTGAGTAAAAACCAAAATCTATCAAAGGTTTACACATCCTGTTCCCTCTTCCCCATCCACACACACCACATTCTTGATGTTATCGCCTGTGATTCATATTATCATCCTACTCCAGCCATGTATGCCCCTGTCATTCCTTTGCACTCGGTATCCTTTGCCTGGAGTGATGTTCCATCAAGCAGCTCTTGACTCATCTCTCTAAAGTATTAGTTTACTTAGAATTATAAACCACTGGAGCTGGAGGGGTCTTTACAAGCCAGAGTAGGCCCTTACTCAGCCAGCATCTCTTAGCTTGTTGGTAGTGAGGCTAAGGCGTCTGGATGGTAGGCAAGGACTCAGTTGGTCACAGTGGTCTCTCTTCTACACGAAGGCCTTCTAGACCCAAAGAAATAATCTCTCATGATAATCATTTCAAGCATTAGTGGTCAACTATTATCTAGTGTTGCGGTCTGTGGGGTTTTCTACTTTTTAGATTTTTTTTTCATTTGATCAAAAATTGGGATTTTTTTTTTTTTTTTTTTTTTTTTTTTTTGAGACAGTCTCACTCTGTCACCCAGGCTGGAGTGCAGTGACACAATCTCGGCCCACTGCAACCTGCACCTCCCGGTTCAAGCGATTCTACTGCCTCAGCTGTCTGCCCAAGTAGCTGGGACTCCAGACATGTGCCACCACACCCTGCTAATTTTTGTATTTTTGGAAAAGATGGGGTTTCACCATGTTGAACAGTCCTGACCTCATGATCTGCCCGCCTCGGCCTGCCAAAGTGCTGGAATTACAGGCAGGAGCCACCACGCCCAGCTGAGAAATATTTTTAAGGAAAAGAGTTATGAAGACTTTCAAACTGGGGCTGAAGTTGTGGCTGGGTGATGTGTCACTGGGACATGTGCAGACAGAGAGTTAGTCATGACATCATGGGAAATGCAGCCACAATAGTAATCCTACCTTCTGAAAAATGATACTGCTCTAGGGTGCAGAACTGGCACCTCGCCCCTCATGAAGAGTCAGGCGACAGCACATGTGCCAGCGATTACTTAATGAAGTAAGTACATGATGGGCTGAGGTGTGGAGAGTAGTCATTATGCCACATGCTAATTAAAGAGATGGGAAAGGTCGATCTGCAGGAGCTGAGATGCCCACATAAGTAGCTCTAGTGGTAGGACTGCATCCTCCTACTCTCCCATTTTCTTCTTTCCATTTCTTCCACCTACAACTGAGACAGCCAGGTGGGAGGGTGTCCCTGGAGAAACTCCAACCAACCTGCCCACTGAGGTGAAGCCTCGGGAAATTTGCAGCAGGGAGGAGCCTGGCCCCTCCTCTTCCTGTGTGGAACCTGGGATTCAAAGGGCCAGGCGGGAAGTGCTGTAGCAGGGACTCTGGCCTTGCAAGAATCACTGTTTCTCCCTTTCCTTTCTTTTCACCCAATAAAACCCTGTCTTACGACCATTCAGATTGTCTGAGCGCCCGAATTTTCGTGGCCTTGGAACAAAGAACCTGTCTTTAGCTGAACTAAAGAAAAGTCCTGAGCCGGGCACGGTGGCTCAAGCCTGTAATCCCAGCACTTTGGGAGGCCGAGACGGGCGGATCATGAGGTCAGGAGATCGAGACCATCCTGGCTAAAACGGTAAAACCCCATCTCTACTAAAAAATACAAAAAACTAGCCGGGTGAGGTGGCGGGCGCCTGTAGTCCCAGCTAATCGGGAGGCTGAGGCAGGAGAATGGCCTGAACCCGAGAGGCGGAGCTTGCAGTGAGCTGAGATCTGGCCACTGCACTCCAGCCTGGGCAACAGAGCAAGACTCCGTCTCAAAAACAAAAAAAAGAAAAGAAAAGTCCTGGCCGGGCGTGGTGGCTCACACCTGTAATCCCAGCACTTTGGGAGGCTGGGGTGGGCGGATCACGAGGTCAGGAGATCGAGACCATCCTGGCTAACACAGTGAAACCTTGTCTCTACTAAAAATACAAAAATTTAGCCGGGCGTGGTGGTGGGCGCCTGTAGTCCCAGCTACTCGGGAGGCTGAGGCAGGAGAATGGCCTGAACCCAGGAGGCAGAGCTTGCAATGAGCCGAGATTGTGCCACTGCACTGCAGCCTGGGCGACACAGCAAGACTCCGTCTCAAAAAAAAAAAAAAAAGAAGAAGAAAAGTCCTGCAACACAACTTCTACCTGATTGATTCCTTTTCTTGTCATCATAGAAAGGTCATCCTTCCAACCACCAACCTCAGTAACATGCAGGTAGAATTAAGAACAAATGGTTTGGCCAGATGCAGTAGCTCACGCCTGTAATCCCAGCACTTTGGGAGGCCAAGGTGGATGGATCACGAGGTCAGGAGTTCAAGGCCAGCCTGACCAATATGATGAAACTCTGTCTTTACTAAAAATACAAAAATTAGCCAGAAGTGGTGGCGTGCACCTGTAATCCCGGCTATTCAGGAGGTTGAGGTGGGAAGATCCCTTGAGCCTGGGAGCTGAAGGCTGTAGTGAGCTGTGATCACACCACTTTACTCCAGCCTGGGCAACAGAGTGAGACTGTATCCCAACATAATAATAAAAAATCAGATTGATATTTGCATACCTCTTTTGTTACTGAGTTTTCCCCACTCAACAACATAGTGAACATTTCCCCAAATGCTTATTCTTCCATAGCACCGTTTTCAATTGCAACAGAATATTTCATCTTCTCAATAGATTTTAATTTAATCTTGTAAAATATTCAGATTATTTCATGTTTTTATTGTCTTGATAACACAGAGATAAACATATTGTGATGCATACATTTGTTTCTGCAGTCTCAGACTACTGTACGGTTTGATAATAATCACTAAGAGCTTTATAAAATAAACATAATTTTTTATGAAGCAAATCCACCTATCCTTTGAAATATTTCTTCCTAGTCTGATTAAGTTATTGCTAAATTAAATGAAGAAGAAATAGTCTGAGACTTAGTATCTATTACAAAATTAAAAATAAAATGAAAATTAAAAAGATAAAATGTGCATAAAAGTTCTTTGGAAACCATAAAAGCACAACACAAATGCAGGTGATTATTATTATTATTATTTTTTATTATTATACTTTATGTTCTATGGTACATGTGCACAACATGCAGGTTTGTTACATATGTATACATGTGCCATGTTGGTGTGCTGCACCCATCAATTCATCATAAGTGATTATTATTATTGCTGTTACTAACCACAGTGAAGATCATAATAGCCAATCTTAAATATACCATATTGTAATTTTTTATTTTTAAGTTTTTTGAGACAGGGTCTTGCTCTGTTGCTCAGGCTGGAGTGCAGTGGTGTGATTTCCGCTCACTGCAACCTCCACCTCCCAGGTTCAAGCAATTCTTGTGCCTCCGCCTCCCAACTAGCTGGGACCACAGGTGTGCATGATCACACCTGGCTAATTCTTTGTATTTTTAGTAGAGACGGTTTCACCATGTTGGCCACGCTGGTCTTGAACTCCTGACCTCAAGTGATCCACCCACCTTGGCCTCCCAAAGTGCCTGGATTACAGGCGTAAGCCACTGTGCCCAGCCAACCATAGAGTATTTAAACAAGTCATCTTGTTTAAAGGTCTTCCCTCTGCAACCTGGCAGGACCCTGTTAGGCCATCATCATAAAACATCAGGGTGAGAGAGACAAAGATCAGAGCCACTTCCTAAAAGCCCAGGATCTTAGAGTTTAACACAGTGACTCCAGGTACGTGAGACAGATGTACCTACAAAAACCAGTCACAGATGTCAAAGGAGGAATTGAGACCAGTGTGTGCTCTCAATTCTGCGTGTGAAAGCTACATGTAGTTAGCATCAAGGACAAGCCTCAGCAAGATTGTGGCAGGGAGGGAAATTAGGGTGAGAACCTGTGACCCAGCAGGGCCAGATCTGTGGATACCACAAAGCGGTTCTGCATCTTGGTACTGTCATGGACGCT
This sequence comes from Macaca fascicularis, assembly GCF_037993035.2. Lineage (NCBI taxonomy): Eukaryota > Metazoa > Chordata > Mammalia > Primates > Cercopithecidae > Macaca > Macaca fascicularis. The sequence goes on along the minus strand of NC_088380.1, from coordinate 80,783,772 downwards.
GTTTTCCTTCAGACGTCAGAGTTGCCTCATCCCTCCTCCAATTAGAAATGTCTCTTGCCTCTAGAAGGGAGTCGTTTTGATTAGGAGGCAGGGCTTGGGCAGTGTCCGACTGGATTGAATGCTGGCTCTTGTCACTTACGATCCTGGTTAAGCTACTTCATTTCTTTGGGTGCCTGTTTTCTTTTTCTTCTCTTTTTTTTTTTTGTTTTTGTTTTTGTTTTTTGTTTTTGAGACATGGTCTTGCTCTGTCACCCAGGCTGGGGTGCAATGGCATGACCTTGGCTCACTGCAACCTCTGCCTCCTGGGTTCAAGCGATTCTCCTGCCTCGGCCTCCTGAGTAGCCAGGATTACAGGCATCCACCACGACTCCCGGATAATGTTTTTTTTCTTGTTTTTTTTTTTTAGTAGAGATGAGGTTTCAACATATTGCCCAGGCTGGTCTCGAACTCCTGAGCTCAGGCAATCCACCTGCCTCGGCCTCCCAAAGTGCTAGGGTTACAGGCATGAACCACCAGGCCTGGCCCTGTTTTATCTTATAAAATGGGGATATGTTACCTGCCTTACAAGAACATTGTGAATATTCAAAAGGCTAAAGGGCTGTGGGCTCTGCCACTGGGACCCCCTCAAGGGTGCTTAGTACTGATGGGGCTGGTCAGAAGCTGTTGTTTGCCTGGCATCCCTGGGGCACCTGAAGGAAAGACAAAGGCCTGTGAGAAGGGATGGTAACGAGAGGAAGCAAGAGGCAGAGGGGCTTGTAGAACTCAGAGTGTCAGCATTTGATAAGAAAGGTAACTGAGGGCCACACAGGCCAAGAGAGAAGAGTTAAAACAGGTGGGTTCCTGGCAATTTAAGGACAGCTGGTGGGAATGTGGAAGAAGGAGGGTCTGCGAAATCTCTGGGAAGAAGGGTAAGGCAGTAATTCCCAGCTGCTTGGGGCCACAGAAACCAGTTTGGTCCTGCTGTTCAGCTTTTGTAACTGTTCATTAGCATATGAAGGAACTGCCTGCAGAACGCACCCTGGGTCTTTGGAGCTGTGCTGTGTATGCTGGGCCGGGGGTGGGGGCAGGGAATGAAATGGCTCTGACATCAGCCTGATTTCCCGAATCCAGATCCACCACCAATTCTGGACTCAGTAAGAAGGGACTGAATCTCTGATCCTTTCCCAGTTAAAGTCAAAATTGGTTCTATTTACAATACTTCTCAAGTCCTCAGCTGCTTCTATAATTGGTCTAATACAGAGAGCATAATAATTTTGGAAGGAAAAAAATTTTAACAGGTATGGGGAACACTATGAATGGACTAACTCTCACTTAATCTTCACTATACCTTATGAAAGATAGACAATTCATATCTTCTTGTTAGAAATCACATGATTCAGAAGGGGCTTCAGGAAACACATGCCAAACTCTTGACCTTAAAGTGGAAGAATTTCTTGCATGTAACACTAAATGGTTGTGTTATCAGAAGCTTCCCTGAATTTTCAGCATACAAAGAAAAATATTAGGTGCTTATTTCTTTGGGGGGGAAATTCAGGCCAATTTTTGGCTTTAGAGCCTAATGATGGCAGTCATTCAAGTTTCGGTTCTTGAAAAATTGTAGCCAGGCACTGCCTATGAAACTGTCCCACCCACCTCGTCTGAGAGGTAGAAAGAGGTCGTAGAAGAGTCTGGAGGTGAAAGTGCTGAGAGTCTCTGTTGTGTTCTGCCAGCTCTTACAAGCACATTTCAGCCCAGCTATTCTGAAAGGAAACTCACTTTAGAAATGCAAATGACTCACCAAGGAGTGAGGAATTTTAGTGTCTGACAAGTGAAGTGTGTAGCTTTGAAGACTCGGAGACCTCCGTGTTCTCCCAGGAATACCTCCCAGGGTGGTTGTTGAAGCCAAAGGAGATCAGAACTCTAAATGGGCTTGGTAACGTGGAAGGTACTAAGGGAACTTCTATTTTTATTGGAAAAGTGTTGAGTCCTGAATAGCTCGGGGCCCATTGAACTAGCCTATGGAAAACATGAGGTTGTGTAAAGACTGTTTCATTGGCCAGGATTGACAATCTTGGTCTAGAGCTACTCCTATTCTTTTTTTTTTTTTTTTAATTGTTACTTTTTATTTTCAATAGAGTATAGTGGCATGTCACAGTCCACTGCAGCCTCAAAATCCTGGACTCAAGTGAATCCCCTACCTCAACCTTGAGGTATGCACCGCAACGCCCAGCTAATGCTTCTATTCTTAAAATCTGATTTTTCAGTCTCTACCCCCCAGCACTCCCCCGCTCTCTGCCCATATTGAGCAGGTCCTTTCTTGGGAGTGGTCCTGTGCTGGATTGAGTTTAGCCAAGGAGACTGCTGCTGCACAGCTCAAAGAAAACAGAACTGCTCACTCCAACAGGAAAGTCTGGGAGGTCAAAGTAAAAGCATCAAAGACTAAGTTAGCGGTGGATAAGCCAAAAGAGGGAGTTATGAAGAGAAGGATGGGAAGAGAAACCAAGATGCAAGATACTACAGAAGTGAGATGCAAATTGCTTATTACTCAGTGCCCAGCAGGCTCCCCAAACAGTCCTCAAAGCTACAGCTGGCTTGTCAGATGCTAAAATCCCTTCTTCCTTGATGAGTCATATGAGACAAAGTAGCAAACGTAAGAAGTCGAGTTTGCTCATTTCTGCTTGCTTAATTTCACGAAGCCCCTGACTCTGTCTTCTACGCACAGCTCTCTGGAAAGAAGCTTTGAAGACAAAACAAGACACCTCTTGCCTGAGTCACTGTATTCCTTAAAAGATAAATGACTCCAGTGTTTGTCTTTGCCTACACATAAGATAACCTCTGACAAGGTCAGTGATGATGCCTCTGTAATCTATAACCAGTTGTGCTCTTACACTGAAACCTCAAAGTGATTCTGCTTTAATGCAACCTCTGAGCAAGTCTGATGTGACTTTGAACATACTGAACCCTCACTGCCTGTATATGAGCCATGGGCTGAAATCCTTGAGCCAGTAGTCTCACAGAACTGCTCTTGGGCTACCGGCCTTGGTCTATAGCCCTCAGGAAGACTTCTGAATAAAACTATCTTTAAATCTTTAAAAGCTTTTTTTTTTTTTCATTGACAGTCATTTTCATTCTCAAAGGGAGTTTTATATCAGAATAACTGAGTTGGACAGAATAACAAAGGCCACTTAGCCACACTGGCTAAGAGCTGGGACTCCTGGGCAAAACTGCTTGGGTTGGAATCTCAACTCCACTGTTTATGAGCTGTGTGACCTTGGGCAAATTCGCCTCTCTGTGCCTCAGTTTTTCTTGTCTGTAAATCAGGGTTGATATTAATAATACCTAGTTCTTAGGTTGTTTTTTTTCTTCTTCTTCTTCTTTTTTTTTTTTTTTTTGAGACAGAGTATTGCTCTGTCACCCAGGCTGGCGTGCAATGGCGCGATCTTGGTTAACTGCAACCTCCATCCCCCAGGCTCAAGTGATTCTCCTGCCTCAGCCTCCCAAGTAGCAGGGATTACAGGCACACGTCACCACGCCCAGCTAACTTTTGCATTTTTAGTAGAGATAGGGTTTCACCGTGTTACCCAGGCTGGTCTTGAACTCCTGACCTCAGGTAATCCACCCGCCTCAGCCTCCCAAAGTGCTGGGATTACAGGCATGAGCCACTGCATCTAGCAGTTCTTAGATTATTATACAGGAGTTAATATTTGTAGGGTGCTTAAAACAGGGGCTGGCACACAGTTTCATTAAAGTAGGTTTTTAAAACTTACTATTGTGGCCAGGTGCGGTGGCTCACGCCTGTAATCCCAGTACTTTGGGAGGCCGAGGTGGGCAGATCAACTGAGGTCTGGAGTTCGAGACCAGCCTGACCAACAGAGAGAAACCCCATCTCTACTAAGAATACAAAATTAGCCGGTCGTGGTGGCACATGCCTGTAATCCCAGCTACTCGGGAGGCTGAGGCAGGAGAATCGCTTGAATCCGGGAGGTGGAGGTTGCAGTGAGCCAAGATCAGGGCATTGCATTCCAGACTGGGCAATAAGAGCAAAACTCCATCTCAAAAAAAAAAAAAGAGAAAACCTATTATTGTTATTATTTCATTAATGCATCTCCATGACTAGATATAAGCTCTGAGAGCAGAGGCTCCGTCTGGGTTTGCTCAGAATTGTGTATCCCGTGCTTAGCACAGCGTGTGGTAAGTACCCAACTATTTGTCTTATGAACAAATGGACAAAGGGAACCTCTCGAACCATTCCCAGACTCAGACCACAGAAAAGGAGGATGGGAGTTCCGTCCCCACGCATCCAAGAAGTAAAAAGGTCACACCTGTTAATAGTCAACAGTGCTGGAGCAGTAACCCCACCAGCAATGCCGTGACACTGTTCCCATTCTCAGACCCTTGGACTTCTCCTTGTCGTCACCACACAGGATGTGTTCACCACACAGGGGCCCAGCTCTTATTGACTTGGCGGAAGGCTTGGCCTCTGAGTCAGGAGTTTCTGTCCAGTTTCAGGTGTGGGCCAAGTATCGCCTTGTCCTTGGTCTTCCACACTCTTGTGAGAGCTGGTGGGCAGAGGGCCGGCCTCCCCTCTCTGGCCTCGCCGGACACCTGGGTCCCATCTGCAGAGGCTTGGGCTGAATGTATGTGTAACAAAGAGAGCGGCCCAGCCCAAAGTTTGTTACTATTATAAAGATGTCGGCTTCTCTTCCCAACTGTCAAAGTGAACAGCATCTGCAGGGCCCCGCTTTGCCCTCTGCAACAGAGGGATCTAGTTGGAGCCAAAGTAACAACGTTCCACAGTTCAATGTATCCAAGTCACCTTTGACAAAAAGTCTTCTGCACTGTATGTAGCACCTAGAAGAAATAAATACCAACACTTAGACATTCCTTTTTTTTTTTTTTTTTTTTTTGAGACAGAGTCTCACTCTGTCGCCCAGACTGGAGTGCAGTGGTGCACTCTCGGCTCACTGCAACCTCTGCCTCCCGGCTTTACGCCATTCTCCTGCCTCAGCCTCTGGAGTAGCTGGGACCACAGGCGCCGCCACCACGCCTGGCTAATTTTGTGTATTTTTAGTAGAGACGGGGTTTCTGTTAGCCAGGATGGTCGTGATCTCCTGACCTCGTGATACACCCGCCTCGGCCTCCCAAAGTGCTGGGATTACAGGTGTGAGCCACTGTACCCAGCCTGACATTCCATTGATTTTAAGATTTACTCCAGTTTCACCATGTTGATGTTAAAATATGAAAAAGATGCATCTTAAAGTTGATGAAAACAGCAGCATGACAACACACAGACAAAGCAGGACGGAATGGGAAGCGGTCAGAAGAGAATGTCCATATGTTCCCCCAACAGAGGTGCCCACGATGTACCCTGCCCTCCCTCTTTTGACAGTGAGTGAACTGCCGGTGCACCCATCTAGCCCACCTCATGCTACATATGCACCCACTTCCACCCACTCCCAATGACGTCAGGACATCACTGTAGCAAGCCCCACTCGTCTCCTCTGCATGGTCATTTTCTCCCTCTACTGGTTTTCCATTTTCTCTTGCCTAAAACTATGAAATAATGCCTTCCTTCTTGATCCCTCTCCAATCCCATTTCTTTTTTCTTTTTTTTTAAAGACAGGGTCTCACTCTGTCGCCCAGGGTGGAGTGCAGTGGCGTGATCACAACTCATTGCAGTCTTGATTTCTTGGACTCAAGGAATCCTCCTACTTCAGCCTCTGGAGTAGCTAGGACTACAGACATGTGCCACCATGCCCAGCTAATTTTTATTTTATTTTTTATTAATTAAAAAAAATTTTTTTAAATAGAGACAGGGTCTCACTATGTTACCCAGGCTGGTCTCAAACTCCTAGGCTCAAGCTATCCTCCTGCGTTGGCCTCCCAAAGAACTGAGATACAGGTGTGAGCCGCTGCACCCAGTCTAATTTTTAATCTTTTGTAGAGATTGGAGGTCTCACTATGTTGCCTAGGCTGGTCTCAAACTCCTGGGCTGAAGTAATCCTCCTGCCTTAGCCTTCTAAAGTGCTGAGATTACAGGCATGAGCCACCACACCCAGCCCCAGTTCAATTTTTTTTTTTGAGACAGAGTCTTGCTCTGTCACCCAGGCTAGAGTGCAGTGGCGTGATCCCAGCTCACAGCAACCTCCGCCTCCTGATTCAAGCGATTCTCCTGCCTCAGCCTCCCAGGTAGCTGGGATTACAGGTGTGCACCACCACACCCAACTAATTTTTGTATTTTCAGGAGAGACAGGGTTTCACCATGCTGGCCAGGCTGGTCTCGAACTCCTGACCTCAAGTGATTTACCTGCCTCGGCCTCCCAAAGTGCTGGGATTACAGGCATGAGCCACTACGCCCAGCCTTCAATTCCACTTCTTGACTGCACTTTTTTGTGTGTGTGTGAGACAGTCTCACTGTGTCGCCCAGGCTGGAGTGCAGTGGCGCAATCTTGGCTCACTGCAAACTCTGCCTCCTGGGTTCAAGCGATTCTCCTGCCTCAGCCTCCTGAGTAGCTGGGATTACCGGTGAACGCCATCACGCCTGGCTAATTTTTTTGTGTATTTTTAGTAGAGACGAGGTTTCACTATGTTGGCCAGGCTGCTGATCTTGAACTCCTGACCTCGTGATCCACCCACCTCAGCCTCCCAACGAGTTGGGATTACAAAGGCATGAGCCACCACGCCCGGCCTTTCTTGACTGCACTTTCTGCTCTTGCTATCTCCTCATCCCCTCCCATTTTTTTCCATCAAATGCTGATAGGGACACCAGGCTTCCATCCCCACTACTCTATCTATCTTGCCAAATGCAACAGTTAACCTTCAGTCTCTATCTTGCTCCCCTCTTGGCAGCGGTTGGCTTCCAGGATACTGCTGTCTCTGGACTTTCCTCCTCCCTCCTTGACTGCTCCTTGTCAATCTATTTCCCGGGCTTCCTCCTCCACACACTGGAGAGCCCTGAGGGTCAGATATCTTTTCTACCTGTGACCACTCTCTAGGTGATCTCACCCAGTCCTGTGACTTTAATTACTATCTTTACTCTGATAACTACAGTCCCCAACTCTGACCTCTCTCCTGAACTCAGGGCTTGTATATCCTAATAGGCATCCCAAGCTAATGTGTCCAAAACCAAGTTTTTGAATTCCAACCTCAAAGAGGTTCTTCTCAAGAAGTCTTCTCGGTCTTAATAACTGGCAGCCCTCCCAGCTTGTCTGGCCAAAAGGCTTGGAATGCAAATTCTCCTGACTACTCACTTTCTCTCCCATCCAACCCATCAGCAAATCCTTTTGGCTTTACCTTCAAAATATTTCCAGAACAAGATCAACTTTTGCAGTTTCCTCTTGCTCCCACCCTCGCCCAAAACACCAGCCTCCCTCTCCCAGTTCTCAATAGCCTCCCAACTGGTTTCCTTTTGCCCACCCCTGTCTCCTGCATTCCAGCCCTCACACAGAAGCCTGAGTAATCCTTAAGAAGGTAAACCAGACCTTGGCCCATTTCTGTGCAAACTCTCCAAGGCTCACGTCTAACTCAGAGCAAAAGCCAAAGGCCCCCTGCAGGATTAATTTCTGGTCCTCTGTGCTCCTCTCCTACCACTCTTCCCTTCCATGCTCTCTCCAGCCACACAGGCCTCCTTGTAACTTCTAAAATACATCAAGCACTTTAATTTCTTCTTCTCCAAGCCACCTGCTAACCTCTCACCTCTTCAGGTCTTGGCTCCACTGTCACTCCATCAGGGTGGTCTTTTCATTTATTTATTTTTTAATTTTTAAATTTTTGTACAGACAGGGTCTTACTATGTTGCCCAAGCTGGTTTTGAACTCCAGGACTCAAGTGATCCTTTTTCCTTGGCCTCTCAAAATGCTGGGATTACAGGTACCACCTGTACAGAATATCCCCTCCCCAGCATCATTCTCTCTCCTTACCCTGCTTTCTTTCCTTTACTTATATTGTATGTCACTCCCTCACATGCTGTGTATCTATTGGGGTTTTTTGGCTGTCTGTGGCCCCACTTGAATATAAACTCCATGAAGTCAGGGATTCTGTTCACAGCTGTATCCTCAGCTCCTTGGCCCCTGCGTGGTACATGGTAGACACTCCATGAAGATTTACTGGATGACTTCTGATGTTGAAAAATACTTTATGCAGGAATGTTAGGGGTGTGACCATTTTTCCTGCTCCTTTGAATAACTAGGTCACTAGGAGTTAAAAAGAAAGGCAAACATGGCTGGGCATGATGGCTCACGCCTGTAATCCCAGCACTTTGGGAGGCCGAGGCAGGCGGATCACCTGAGGTCAAGAGTTCGAGACCAGCCTGGCTAACATGGTGAAACCCCGTTTCTACTAAAAATACAAAAATTTAGCCTGGCGTGGTGGGGTGTGCCTCTAATCCCAGCTACTCGGGAAGCTGAGGCAGGAGAATCGCTTGAACCCAGGAAGTGGAGGTTGCAGTGTGCCGAGATCGCACCATTGCACTCCAGCTTGGGCAAAAAGAATGAAATTCCATCTCAAAAAAAAAAAAAGAAAGGCAAATGCGTGTTTCCTAGAAGTTGTTGCCTGAAACACAGAAAACAGCTGCCTTTTTAATCTTACCACAGGATCATGTCTAAAGGCATCTATTTGGGGCCTGAGTGTGCATGTACAAGGAGTCCAGCGGCGCTTCACCTGGGTCTGCAATGCCCTAGCTGGTCTCTTCTGCCCATGGTTTTCTCATGCTCCCCTACCTACCCCAACACTCTCACACCGACCTCCTTGTCCTCTGAGTCTCACTGCCTATAGAGTCCTGATGGTCCGTGCCCAACTTCTCTCTCCCTTCCCCCATCAGCTTTTCCTCTCTTCACTCTCAGCTCTTTCTCTAGACCCTTTCAAAGTCATTTATAAGCCTGCATGACACATGTCTTTGTTTCCACATGTCTTTGTGCCCCTCCTCACCAAACCTCTTAAGACCATGAAGCAGGCCGGGCACGGTGGCTCATGCCTATAATCCCAGCACTTTGGGAGGCTGAGGCGGGCAGATCACCTGAGATCAGGAGTTTGAGACCAGCCTGACCAATACGGAGAAACCTTGTTGCTACTAAAAATACAAAATTAGCCCGGCGTGGTGGCACATGCTTGTAATCCCAGCTACTAGGGAGGCTGAGGCAGGAGAATCGCTTGAACCTGGGAGGTAGAGGTTGTGGTGAGCCGAGATCGTGCCATTGCACTCCAGCCTGGGCAACAAGAGCGAAACTCCGTCTCAAAACAAAACAAAACAAAACCAGACCATGAAGTATTTGAAGTTGGGGGTTGTATCTTACTCATCTTTATATCCTTAACCCGTAATACAGTACCTGGCACATTGTAGATGCTCAAAACCTGTTTGCTGAATGACTGAATAAAGTCTCCATTGTTGACAAGCTGACTCCCCAGGACAGGCTGAGCTCATTCTTGGCAAAGATGTGCTGCAACATGGCCTCCAACCAGCATGCCCTGCCTTTCATTTCTACACACACAAGACCACCTTCAATAGCTAACTCTTAATTAAACAAGATATTTGGGCTCACTAAGCATTTATTGTCTATTTATAATGTTCTGGTACTGTACCTAGCAGTTGATAAAGATAAGTTGGTGCCTGATTTATTGGTCCAAGGTACATCAGCTACCATTTCTTCATTAGGCCTCTCTTTATAACTCAAAACAATGCACACCTTCCCCACATCAGAGGGTGCACAGCACGGAGGATTGGTTTCAGGCAGAGGAAGTAAAGCTCTGTGTGTGGTTAGGACAGTGGTATGTAAGGGCTGGAGTCAGACTGCCTCGTTCAAACCCAGTTTTCCTAATAGCTTTCTTCATAAGGTTATTGGGAAGATTAAATGAGATAATGTGTCCAAAGGACATAGATTATGACAGTGCCTGTAATCCCAGCACTTTGGGAGGACGAAGTAGGAAGATCACTGGAGGCCAGGTAGGTGGGGGAGCATGAGAAGACAATACCGACCTGGCCAACATAGCGAGACCCTATCTCTTTAAGTTAAAATTTTTTAATGAAAAAATGTTTAAAAAGAAGAAAAAAAAAAAGGACATAAATTATGACCAACAAATGCTAGCTGTTATTATCATCACAGATTAGACCTTTGATCCTTTGATATGAGATTCTACTTTATGAGGTATTGTGGTTCCTCCTCCTCCTCCTCCGCCTTGGCCTCCGCCGCCTGGGCCTCCGACTCTGCCTCCGCCTCCTCTGCCTCCTCCTCCCGCCCTTCCTTCTTTTTGCGACGCAGTCTCGCTCTGTCGCCCGGGCTGGAGTGCAGTGGCTTGATCTCTACTCACTGCAAGCTCCGCCTCCCGGGTTTATGCCATTTTTCTGCCTCAGCCTCCCGAGTAGCTGGGACTACAGGCGCCCGCCACCTTGCCCAGCTAGTTTTTTTTTTTTTTTTTTTTTTTTTTTTTAGTAGAGATGGGGTTTCACTGTGTTAGCCAGGATGGTCTCCATCTCCTGACCTCGTGATCCGCCCATCTCGGCCTCCCAAAGTGCTGGGATTACAGCCATGAGCCACCACACCCGGCTTATCTTTTTTCTTTAAAATAATACAAACTCGGCGGGCGCAGTGGCTCAAGCCTGTAATCCCAGCACTTTGGGAGGCTGAAGCCTGCAGATTGCTTGTGGTTGGGAGTTCAAGATCAGCCTGACTAACACAGTGAAACCCTGTCTCTACTAAAAATACAAAAATTAGCCGGGCATGGTGGCAGGCACCTGTAGTCCCAGCTACTTGGGAGGCTGAGGCAGGAGAATCATTTGAACCTGGGAAGTGCAGGTTGCAGTGAGCTGAGATTGCATCACTGCACTCCAACCTGGGTGACAGAGACTCCGTGGAAGGGAGAGGGGAGGGGAGGGGGGGGGAAGGGATGGAAGGGAAGGGGGAAGGGAGCAATAAAGATAAATAAAAAAGAAAAACGATAAATAAAAAAGCAGGGCCTTCACTATTATGAGACAAGATTAAACTCGCCTGAACTTACAAAAAGAATATAAGACTGGGTGCCATGGCTCATGGTTATAATCCTAGTACTTTGGGAGACCAAGGTAGGAGGATCGCTTGAGCCCAGGAGTTTGGGACCAGCCCAATCAACATACTGAGACCCCCATCTCTACAAAAGATAGAAAACATTAATCCCAGCTACTTGGCAGGCTGAGGGGGGAGGATCGCTTGAACCCAGGAAGTTGAAGTTGCAGTGAGTCATGGTTGTACCACTGCACTCCAGCCTGGCCAACAGAGTGAGACCCTGTCTCGAAAAAAAAAAAATGTAATTTATAAGATTGTTAAAACAAATTTGAATGGTGGTTCATGCTTGTAATCCCAGCACTTTGGGAGGCCAAGGCGGGTGGATCACGAGGTCAGGAAATCGAGACCATCCTGGCTAACATGGTGAAACCCCGTCTCAACTAAAAATACAAAAAATTAGCCAGGCATGCTGGCATGTGCCTGTAGTCCCAGCTACTCGGGAGGCTAAGACAGGAGAATCACTTGAATCCGGGAGGCAGAGGTTGCAGTTAGCCAAGATCGCGCTCACTACAGCCTGGGTGACAGAGTGAGACTCCATCTCAAAAAAATTAAAAAAATAAAAATAAAAACAACTTTGATGACATAGTATGCTAATTTACATGCATTTTCTCTCGTTTCCCTCTCTCTGCACAGTTAACAATGAAGTCAGCATTCACATTTCTATGGCTTTGAATATATGTCTAGTGTTTTGAAAGAGCAGCTATTTCCAAGATTGTGTTTTAGGATCTGATAATATATTGTCAGAGGCGTTTAAACCAGAGCAACTCCATCTTGAATAGGGCTGGGTAAAATGACGCTGAAAACTGAGCTGCATTCCCAGATGGTTGAGGCATTCTAAGTCACAGGATGAGATATGAGGTCGGCACAAGATACAGGTCATAAAGACCTTGCTGATAAAACAGGCTGCAGTAAAGAAGCCGAAACCGGCCGGGGGCAGTGGTGCATGACTGTAATCCCGGCACTTTGGGAGGCCGAGGAGGGCAGATCACTTGAGGTTGGGAGTTCGAGACCAGCCTGGCCAACATGGAGAAACTCTGTCTCTACTGAAAATACAAAATTAGCCGGGCGTGGTGGCACATGCCTGTAATCCCAGCTACTCGGGAGGCCGAGGCAGGAGAATTGCTTGAACCCAGGAGGCGGAGGCTGTGGTGAGCTGAGATCACACCATTGCACTCCAGCCTGGGCAACAAGAGCGAAACTCCGTCACAAAAAAAAAAAAAAAAAAAAAAAGAAGCCAAAACCCCCCAAAACCAAGATGGCCACGAGAGTGACCTCTGGTCATCCTCACTGCTATGCTCCCACCAGTGCCAGGACAGCTTACAAATGCCATGCCAACATCAGGAAGTTACCCTATATGGTCTAAAAAGGGGAGACATGAATAATCCACCCCTTGTTTAGCATATCACCAAGAAATAACCAGGCCGGGTACAGTGGCTCACACCTGTAATGTCAGCACTTTGGAAGGCCAAGATGGGCAGATCACCTGAGGTCAGGAGTTCAAGACCAGCCTGGCCAACATAGTGAAACCCCATCTCTACTAAAAAAAATACAAATATTAGCTGGACATGGTGACGGGCGCCTGTAATCCCAGCTACTCCGGAGGTTGAGGCAGGAGAAACACTTAAACTTGGGAGGCGGAGGTTGCAGTGAGCCGAGACTGGGCCATTGCACTCTAGCCAGGGCAACAAGAGTGAAACTCCATCTTAAAAAAAAAAAAAAAAAAAAGATAAAAAGAAAAAGCCATAAAAATCGGCTCTGTCTATGGAGTGGCCATTATTTATTCCTTTACTTTCCTAATAAACTTGCTTTCACTTTACTCTATGGACTCGCTCTGAATTCTTTCTTGCATGAGCTCCAAGAACCCTCTCTTGGGGTCTGGATTGGGACCCCTTTCCTGTAACAATATCACACCGAAAGGCAAGCTTAGGAGCCTGGAAGACTTCACTCAGTGTGAAAGAAGTCTCTCTCAAGGGGTGATCCTCTAAGAATGCTTTCCTATCATCTTTGGTCAGAATAATTCTTTGCTTAATTGATTTTTCTTATTCATTATGAAACATAGTAGGGCGAGAATTAAATCAAGGAAGCAGGAAGGAAGGGAACCATCCAAGGAAGGGATGAAGGAGGCAGACGGGGAAGGGGAAGAAGACAGATGGGAATGAAGAAAATGGGCCAGAAAGAGGAAACTGATGAGGAGAAGAAGGGAAAAGAGGCAGTAGATAAACCAGGAGGGCTTGGGCCTTGGTCTAGAGAACTGGTGAAAGAGGCTTTTGTTGCTGTTGTGAAGCGGGGCCCATTCAAGTCTTCCCTGCTCCCTGAAGCATCTCCAGCCCTGTCTGGTGTTTATCTCTTCTGAGCTCTGAACTCTAGTCCAGCTCTCTTTCCCTGAGCTCCATCCTCATCAATCTGATCTCCATCTAGGTGTCTAGTAGATATCTCCAATGCATCTGACCTTCCCCAACCCTATGTAAGCTCTGTGAGGCAGAGATTTGGTGTTGGTTTGTTCACTGCTGTATCCCAGAAGCATGCTTGGCACCAAGCAGACATTCAATAACTATTAGTTGAGTGGATGAATTAATAAACTCCTGTAGCAGCAACAGTCAAAAGTACACAATATGCTTTTACTGCATTGGCATGCTGATGTTTCCTGCTTGTTTAATGTTCCCAGCAGAACTGCAAAAACCCTTTAAGATCAGGGACCCTGTGCTTTTATATTCCCATTGGTGTTTAGCACAAAGCTGTGCCCATAGGTGATTTGTTGACTGATTAAACAGCAAGTCCCACCAACAGTACAAGCTCATGGCTAGAGCCGCCTTTCTCAAATAGTAGGAACCACATACTAACTCAAGAAAAAAAAAATGTTAATTCATATCCAGAAATGTCTAAGCACTTCGGCTTGAGCCTTGTGACTTGTTAGTGGTATAATACTTTTCCTGTGTTTGATTCTCATCCTCTTTAATAGAGTATGTCTCATTTACACATCTGGATTTTAAGCAGAGTTTTTGAGTCTTATTCTCCTTCTATCCAGCCTTCAGTGGCTCACCAGCACAATGTGAGCACACAGGTAGAGCTCAGCCCAGTTCTGCCTGTGGGCTTCTGACTTTGATTAAACATAGAGGCCATGCAGTGCTGGAGGCCCCTTGCATACGATGGTACAAATCCTTCAAATCCCTGCTAGGCTGAAAGATGGGGTTCTGATTTGCTGCTAGTGACATCACCCTTCTGGTAACCTTCCTCTCCAGATGTGCCTCTGCCTGTTTATCTTAGAGCCTCATTTCACAGCAGCAAAAAGACACAACAGGAAGCAAATGTCTGAAGCTGTTCCCATCCATTCCAGTGTCTCATAGCCTATCTTTGACACAAGAGCAGCTCAGAGTCAATTATGTTGGATTCATTCACTAGGAACTTTTTCCCACCACAGTCCTTGTTGTGGGTGGAGCAGTCTTTTGTTCTAGCTGGTTTGCTGTCTCTGTGGAATTGCTATCAGAATGGCTGTTTGCTATTGCAATGACTAAGAGCTGCATCATCGCTAGGTTAGGAAGCAATTATCTGAAAACAAATTCATTTCCTGAGTCATGTAGCTGATTTAGCCTGTGCCACTCTTTCCCCCTTCCACCCACCAACATTTCACCAGTTAAACAACCAAAATGTCCTATTCGTACCTCCTGCTCTATTTGTCAGGAGATTATATATCTGATTTAGATGGATCAACAGAGTTATTACTTTTCTCTGTGTTACTCAATCTGTCCTATTCTAATCCCATATTTATTTTCAAAAGACACATGGTTTTCTGGATTAGTTTATTTGGCTTTCACTCCTTTGTGTGCTGAGTGACTAACATTGCATTCATGAGCTCAGCATCCTTGCTTCCTTCTTTCTGCCTTGTTTTAAAGGTATGAATACTTTCACATCTTCTTCATATTCTGTATTCGTTTCCTGTGACGGCAGTAACAAATTACCATAAACTAGATGGTTTAAAACAACAGAAATATATTCCCTCACTGTTCTGGAAGCCAGAAGTCTGAAATCTGTATCACTGGGTGGAAGCGAGCTGTCAGCAGGGCTGTGGGCCTTTGGAAGGCTCTAGGGAAAATCTGCTTCTTGTCCCTTCCAGCTCCTGCAGCTGCAGGCATTCCTTGACATGTGGCCGTATTATTCTAATTTCTGCCTTGGTGGTCACATTGCCTTCTCTCTTTCTGTGCGTCTAATCTCCGTTTGCCTCGCTTGCGCAAGGACACTTGTGATGGTCCACCCAGATAATCAGTGATAATCTCCCCATGGCAAGATCCTTAAATTAGTCACATACACAAAACCCATTTTTCCTTATATGGCAACATTTACAGGTGCTAGGGATTAGGGACTGCTATCTCTGGATGACCATTATTCAGCCAACCACACTTTCAATTCCCTGCTCTCCACAATGCCCACAGTATTTTGTATGTAGTTTAAAAAGTTGGTGAGGAAGATAAGGAAAGGAAGAACAAAATAAAGGAAATAGAGGATAGTCAAAGAGGATTTTTTTGTAATCCTAGCACTTTGGGAGGCCGAGGTGGACGGATTACCTGAGCTCAGGAGTTCGAGACCAGCCTGGGCAACACGGTGAAACCTCGTCTCTACTAAAAGACAAAAAATTAGCTGGGTGTGGCGGCATGTGTCTGTAGTCCCAGCTACTCAGGAAGCTGAGGCAGAATGGAGGCAGAAGTTGCAGTGAGCCGAGATTGTGCCACTGCACTCTGTCATGTCTCTGAGCCCAAGCCTGCAGGTATACATCCAGGGGGCCTGAAGCAACTGAAGAATCACAAAAGAAGTGAAAATGGCTGGTTCCTGCCTTAACTGATGACATTACCTTGTGACATTCCTTCTCCTGGACAATAAGTCTCTGGAGCTCCCCACCAAGCATCTTGTGACCCCCGCCCCTGCCAGCAAGAGAACAACCCCCTTTGATGGTAATTTTCTACTACCTACCCAAATCCTATAAAACTGCCCCACCCCTAACTCCCTTTGCTGACTCTCTTTCGGACTCAGCCCACCTGCACCCAGGGGATTAAAAAGGTTTATTGATCACACAAAGCCTGTTTAGTGGTCTCTTCACACGGACGCGCGTGACACACACCAGCCTGGGTGACAGAGCGAGACTCTGTCAGAAAAAAAAAAAAAAAAAGAGGCCGGGTGCGGTGGCTCATGCCTGTAATCCCAGCACTTTGGGAGGCCGAGGCGGGCAGGACACGAGGTCAGGAGATGGAGACCATCCTGGCTAACACGGTGAAACCCCGTCTCTACTAAAAATACAAAAAAATTACCTGGGTGTGGTGGCAGGCGCCTGTAGTCCCAGCTCCCCCGGAGGCTGAGGCAGGAGAATGGAGTAAACCGGAAGGCGGAGCTTGCAGGGAGCCGAGGTCTTGCCACTGCACTCCAGCTTGGGGGACAGAGACTCCGTCTCAAAAAAACAAAGAAAAAAAGAGGGTTTTTTTGTTTGTTTGTTTGTTCGTTTTTTTTTTGGCTGTGATTTCCTTTTAGCAATAGAGTGGTCTTCCTGGCATGGGCTCCCGCTTCCTGCTTCCTGGGGAAATATGAGCTTGCAGGAGGTACCCTACTCTGGCAGCCAAAGGAAGCACAGACATTCATTTCCCCTTCTCCTTGGTAGTCAGGGCACTGGCATATGATACTGGCTACACCAATCAGACATTCCTACCCAGGATTTTTGACTTTTGAGGGCTTTAGTACCTGCGTGTCAAGAGAATGACAGATTGTTTCTAAGATGGCAGGGTCAAGAGTCCAGGAGCAGCAATGGCCCGTGTCTGGCGGCTATGGCAGTGGCACTTGCCTCCCACTCTGACTGTTGCAGTGGCAAGGTCTGTCCGAGTTCTTTCTCTGCTTTTTGGTCTCCCCAGGTTCCTGCTCACTCCCCTACCCTGGTTCTCCCACATTCCTGCATATTCAGTGAACTGCTGAATACCCAGCCAGGACATTCCTTTTCTGTTTAAGTTAGCCCCCAATTTGGCCCCTGGTGTTTGTAACCAGGAACTCCCCTGACTTAGAAACTACCAGTGGAAAGGCTCTATTTTTACTTATTTATTTGAAAGGCTTTATTTATTTATTTATTTTTGAGACAGAGTCTCGCTCTGTTGCCCAGGCTGGAGTGCAGTGGTGCAATCTTGGCTCACTGCGGCCTCCACCTCCTGGGTGTAAGCGATTCTGCTGCCTCAGCCTCCTGAGTAGCTGAGATTACAGGTGCTTGCCACCATGCCCAGCTAATTTTTGTATTTTTAGTGGAGACGAAGTTTCATCATATTGGCCAGGCTGGTCTTCTGACCTCAAGTGACCCACCCGCCTCAGCCTCCCAAAGTGCTGGGATTACAGGCGTGAGCCATCGCACCTGGCTATTTATGTAATTTTGAAAGGTCAACTAATATAAAGAGAAAATTAAAGGAAAACATTTGTATAAAATAACTATTTGTATATAAAATAATACTATACATAATTAAAGGAAATAATATTTATATAAAAATGTGTACTCCGACATGTAAATGCATGCGTGTGACTACATTAGAGGACCCCACAAATTTACAGCAGGGCCTGACCATGCCTTACTGAATGGAAACACAGGTCACACACCAGTCATAAAGTTTGGATTAAAGGCCTCTGACAAATGAAAGACACAGATGCATATATACCTACTTGTAGATGCATGCACAGAACAGGAAACTAGAAGAATGCTCCGTAACATGCTGGCCAAGGTTACCTCTGAGGAAGGAAGTGGCTGGAAGTTGTGAAGAGGAAAGAGGGACTTTCACATTTTGCTCTGTCTTTTTGCATCCTTTGCATTTTTTATTTTTACTTTTAGAGACAGGGTCTATCACCCAGGCTGGGGTGCAGTGGCATTATAGTTCACCATAGCCTCAAACTCTCAGCCTCAAGTGATCCTCTTGCCTCAGCCTCCCACAAAACTGGGACTACAAGCACGTGCCACCACACTGGCTAATTTTTATTTATGTATTTTTTTGTAGAGATGGGATCTCACTATGTTGCCTGAGCTCATCTTGAACTCCTGGCCTCAAACAATCCTCTCACTTCAGCCTCCCAAATTGCTGGGATTAGAGGCGCGAGCCACTGTGCCTGGCCCAATCTGCATCTTTAATAAAATCAGTGCATTCCTTTTGTAATAAAACCGTGAAAGGGAGGAAGGAAAATGATTGGATTAGCATTGTGTGTGACAAGCATGTGGTAAGTAGTCAGGTGAGAAAAAGTGAAGAAGGGCAGGGTTGGGCAGGTTTAATGATGAAGACGGCAGCTCCAGGGAGGAAAATGCATTGTTTGCTTCCATTGAGGCCATTCAGATGAGTTTGGCAATTAGTGGCTGTGTGATCCTGAGCAAAGTCACCTGTCAGGTGTGTTATCCTGAGGCCATGGCGCTGCCTTATGTATAGCATCACACTGTTGTTTGTGTTAATACTACTACTACCCATAGGGCAGAAATCCTTATCTATGGAGCTGGCAGCTGTGTCCAAATAGCCAAGTATCCAAGTGGTCCTGCCCCCATCATCTAGGGCTGTCTGATTGTAATTCACTTGCAATGTGATCTCTGCAAGCCAAATGCCTGGAGGACCTTCATTCTTTGGTCTATTCAAGTGACATTAATTGACTACAAAGCTAAATAGAATAATTATTTGCTCACCAAAATGCATGTTTTGAAAATGGCAGTGGATTTAAATTCCTACTCTATGACTTACTAAATATTCTCTGAGTTTTTGTTTCCTTATCTATAAAATGAGGATAGCATATATTTACTGCTTACGGCATGTTAGGAGAAATAAATAACAATGTATATCAAGCTCACATTAGAGTCCCTATTACACTTTAGGTCACTATTATTATTATTATTATTAGAGATGGGGTCTTGCTCTGTCACCCAGCTGGAGTGCAGTGGTGTGATCTATATGTGGGACTATAGGTGTGAGCCTCTGTGCCGGGCTAATTTGGTGTTTATTAGTGTTGTGATCTCCAATTTTATAGCATGGGCATTGCTGTGATCTGAATGGTTATGTCCCCACAAAATTCATCTGTTAAAATCAAACCCCCAATGCAATGCTATTGGAAGGTGGGGTCTTTTGGGAGGTGATTAGATCATGAGGACTATGCCCTTGTGATGGATATTAGTGTCCTTATAAAAGAAGTGTGGCTGGGCATGGTGAGTCATGCCTGTAATTCCAGCACTTTGGAAGGCTGAGGCGGGCGGATCACCTGAGGTCAGGAGTTCAAGACTAGCCTGGCCAACATGGTGAAATTCCGCCTCTACAAAAATACAAAAATTTGTTGGGCATGATGGTGGGTGCCTGTAATCCCAGCTACTCAGGAGGCTGAGGTGGGAGAATCGCTTGAACCTGGGAGGTGGAGGTTGCAGTGAGCCAAGATCGTGCCATTGCGCCATTGCAGGCCATCCTGGGCAACTGAGTGAGACTCCATCTCAAAAAAAAAAAAAAAAAAAAAAAAAAGAAGTGTGAGGGAGCCTGCTTGCCCCTTTTGCCATTCGAGGACACATAGAAGATGCTATCTATGACAAAGTGAGCCCTCACCAGATACCAGATCTGCCAGTCCTTGATCTTGGACTTCCCAGCCTCCAGAACTGTGAGAAATCAATTTCTATTACTAACTATGAGAAATCAATTTTGGTTGCTTATAATTTACCCAGTGTGTGGTATTTTATTATAGCAGCCAAGTTGACTGAGACAGACTTCAAGTTGCTGGGCACTGATATTATAGTTTTCTCTTTTTCCATCTGTCTTAGTTCAGGCTGCTGTAACAAAATACCATGGACTGGATGGCTTATAAACAGTTGTAAATATATATATATATATCTTATTCTCACCTATTGTCCCTCAATAAATATATATCCTATTGGTACTATATCTCTGGAGAACCCAAATTAATACAATTATGAGTGACAGATTGAAAAGATTATGGATCTCTATTATGGTCTTCTGAAGATTCCAAATTATTTATTTATTTTATTATTATTATTATTTATTTTATTTTATTTTTTTGAGACTGAGTTTCGCTCTTATTGCCCAGGCTGGAGTGCAATGGTGTGATCTCAGCTCACTGCAACCTCCACCTCCCAAGTTCAAATGATTCTCCTGCCTCAGCTTCCCAAGTAGCCGGGATTACAGGCATGTGCCACCAAGTCTGGCTAATTTTGTATTTTTAGTAGAGATGGGGTTTCTCCATGTTGGTCAGATTGGTGTTGAACTCCCAACCTCATGTGATCTGCCCGCCTTGGCCTCCCAAAGTGCTGGGATTACTGGCGTGAGCCACTGCGCCCGGCCTATTGTTATTTGGAGGCAGGGACTCACTCAGTTGCCCAGACTGGAGTGCAGGGGCACGATCTCGGCTCACTGAAATCTCTGCCTCTTGGGCTCAAGTGATCCTCCCACCTCCGCCTCCCAAGTAGCTGGGACTATAGGCACACACCACTATGCCCAGCTAATTCTTATATATTTTTGTAGAGATGAAGTTTTGTCATGTTGTCTAGGCTCGTCTTAAACTCCTTGGCTCAAGTCATCTGCCTGTCTCAACCTCCCAAAGTGCTGGGATTACAGGCGTAAGCCACTGCATCTGGCTTACCCAAATTTTTAGTTTAGTAGGCAGTTAACTTGGCTGAACTCAAATTCCGAATTTTGCCTCCCCCATGGTGAGTGAACAGCTGGAGCCTCTGTTTATTTTAGCCTTATCTGAACTGCTTGGAGTCTACCCTGTGCATGCAGAGTTGGAGGTCTGCCAGAGACGTGGGTAGCCTCCTGCTAGAGCTGGGAACCAGAGTTGTCAGGTGTGCTATCCTGAGCCAATATATACACATATCTGAATGAATTGGCTCATGTAATTATAGAGGTTGAGAAGTCCCAAGATCTGCAGCTGGCAAGCTGGAGACCTGGGGGAACAAATGATGTAAATTCCAGTCCAAGTCCAAGCCCAAAGACAGAAGCCTAATGTTCCCAGCTCAAAAACAGTCAGCCAGAGAGAACAAATGTTCTATTCAGCCTTTTTGTTGTATTCAGGTCTTCAATGATTGAATAAGGCCCCAAGACATTGGGGAGGGCAATTTGCTTTACTCAGTCAACCTATAGAAGTGTTCATCTCATCCAGAAACACCCTCAGCGTTACACTCAGTATGCTTAACGAAATATCTGAGTATCCCATGGTCCAGTCAAGTTGACACATAAAATGCACAGATAAAATCCAGCCTTTTTTTTTGAGACAGAGTTTCGCTCTTGTCGCCCAGGTTGGAGCACAATGGTGCTATCTCAGGTCACTACAACCTCTGCCTCCCAGGTTCAAGCGATTCTCCTGCCTCAGCCTCCTGTGCAGCTGGGGCTGCAGGCCCGCGCCACCATGCCTGGCTAATTTTTGTATTTTTAGTAGAGACAGGGTTTCACCATTTGGCCAGGCTGGTCTCGAACTCCTGACCTCAAGTGATCCCCCCGCCTCGGCCTCCCAAAGTGCTGGGATTATAGGCGTGAGCCACTGCGCCCAGCTAAAATGCAGACTTTTATGGCAGATGAGTGGAAAGGCAAGGGAAGCTGGTTAAAATGAAGATTCTCAGAATCTACCGGTCACCTGCTGAATCTTTGCCCCAAGAAATCTGTGTTTTTACCAAGTTTCTCAGGCCAGGTGTGGTGGCTCATGCCTGTAATCCCAGCACTTTGGGAAGGTGAGGCAAGTGGATCACCTGAGGTCAGGAGTTCGAAACCAGCCTAGCCAATAGGGCAAAACCCTGTCTCTACTAAAAATACAAAAACTAGCCAGGCATGGTGCTGGGCACCTGTAATCCCAGCTACTTGGAGGCTGAGGCAGGAGAATCACTTGAACCTGGGAGACAGAGTTTGCAGTGAACTGAGATTGTACCACTGTACTAGCCTAGGCAACACAGTGAGACTCCATCACAAAAAAAAAAAGAAGTTTCTCAAAGATTTCTGATTTACATTATAATAGAACTGCTGCTTGAGATTCTGGAAAGATTCATTAAGTTCATTATATATGGACTTAATGCTCAATCTGAAGGATGTTGGAATAATAAGAATAATCATGGGAAACAGTCAGGGTCTTTCTCCTGATGGCATATGGGGCATTTTCAAGTGGGATGGGAATAGTTAATGTGTGATCTAAGTGTTGATCTAATACAGGGCAGAAACCAATATGAGCAATGCTCCAGGGCACAACCCCTTACTCACCCACACCTCAAAATAATTTTACCAACTGTTCAAAGTCCAAGTGACAAAGGGCAGTGCTGGTTGTCATTGTTCTTGGGTGAGTCATACTATACAGTTTACTAATTCCTCTTCCTCCTCAAAGCTGCCTTTTTCCCATCTTCTAGGGGTTGAGGATTGTTTTTTTTAATCACACTCCACAAATGTGAACGTCTTTTTTCTATCACACTACCAGGATCTCTCTTTCTTCTTTCTCTCTAACTGTGCGTGTGTGTGTTTGCACACGCGTGTGTATGTGTGTTTCTGAATTTTGGACAATTTTTATGAAGTTCTATAGAATGTAATTTTTTTGTGTGTGTATGCACGAGGCCAGGTTTTAAAATATATACATTTATTTAATTTTTTAAATATATGTAAAATTGTTAAAGTATCACATACCTACAAAAAGTGTACATGTCAGCCAGGTGTGGTGTCTCACACCTTTAATCCCAGAACTTTGAGAGGCTGAAGCAGGTGGATCATTTGAGGTCAGGAGTTCAAGACCAGCCTGGCCAACATGGCAAAATCCTGTCTCTACTAAAACTACAAAAATTTGCCAGGCGTGGTGGTGCGCACCTGTAGTCCCAGCTACTGGAGAGGCCGAGGCAGCAGAATCACTTGAATCCGGGAAGCAGAGTTTGCAGTGAGCCAAGATTGTGCCACTGCACTCCAGCCTGGAGGACAGAATGAGAGTCTGTCTCAAAAAAAAAAAAAAGTACATATAAGTTTGCAGTTTCATAAATTTTTACAAAATTCATATACATAGAACCAGAATTCAAATCAAGAATCAGAATACTACCGGAATCCTGGAAGACTCACTCATGCTGTTTTCCAGTCATGAATTCCTACCCGGGTAATGTGAGCCAAAAATGAAATTATAAGCTCCTCCCCCAAATGACTGAACAGACCCTTCCTCTCCACCAGGAGGATTTCAAACCGGGGTAGGAGGGTCAGCTATGCCTCATTATACTCTACTCCCATTGGAATTCAGGCACAGCTGGCCAGCATTAACATTAAAACAGAGATCTTATGACTGACAAAGCAGACTCTTTGTAGCAATAAAATACCAAATTCCAACCTGATTCTAGTATAGCATCACATTCAGATAGCAGACCCTGAAAGGAATGAAAATCTTTTGCCCCAGAATATATTTCTTTGACATATTTGTATTTATTATTTTTCCTTTATGTCAGACAGGTAATGTGCCAACATCCTAACGAGGTTTGAGGGTGGCACATCTGATGCATGCATGTGAACGCCCTATCATTACACTCTTGAACTACAAAAGGATCGACTTTGACGTATTTTTTAAATGGCTCTGCAAAGCTGTATTTTGTGGGGGAAATTTACTTTCTATAGAGAATCCCCTTCCCTTTCCAAGTCTTTTTCTGATCCTGAAGAGATTGGCCGAGAGACCAGCACCTTTTAAAGTTCTAAATAGAAAACATTTGCCATCTGTTGCCTCTAAGGGTGGTCACCTGTGAGACTTTATCTACATAATAAGAACCTTGCAAATCTCCACAAGTCCTTATCTTAACCCAAACACTCCTTTCTATTGATTCCAGGTCTCCAGGTAATAACTCTTTCAACCAATTGCCAGTCAGAAAATCTTTGAACCTACCTATCACCTAGAAGCACACTTCCCCCGACTTGAGTTGTGCTGCCTTTATAGATAGAATAAATGTATGCTTCACATGTATTGATTGATGTCTTACGTTTCCCTAAAATGTATAAAACTAGGCTGTAACTGAACCACCTTGGATACATTTCTCAGGACCTCTTGAGACATTTCTCAGTCTCTTGGGCCATGGTCACTCATATTTGGCTCGAAGTAAACCTCTTTAAATATTTTACAGAGTTTGACTTTTTTCGTCAACAGTAACAACTGTTCTAACTTCTAGAATAATAGATTAGTTTTTAGCTGGCAAAACAGCTCACACCTGTAATCCCAGCATTTGGGGAGGTTGAGGTAGAAGGATTCCTTGAGCCCAGGAGTTTGAGACGAGCCTGGGCAACACAGTGAGATCTCATCTCCACAAAAAATTAAAAAAATTAGCAGGGTGTTGTGGTGTGACTGTAGTCCCAGCCACTTGGGAGGCTGAGGCAGGGGGATCACTTGAGCCTAGGAATGCAAGGCTGCAGTGAGCTAAGATCACACCATTGCACTCCAGCCTGGGTGATAGAGTGGGACCCTGTCTCACTCTAGAACTTTAAAAATGGGTTAGTTTTGTCTATTTTTATTTTGTATTTTTATTTTTGAGAGATGGAGTCTTGCTCTGTCACCTAGGATGGAGTTCAGCAGCATGATCGCAGCTCACTGCAACCTCTGCCTCCCAGGTTCAAGCCATTCTCCTGCCTCACCCTCCAAAGTAGCTGGGATTACAGGTGCCTGCCACCATGCCTGGCTAATTTTTGTGTTTTTAGTAGAGACAGGGTTTCACCATGTTGGCCAGGCTAGTCTCGAACTCCCACCCTCAGGTGATCCACCTGCCTCGGCCTCCCAAAGTGTTGGGATTACAGGCATGAGCCACCGTGCCCAACCCAGTTTTGTCTATTGTTAAAGTTTTGACCTTTACATTATACGAGTAGAACTGTAAACTATGTACTCTTTTTTCGTCTGGCTTCTTTTGGTCCTCACATTGTGAGATTCATTCAGGTTGTGGTTTATAGTTCTAGCTTATTCATTCTCATTGCTGCATAGCCTTTCATTATATGGATACACCTTCTTTTTTTTTTTTTTTTTTTTTTTTTTTTTTTAACCAGGACCCTGAACACAGGCCACCATTGTGAAAAGAGAAAGCACAGCCACATGGTTGCAAGGTCAGTCTCCCAAGGAAATGACTAACCAGTTTGCTAGGCTGTCTTGAACAGCAGGCATATAGGGGTCCTACGTCCACATTCTATCTTAAGGTATTCCTCATCATGACAGAACAATACAGAAAGATACACAAAGCACACCAGATTCACTACAGTTTAAGATTAGCCTGAGTAATCCTTTTTTCCATTAATCAAAACTTTACAGAGGAGATAAACAGTGATTTTGTTTTTGTTTTTTATTGTTGTTGTTTGTTTTTTGAGCCAGAGTCTTGCTATGTAGTCCAGGCTGGAGTGCAATGGCATGATCTTGGCTCACTGCAACCTCCACCTCCCGGGTTCAAGCGATTCTCCTGCCTCAGCCTCCCAAGTAGCTGGGACTACAGGCACTTGCCGCCACACCCGGCTAATTTTTTGTATTTTTAGTAGAGACGGGGTTTCACCGTGTTGCCCAGGCTGGTGTCGAACTCCTGAGCTCAGGCAATCCGCCTGCCTCAGCCTCCCAAAGTGCTGGATTACAGGTGTGAGCCACCACGCCCGGTATAAACAGTGATTTTTACCATTCATTTTACCGGTTTGTAGAGAGGGAGCATGCGGCATGTATTGCCTGAGGCATTGCCTGAGGCAGGGTGGGAAAAGCGAAGAGCTCAGGGAGACCAGAGAAAGACCCACCCATGGCTCAAAAGTTCAGGTGGCTGCTTGTCCGTCATGAAGGGATCTTTTCCAGCAGTCCTGTCAGCTCTCAAGTTTCCCCTTTTAGGGAGGAAAAAGCTCCCCATGTCCCATGATTCTGTACCTGCCTAATCCTGTCACCCACAGTCATCAGCAAAGAGTGCAAAGCAGATTATTCCAAAGAGAGTAGCAGTTAACATCCTATAGTGCCAAACCCATTCCTAGCCGAGAAGGACTTTACTGAGAGGGGCCTCTAACCCTCCTAAGTTGGGCCTTGAACCCAAGGTTGGTCAAGTGTCCTTGCCTTTTATTGAGAGGAGCCTTTAACCCTCTTTGTCTTAGGAGAGACCCTTCTAACTTCTTTAAGTTGGGCCTCTCACACAATCCCATTCTTTACCCAGGTACCCCACCAACTTACCCAAAGTCAACCAATCTATTTCCTTTGAGTGAGGGGATTTCATCCCTTCAGGGTTCGCCAGAAAGATGTTACCGGACCCTACCACTTACCCAAAGTTAGCCTTTGTGTCAGGGGTTTCCGCACTATAGTCCCTTCTTTGGTTGCCAACAATATGTTACAATAAAAGGGTCCTGATCCATACCCCAAGAGAGGGCTCTTGGATTTTGTGCCATTAAGAATTCCTAGCAAGTCCCTAGAGTAAAGTGAAAGCAAGTTTATTAGCAAAGTAAAGGAACCAAAGAATGGCTACTCCACAGACAGAGCAGCCCCAAGGGCTGCTGGTTGCCCATTTTTATGGTTATTTTTTGATGATACGCTAAACAAGGGGTAGATTATTCATGCCTCCCCTTTTTAGACCATATCGGGGACTTTCTGATGTTGCCATGGCATTTGTAAACTGTCATGGTGCTAATAGGAGTGTAGCAGTGAGGACGATCATCACCTTCTTGGTTTTGATGGGTTTTGGCCGGCTTCCTTACTGCAACCTGTTTCATCAGCAAAGTCTTTATGACTTGTATCTTGTGCTGGTCTCCTATCTCATCCTGTGACTTAGAACACCTGACTGTCTGGGAATGTAGCCCAGTAGGACTCAGCCTTATTTTACCCAGCCCCTACTCAAGATGGAGTTGCTCTGGTTCAAAGGCCTCTAACCATCATAGATCACTGGAACTTCAAACTCCTGGCCTCGGGTGATCCTTCCATGGTGGCCTCCCAAAGCACTGGGATTAGGAGTGTGGGCCATCATGACCAATCCTACCCATATCTTTTTTTTTTTCTTTTTTGAAACAGAGTTTCACTCTGTTGCCCAAGCTAGAGTGTGGTGGCACAATCTCAGCTCAATGCAGCCTCAACCTCCTGGGTTCAAGCAATTCTCCCACCTCATTCTCCTGAGTAGTTGGGACAATAGTCACCTGCTACCGTGCCCAGCTAATTTTTTTTTTTTTTTTTAGATGGAGTCTCACTCTGTCGCCAGGCTGGAGGACAATGCTGCCATCTCAGCTCACTACAACCTCCGGCGCCCTAGTTCAAGGGATTCTCCTGCCTCAGCCTCCCGAGTAACTGGGATTACAGGCACACACCACCACGCCCAGCTAATTTTTGTATTTTTAGTAGAGATGGGGTTTCACCATGTTGGCCAGGATGGTCTTGATCTCCTGACTTTGTGATCTGCCACCTCGGCCTCCCAGAGTGCTAGGATTACAGGCGTGAGCCACTGCACCCAGACATGCCCAGCTAATTTATTATTTTTTGTAGATACAGGATCTCCCTTTGTTGCCCAGGATGGTCTCAAACTCCTGGGCTCAAGCAGTCGTCCTGCCTCCGCCTCCCAAAGTGCTGGGATTATAGACATGAGCAACCACACCTGGTCCCATTACCTTTTTGTTTGTTGTTTTTGAGATAGGATCTTACTTCATCACTCAGGTTAGTGTGCAGTGATGCGATCATGGCTCACTGTAGCCTCAACCCCCCTGGCTTAAGTGATTCTCCTGCCTCAGCCTCCTGAGTAGCTGGGACTACAGGCACATACTACCATGCCCAGCTAACTTATGCATTTTTTGTACACACACTAATAAATACTACAGGCACACACCACCATGCCCAGCTAACTTACGCATTTTTCGGCCTCTCAAAGTGCTGGGATTACAGGCATGAGCCACTGCACCCAGCCCGAGTAATTACTTTTTAATGATACGTAGTTATGAATGTGTATATGTGCTCACAATATATTAAGTGCAAATTACAGAACTGCATTGTATGCTCTATTTCTGATATATATAAATTAATTTATTTCTTTCAGACAGAGTCTTGCTCTGTTGCCCAGGCTGGAGTGCAATGGTGCAGTCTCAGCTCACTGCAACCTACACCTCCCAGACTCAAGCAATCCTCCCACCTCAGCCTCCCAACACAGCAAAATCAGAGTTTTGCTGTGTTGCCCAGGCTGGTCTCCAACTCCTGAGCTCAAGCGATCCGCCTGCCTCGGCCTCCAGAAGTGTTAGGATTACAGGCATAAGACACTGCACCCAGCCCCCATCCTATTTTTAATGGACATTTGAGTGTCCAGTGTTTGGCTCTTGCCAACAGTGTGAAGCATAGTTTTTATACTGAGTCCTGGTTTTAAGAGGGAGTGTTAAGTATTCAAGTTAAAAAACAAAAAAAAAAAACAAAAAAACAACAAAAAAACACAAAGACTGCTTGTGGCAAATAATAGAAACAAATGAACATTCCACAGATACCTTTGTTCACCCTAAAAATGGCTCCCAGGGTTGGAAGCCCATATGGGAAAGAGGAAAAAAGAAAGAGAGCCCAGAGCCGAGAGTGATTTACAGTTCAGCCTGCCGCCCCTGTTCGCTTCTCCAAGGCAACCCCTTGCCCCTCCTCCTAATTTGGCCTAAATCAGTAGCTTTTCTTTTTTTTTTTTTTTTTTTTTTTGAGACGGAGTCTCACGCTGTTGCCCAGGCTGGAGTGCAGTGGCGCGATCTCGGCTCACTGCAAGCTCCGCCTCCCGGGTTCCCGCCATTCTCCTGCCTCAGCCTCCTGAGTAGCTGGGACTACAGGCGCCCGCCACCGCGCCCGGCTAATTTTTTGTATTTTTAGTAGAGACGGGGTTTCACTGTGGTCTCGATCTCCTGACCTTGTGATCCACCCGCCTCGGCCTCCCAAAGTGCTGGGATTACAGGCTTGAGCCACCGCGCCCGGCCAATCAGTAGCTTTTCAAAACACCTGCTGGGTATCCAGTTTAAGGGCTCTATGATAGATTCATTGTTATGTGGTCAGCGAACCAAGATGGGGGTGGGTCATCTCGTTAGAACGAACAGTTAAAGCCCTGTGAAGTGCTATCCAGAGTTCTGACCTTCCCTACTTGTGTCAGAAAAGGTACAGCGCCATAGAATCAGAGAAGATTTGAGCTGAAAGGGGTCTAAGGGAGAATGTAGGCCAACTCCTCATTTTACAGATGAGGAAACTGAGTCCCAGACAGCTAAAGTGCTCAAGATCACATGCAGAGTCATGGGTTGGGCTGGATGTTGATTTAGAACCACATCTTCAACTTCAGGGGTTTTGTTTTGCTTGTTTTGTTTTTCTTTTACTAGGCTACATTGTAACATGACCTTACCTCTCCATTGCATTTGCAATATGATGCTGGTTGCCTTATTTTCTGACTTCCTCCATTTAGAGTAGTTTTTCTCTGGCTGAAATGTTACTACCCTCTTCTATGACTTCCTCATTCTTGTTTTTGTTTTGCTTTCTATTTTGTCCATCCGTGTGCCATCAATGATATTTATATGGCCTGGATAACAGAGGTGGGAACTCATGTGCTGATATCCCTTAGAAACTAGGAGTTTTCAATAGTCAAGCAATTACAGAGTAATTTCTTTCTTTCTTTCTTTCTTTTAGATGAATTTTGCTCTTGCTGCACAGACTGGAGTACAATGGTATGATATTGGCTCACTGCAACCTCCACCTCCCGGGTTCAAGCAATTCTCCTGCCTCAGTTTCCCAAGTAGCCGGGATTACAGGAATGTGCCACCAGGCCTAATTTTGTATTTTAGTAGAGTCAGGGTTTCACTATGTTGGTCAGGCTGGTCTCAGACTCCTGAGCTCAAGTGATCCTCCTGCCTCAGCCTCCCAAAGTGCTGGGATTACAGGCGTGAGCCACTGCGCCCAGCTGGAGCAATTACTTTTTAGTGATACTTAGTTATGAATGTGTATATGTGCTCATAATATATTGAGTGCAAATTACAGAACTGCATTGTATGCTCTATTTCTGATATATATATATATGTATTTTTTTTAATTAGTTTTTTTTTCAGACAGTCTTGCTCTGTCGCCCAGGCTGGAGTGCAATGGTGCAATCTCGGCTCACTGCAACCTTCCTCCACCTCCCGGACTCAAGCAATCCTCCACCTCAGCCTCCGGAGTAGCTGGGATTACAGGTGCCCGCCGCCATGATTAATTTTTGTGTTTTTAGTAGAGATGGAGTTTCACCACGTTGGCCAGGCTGGTCTCAAGCTCCTGACCTCAAGTGATTCACCTGCCTCAGCCTCCCAAAGTGCTGGGACTACAGGCATGAGCCACCCCGCCCGGCCGAAAGTAAGTTTTAACTGAACTTGGAAGGATCTGATCTTTATCTGAAAGGACTGTTAACCATGGCACCAAGGAGAACCCTACTGATTCTTTTTGCAACTCGAGTTCTTTTTTTTTTTTTTTTTTTTTTTTTTTGAGACAGAGTCTCGCTCTGTCACCCAGGCTGGAGTGCAGTGGCGCGATCTCGGCTCACTGCGAGCTCCGCCTCCCGTGTTCACGCCATTCTCCTGCCTCAGCCTCCCGAGTAGCTGGGACTACAGGCGCCCGCCACCGCGCCCGGCTAATTTTTTGCATTTTTAGTAGAGACGGGGTTTCACCATGTTAGCCAGGATGGTCTCGATCTCCTGACCTTGTGATCCGCCGGCCTCGGCCTCCCAAAGTGCTGGGATTACAGGCGTGAGCCACCGCGCCTGGCAATTCGAGTTCTAATACATTTAAAATATAATTTCTCTGTACACTTTGTAATATTCACTTTTGTTCTCCCCAGTGCCTGACACAATTTGGGCCCAATACACTTTTGGTAAATGAGCAATATGAATAAATGGAACGGAGATCTCACAGTGTGAGAATATCAGCTAACTACAGTAACGGGAAGGGGGCTGGTTTACAAGGTTGATAAAGAGAGATGCATTTTTATTTGTCAGCATCCAGAGGTCCACATGGACAGGGTTTACCTTCTACCTGCTGCTAGGAATACTAGCCTAGTCTCTATGATTTTAAAAATAACCCAAGAGGCGGCCGGGAGTCGTGGCTCATGCCTGTAATCCCAGTACTTTGGGAGGCCAAGGCGGATGGATCATGAGGTCAGGAGATCCAGATGATCCTGGCTAAGACAGTGAAACCCCGTCTCTACTAAAAATGCCAAAAATTAGCCAGGCCTGGTGGCGTGCACCTGTAATCCCAGCTACTTGGGAGGTTGAGGCAGGAGAATCGCTTGAACCCGGGAGGCAGAGGTTGCAGTGAGCTAAGATCATGCCACTGCACTCCAGCCTGGGCGACAGAGCGAGACTCTGTCTCAATAAATAAATAAATAAATAAATAACCCAAGAGGCTATGTTTTAGGTAAATAAAGACATTAGAATTTTCGTATTTTTTCAGACCTGTGCTCTATCCTACACAGCATTCAAATCCAGCAGGATTTATATGCCTGATTCTAAAAGTCTATCTCAAAGTTTAGGAATCAACCCCCATCCTAGTTAACCCATTATGGCTTTATCATCCCTGAACTTATCTAACAACCTACTCTTTTTTTTTGAGACGGCGTTTCGCTCTCATCCCCCACGCTGGAGTGCAATGGCACACTCTCAGCTCACTAAAACCTCCACCTCCCAGGTTCAAGCAATTCTCCTGCCTCAGCCTCCCAAATAGCTGGGATTACAGGCGCTGCCACCACGCCCGGCTAATTTTTGTATTTTTAGTAGAGACGGGGTTTCACCATGTTAGCCAGGCTGGTCTTGAACTCCTGACCTCACATGATCCGCCCACCTCGGCCTCCCAAAGTGCTAGGATTACAGGCATGAGCCACCACACCCAGCCCTAATATCCTAGTCTTATATTTATATTTGTTCTAGAAACAATTTTGGGTGATGTTTTATATTTACTAAAGATAGAAAAAAATCACCCATAACCCGGCTACCCCATCTCAGGAGGTGTAGAGCCATCACTGACCTTTGAATTTGTCGTGAAAACCTGGAAAGATGTCGATCAAGATGTCAATGGTGCCTAAAAGGCATACGATGGAATTTTTTTTTTTTTTTTTTTTTTTGAGATGGAGTCTCGCTCTGTCGCCCAGGCTGGAGTGCAGTGGCCGGATCTCAGCTCACTGCAAGCTCCGCCTCCCGGGTTTGCGCCATTCTCCTGCCTCAGCCTCCCGAGTAGCTGGGACTACAGGCGCCCGCCACGTCGCCCGGCTAGTTTTTTGTAGTTTTTTAGTAGAGACGGGGTTTCACCGTGTTAGCCAGGATGGTCTCGATCTCCTGACCTCGTGATCCGCCCGTCTCGGCCTCCCAAAGTGCTGGGATTATAGGCTTGAGCCACCGCGCCCAGCCGAATTTTTTTTTTTTTTTTTAACTTAGAAAGGCTCAACTTAAAGCTTACATTGGAAAAAGTAAATTATTCTCAATTCAGAGCACAAACCAGTGAAACCTGCCAGTCATCAACAGATGGCATCTTTCACACATTGTACATGCCACAGTCTAAAACAAAATTTGCAAATTGACTATAAGAGTAAACATTTGAGCCCACACACTGCTTTTTATTTTTTCACTCAATGTATATGAATGAGTTTCGAGTATATTCTGGTTACTAGTTTAGGTCCAGTGGATACAGCAATGAACACAACCACCATCAAAGCGTTTATGTAAATTGATGTTTTGGGCAAACATAGACCATAAAAAAGATAAGTGAAATTTTGGTACATTAAATTGCAATAAGAGCTAAGAAGAGAAAACAATGCAGGTAAGTGGTAGGTTAAATTTTAGACTGTGGCCAGGAATAGTGTCACTAAGGTGTCTTTGTGGCCCGAAAAGGTGGCTCACACCTGTAATCCCAACACGTTGGGAGGTTGAGGCGGGAGGATCTCCTGTCCAGGGTTTTGAAACCAGCCTGAGCAACATGGGCAGAATCCACCTGTACAAAAAATAAAAACATTAGCCAGGCATGGTGTCCTGTGCCTATATTTGGGAGGCTGAGGTGGGAAGATCTGCTTGAGCCTAGGAGTCCAAGGCTGCAGTTAGCTGTGATCCTGCCATTGCCCTCCACCCTGGGTGACAGAGTGAGACTCTGTCTCAAAAAAAAAAAAAAAAAAAAAAAAAGAAAGAAATCTTTTGAACAGAGGTAGGAAGGGAGTGAGGGAGCCAGCAATGCAGACTGTAATGAGAAGGGTATCTTGGGCCCAGGGAAGTGGGTGTGAAGAGGCCAGAGTATGCAGATGACTGAAAAGGTCAGTGTGGCTGGAGCTGGGAGAAGGAGGGATTAGAGGAGAAGATGAGTACAGAGAAGGGGGGTGGTGAACTTTAAATGTGGCCTTGTAGATCATTGTAAGGCTTTGGCTTTCACTCTGAATGAGAGTGAAAGCCATTTGAGAGTTGGTTGCAGATATTATGACATTTTATCCCTAAAAACTTCAGCATGCATCTCCTAAAATAAAGACACTCTATGTAGATACTCACTAATAGAAGGTGGCTTTTTAAAAGTTATTATCATTGGCCAAGCGCTGTGGCTTATACCTGTAATCCCAGCACTTTGGGAGACCGAGGCAGGTGGATCACTTGAGGTAAGGAGTTTGAGACCAGTCTGGCCAACATGGCGAAACCCCGTCTCTACTAAAAATACAAAAATTAGCTGGACGTGGTGGCGCGGGCTTGTAATCCAAGCTACTTGGGAGGCTGAGGCAGAATTGCTTGAATCCAGGAGGTGGTGGTTGCAGTGAGCTGAGATCGTGCCACTGCACTCCAGCCTGGGCAACAGGGCAAGACTCCATCTCAAAAATATATATATATATTATTTATTTAGAGATAGAGTGTCACTCTATGATCCAGGCTGGAGTACAGTGGGGCAATCATCACTCACTGCAGCCTCGGCCTCTAGGCTAGTAATCCTCCCACCTCAGCCTCCCAAGTAGCTGGGACCAGACACCTGCCAACACGCCTCGCTAATTTTTTTTTTTTTTAACTTTTTGTAGAGATGGTGTCTCACTGTGTTGTCTGGGCTGGTCTCGAACTCCTGCCCTAAGTGACCCTCCTGCCTCGGCTCCCATACAGGTGTCGGTCCCGATGCCAGACCTGAACATTACTTAATATTCCCGAATCATCTAATATCCACCTTACGTTCAAATTTCCCAAATTGTTATGTAAATAATTTTGGAAATCATATCTGTTGATTAAAGAACGTAAATAAATGCACATGCCTGACACTGCCTTCATACAGTGTTTCCAAGCGCAGATTTCTTTTTTAACTTCACCCCGGAACGCAGCTCAAAGGAAGGCGGTGCAGTTTGCTTAGTGGACAGTAGGGGGCGCCACAAGTCCATTATGCTATTTGCCAGCGTTGGTGATTTCCCTAGTGGAGGAGTGGGTGCCCAGGGTTCTGGGTAATTTTCAGTGTGTCACACAAGACCTGTGATTTCAGGGCGCACTCAGAACCCCACAATGTCACCATTTCTGTAAGGGAGGTCATAAAGACTTCAAAGCAGAATTGACTTTTATTCCATTAAAAGCCAACTCAAGCCACACAGTACTTTTTTGGGATGATTTTCAAAACTGTGCTGTGAAATCAAATTAACAAAAAGCTATAATTCATTGAACTAACCACTTAAAGGAAATGACCCTAATCATTTCTCAAAAGCAAACAGAAATGATTGAGAAATTTTTTTTCTTTAAAATATTACTTTTTTTTTTTTTCTTTTTCTTTTCTTTTTTTTTTTTTGAGATGGAGTCTTGCTCTGTCGCCCAGGCTGGAGTGCAAGTGGCGCGATCTCGGCTCACTGCAAGCTCCGCCTCCCGGGTTCATGCCATTCTCCTGCCTCAGCCTCCCGAGTAGCTGGGACTACAGGCGCCCGCCACCATGCCCGGCTAATTTTTTGTACTTTTAGTAGAGACGAGGTTTCACCGTGTTAGCAAGGATGGTCTCCATCTCCTGACCTCTTGATCCGCTCACTTCGGCCTCCCAAAGGGCTGGGATTACAGGCGTGAGCACCGCACCTGGCCTTGGCATTCCTTTTTTTTTTTTTTTTTTGAGATGGAGCCTCATTCCGTCACCCAGGCTGGAGTGCAGTCGCAAGATCTTGGCTGACTGCAACCTCCACCTCCTGGGTTCAAGCGATTCTTGTGCTTCAGCTGTAGCTGAACTTGTACTTCAGAGTAGCTGGGGACTATAGGTGCATGCCACCACACCCAGCTAATTTTTGTATTTAATACAAAATGGTTTCACCATGTTGGCCAGGCTGGTCTTGAACTCCTGAACTCAAATGATCTACTGGCTTTAGCCTTTCAAAGTGCTGGGATTACAGAAGTGAGCCACCATGCCCAGCCTGTTTGTGTGTGTGTGTGTGTGTGTGTGTGTGTGTGTGTGTGTGTGTGTGTGTTTCTTGAGATGGAGTCTCACTCTGTCGCCCAGGCTGGAATGCAGTGGCATGATCTCTGCTCATTGCAACCTCTGCCTCCCAGGTTCAAGAGTTCCTCCTGCCTCAGCCTCCTGAGTAGCTGGGACTACAAGCACACACCATCATGCCCAGCTAATTTTTGTGTTTTTAGAAGAGACAGGGTTTCACTATGTTGGTCAGGCTGGTCTCAAACTCTTGACCTCGTGATCTGCCCACCAGACCTCCCAAAGTGCTGGGATTAAAGGCGTGAGCCACCAAGCCCGGCCTGTTTGTTTATTTGAGATGGGGTCTCTGTTGCCCAGGCTGGACTTGGTTCACTGCAGCCCCAATCTCCCAAGTTCAGGTGATCCTGCCACCTCAGCCTCCCTAGTAGCTGGCACTACAGGTGTGTGCCACCAACCTGGCTCATTTTTTGTATTTTTGGTAGAGATGGGGTTTCACTATGTTGTCCAGTCCTGTCTCGAACTCCTGGGCTCAAGCCTGCTTCAGTCTCCCAAAGTGCTGAGATTACAGCGTGAGCCACCAAGCCTGGCCTGATATCTGACATTTGTTATAATTTGCATAGGTCTTAACCTGGCTTGTTCCTTCATTGCCTGCGTTTCATATATTTTTCTTTCTCAATTTTCTCCCCCCACCTCCATTCCCCTGCTTTTTTTTTTCGTAATTGAAGTGCATCCTCAAGGAACTTCATTAAGAAAGAGTATGTAGTAAGTAAACATGCTAAGTCCTAGTAGTTTGAAAATGTCATTATCTGCCTTTACTTTTGCTACCTGGTTTAAATGATAAGGAATTCTAGGTCCTAAAAAATTATACACGGCATTTTGAAAATCTCAGTGTTTAGCATCCTATTTTCAGTCCCTTTCTCTGTTTTCCTCTCCCCTGATATAGACTCCAGTCCACACCCTGTCTGGGCAGAGAAGTCTCACTCCTCCAGAGTCCCCTCCCACGCATAACCCCTTACTCCACTCCCTCTGTCTACAATTCATGTTCTCTTTTCATCTCCCAGAAATGTGTTGAAATCTGTCGACGACTGATGCCCAAATCATGCCTCATCATCTTTTTGACTATGGATTTATACTCTTTTAAATTCTTTATTGCTTCATTAGTATCTTGAGAAAGAAGACTGACAAACCTACAGGCTAAGTTTACCTTCTTGAATTGGAATTTGTTTTATATAAATGTGGGTTGTTGAGGGTTTTTTTTTTTTTTTTGCCTTTTTGTTTTCATAAATACAAGTACTGTGTTTAACTCTTTCGCTAAATACACAGAAACTATTGCTACCATGTTTACATAGCAGTTTTGCAAACTTAACTAGGTCCCTTGAATATTTGGGAATTACAGTACTAACATACTAACTGATGGTTAAAGGTGAAAAAGA
The DNA here is from genome assembly GCF_037993035.2 of Macaca fascicularis. NCBI lineage: Eukaryota > Metazoa > Chordata > Mammalia > Primates > Cercopithecidae > Macaca > Macaca fascicularis. The sequence continues at coordinate 80,747,018 of NC_088380.1, read as the reverse complement.
GGAATATAAAGGGTCTATACTTACTGTAAGTTAGAGGCTACAACCCAAATTATTTTTCAGAGCAAGCATTTATTAATCCACAGCTTCCTGGAGCTGTACTCTGTATAGAAAAATTATTATTCCTATTCCTAACAAGTTTCCAAGAGAAGGACAGATACAAGCATTTATATCACCAAGTAGAGAGCAACCTCAGTGAGAAATAAAGAATGTCAATTAGCAAAGTCATTATGATTCACAGCCCCTTTTTTGTTTTTTTTTAATATCATTTCAACTTTTTTTTTAGATTTAGGGAGTATGTGTGCAGGTTTGTTCCAAGGGTAGATTGCATAATGCTGAGGTCTGGAGTACAATTGATCCCCTCATGAAGTTAGTGAGCATAGTACCCAATAGTGTTTTGTTTTGTTTTGTTTTTCTTTTTTCTTTTCTTTTCTTTTCTTTTTTTTTTTTTTTTTTTTTTTTTTGAGACAGAGTCTCACTCTGTCACCCAGGCTGGAGTTCAATGGCACAATCTCGGCTCACTGCAACCTCCGCCTCCCGGGCTTAAGCGATTCTCATGCCTCAGCCTCCTGAGTATCTGGGCCTACAGTCACGTGCCACCATGCCCGGCTAATTTTTGTATTTTCTGTAGAGATGGGGTTTCCCCATGTTGGCCAGGCTGGTCTTGAACTCCTGACCTCAGGTGATCCGCCTGCCTAGGCCTCCCAAAGTGTTGGGATTACAGGCGTGAGCCACCGTGCCCAGCCTCAGTAGTTCATTTTTTCACCTTTTCTCTCTCCCTACCTCCCACCCAGTAGTTCCCAGCGTCTATTGTTCCTGTCTTTATGTCCATGTGTACCCAATGTTTAGCTCCCACTTATAAGTGAGAGCATGTGTTATTTGGTTTTCTGTTCCTGCATTAATTCGCTTAGGATAATAGCCTTCAGCTTCCTCCATGTTGCTGCAAAGGACATGATCTCTTATGGCTGTATCTCTTATATACACATATACTATATGTGTATATAAAAAAGAATAAGATCATACATGTACCACATATACACAATACTATATGTGTATTTGTAGCACATTTTCTTTATCCAGTCCACGGTTGATGGGCACCTAGGTTGAGTCCATGTTTTTGCTATTGTGAATCATGCTGTGATGAACATACGAGTGCATGTGTCTTTATGGAAGAACGATTTATTTTCTTCTGGATATATCCCCAGTAATGGGATTGCTGGGTTGAATGGTAGTTCTAAGTTCTTTGAGAAATCTCCAAACTTTTTTCCATAGTGACAACTAATTTACATCCCCACTAATAGTGTATAAGCATTCTCTTTTCTACATAGCCATGCCAGCAGAACTTTTCTTTTTTTTTTTTAAGACAGAGTCTCACTTTTGTTGCCTAGGCTAGAGTGCAATGACGCGAGCTCAGCTCACCACAACCTCCACCTCCCAGGTTCAAGCGATTCTCCTGCCTCAGCCTCCCGAGTAGCTGGGATCACAGGCATGTGCCACCACACCTGGCTAATTTTGTCTTTTTAGTAAAGATGGGTTTTTTCCATGTTCTTCAGGCTGGTCTTGAACTCCTGACCTCAGGTGACCACCTGCCTCTGCTTCCCAAAGTATTGGGATTACAGGCATGAGCCACTGCGCACGGCCATTTTATGACTTTTAAATAACAGCCATTCTGACTGGGGTGAGATAGTATCTCATTGCACTTTTAATTTGCATTTCTCTGATTATTCGTGATATTGAGCATTATTTTTTCATGTTTGTTGGCTCCTTGTGTGTCTTCTTTTGAGAAATGTCTGTTCATGTCCTTTGCCCACCTTTTTTTTTTTTTCGAGACAGAGTCTCACTCACTCTGTTGCTCAGGCTGGAGTGCAGTGGTGTGATCTTGGCTGATTGTAACCTCCACCTCCTGTGTTCAAGTGCTTCTCCCACCTCTGCCTCCCCAGTAGCTCAGATTATAAGTGTGCACCACCATGCGCGGCTAACTTTTGTATTTTTAGTAGAGACAGGGTTTTCCCATGTTGGCCAGGCTAGTCTCAAACTCCTGACCTCAAGTGATCCACCTGCCTAGGCCTCCCAAAGTGCTGGGATCACAGGCACGTGCCACAGTGCCCAGTTCTTTGCGCACATTTTTTTTTTTTTTTTTTTTTTGAGACAGACTTTCACTCTTGTTGCCTAGGCTGGAGTGCAATGGTGTGATCTTGGCTCACCGCAACCTCTGCCTCCTGGGTTCAAGAGATTCTCCTGCCTCAGCCTTCCGAGTAGCTGGGATTACAAGCATGCGCCACCATGCCCTTGCCCACTTTTTAATGGGGTTGGCTTGTTGAATTACATTCCTTATAGATTGTGTTTTTGTTTTTTTGAAACAGGGTCCTGCTCTGCCACCCAGGCTGGGGAGCAGTGGCACGATCATAGCTTACTGCAGCCTCAAACTCCTGAGCTCAAGCGATCTTGCTGCCTCAGCCTCCCAACTAGCTGGGACTACAGGCATGTGCCACCACGCTTGGCTCCTTATAGATTTTGGATATTAGACCTTTGTCAGATGTATAGTTTGCAAATATTTCCTCTCTTTCTTTAGGTTGGCTGTTTACTCTGTTGATAGATTCTCTTGCTGTGTAGAAGCTCTTTAGTGTAATTAGGCTCCACTTGTTAATTTTTGTTGCTATTGCTTGAGGACTTAGTCATAAATTCTTCCCCAAGACCAATGTTCAGAATGGTGTTTCCTAGGTTTTCTTCTAGGATTCCTATAGTTTGAGGTCTTACATTTAGATTTTTAATCCACCATGAATTAATTTTTGTGTGTAATGAATTGTAGAGGTCTAGTTTCATTTTTCTGCATATTGCTAGCTGGCTATCTCAGCACTGTTTATTGAATAAGGAATCCTTCCTCGTTATTTATTTTTATTGACACTGCTGAAGATCACATGGCTGTAGATGTGTGGCTTCATTTCTGGGTTCTCTCTTCTGTTCCATTGGTCTGTATATACTGTTTCTGTACCAGTACCATGCTGTTTTGGTTACTGTAACCTTATAGTATATGATGTCAGGTAATGTGATGCCTCCAGCTTTATTCTTTTTGCTTAGGATATTGCTTTAACTATTCAGGCTTTTCTGATTCCATATGAATTTTAGAATAGTTTTTTTCTAATTCTGTGAAAAATGATGTTGGTAGTTTGATAGGAATAGCGCTGAAATCGTGAATTGCTTTGGGCAGTATGGACATTTAAATGCTATTAATTGTTCCAATCCATGAGCATGGAATGTTTTTCCATTTGTTTGTGTCATCTCTGATTTCTTTCAGCAGTGTTTTGTAGTTCTCTTGATAGAGAGCTCTCACCTTGATTAGATGTATTCCTAGGTATTTTGTGTGTGTGTGGCTATTGTAAATAGGATTGCATTCTTGATTTGGCTCTCAGCTTGAACATTATTGGTGTATAGAAATGCTACTGATTTTTGTACATTGATTTTGTATCCTGAAACTTTACTGATGTTGCTTATCAGTTCTAGGAGCCTTTTGGCAGTCTTTAGGATTCTCTAGGTATGTAATCATATCATCAATGAAGAAAGATAGTTTGACTTCTTTTCCTATTTGGATGCTTTTATTTTATTGCCTGTTTGCCCTGCATAGGCCCCTTTCATTGTCAAGTCTAATAATATGTTTATGTGAACAAAAGTCTGTCTTAATAAGATAGTTATGACCATAAAAGAAGGACAGTATTACTCAGGAGGCTGAGGCAGGAGAACGGCTTGAATCTGGGAGGCAGAGGTTGCAGTGAGTTGAGATAGTGCTACTGCACGCCAGCCTGGGTGACAAAGCAAGACTCTGTCTTCAAAAAAATAAGAAAAACAAATGACAATGTTACTTGGGAGGCTGAGGCAGGAGAATCACTTGAACCCAGGAGGCAGAGGTTGCAGTGAGCCAAGATCGTGCCACTGCACTCCAGCCTGGGTGAAAGAATGAGACTCTGTCTCTAAAAAAAAAAAAAAAAGAAAAAGAATGACAATGTTTAGTCTTCCAGAGTTATGTATAAATTTTATGTATCTTACCTCCCTTTAAAGACTGATGATTAGTTGGTGTTTTCATATTATTTAGGCACGGAATATTATTTGAGATCAATGATAGTTGGTCTTTACATCACAGCTGTAAGTAATATAAGAACTATAAATATTATAAGATCCATAGATCTATGGGCTAACAGATCATTTCTGATGTATTTACTTTTTGGTCAGTTATTATCTAACTTTTGTAGGGTGCCTACTTTATGCTTTGCAGTTTTTGTTTTTTGTGAGGTTTTTGTATTTTTTGTAGAGATGGGGTTTCGCCATGTTGGCCAGGCTGGTCTCGAACTCCTGGCCTCAAGTGATCTGCCCACCTCAGCCTCCCAAAGTGTTGGGATTACAGGCGTGAACCACGGCACCCAGCCTATGCTTTGCATTTTGATCGAATTATTAGACAATATTAAACCAAATAAGACCCTGCCCTCAGGAGTTTACTTTGATCTCTTTGAATTTTTTCCTGATATATTTTGGTTTTTTTAAGTGTTCATTGTGACTTAGAGTTGATTTCATGACTCACTAATGAGTCATACATATAATGTGAAAAACACTGATAAAGAGACATTTGTGCCTTCTGCTGTGTTGGTGACTTCAGTATGTCTGCTCGATCATGAAAGAAACTAGCTGGTCTGTTAGACAGATGGATTGTACAGAAACTTCTTGAAGTGGTGTGAATATATCTTAGATTTTCATTTCAGATAGTTTTGATGGCAAGAGTTTTTAAGAGTGCCAGTTATGGACTGAACTAGTGAAGATCCAATGAGGTTTTTCCATGGCTAGCTCAGGTTGGAGCTGACTCTCTCTCTCTCTCTCTCTCATATATGTGTGTGTGTGTGTGTGTGTATATATATATATATATATATATATATTTTTTTTTTTTTTTTGAGACAGAGTTCCACTTTTGTTGCCCATGCTGGAGTGCAATGGCACCATCATCTTGGCTCACCGCAACCTCCGCCTCCTGGGTTCAAGTGATTCTCCTGCCTCAGCCTCCCAAGTAGCTGGGATTACAGGCATGCGCCAACACTCCCGGCTAATTTTGTATTTTTAGTAGAGACAGGGTTTCTCCATGTTGGTCAGGCTGGTCTCGAACTCCTGACCTCAGGTCATCTGCCTGCCTCTGCCTCTGAAAGTGCTGGGATTATAGGTGTGAGCCACAGCACCTGGCCTGACAATATATTTTTATGGAATTTTCTTGGAATGTATCTTTTACCTCCAGCCCAATTGCCACAACCTGGCAGGTCCAGCACTGCAAACTTCACATCTCACCCATGGAGAGGCAGTTCAACTCACCCCACATTCCCTCTGCAACACCACTTCTGGCCTCTGATCCTCCAATTATAGCGGTGGTCTATGGATGAACTGGCAGAGGTTTGCTACTTTTCGGTAAGAATATCTGAATATTGTGTTATGATAATTATATATATTTGTTTGTATGTTTGAAATAGAGTTTCACCCTTGTTGCCCAGGCTGGAGTGCCATGGCATGATCTCAGCTCACCACAACCTCCACCTCCCAGTTCAAGCGATTCTCCTGCCTTGGCCTCCCAAGTAGCTGAGACTACAGGCATATGCCACCACGCCCGGCTAACTTTTTGTATTTTTGGTAGAGACAAGGTTTCACCATGTTGGCCAGGCTAGTCTCAAGCCCCTGACCTCAGGTGATCCACCCACCTCGGCCTCCCAAAGCGTTGAGATTACAGGCGTGAGCCACTGCGCCCTGCCCGTCTCCTGTCTTTTCAACTGGTAGTTAGATAGGGATGCAACTTTTGCTTGAAGAAGATAGAGACCCAGGACTCTGTATCCCCTTCCTGAGAGCCTGACAGAGGCCTCCAAAAGGTTAGACTCACACCCTGTACAACCTCAAGTCCATGCCATATCAGGGGCCAAAGTCAAGCCACTGCTTCTCCAGAGCAAGCCAGCTCATTCAAATGCTAAGTAAATGTTCCCTAAAATAAACTGACACCAAGAATGAGATTCTTTCCTAAGTTAGGTCATCTGAAGAGTGGTTTATTAAAAACCATGTGAACTCTGACTTGAACGAATGACCTTCTGAATAATATGCAGTTTGTGGGATGGAAACTCATTGCTTTAAACATGAATCTTGGCATAGTTTTCTGTGTTAACGGTATTTTTGCTTGGCCTGAGTCTGTAAGATGTGCAGCTAGAAACATTGTTTATCCTGTTACAAATCAGGTAGAGAGTGACTGAGAACTCAGGAGATCAGTTCCAAACAAATCTGAACAGTAGCTGGACACAGTACTCCTTGTGGATGTCACAAAGTGGATCTGATCTTACATTCTTTTGATGCTTTGTTATTTCTTTGTTCTACAAAGAAATAGACACCATGAGAGTTTACCAAGTACAAAGTATGTGAAGTGTTACACAAAACTAAACTTTCAGAACAGACCAATAACAAGTAACGAGATTGAACCAGTAATAAAAATCTCCCATGAAAGAAAAGACCAGGAACTTCTACCAAACATTTAAAGAATAACTAAAATCAATATTTCTCAAACTCTTCCAAAAAATTAAAGAGGAGGGAATATTTCCAAACTTACTTTACGGGCATTACCCTGATACCAAAGCCAGCCAAAGATAATAAAAGAAGAGAAAATTACAGGTCAATATCCCTCATGAACATAGAACAAATCAGAACATGAACATACTGCAAATCAGATTCAACAGCACATTAAAAGAATCGTTTGACCGGGTGCAGTGGCACATGCCTGTAGTGCTAGCTAATTAGTAGTGCTGGCTAATTTGGAGGCTGAGGTGGGAGAACAGCTTAAACTCAGGAGTTCAAGGGCAGCCTGGGCAACATAACAAGACCCTCATCTCTAAAAAAAAAAAATAGTTCACTATGATCAAGTGAAATGTATCCCTGGAATGCAAGGATGGTTAAACGTATGTAAATTAATAAATGTAATATGTTACACTGCATTAACAGAATGAAGGATAAAAACCATATAATCTTGTCGATAGATGCAGAAACAATGTTTGACAACATCCAACATCCTTTCATAATAAAAGAATTCTTAACAAATAGGTATAGAAGGAATGTACTTCAATACAATAAAGTCCATATATGACAAGTTCACAGTTAACATCATATTCAGTGGTAAAAGGTAGAAAGCCATTCCTCTAAGATCAAAAACTAGAGAAAGATGCCCATTCTTGTCACTTCTATTCAACACAGTACTGGAGGTCCTAGCAAGAGCAATTAAATAAGAGAAAGAAACAAGAGGCATCCAAATCAGAAGGAAGAAGTAAAATTGCCTGTTTGCAAATAACATGGTCTTATATATAGAAAACCCTAAAACATCATGTTATACCCCATAAATATAAAAAATGTTTGTTGATTAGAAAATATATAGTAATAATTTTTAAAACCCCAAATCATAAAAACTAAATCTATAGACCCAGGTCTTATCTGTTAGGAATTTATAGTTCCAACTCAACAGAAGTTGCTATTCTCCTTCCTTCCCTCTCTCACCCTTTTTTCTTTCCTTCCTTCCTTCAAGATAATTTTACGAAGTCTGAGAGGAAGCATGAAGAAGATAAAATAAGTCATATTCTTTATTGGGTGTTTTTTTTGTTTTTTGACAGGTCTCTCTCTGTTCCCCAGGACGGAATGCAGTGGTATGATAATGGCTCACTACAATCTCCACCTCCTGGGCTCAAGCAATCCTCCCACCTCAGCCTCCCATGTAGCTGAGAATATGCACGCATACTACCAGACCCAGCTAATTTTTGTATTTTTTGTAGAGACAAGGTTTCGCCATGTTGCCCAGGCTGGTCTCGAACTCCTGACCTCAGGTGATACACCTGTGTTGGCCTCCCAAAGTATTGGGATTACAGGCATGAGCCACTGTGCCTGGCCGAAAGTGTCATTTAAAAATACCATTTTAAAAAGGCTTTGGAAAAGCAATTCTGGTAGAAATCCTGTTGTTAGCATGAAGGTGGGTTAGCTTCTCTGTAAACAGGCCCAGTTTTATTTACAAGACAAACATGGAACACAGCAAATGTCAGAACAAAGCCAGGAGACATGTCGCCACTGGCCCTATCTCTCACTAATTGTATATTTGTTGCCTTGAATTGTTAAAATCCACCCCTACCACTTCCTGTCAAGGAGGACTGTGCCCTAGATGGTGACTGAGGTCACTCATCTCTCTACATCCTGCAAATACATGCAAGGCAGGATTCTGAGAGAGACTGACTGCTGACCCTCTGGTGGAGACATTAATACCACTACTGTTCTCAGTTGCTGCTGGAGAAGGCAGTCCATGAGCTGCAGAGGGGAGAAAGCAAAGAACTGAGGGCAGTGATAATGCTTGCCACCAGGTACCCATGAAGCTGAACCCAAATTTTTCACTCTGACCCTCATGCCTCACTTTTCTCTTTGTTTGGAATTAATGAAAATACCTGCTTATGTCTTCATTCAGCATAGCTCCTGTCTCTGTCTTCAGGTTTGTGGGGCACCAAGATATGGAAATCCTTGGCCTTGCTGTGCTTATTTGAAGCCAAGAGGCTTGAAGACAATCACGACTGTAGCTGGATTCAATCTTCTAAAAGATGAAACTGGAAAAAACTGCAAAAACACAGCCTTTACAGCCACATATGCAACATCTGGAGAAAAAGAGGACATCTCTTTCTCCTAAAATAAGTGGGGGTCCTTCCCAGAAGTTTTTAGGACACCTCTCCAGTGTCTCATTGGCCTGAATTAGGACACATCCCCATTCCTGGATAACCAATGGGCCAGGGGTTGGATTTCTCTTAGGTTTATCAGGCCCATTCCTGCATTTGGGGATGAGGTCAGCCTTCCTTGAAATACACAGGCTGTGTGGGGAGGAGATAACTTCAAAACACTTGCTAAAAATTAGAGTACTGTTAGGAAGAGAAAAGAGAAGAATGGGTGTTGGCTTGGTGACCAAAAATATCCACCATAACTTTCTTAGATATCCTTTCAGGATTTCTTTCTTTCTTTCTTTTTGAGATGGAGTCTCACTCTGTAACCTAGGCTGGAGTGCAGTGTAGTGATCTTGGCTCACTGCAACCTCTGCCTCCCAGGTTCAAGCGATCCTCCCACCTCAGCCTCCTAAAGTAGCTGGGATTACAGGCACACACCACTATGCCCAGCTAATTTTTTTGTATTTTTAGTAGAGATGACGTTTCACCATGTTGGCCAGGCTGGTCTGTTTATTTTTAAGCAGTCTCACTTTGTCACCCAGACTAGATTCTAGATTGCCCCAGCACAATCACAGCTCACTGCAGCCTCTCTTCTGGGGCTCAAGAGATCCTCCCATCTCAGCCTCTTGAGTAGCTGGGACACAGGTGTGCATCACCACACCCAGCTAATTAAAAATATTTTTAGATTAGAAATACTAGTCAGGCTCTCACTATGTTGGCCAGACTGGTCTCGAACTCCTGGGCTCAAGTGATCCTTCCACCTAAGCCTCCCAAAGTGCTGGGATTACAGGCATGAGCCACCATGCCTGGCCCTTTTCAGGAAATTTTATCTGGTGTTGCTTATTCTATCATGCACTGTATTAGTCTGTTTTCATGCTGCTGATAAAGACATACCAGAGACTGGGCAATTTACAAAGGAAAGAGGTTTAATTAGACTTACAGTTCCACGTGGCTGGGGAAGCCTCACAGTCATGGCGGAGGGCAAGGAAGAGCAAGTCACATTGTACGTGGATGGTGGCAGGCAAAAAATGAGAGAACTTATGCAGGGAGACTCCTGGTTTTCTGTTGGTTAATTTGTTTTGTTTAAGACGGAGTCTCACTCTGTCACCAGGCTGGAGTGCAGTGGCACGATCTTGGCTCACTGCAACCTCCGCCTCCCAGGTTCAAGTGATTCTCCTGCTTCAGCCTCCCTACCTGGGATTACAGGTGCCTGCCACCATGCCCAGCTAATGTTTTGTATGTTTAGTAGAGATGGGATTTCACCATGTTGGCAAGGCTGGTCTCAAACTCCTGACTTCAGTTGATCCACCCGCCTCGGCCTCCCAAAGTGCTAGGATTACAGGCGTGAGTCACCGCGCCTGGCAAGACTCCTGTTTTGAAAACCATCAGATGTCATAAGACCTATTCACTATCACAAGAACAGATGGGAAAGACCTGCCCCACGATTCAATTACCTCCCACTGGGTCCCTCCCACAACACGTGGAAATTCAAGATGAGATTCCGGTGGGGACACAGCCAAACCATATCATTCACTAACAGTAATGATAGCAATATTTATTGTGTTTCACCATCTGCCAGGTGCTGTGCTAAGGTTTTACAGATATCTTCTCATTTTAATCCTTAAAACAGTGTGGCAGGTACAGGTACTATGTCCTTCTCATTTTACAAATTAGAAAACCAAGGGTCAAGGAAGTTCAGTGGCTCACCTGAAGACACAGAACTAGTCAAGATGGAGATGAAATTCAAAGTGTGGACCCTGTGGGTGCAGTGAATGTTTAACCATGACTCCTACCGCCTCTCATGTGTACCACACCTATCACGCCAGACAGCTTGTTGGCTTCTTCTCTGCTACTGACCTTTACATCAACTCCCTTTGGTAAACCACTCCTGTAGCCACAGTGGACCCTTGTCATAGCCCCGCACAGCTCCACTTCTGACACCTGGCACTCTTCCTTTTGCCTTCTTTTTTTTCCAGACGGAATCTTGCTCTGTTGCCCAGGCTGGAGTGTGGTGGCATGATCTCAGCTCACTGCAACTTTCACCTCCCAGGTCCAAGAAATTCTGCCTCAGCCTCCCAAGTAGCTGGGATTACAGGCATGCGCCACCACGCCCGACTAGTTTTTTTGTATTTTTAGTAGAGAGGAGGTTTCACCACATTGACCAGGCTGGTTTTGAACTCCTGACTAGTCAGGAGGCTGAGGCAGGAGAATTGCTTGAACCTGGGAGGCAAAGGTTGCAGTGAGCTGAGATCACACCACTGGACTCCAGCCTGAGTGACAGAGTGAGACTTTGTCTGATAAATAAATAAATAAAAGCCAGGAGAGCAGCTCCTGCACGAGGTCACTCATCCTTGCATCTGGGCTGATGGTGAGAGGTAAGGCTGGGAACCAAAAGAGGCATTGGGAGAGGTCACAGAACCTGAAAAGCTGATAATCAGGAGGACGGAACAAGAGAGAGGGCTGCGGGCTGAGACACTTTCCAGGGCTCAGGCTTGTGTGGGCAGCTTCACCTGAGGCCAGGAGCAAAGCAGGTAACCCATCCTCAGGCTGAAGCGCCATTTATTCTGGGTTTTTGTCTTTTAGCAACAGTCCTCCTCCTGATTTTCCCACTTCTTCAATACTCCCTCTTTTTCTGGTCTTCATTCTTTTTCCACCCACAAACCTGTTCAGAGCTTTTGCATCCTAAGCTACACAGCAATCTGAACTCATCTCTGTCTTTTCCCAGCACCTCCTCACCATCCCTCCAGTTCCAGCACCTGGAGCTGCTGACATTCTTAGCTTCCTCTCAGCCAGACCTCTCCATTCCTACCTCCCATGCTGCTGCTCTCAAAGGTGCTGACGGTGTCACACCTGGTGTCCCCTGGTGCAATCCAATGTCCTTGCCTGGCAGTCATCCTATCTGAGCCCTCTAGAGTATGTGACCGCTTCTCTTGGAAACTTGTCTCCCTTGGTCCTTACCATACCCTTTCTTCTGGTTTTCCTCCTTCCTCAAGGACTATGGGTTCCCTTTAGGACTCTCCTTTCTCTTCTACTGACCCTTAACTACAAATGTCCTCTTAAATTCTGGCCCTGATATTCTACTCTTTTTGCTCCGCGTTCTTTCCCCATGCAATCACATCACCTCCGTGGTTTTAGCCGTGTGCTGATGAACCCCCGAAATCTATTACTTTCAGCCCCAGGGTTGGGACCAGGATGTAAAATTTAAGGGAGTGCTAAAAAGATTGAGTAATAACAATAACTAATATGTTAATATAATATTGGAAAAAATGAAAAGTAATGCAAGAAAAATCTGTGATGAACAAAATATCAGAATTTTCAGCCAGGCACAGTGGCTCATACCTGTAATCCCAGCACATTGGGAGGCCGAGGCAGGCAGATCACGAGGTCAGGAGTTCAAGATCAACCTGGCCAACATGGTAAAACCTTGTCTCTATTAAAAATACAAAAAAATTAGGCATGGTGGCATGTACCTGTTGTACCAGCTACTCAGGAGGCTGAGGCAGGAGAATCACTTGAACCTAGGAGGTGGAGTTGCAGTGAGCTGAGATTGCACCACCACACTCCAGCCCGGGTGACAGGACGAGACTCTGTTTCAAAATAAATAAATAAATAAATAAATAAATAAATAAATAAATAAATAAATACGAATTTTCAGTAACAACAGGACTAATAACAGTGCTGCACAGAGCCATATTGGAGCCTGCCCAAAATGAAAAAATCAAGATTTTTTTTTTTCTTTTTGGAGACGGAGTCATGCTCTGTCACCCAGGCTAGAGTGCGGTGGCATGATCTTGGCTCACTGTAACCTCCACCTCTTAGGTTCAAGAAATTCTCCTCTCTCAGCCTCCTGATAGTTGGGATTACAGGTCCCCACTGCCACGCCCAGCCAATTTTTGTATTTTTAGTAGAGACGGGGTTTCACCACTTGGCCAGGCTGGTCTTGAACTCCTGACCTCAAGTGATCCTCCCACCTCAGCCTCCCAAAGTGCTGGGATTACAGGTGTGAGCCACCACACCCAGCTAATTTTTGTATTTTTAGTAGAGACGGGGTTTCACCATATTGGCAGGCTGGTCTTGAACTCCTGATCTTGTGATCCACCTGCCTCAGCCTCCCAAAGTGCTGAAATTAAAAGCGTGAGCCACCATGTCCAACCTAATATTATTAATTATATATTAATTATAATTAATTATATATAAACATTGATATATGTTTATATTTATTTATATGTTTATATATTTATAAATATATTTGTTTATTTATTACCATATCAATATTACTGATATGTTTATAATATTAATTATATTAATATTAATTATATAATAATGTTTATATATTAGGTATAAATACAAATATATATTATATATACATATATATTTCAGACAGATTCTTGCTCTGTCACCCAGGCTGGAGTGCTGCAGTGCAGTGGCTCACAGCTGTGATCATGGACCTCCCTGGCTCACGCAATCCCCCTACCTCAGCCTCTCAAGTAGCTGGGACTACAGGTGCACACCACCAGGCCCAGCTAATTACTTTTTATTTTTAGTAGAAATGAGGTTTCCCTGTGTTGCCAGACTGGTCTCAAACATCTGAACTCAAGCGATTCCCCTGCCTTGGCCTCCCAAAGTGCTGAGATTAGAGGCCTGAGCCACCACACCTGGCCTGAAAAGTATCTTTAATCTCTAAATAGAAGTTTGTAATACACTGTCCTATTTGATAATTTGCTACCCTGGTAATGTTATAATTGATGTCTCCATTTTCCTAAATTGTCTATATAACTGAGGCAGGAGAATGGGGTCTGGAGACAGGGAACCTAGGGCTGTTTCAAGTCTACTTCCTAGAACTAAATTGAAAGGAAAACCCTAACTTTCCACGCCTAAGTAGCAAAATGACCTACTGCCTTTGTAAACCCTCACCTTTTTAGCGTCCAGTTGCCCAGTTGCCACAGATGGGAAATTGGCTGGCGGCAACAAATCAGACTGATTGCAGGTCCAGTCTTGGTTTGCAACTTTGTAACTTCGCTCCAGCCTCTGAATGGTTGCAGTCCACAATCAGACTGATTTCTGACAGAGTCTTTGTTTGCATAGAAGTATAACTTTGTAACTTCACCCTAGCCTCTGACTAGCTGCTTTCTGCAACCAATCAGATATTTGCACAGGAGTGTGACCTTTGTAAACATTTCAGCCTCTGGTTGGCTGCCTTCTGCAACCAATCAGATTGATTGTGGGCTATCACTTTATTTACATGAGGTGAGCATGAAGTGGCCAATGGGAAACTTCTAGAGGGTATTTGGACCCAAGAAGATTCTGCATCCGGGCCCTTGAGCTGCTGCTCGGCGTGCTCCCACCTTGTGGAGTGTGCTTTCATTTTCAATAAATTCCTGCTTTTGTTCTTTTGTTGCTTCACTCTTTCTTTGCTTTGTTAGGCGTTTTGTCCAATTCTTTGTTCAAGATGCCAAGATCCTGGACAACTTGCAGTCACAACCGTCTACCGATGACACAGGAGTGAGGCCACGGAGGTCTACCTGGGGCACAGAGAACTGAGGTGGAGGGAGGCTGGAAGGGTGCTCACCCGCTGCAGCAGCTGCAGCCCAGCCTCTCCTGAGGGGACTGAGTTCAGTAACAGGAGCCACCAGGCTCTGAGCGCTGTCTAGCAACACCCAAGCACCAGGATCCAAACAGCCAAGAACAGAAAAACTCCGCCTGGAAAAGTTCACTAAGTCCTTCTAGTAATGGGACCTTGAGGATTTTAAGCCATTTTTCAGAAACTTAGGTGACATCTGAATGCTGTAGACCTGGCCGTTGTGAGATTGTTCAACTCTGTAATCTGAGAGAATTCAAAGGAAAATACCTGGTTATCCCTAAATAATCTCTGAGCTGAACTGTTGGAAGATGTTGGAAGACAGGCTGGAAGGGAAGAAAGGAGCAGGGTAGAGAGCTAGCCCAGAAAAGCATTTTGGGGTGTGTGTGTGTGTGTGCATATAGCGACACCTCATTTTTCAGTGACATTGGAGAAAATGTCTTGTTTCAAATACAGGAATATTTCCATAACTGAAGCTTACCCTTCTGCACTGGTGTAGATTAAGATTGTCCAACCCACAGCCCAGGACAGCTTTCAATGGGGCCCAACACAAATTCGTAAACTTTCTGAAAACATTATGAGTTTTTTTGTTTGTTTGTTTGTTTTTGCATTTTTTTTAAAGCTCATCAGCTGTTGTTAGTGTCAGTAGTGCATTTTATGTGTGGCCCAAGACAGTCCTTCTTCTTCCATTGTGGCCCAGGGAAGCCAAAGGATTGGACACCCTTCATGTAGATTCTTCCAGAGGAGGATCTTGAGACAGGCTCTGCCTCTGGAAGAATGCTACTAGTTTACCTGGGACGTGCAGGAAGCGCCTCTAGGGAAGTAGGGAAATGATAAAGGATGGGATAGCAGCCACTAAAGGCTGCGCTACCAACCCAGTTAGCACAGTGGGTGACTGAAGCCTCACCTAGTGGGCCACTTTGGGAGGGTGTGTAAGATTTCACTCAAGGGGCATGGGTGCTAATGGATTTGTACACCAATGCCTGAGGGTTATTAGTGCTGCTCCCAGGGAAGCAGGGTGTGTGCCTTCTCTGGCGCTCTTGGGCTGCTGATGAGTGCAACTGTGTGCAGGAAATAAACCTTCTGGTTTCAGAAAAACCTTCAGGTATGGATTTGGGCAGTTGAAATCCAGTCAGAGGATAATAAATCCGTGAGGTTCAAGGAACGTGAGCAGAGCACTGACAGTGTCTGTTGCATTTATTAATCCCCAGACTCACTTTAGACTCCTGAAATTTTCCAACACAGTACACGAAGCACAATTTAGTCCTTTGTTCACGGCTAAGCAGCATCATAATGAGCATCAGTCATTTTAACTTCTTTTGTTGCAGCTGCTAGCAAGGTGATAGAATGGCTTGTATTAAACTACAGGCCCTGGAAACTTCTGAGTTTGTTTTATATTTCCAGTGAATACTTATTGAAAGAATGAATAAATAACTTTCCATGTCAATACATGCATTTTGTTTTTCTTGAAATGAAAATTTAAAACATAGAGGTAAACATTTGAGTACATTCTCTCATAAAAGGTTTATCCAATACAGTTCAAGCAAACATTCCCTTTTTCCCTGCCCATGAATCTAACTTTCCTAGAGGATAACGAATCATAACAGTGACTTGGATATATTCTTCCCAACCATGTTAAAGGCATCTATACATATATATGTATACCTCTAGAAATATGTAGCTTTGTTTTTGTTTGTTTTGTATATAGATATATGTATATATCTATGTTAAACCACTGTCTATACCAAAAACATTTTCATCACCCCAATGTAAACTCTATATGCATTCTATATGCATAGATAGATATGCACTCTATATGCACTCTATATGCAATAAGAATTGTCTTATTCTTTTTCATTCTCATCTTATAGATGTACTATAATTTATTGATTGACATTGAGGCTTCCAGTTTTTTCCTAGTGCAGACATTGCTCAAGGAAATATTTTGCACTCTTGCCATTTTGTGCATATGAAGATGTTTCTCTGTATATTCCCTGGAATTGAGAACAATTTAAACTTTCTTTGAAATTGTTTTGCTACTTATTTCCTTATTTTTTTCTGGATGTTTTTCTGAAATAAATGTTGAAAGCAGAATTGGTGGGTTGTAGAGAATGCAAGTCAAAATTTTTGACAGAATAAAATTTCTTTCTGAAAGGGCTATATCCATTTATTCTCTTCAACTGAGAATGACAGCTTCCATTTCTCCATATCTTCACCCATATTGGATGTTATAAATCTTTTATTTTTGCCAATCAGGGTAAGAAAGAACTTATTTTAGCTCTTGAGATTGAACATATTTTCATATGATTATTAGTAATGTGTATTTCTTCTGTGAAGTTCCTGTTCATACCTGATCTTTTAAAAGTATTTCTTTTCCATATTATTAGGTTTGGTCTTTCTTACTATTTACAGGCACTATACGTTATTACGGCTGTTATTACGGCTGTTAATATTTTGTCTGTTATATATGCCGGAAATAGTTTCTTCTGCTGTATAGTTTGTGTTTTTAAAGTTGTTTATGGTTCTTTTTTGCCAGCTGGATGTTTTGAAAGCTTTTTTAGTGAAATTTATCCATTTTATGGCTTCTTTGCTTAAGGAAGTCTATGCTATCCCAAAGTTAAAACCACATTCGCTTATGTTTTCTTTTAATTTGTCTGGAGTCTTGTTTTTCATGTTTTCCTCTTTTAATTAACCTGGAATTTATGTGGCAGCATAAAGTAAGGATCTAATTTTTTTCTCCTCCCAAAATGCATAGCCAATTCTTTAATGCTTGCGTTTATTGATTGTTTGATTGATTGAGACAGAGTTTTGCTTTTGTTACCCAGGTTTGAGTGCAGTGGCACAATCTTGGCTCACTGCAACTTCTGCCTCCTGGGTTCAAGCAGTTCTCCTGCCTCAGCCTCCCGAGTAACTGGGATTACAGGCTCCTGCCACCACGCCCAGCTAATTTTTTTTGTATTTTTAGTAGAGACGGGGTTTCACCATGATGGCCAGGCTGGTCTCGAACTCCTGAGCTCAAGTGATCTACCCGACTGGGCTTCCCAAAGGGCTGAGATTACTTGAGTGAGCCACCCCACCCGGCCAATGCTATTTATTTGTATCCTTTCACAATTAATATGGAATGCCTTCTTTATCACAAAGTACACTCTCATGACAATGGATCTACTTTTCAACCTCATTCTACTTTATCAATGTATTTGTATTTTCTTGTACATTTCTGAGTGCTCGTCTCTGCTTTTCAATGTTCTTCTGTCTCTCTCTCTTTTATATGTGGGTGCGGGTAGTGCCTCTGCCTCCAGCAGCATGGCTCCTTCTCAACAACTAACTCGAGTCTGCTGGGAGCTAGAAAGCAGTGGATAATTGGGCTTGCACGTATTGTGGCCAAGAAGAAAAAGGATGCCTACACAGCCTGCAAATGTCCTATAAGCATTCTGGAAACACAAGGTTTATCTTCCTTCTTAGAAGCCTTTTTTTTTTTTTTTTTTTTTCCTGAGACAGGGTCTCACTTTGTCGCCCAGGCTGGAGTGCAGTTTGATCTTGGCTCACTGCAACTTCTACCTCCCAGGCTCAAGCAATCCTCCTGCCTCAGCCTCCTGAGTTGCTGGGACTACAAGCGTGCACCACCATAACAGACTAATTTTTTGTTTTTTTAGTAGAGATGGATTTTTGCCATATTGGCCAGACTGATCTCGAACTCCTGGCCTCATGTGATCCGCCTGCCTCAGCCTTTCAAAGTGCTGGGATTATAGGCATGGCATGACTGGCCTTCTCATAAGCCATTTTTGCCTCTTCCTTGAAACTTGGGTGAGCACGCATTGTTTGAAGAAGTAACTTTGGGATAAGCACAGGGTCTCACTTCTGATGTGCTCAAAGGGATTCCTTATACTCAAGTGCATCTGCCTTCTTGCCTGAGGCCCAGGCAGGGCACCCACCACCTGTAGTCACTGCAGAGATATTTAAGGGGACCAAAGAGGGCCAAATAATGAGAGGCTGACTAGGTTAAAGGCAAAGTGGAAAGGACACACCTACGTGATGAAGACACATTTTAGCAAATCACAAGAGCCAATTGTAAAGCCATGTGGTTTGACTGTGGACTTCTGGAAAGTCACAGGAACAGACTCCACAGGCATCCTGAAAGAGGTATCCGGAAAGAAGGTTTCATCCCTGAAAGAGGCTCGGGCATCTGCTGGGTCGCGAACCCTTGACTCTTCTCAGGGTGCCAGCGGCAGCTGCCAGCAGAGCAGGCAGAGTCTTCATGATGTTTTCCAAACTTGTCAGGTCACAAGAACCACGTGGAGCACTTGCTCAACATAGAGATTCCAGATGCCAGCTGCGGACTCCTGAATCAGCATCTCCAGAGAGAGGTCTGGGCACCTCTGTGCTTCACGCACACTGCAGGTGACCCTTTTGGCCTGGCACACCAGGGAAACAATGACATGGGGACAAAGGCAACCTTTAAAGTGGATTGAACTCAGCTGGGCAGCGATGCTGCTCATGCGGGTAACTCCTACATCCAGAATGAAGTGAAGGGAAGTCATTCCTAGCATGGGGCTTGTAAGGGCCTGCAGCATCTCTGAGAGCCCAAGGAAGCGCTAATGAAATCAGACTTGTTTAAAGTAAACCTCATAGCCCAGGGTGAACTTATGCATAACACTTCTTCTTAGATTTGCTGTAGAACAATGATTCCCAGTTGAGTAGGAATTAGAATGAGGGAGCAGAAAAGAATGGTATAGATGAAAAATACTGCATTTTCCAACTAACTAGTGTAGTTGGAAAAAACATTAAAAATTGCTTTGTTTTAAATCAAAAGTAATTTACTTTGAAATGTATGAGGTGTAACAACGGTGTGAGATTTTAATGTTTCTCAAAAAGAAATATGAGTGTAAGATGTTTGAGAGGACCTGTGGTTGACTGGGATAAACCAAGAACTACAAGTCAGATTTGCTTGGGGCGTCTGTAGAATGGTAGGGACCTCCTACAGCTCACCCTCTCCTGGACTCTGCCTCCTGGTTGGCCATCTCCAGCCCATCCCTCCTCTGCCATCTTTCTAAAACTCACATCACAAGTCAATAACCGCCTTGACGTTGTTGAAAGGTTTACTGCTACCCATGAGATAAAATCCAAACAAATTTAAGTGTGGCCCTCAAGATCTCTCTGTCTGGCCCTATCCTAAATTTCCAGCTGTACCTCCTGACCTAGCTTGCCACGGGTACTTTGTTCCTGCAACAGCCAGCTGCTGAAGTTACCCAAACATGGCCCCACCTTGGAAACTTTGCATGTGCTGTGCTTTTCTCCACTGATCTATCTGCAGATCCAGCTCCTCATCCAGATGCCTTTTCATTAAGCCTCTCCCATGTCCCATGTGTTTGGCAGAATAAATTGTTTCCATTTCCCAAAACAAGACGTTTGTTGATTGACATAGTAAGTCAGAGTGGGGTCTTGGGCAGGGGCAGTGGAGTCTGAAAGTCATCTGTCCATTTGTCTAGCCCTGCCCCCAGACAAGCACAATTGATTAGGGGATTCCTTCCTTCCTTTCTTCCCTCCATCTTTCTTTTCTTCCTTCCTTTCTTTCCTTCTTTTTTCTCTTTCTTTTTCTACCTTTCTCTCTCTCTTTCTGTCATGGTAAATAGACAAAACAAATTTTAACATTTTAAAGGTAAAGTCATGGGCAATAAGAACATTCACAGGGTTGTATAATCATTTCCAACATCCATCTCCAGAACTTTTTCATCTTTCTCAACTAAAACTCCATACCCATTAAACAATAACTACCCCTTCTCGCCTCCCCCAGCCCCTTCTATTTTTTGTCTCTATACATTTGATACTCTGGGTATTTCATATGAGTGAAACTTGCAATATTTATTCTTTTGTGTCTGGCTTACTTCACTTAGCATACATATTCAAGGTTCATCCATGTTGTAGCAGGTCTCAAAATTGTACTCTTTTTTGTGGCCAAATTATGTTTCACTGTGTGCGTATACCACATTTAGTTTATCCATTCACTCACTGTTAGACATTTGGGGTGTTTCCACCCTTTGGCTATTGTGAATAATGCTCTTATGAATGTGGATATACAAATATCTGTTTAAGTTTCTGCTTTCAATTATTTTGAGTATATACTTAGGAACTGCTGGATCATACAGTGATTCTACATTTAATTTTTTGAGGAACTGTCATATTGTTTCCTATAGTGGCTGTGCTGTTTTCCATGCCCACCAGAAAAGTGCAAAGGTTCTAATTTGTCCACATCCTTGTCAACATGTGTTTTTATTGTAGTTGTTTTTTAATAATAGTTATCATAATAGGTGTGAAGTGATATCTCACTATGATTTTGATTTGCAATTCCCTAATGATTGGTGATGTTGAGTCTTTTTTGTTAAAAACTTCCATTTTTATTGGGGTAAAATTTATGTATGAAAAACTGCACCCATTTTAAATTCAAAGAATTTTGAAAAATGTATATATGTCTATGTAACTACCATCACAATAAAAATATATAACATTTTGGCTGGGTACAGTGGTCCATGCCTATAATCCCAGCACTTTGGGAGGCTGAGGCAGGCAGATCACTTGAAGTCAGGAGTTCAAGACCAGCCTGGCCAACATGATGAAGTCCCGTCTCTACTGAAAATACAAAAATTAGCCAGGCGTGGTGGCCCGCACCTGTTACCCAGCTACTTGAGAGGCTGAAGCAGGAGAATTGCTTGAACCCAGGAAGTGGAGGTTGCAGTGAGCCAAAATCACGCTGCTGTACTCCAGCCTGGGCGACACAGCGAGACTCTGTCTCAAAAAAAAAAAAAAAAAAAAAAAGTAAAGAAAAAAAGACTTCCAGTTGCTTCACATCCATGTCAGGGTAGCCTTCCATTTGAAAATCTCTATCACTTCTGGCTGAGCTCAGAGGGCCACCAGTTCCTATGAACTATACCTGTGGGTATCAGTGACAAACATAAAGAAAAAGGGCAAAGGGGAGGAGGTGAATTTCTTTCTTTCTTTTTTTTTTTTTGAGACGGAGTCTGGCTCTGTCGCCCAGGCTGGAGTGCAGTGGCCGGATCTCAGCTCACTGCAAGCTCCGCCTCCCGGGTTCACGCCATTCTCCTGCCTCAGCCTCCCGAGTAGCTGGGAGTACAGGCGCCCGCCACCTCGCCCGGCTAATTTTTTTTGTATTTTAGTAGAGACGGGGTTTCACGGTGTTAGCCAGGATGGTCTCGATCTCCTGAACTCGTGATCCGCCCGTCTCGGCCTCCCAAAGTGCTGGCATTACAGGCTTGAGCCACCGCGCCCGGCGAGGAGGTGAATTTCTACAGGGTTACGTTGCACAGATAATGCTGTACAATACTTTTCTACATCTCAGACTACGGAGAGTGCTGATGTCAGTGGGTGGCAATTTACAAAGGCAATACCTGCTTCATTGAGGCTAGTGTCTTAGTCTATAGTTTGTGTCACTATAACAGAATACCTGAGACTGCGTAATTTATAAAGAAAACGTTTGTTTAGCTCACGGTTCTGCCTGCTGGGAAGTTCAAGAAGCGTAGTACTGACACCGTTCCGCTTCTGGCCGAGGCTTCTGTGCTGTCATAACGTGGTGGAGAATGTCAAAGGGGAAGCAGACACATGAGAAGAGGGTAAAAACCGAGGGCATCGTGGCTTTCTTTTTAAAATTATTATTATTATTATTGAGACGGAGTCTTGGTCTGTCACCCAGGCTGGAGTGCACTGGCACGATCTTGGCTCACTACAATCTCTGCTTCCCGGGTTCGATGGATTCCCCCGCCTCAGCCTTCCGAGTAGCTGGGATTAAAGGTGCGCACCACATTCCCGGTTAATGTTTGCTTTTTGTTTTTTGTATTTTTAGTAGAGAGGGGGTTTCGCCATGTTGACCAGCCTGGTCTCAAACTCCTGATCTCATGTGATTCTCCCGCCTTGGCCTCCCAAAGTGCTGGGATTACAGGCGTGAGCCACCGCGCCCGGCCAGCGTCGTGGCTTTTTAATGATGGAAGAAAAAAGCTTACACAAATTACGCTCTGGAGAGCAAGAACTCACTACCGGGAGAATGGCACCAAGTCATCCCCGAGGGATACACCCCCATAACCCACACAGCTCCCAATACACGCACCTCTCAACATGGCCACATTAGGGATCACGTTTTGATGGGGACAAACTCAAACCATGTCAGCTAGGATACGCCCGTCTGCATTCAAACCTCTAACACAGATTCCAACCTAACTGCCTGCAAAGACTCATTGAACTATGCCTGATCACTGAGTGTGGCCAAGTCTTACTTCTCACTTTCTACCAGACAGAAATGCTGCATTTTCCAGTGCCTACCAACCAATAGGACTAAATGTGAGTGGGTCAAGAAATGTTAACTAAGTAATTCCACATGCATATTGAAGTATGTGAAAATTCTACTTAAAAGGTTACTTTTTAAAGATCAGGATGAGGCTACTGATAGCATCAGAGTCAGCGTTATCTTAAGAAACAAAGTTTATTTCTTAAAATAAGCACACAGCAATTGAAATTAGGTTCAATGGAAAGCAGAAACCAGAATCACCCTGACATTTGTTTCATAAACCTTTCATAAGGGTCACTTTGTAAGTATGACTATTCTGATTTTAAAAGGCAAATATTTAAATCAGTATAGAATACTAAAAATAATCCCCAAAAAACATGTTGACATAGGAGAATGAAAACTGTACTTGATCACAGTTTTTCTGAAAGTGGCTTGTTAGTAGATCGGCACCCCTGCTGGAGGAGGTAAAATTTTCTATTAAAATGGCACTTTTCTTTCGTACAACTTGAAACATTCTATTTCATGTTTCCTCAAATATTCTCCCAGAGTCATTATCCACTTTTCTTTTTTTTTTTTTAACTTTTATTTTACATAAAAGTAGAGACAAGGTTTCACTGTGTTGCCCAGGCTGGCCTCAAACTCCTGAGCTCAAGCAATCCTCTGGACTCAGCCTTCCAAAGTGCTGTAATTATAGATGTGAGTCACCATACCCCACCTGTTTTTCTCATTTCACATATGACAGTGGAAAGGTATGTGCTGAGTGACTGGGTGTAGGTCCCAGGTCTTTGAGATGTTTTCACAATTCTTCTGTGGACCTTAGAAATATATACGTCAGTGACTGGGTGCAGTGGCTCATGTCTGTAATCCCAGCACTTTGGGAGGCCAAGGTGGGCGGATCGCTTGAGATCAGGAGTTCGAGACCAGCCTGGCCAACACAGCGAAACCTCATCTCTACTAAAAATATAAAAATTAGCTGAGCAGGGTGGCGGAAGCCTGCAGTCCCAGCTACTTGGGAGACTAAGGCACAAGAATCACTTGAACCCAGAAGGCAGAGGTTGCAGTGAGCCGAGATCGTGCCACCGCACTCCAGCCTGGGCAACAGAGTGAGACTCCATCCCCCTCCCTCACCCTTCCCAAAATTATATATTCATATACAACTGAAAAATCTTCAGAAAACATGGACAGTTTTATAAAAGCACAATACTTGAACACTAAGCCAAGTATTGTTATTGTAATGCATTTTCAGTCATTATGTACAGTAGATTTTGGTGATAGCCTCATTCTTCATCACTCCCTATAGCCATGGCCTTGCATGTGACATTGAAACTCCTTTCACTAAAGTGGCAATGTCTATTTTTCCATCGCCTTAAAACTGGGATGGACTGTGTCTTACTTTAGTCAGTAGACCGTGACTGTGGTGAGAACATGCCAATTCCAATCCTACACTTCCCGATGTCCAGCATGCTTTCTCTTATCTCTAACACCTCGGCCACTGCCATGGGAATGCGCCAGGATTAGCATACTTGAAGATGAGAGACATATGGAACCCAGTAAGTCACCCCAGTCATCCCAGTCCAGGCCTTCCTAAATCAGCCAATAGATCCCCAGACACATCAGCAGGACTACCTGGCTGGCTATCCCAGAACATTAGCAATAAATGCTTGTTGTTACATGCCTCTGGGGTTTTGTGTAGTTTGTTATGCAGCAAATATCTGACTGAGATCTTTACATCAAAAGGCGTTTTTAAAACTCAAAGATACCTTTAAAAAATAAAATGGCTTATTGTAGGTGTGGTGGCCCATGCCTATAATCCCAGCACTTTGGGAGGTGGAGGTGTGGGTCAGGAGTTCAAGACCAGCCTGGCCAATATGGTGAAACTCTGTCTCTATTAAAAATACAAAAATTATACAGGCATAGTGGCCCCTGCCTGTAGTCCCAGCTACTCGGGAGGCTGAGGCAGGAGACGCATGAACCCGGGAGGCGGAGCTTTTAGTGAGCCAAATTGTGCTGCTGCACTATAGCCTGGGCAACAGAGCAAGACTGCATCTCAAAAAAAAAAAAAAAAAAAAAAAAAAAAAAAAAAAAAAAAGCTTATTGTATACTCTCTTTTAGCTTTCCTGCCAAAAGTAATAATGAGTTTCCACATTGTTGTTTAGATTCAACACCATATTCAAGAAGCTGTTAACTGTGGTTGCCTTCCAGGAGATGACAGAAATGGAAAGGGTGATTTTCACTCTATATCCTTTTTTTCTTTTGAAATTTGAACCACATGAGTGTTACCTATTTTAAAAAAGCAATAAAAATCCTACATGAATACAGAGCATTGACTTGTATTTCTAGAGGAGAGGAGGGACAAGGCAGAGGAAATGATAGAGACAATTGTTTGTGAGGCTAAATTTTTCAGTGGATATTTTCAGATATTTAGGGTCAATACCTAGGGGGTTATAGCTAAAGAATACTAGTATTCCAATAACTTTACTGAGAGACATGATAGTATACAGGTCAACTCTGAAAAACTTTAGCATTTTAACAAATAAACTGTGGTTTTCCACTTGCTGACCACAGAATATACTAGGTTAGAAATTTCGTCTAAAAACTAGATCTATGGTTCTCAAAGTTTGGTGGGTATGAGAATCACCCCCAGCTCTTGTTAAAAATGCAGATGATCCAGGTCCTATCCCAAACATTCTGGTTGTAGGTCTGGGATGGAGACCAAAAATCTGCATTATAACAAGCAGTTCAGAAGACTTTTGTGGACTTCATTTCCAGAAGCACTGAATGTAGTCACTGCTGGGTGGTTCAATCAACTACTGAAGCTGCCTTCAGCATACAGAAGCAACAAGCCTATGGGTACCAGCTTCAGTTTCACCATGTAGGAGACCATTTAATAATTGTAAGAAAATGAATAAGTGAAATTAAAGATCCAACAACATGGGTCAAAGAATGCAGAAATTAAAGAAATAAAGCTCCAGTATGTTTTAAAAAGAGCTTATGGGATAATCAAATTTTAAAAATACTGAATAATAGAATGTGGGTTACACACATTCATTAATTTCAAGAATAAGAGGACTAACATAACTATGCAATAAAATCAGTCAAAGTTTTTGTTTTGTTTTGCAAAAATAATATTTGCTGCCTGATGAGGAAATATGAATTCCAGAAGAAAACAAATGAATGGCCCTTTTGGCATAAGTATGAAGACTATCAGAGTAAACAGTTGTGCTCTGGTTATGTTGACAGAATGCAGAACTGAATGTTCTGGTAGCTGTTGGGGACAAATAGAAACATTTCTGGCCTCAGAGTATAGCTAATGACTTTTTTTTTTTTTTTTTTTTTGAGACAGAGTCTTACTCTGTTGCCCAGGCTGGGCTCACTGCAACCTCCACCTCCAGGGTTCAAGCCATTCTCATGCCTCAGCCTCCTAAGTAGCTGGGATTACAGGTGTGAGATACTGCGCCTGGCCATGGCTAAAGATATTTTTATGTTTTTGAGAATTTCAGAGTTCCACAAGATATTCTGGGAGAATCTTGAAGATGTCAAATATATGTAGAATCATATGATTTCCTAAAACCTTTATTTCCTGCTCGAATAATATATTAAGGCACAAAATACTAATTTTGGCTAGAAGATGGTCAGAAAGATCATTTGTTTTTTCGAATTATTTGACTTTTGTTTTAATGTGGGTTGCTTTTTTGCTAGGGAGGCAGTACATACTCAGGAGAGAGAAGTAGAAAATACTTTAAAGGAAAAAAAAATGCCTCAATTGCCAAAACGCAAGTTTAAACATCTTGGTATATTTCTCATTAGCCTTTACCTTGACTTAGATCTATTTTTCCCCATCTTGTTGGTTTCATTCTGCATGTATATCACTGCATTTTATTTTTTTTAAAAAAATTAACGTTATAAGCACTGCTCTATGCCGTTACATACACTTAAAACATCTCATTGTTAAAGGGTATAATAGTCTCTGGAGAAGTCCTTTAAAATTACACATCTAGAGGAGTTTCATCTTCTGCTAATATGCAAATGAGGCTGCTATTAACAACTAGAAGCCTATTACTTTTTTTGATGTTATTTATAATTATTTCTTGATAGATTCCCAGAAGTCATACAACTGGGTCAAAGGTTATGAACATTTAAGGATGATGACATTTTGTCAAATTGCTTTCCTAAAGCATGTCCACCGATGTTATCTTACCCTTTCTGGTATTTGTATTATTTTCCTCATTTCCTTCATTCCTTCTATAATACTTATTAGGGAGCCGTTTTAGCCATCATAGAAAAAGATCATTGTTAGTTGGACAGGAGCTGGTGTTATCTTGTTTTAAACTGCAGTTATTTGATTATCGCTGAGATGCAATATTTTTTTCCATGTTGGCTAACAAATTATAGTTTTTCTTTCATCATTTAGCAGTTTTTTTTTAACAACTTGTGAGATGGCTTCTATAATGACGAATTTACTCCAGGTTTACTGAATGTGCTGTAAATGTGTTCCCAGAGTTGATTAACAAAATCTTTGGTTTTCCCTAGGCACAGTGGAGTCATGGATCCTCTGATGATGATCCCTGGGCTGACTCATTTGCCTTTGGGTTTGCAAAGTTTCTCATTCCAGCTCCATCTAGATTGAAGCTCCTGAATGCTAAAACACCCTAGTGTTTCCCTGAGGTCACCGTTTTTCAGCCAGACCTAGAGACAGGAGAAATATCCACAGCTGCTTTCTGGTAACCAGGCGCTGCCGCTATCTGCCGGGCACTATCTTTAAAAAATGGGAGTTGCCACTTTAAACCCCCAGTGTCTTATGAAACGGTTTTATGTATGAGATTAGAGCCATTTAAGCTATCTTTTTCCCTAGAAAGGAACCAAAGAAGGGAGAAAGAGGAGAGGAAGCATACAGCAAGATAGATCTCACCTACAACAAATTTTGATTAAGAACCTGTGCTGCCACTACATTAAACATTGCCCCAATTTTCTCAGAATAAAAAAAAATGGTCTCAGAAAATGATTTTAAGGATATGAGAATTGATTTTCTGGATCCTTGGACCTGAAACCCAGCCAAATTTTGCCTCAGGGCTGTCTCTGAGGGCTCTGCTATTCAAAGTATAGTCCAAAAGGAGCAACTTCAACTTTACCTGGTAAGTTGTTACACAGGCAGACCCAGCCTCAGACCAATTGCAGCAGACTCTGGTAATTGGTATGCATGTTAAATTTGAGAAGCAGACAGATCACAGCTCACTGTAACTTTGAGCTCCTAGGCTCAAAGGATCCTCCTGTCTCAGCCTCCTGAGTAGCTGGGACTATAGGCATGTGCCTCCACAACCAGTTAATTTTTAAATTTGTTTTAGAGACAGAGTCTTGCTATGTTGCCCAGGCTGGTCTCAAACTCCTGGCATCAAGCGATCCTCCTGCCTTCACTTCCCAAAGTGCTGGGATTACAGATGTGAGCCACTGCACCTGGCCAAGAAGCTTTTCTTTTTTAAAAAAACTTTTGCCGGGCGTGGTGGCTCACACCTGTAATCTCAGCACTTTGGGAGGCCGAGGTGGGCAGATCATAAGGTCAAGAGATTGAGACCATCCTGGCCAACATGGTGAAACCTTGTCTCTACTAAAAATATAACCGGGCGTGGTGGCGCACACCTGTAATCCCAGCTACTCGGGAGGCTGAGGCAGGAGAATCCCTTGAACCCGGGAGGCAGAGGGTGTAGTGAGCCGAGATTGTGACACTGCACTCCAGCCTGGCGATGGAGCAAGACTGTATCTCAAAACAAACAAACAAACAAACAAACAAACAAAAAACACTTTTACTTTAGGTTCAGGGGTACATGTGCAGGTTTATTATGTAAGTAAATTGTGTGTCTTGGGGGTTTGTTGTACAGATTATTTCATCACCCTGGTGATAAGCATAGTACTCGATAGGTGGTTTTCAATCCTCTCCTCATCCTTCATCCTCAAGTAGGCCCTGGTATCTGTTGTTCCCCTCCTGTGTCCATGTGTACTCAATGTTTAGCTTTCACTTATAAATGAGAACATGTGGTATTTGGTTTTCTGTTTCTGTGTTAGTTTGCTTAGGATAATGGCCTCCAGCTCTATCAATGTTGCTGCAAATAACATGATCTTGTTCTTTTTTATGGCTGCATCGTATTCCATGGTGTATATGTACCACATTTTCTTTATCCAGTCTACCATTGGTGCGCATTTAGGTTGATTCCATGTCTTTGCTATTGTGAATAGTGCTGCAATGAACACCTGCGTGCATATGTCTTTATGGTAGAATGATTTCTATTCCTTTGGGTATATACCCAATAATGGGATTGCTGGATTGAATGATAATTCTGTTTTAAATTATTTGAGAAATCGCCACACTGCTTTCCACAATGACTTAACTAATAATTCACATTCCCACCAGCAGTATATAAGCTAAGAAGCACTTTTCAAAAACAGTGGTATTGTTGATCTAAAAGGAAGAAGCTGAGTCAAAATTAATGTAAGTAGAGAGTTTATTTGGGCCAAGCTTGAGGATTGCAACTGAGTGTATATTCAAGTGTATATTCAAGTTGTCCTGAATATACAAACTGATTAGCAGCAGTTGCATGTGAATGTTTATAAAGGAAAAGAGACGTTCCTAAGTTGTTTATCAAAATTTACATTAAAATAACATAAGCTGTTGATTGGCTACGCGTTGTTCTTTGTATCACAGATTCCAGGAACATGAAGATAACAGGGAAGGCAACTAGTCAGGAACAAAATGCCTTTTTTTTTTTTTGAGATGGAGTTTCTCTCCGTTGACCAGGCTGGAGTGGCACCACCTTGACTCACTGCAACCTCCACCTCCTGGGTTCAAACAATTCTCCTGCCTCAGCCTCCCGAATTGGGATTACATGAGCATGCTGCCATGCCTGGCTAATTTTTGTATTTTTAGGAGTGTTGGGGTTTCACCACGTTGACCAGGCTGGTCTCAAACTCCTGACCTCAAGTGATCCTCCTGCCTTGGCCTCCCAAAGTGTTGGGATGACAGGCACGAGCTGCCACACCACCAGGAACAAAATGACTTTAAATAATTGCCCACAGGCATGGGGGGTGGTGGGTGGGGGAAGGGTATGCGACTGAAGTCCCTTACTCCCGTCTCTCTGGGCCTGATAATTTTGCACACCTCATGTAGCTCAGACTGCTGAGGGATTTTTTTTTTTCTTTTTTTTTTCTTTTTTTTTTTTTGAGACGGAGTCTCGCTCTGCCGCCCAGGCTGGAGTGCAGTGGCCAGATCTCAGCTCACTGCAAGCTCCGCCTCCCGGGTTTACGCCATTCTCCTGCCTCAGCCTCCCGAGTAGCTGGGAGTACAGGCGCCCGCCACCTCGCCCGGCTAGTTTTTGTATTTTTTAGTAGAGACGGGGTTTCACCGTGTTAGCCAGGATGGTCTCGATCTCCTGACCTCGTGATCCGCCCGTCTCGGCCTCCCAAAGTGCTGGGATTACAGGCTTGAGCCACCGCGCCCGGCTCGATTTTTTTCTTTTCTTAGTATCAACCCTGGTTTACACATTAGAATCTTCTGAGGAGCTTGAAAACAATATCAATGTCCAGGCCCCGCCCCCAGAGATTGGCACTGGAATTGTTTAGAAGCTCTCCAGTGATTCTATGTGCAGCCAGAGTTGAGAACTGATTTAGTTTCTTTTCTTTCTTTTCTTTTTTTTTTTTTTGTCTGAGACAGTCTCATTCTGTCTCAGCTCACTGCAGCGTCCGCCTCCCAGGTTCCAGCGATCCTCTTGCGTCAACCGCCCGGGTAGCTGGGATTACAGGCACGTGCCACCATGTCCAACTGTTTGTATTTTTAGCAGAGACAGGGTTTCACCATGTTGGCCAGGCTGGTTTCGAACTGCTGACTTCGGGTGATCCGCCCACCTCGGCTTCCCAAAGAGCTAAGATTACAGATGTGAGCCACTGCACCTGGCCAACTGATTTAGTTTGTGAAACTTGTTATAAGGCAGAGCTGATAAAATTCTACATCTGAGGTCTTCAGATTTTTTGCTTCCTAACTAACCATTAAGTATTAGGATTAAATCCAAAAGCCAGTTAGCTCCTGGAGGATGGGAATATATTATTTGTCTTTTTTTTTTTTTTTTTTTTTTTTTTTTTTTAATATTGTGTCAGCCAGTTTCAAGAGCAACTAGATATCTCAGGATTGGAAACAAAACAACAAAAATAGATATCAAATGATTATGGTTTTGCTCACGAATGCATCTCAGTATTGGAAAGCCCACCCTTCGTGGTGTTTTCACTTTCCTGGATGGGTCACACAGCAGCACACCAAAATGACCTGATGATATAGTCATTAAGATAGGCAAAACAGCCAGACTGGCCCTGCCACCATGCAAGCTACTATAGATGCAGATTTCTTTCTTTCTTTCTTTTTTTGAGATGGAGTTTTGCTCTTGTCATCCAGGCTGGAGTACAATGGCACAATCTCGGCTCACTGCAACCTCTGCCTCCTGGGTTCAAGCAATTATCCTGCCTCAGCCTCCCAAGTAGCTGGGATTACAGGCGTGTGTCACCATGCCTGGCTAATTTTTGTATTTTTAGTAGAGACAGGGTTTCACCATGTTGGCCAGGCTGGTCTCAAACTCCCGACCTCAGGTGATCCACCCGCCTCGGCCTCCTAAAGTGCTGGGATTACAGGGGTGAGCCACCATGCCCCGGCCAGATGCAGCTTTCAAAGCTCATCTCCTTACTGCTTATGAGTCATTTCCTGAAGTGATAAACACATAGCCTGCTGGGTTGAAACCATACATGCTGTGTTATCTGAATTCTGAGATGCTACTGAATTTGACCTCTGGTCTTCCGTGTGTTTCCGTAAGACTAGCATGCAATCAACGGTCCCCATGACAACAAACTTGGAGCTTGAGTTTCACTTTACAGGAATGCCACTGTGGGTAGAATCTGCTGCTGTTTTGAATTGTCTCTTGGTCTTCTGGTCTGAAACTTTGCTCAGCAAGCACCTCTCTCCTTTACGCAGCAGCTGGCTGATATTCAGACCTCACACAGAGCTTCCTGATCTGTGGACCACACCACACCCGATGACTTGAATCAGTATCTTTTCTTTTCTTTTTGAGACAGGTTCTCACTCTGTCACCCAGGCTGAAGTGTGTAGTGGCACCATCTTGGCTCACTGCAACCTCTGCCTCCCAGGCTGAAGCCATCCTCCCACCTCAGCCTCCCAAGTAGTTGGAACTACAGGTATGAGCCATCACGCCCGGCTAATTTTTGTTTTTTTTTTGTAGAGATGGGATTTTGCCATATTGCCTAGGCTGGTCTTGAACTCTTGGGCTCAAGCCATTCGTCTGCCTTAGCCTCCCAAAGTGCCAGGATAATAGGTGTGAGCCACTGAGCCCGGCCATTGAATCAGTTTCTAGCTCCAAGACTTGGAACCCCTCAGCTCTGAAACAGCCAGAAACCCAGAGTGGTACCTGCAGCTGTAAGCCAACTCTACCCATTTGCTTTTATGCTTTTATAATCATTACCAGTTTCTCTGTTTTCTTCAAGTCAATAAAGTTGGGAAATCTTGGATAAACTTCTTTTCAAACACCTTAATATACTTAAAATTACTGAGGACCAGCAAAGAGCCTTTGTTTATGTCAGTTGCATCCATCGGTGTGCTGGAGTCAACTTGTACCTGCTCATAAGAATTCAATATTCAGGAAATTTGTCAAGCCAACTGTTAAACTGTTGGGAGCTTGAAACTGGAAAAGAAGGGAGTATTCACACCATGAAAATTGGCAAATGCTAGTTTGCCAGATCAGGCTTTATTTTCTTTTTGTTTGATCCTGTTTAGCAGCACATCACTGATTTTTTTCTCTTTTTCTGAGACAGAGTCTTGCTCTGCTCTGTCATCCAGGCTGGAGTGCAGTGATGCGATCTTGACTCACTGTAACCCCTGCCTCCCAGGCTCAAGTGATTCTAGTGCCTCAGCCTCCAGAGTAGCTGGGATTACAGATGTGCACCACCACACCTGGCTAATTTTTTTATTTTTAGTAGAGATGGGGTTTACCCTTGTGGCCCAGGCTGGTCTGGAACTCCTGGCCTTGTTATCCGCCTGGCTTGGCCTCCCAAAGTGTTGGTATTACAGTGTGAGCTACTGCATCCTGCTGCCAATGATTTTATCTACTGATATTTTCCATATTAGACACTAAAATGGAGAACTTTTGAAAACATCTATTTCAGCTAAAAATGACAATAAACCCATTACATGTTAAAATAAACACTATTTTTTCATAATTTTTTTCCAAAACAATAATTTAAGGAGGAGAGTTGCATTGTTTTACATTTTTGCAATCTCTTTAATGACTGGTGTAATAGGAGACAGATTTTCATCTCTGCTTCTGCATTCAATCTGTTGCATTTTCACATGTTGTGTAGCTTCTGGAAAACTCATCTGTCCACTTGTGACAGCATCAGACCAAAAAAGGCAAATAATATCTTGGTATCTTAAGAGAGTTTTGACCTTGCAGATCTCCTGAAAGAGTCTCAGGACCTCTGAGAATAATTGCATTAGAGAATTTCTCCTCTCTTCTCACATTGCAGCTCACTTAACAAAACACAAATTAGGTTTATCCTGTGGTCAATTACTCTTCACACACATTTGGTCTAGTAATTTTGAAAGGCATAGCCACATAACATGCTAATTATGCCAGGAAATTACCATTGGTGACCTGTTTTTCCCCTTAATTTTCACGACAGCACCTGGCTGAAGATAAGCTACTAGAGGATGGTCCAGGGCCAGAAACTTAAATAGCTTGGTCATCAGTGCTGCTTAACCTTTTCCACTTGCTTCTGTAGCTCAACTTCCTCAAAGACATGCCAACAGCAAACAGTTTTTTAAATTCCTTAAATTCAGAAGTATAACCTAAAATTTTCCAAGTGTATATTCAATAGCCAAACATTCCATTTCCCTAAAAATGCTATTTTTGGCTTGTTGGAAAAAACGTATTTTTTTTTTTTTTTTGAAGCATGATCTCACTCTGTTGCCCAGGCTGGACTGCAGTGGATGGCTCACTGCAGCCTCAACCTCTTGGGCTCAGATGATCCTCCCACCTCAGCCTCCTGAGTAGCTGGGACCACAGGCATGCCATCGTGCCAGGTTAATTATTTATTTATTTTTTAATTGAGATGGGGTCTCACTATGTTGCTCAGGCTGGTCTCAACCTCCTGGTCTGAAATGATCCTCCGGCCTCAGTCTCCCAAAGTGTTGGCATTATAGGCGTGAGCCAACATGCCTGGACAAAAAAACATTGTTGTGTTAGCAAAATTTAAGGTTTTTTGAACTCAATCTGTTCCTTGAAATACATGTGAAGAGTTCAGGCCTTAGAAACTTAAAAAGCTTATGTGTTAACTCATAAAAATTCTGTATGTTAACAAAATCCTTTTTTAGTTGAAATAATTTTTTCATTGACTATACTCTAGAAATAATTTATCGAAAATTGTTTGGTTTTCAACCCTGAGAAGTACAAGTCATTTTGCTTTCAATTTCCCCTCCTCCGTTCTGCTTGAGGGAGTGCTAGATGGCAAAGGACTGTCATTCAGCCAGAGAAGACAGCACAGCCCTTTTATGGATTTCCTTTCTGCTCTGACATTTAATTTCTCTCTCACTAGGGAAGAACTGCAGACACTACCCAGGATGTTTATAACTCAGAAATTTGAATATATTCCCAATAAACTTAAATTTTCCTAAGAAGGGATTAAGAGAGACAGCGCTAATCACTCAATGTCTTTGGCAGAAATGGTGCTATTTGTTTTCTTTTTCCCTGCATTTGTTCTTCCAGATCCATTCTCCATGGCTAAGGAAGCTGATCTTTATGGACTACTTCACTTCTGGGTATTGGGTTAAGATTAGGATCAAGGGGAGGCCTCGCAAGAGATCAGAGGGTGAGGGAGAGGCCTCAGTGTGTTCCCTCCTCTACCTGGGCCTTGGAGGCAGTAACAGCTTCCCCTGATTGCTAGTCTATGGGGGTGCTTCACCACTCCCTGTTGGTTCCCTTAACCCTGTCCACACCTTTGCAAATCACCTCTTCATTAAATGCTCTTCAGTTAAGCCCTTAAAGTGTGCCAGGACGACAAAGATACAATACTAATTTGTTCCAAAGAGATACCAAGCAGATGTTCACATTTATTAATATAGGTTAGTTTTTTAAGAGTGAACATAAAAACAGTGACATACTATTTTGTAAGTACAGTAATGATAGCATGTTTTAATATATACAGACTAATAAACAATGACAGTAAATCTCCACTGATTTAGATAAAATGAATATAGACACTAAATTAATAAAACCAGTGCTAGCTTCTACTTACAATACAGTTATATTACTTTTATGTAAGTTATTCTATGGTATTTGGAAATAGTTTGCTCTTTTAAATAGATAAACATTTGCCTTGCAACTTTCTATTTTGTTTAAAATGCTACCATTTTTTCATAAGAAAAAAGAGATATGTTTCAGCCTAATTTCTAAATTACTTTGTAAATTCCATGAAGATTTTCTATACTTGATACTTAGGAGGTTAAAAAATGCTTTTAAAATCTCATTAAGTCTTAAGTAAATGGAAATTATAGAATAATTTTCCTAGATTTCAATGTCAATTCTATTTTCTTCTGTTATTTCTAAGTAGACTGACATGATTGATTCTTAAAAGAAAACCTGATTTGAGCACTCTATTAAGCAAACATTTGTAAGTAAATAGTGCCCAATTAAACCAGACTTATTTTAAAAAATATATGTCCTGTACTGCATTATGTTTTCACCTTAAGTTATAACCACAAGAACTATTAACCCAAATGTTCAAAGTTCTTTAGCTGATAGCCTCGTTTGTGTGAAACATATTTATTACGCATATGTCACACTCTATGCATCATCTACTTTGCTCTTGAGGGCAGGTCTCGGTCCTATTCCACTCTGTGTGCCCAGCACCTATTGGAGTGCCCACAGTGCATAATGGGTGCTTCCAAATCCAAAATAACCTTTCAGAACAACTACTGGATGTGTTTACACCCAGCAGATGGGCATCCAGAAGTCCATGCCTTCTTTCGTTGTTTTTAAGATGGGTAGAGAAGTCTTTCATGGTCATTACCTCCTAGGATATCACATTCTGCTTTGCCAGTTTCTCATAAACATGATCAGTTCGCAGCCAATCCTAGGAGGATGGAGCAAATGTGGTGGCCCCAGTCTCATTGCTTTCTGTGAGGTTCAGCAGGAAGGTCTCTGGCCAATCTGTGTCTAACATGGCCCTGGCATGTGTCTGCTGCTTGGAGTCCTCCATCAGGGGCGGACGCATGCAGCTCTCAGGAATAGGCTACTCTGAAAGCCAGCCTACATTCACTAGAGGACTTATGCTCAGTTTTGGCTTATGTATACAGTGTGTAAAATGTAAAAAATACTACCCATATCAAAATAGGGGCTTTTCATCTGTTTCCATAATTTTAGGAATTCAAAGTTGGATATGTTTAAAACTGAAAACACTAGAACTTCTACACACAGATAGTAGTAAGTCTTATCCCTTAATAACTTAAACCTTGCTGTCAAACAACTTCAAAATACACTTATTTGCAAAAGTGGTACAAGCCCAAACTATGGAGTCTCTCACTGTTGATGAACACCATCAAATGTTCAGGGTTAAACTCTACCAACCTAGACTTTGCATATTAAATCAGGGAATCAGAGATTATTTCCATAATTGCTGGAGTGGGGGGGAAAAAGAGTGTTTTAAAGTGCCTATTCTACACTGCACTTCAAATAATATACGTGTGTGCATACATCTACATATACACACATATAAATATGCATACGTCACCTAGCTATATCCAAAAGTGACAGTTATTACTGTAGCATTGGCAATATTCCCTTGGAATAACACAGTCATCTCGTCCTGTTATCTTTCTGGTAACTGACAAAAATACATGCATGATGGCTCCCATAAAAAGCAGGCATGCAAGTTGTACATCTGTTGTTTTAGGAGGTGAAGTCAATACAGTTTGGGTGGGGACTAATAGAATCCTCAAGTTATTCACTTTCATAAACTTTTCTTTTTAACCTCCCAGCAGTCTCTTTTCCTAAGTTAACAGCTTTTTGTATATGCTGTTATTCAGGTTACTAGAGCAGGTATCCATTTTACTTGCCATCAACTGCCCACTGCTGTTATAACTGCTGGGGTCAGAACTTTCTTTGCAGCATAAGATACTGTAGACGTACCTCTGGCACTCAGAGGAAGCATAATAGTAAATGAGGGGGTCGATGCAGCAGCTTATGCTGCTGACACAGACACAGAGGAGGTAGGCAAAGTAGGCAGCCTCTGTGGTGGAAGTGTGAGAAAGGAATGAGTAATGCGCAATCAGGAGGATGTTTGTGGGTCCGAAGCAAATGATGAAGATGCAGAAAACAGCAGCTGACAGGAACAAAGCCCGGGACTTCTTGCTGCGGTTGGCAACGGTGGAAGAGCTAAGACATCGAATGATAGACACATAACAGACCGTGGAAATGATCAGCGGCACAAAAAAGAAGACAGCAGAGAAGGCTGAGAAGTAGTAGGCATAGTAGCCTTCGAGCAAGGTTTCATTGAGCACATCATGACAGGTGGTGATGTTGAGCCCGGGCACCTGGATGGTTTGCTCCTTGAGGAGCAGAGGCACTACCCCTGCAATGGCCAAAGCCCAAATGGCCAGACAAGTGAAGGAAGCCCTTCCCAGAGTACGCCAGGAGAGGGACTGCATGGGATACACCACAGCCAGAAACCGGTCAATGCTTATGACTGTCATGAGCAAGATAGAGGCGTACATGTTACAGTAAAATGCTGCAGTGACAAAGCGACACAATTCAGACCCAAACTGCCAATCACTGCCGGATAAGTAATAGCTAATCTTAAAGGGGAGCACAGACACAAAGAGCACATCTGCCGTGGCCAGGTGCAGCATGTACACCACCGCCGGCTTCTTGACCTTCATTTTCAGGATGAACACAACGATGGCCATGATGTTTAGCGGGAGGCTGACTACAAACACCCCGGTGTACACAGATGGGACAAAGAGTGTCAGCCAGGAGCTGGTCAGATATCCGGAGGCATCTTCTGAGATGAACGCAGGAAGTGGTTTTTGAAGAGGACTGCTTTTATTGATGGAGACTAATCTGTATTCAGTTAACCCACTTTCATTTTTCTCCTCATCCTCCCAAAATGGTTCATATTTATCATTGGGATTCCTGAGAAGAAATGACCGGGGATCTAAGGTGGCATTTGTTGCTTTTGACGCTGAAAAATAAAATTAAAAAAAATTTAAATGTAAAAAATGAATGCATCAACAAGGCAAAAGTGACAAGCAGAGAGCATATTTTACTTTTGTTTATGTTTTCTTACTAGGAGAATGGGCGGTAAAGAACAGATAATGCACAAATAGACTTTATTACAGAATAAGCCAACTCAAAATACTGTGCAACATTTGTCTTGATATGAGCAATACTTACTAAACTCTGTCCCTCAAAGGGACAAAGGTGAATGATAAGTTTTCAGAGATCTACCCTGAAGACATCAGGAAAGGCTGAGTACTTGACATGAAGGGATCAATCAGTGATTTCCACACTAGCCACTGTCTATATAAACAAGTCACTCCCAGCTTCTATGACTTCTCTTTCCTCCGCATACCTTCATGTGCACATTTTCTCCATTTAGTCTGCAGCCATCCCATGAAAACTGTCCCTTTTCAAAAATCCACGTAGAAAGTTGAGGGGATTTAGGCTGGGCACAGTGGCTCACGTCTGTAATCCCAGCACTTTGGGAGGCCGAGGTGGGTGGATCACGAGGTCAGGAGTTCAAGACTAGCCTGGCCAAGATGGTGAAACCCCGTCTCTACTACAAATACAAAAATTAGCCGGGCATGGTGGCACGCATCTGTAATCCCAGCTACTTGGAAGGGTGAGGCAGAAGAATCGCTTGAACCTGAGCAGCAGAGGTTGCAGTGAGCCGAGATTGTAACACTGCACTCTAGCCTGGGCGACAGAGCGAGGCTCTGTCTCAAAAAATAAAAATAAATAAAAATTAAAAAAACAAAAAGAAAGCTGAGGGGATTTCTTTCTTTTTTTTTTTCCTGAGACACAGTCTCGCTCTGTTGCCCAGGCTGGAGTGCAGTGACGCGATCTCAGCTCACTGCAACCTCCGCCTCATGGGTTCAAGGAATTCTCCTGCCTCAGCCTCCTGAGTAGCTGGGATTATAGGCACGTGCCACCAGAGGGGATTTCTTAAAGGTTTTGGCATTAGAGGCAAATTAATAATGGGACTCAGGACTCCCAATTCTATGGCCATTGTCCATGACAGTAGTTTTCCTCTACAGTCTTTAGTTTGCTTACACAGGAGAACGTAGAAATCTCTCACTATATCTGGGTCCAAACCACAATCCCTGGGGTTATCTCCTAACATAGTCACAAGGTATCCATCATGTCAGTCATTCTTCCACTTCTTTCCTGAGCAGGTCAGCAGAGCAGCAGACGTTCTTGGCCACTCATGCCAGGCCAACCAAGGTTTTTGGAGTATCAACCAAAAATAGGTGAACAATTGGAGGTTCCTGGAAGGTGGTGCCCAAGAGAGGGCATGGAAGCTCTGTGCTCCTTCCCACAATTCCTGCCCTATGCATCTCCACCATGTGGCTGCTCATCTGTATCCTCTGTAATTTTCTTTACAATGAATGGATAAAGGTAAGTAAAGTGGTTCCCTACGTTCTGTGAATCATGCTAGCAAATTAATCAAATCTGAGCAGGGGGCCTTAGGAACTCCCAATGTATAGTGTAGTCAGAAGTCTGGAGGCCCACACTTATGACTGCCATCTGAAGTGGAAGGCAGCCTTGTGAAACTGAGCCCTTAATCTGTGGAATCTGACTCTATCTCCACATAGATAGATAGTGTCAGAATTGAGTTATATTAAGAGGCAGATAGCGTCAGAATTGAGTTATATTCAAGGATACCCAGCTGGAGTCCAGTGAAGAATCTGCAGGAGAATTGGTTGCTTGGTATGTGGAGAAACAAGCTCCAGACATATGGTGTCACAAGGATTGAGTGAAGTGCTGGGTAAGAGAAAACAGTTTGGGGAAAATAGTTTGCTTTTTCCTATATAACAGCAGTGCCTACATAACATAAAAGGTGACTAAAACCCAGATAGAAAATCCATATCTTTTTGGCCTACAGAACCAGAGGACAGAGTTCAGGGCAAACACAGTCACTGGAAAGTTAGGAGAGAATCCTGGAAAGGAAAAAGTCAGGGAGCAGGGGGTCCTAAATTTCAGTATAAATTCTGTCCTAGGGTTTGACTGACCCTTGAACTATGCGTGTGTAGGAAAGATGAGAAGCACCTCTGCTAAGGATAAAAGAACTGAAGTGATATTTAGGCTTCTGCTCAAGAGAGAAAGAGTCTGCTGTTTGAGTAAAACCAAACTAATTGGCTGCTAAAGCAAAAACACCAACACTCTTTGAAGGAATACAACAAAATCCAGAGTCTTTTTTCCTGTAATTTATACAGGAAAATGGTTTACTGGACTTACAATTCCACATGGCTGGGAAGGCCTCATAATCATAGCAGAAGGTAAGGAGGAGCAAGTCACATCTTACTTGGATGGCAGTGGGCAAAGAGAGAGCTTGTGCAGGGAAACTCCCATTATTAAAACCATCTGATCTTGAGAGACCCATTTACTATCATGAGAACAACATAAGAAAGACCCGTCCCCATGATTCAATCATTTCCTACTGTGTCCCTCCTATAACATATGGGAATTATGAGAGCTACAAGATGAGATTTGGGTGGGGACACAGAGTCAAATCGTATCACCAGATCCAACCACCCTACACACAAAAGTGATAAACTCTGGACCTCTTGTCCCCCTTCTCTCACACTATATACAACAACCAATGTAAATGGATTAATGGCTTACACATAAGACCTGAAACTGTAAAACAACTAGAAGAAAACATAGAGGAAAAGCTTCTTGATATAGTTTTGGGCAATAATTTTTTGTAATGAGCATAAAAGCACAGGCAATAAAAGGAGGAGTAGACAACTGGGACTGTATCAAACTAAAAAACTTCTGCACAGCAAAAGAAACAATCAACAGTGAAGAGAAAATGTATGAAATGAAAAAATATTTGCAAACCATACGTCTGATAAAGGGTCAATACCCAAAATATATAAGGAACTCCTATAACTCAACAGCAAGATAATGAATCACCTGATTTAAAAATAGGCAAAGGACCTAAATAGACATTTTTTAAAAGAAGACATACAAAGGGCCAGCAAGTATATGAAAAATGCTCAACATCACTAATCAGGGAAATGAACATTAAAACCAGAATGAGTTATCACTTCATACCTGTTAGAATGGATGACAGATAACAAATGTTGGTGAGGATATGGGGAAAGGGAACCCTTGTATATTGATGGTGGGAATTTAAATTGGCATAGCCATTATGAAAAACAGTATGAAGGTTCCTCTAAAACTAAAAATAGAACTACTATATGATACAGTAATTCCACTACTGGGCATACATCCAAAGGAAATAAAATCAGGATGTTGGCTGGGCACAGTGGCTCATGCCTGTAATCCCAGCACTTTGGGAGGCCGAGGCGGGTGGATCACCTGAGGTCAGGAGTTTGAGACCAGCCTGGCCAACATGGTGAAACCCGTCTCTACTAAAAATACAAAAATTAGCCAGGCGTGGTGGTGCATGCCTGTAATCCCAGCTCCTCAGGAGGCTGAGGCAGGAGAATTGCTTGAATCCAGGAGGTGAAGGTTGCAGTGAGCTGAGATTGCGCCACTGCACTCCAGCCTGGCCGACAGAGCAAGACCCCATCTCAAAAAAAAAAAAAAAAAAAAAAAAAAAGACCAGGATATCAAAGAGTTAGCTGCAATCTCATGTTCATTGCAGAATTATTTACAATAGCCCAGTTATGGAATCAAACTAGGTATCCACTGATAAATGAATGAATGAATGAAAAAAATGGTGTATATACACAGTGGAATACTATTCAGCCTTAAAAAAGAGGGAATTCTGTCATTTGCAACAACATGGATGAGCTGAGAGGGCGTTATGTTAAGTGAAATAAGCCAGGCACAGAAAGACAAATATAGCATGATCTCACTTATATGTGGAATCGAAAACAGTTGAACTCGTAGAAGCAGAGAAGAGAATGGTGGTTACTAGAGGCTGGGGTTGGATGCGTGGGTAGGGTAGACTGGGAAGACATTGGTCAAAGGGTACAAAATTTCTGTTAAAAGGAATAAGTTAAAAAAAATCTCTTGTATAATATGGTGACTATAGTTAATAACAATGTGTTGTATACTTGATAATTGCTAAGAGAGTGGACTTTAAGTGGTCTCTCCACAAAAAAATGGTAAGTATTTGAGGTAATACGTGTTATAAGTTTGATTTAGCCATTCCACAAGTTATGCATATTGCAAAACATGTTATACACTATATATAACTTTTTGTCAAATAAAAGAAAAAGAGGGCTGCCAGGCGTGGTGGCTCACACCTGTAATCTCAGCACTTTGGGAAGCCCAGGTGGGAGGACAGGTTGAGCCTGGGAGATCGAGGCTACAGTGAGCTATCATCACACCACTGTACTCCAGCCCGGGCAACAGAGTGAGACTCTGTCTCCAAAAAAAAAAAAAAAAAAAAGTGACCCAGTCTTAAGTAAAAAGACAGTGAGCGGAAACCAACCTCAAGTTGACCCAGATGTTGGAATTAGCAGATAAGGATTTTGAAGAATGTATTACAACCATGTGTAAGAAAAAAAGAAAAGTATTTCATTGAAATGAACTGAAAATAGGAAATATCAGCAAAGAACTACCAAGTGGAAATTCTAGAAATAGAAAGTAAAACACAATACATTGGCATCTGTTTCCAAAATGAAGAGCAAAGCTAGAGTAGTACCAACTCAGAGACAGCAGAGCAAAGCCTGGCAGTGTAGGGTTGAGGTCAAGCTCCCTAAGCAAATTTGGGAGAGGGTCTCCAGACAATGAAGGGGTGGCCTGGCAGGATATCTGTCACAGGGAAGGAATGAATGTCTCCAGTGATGAATGTGAATACACACTTGTGTCTAGATTGATCCTTAAGGGTAAGAACTGTTCCTGTTAATCTCTGAACCTCCAGTA
Source organism: Macaca fascicularis (assembly GCF_037993035.2). Classification (NCBI taxonomy): domain Eukaryota; kingdom Metazoa; phylum Chordata; class Mammalia; order Primates; family Cercopithecidae; genus Macaca; species Macaca fascicularis. The sequence continues at coordinate 80,704,256 of NC_088380.1, read as the reverse complement.
CTCTGTGCCCTGCATGTGGTAGGCACATATTTGTATTCTAATATTGACTCTGTTCAGGGATCACTTAACTTCTCTGAATTAAGCCCAGAATCATTAAAATGGGATTCTAATGCCTGTCTGGCCTACAAATCTGGCAACTGGAGCATCCCATGTGAAATAGGACACACATTCACTTTGGAAACTATAACAATTAAGCAGTTTAAGAAATTACTATTATCCTTCCTCTCCCACTTCCATGTAGTATGCTTTTATATCCAACTGTTTGCTCACTTAATTAGGTTAAAAGGAAATCTAGGTTCATCTTCCCTCCTACTTAGGAATGTTTGTAGTTTTTTAGTACAATGAGGGAATGAACAAGTTGTAAATTATATAGCTCTAGGGTTCAGAACTATGAATCAAATTTCGAATTCACAATCTTTTATGGAAGTATCACTCTCTTACCTTCGCAATGCATGTAACTTACTCTGTGTTCACCTTGCCCCAGTCACACAGAAGCCTGACCTTGGTCCCAACAGCCCCTGTGGACGTGAAGCTATTCTCAAGATCACAATGAGTGTGTGGGAGCTGAAAGAAAAGAATGAATGGCTTCTGGCGCTTAAAAAAATATCTTTTATTTTTTATTTTTCTTGTTTGTGGTTCTGGCACTTTAATATCACAAAAACATGCATGTGCAAAAATGCTGGCCTAGAGGAACCTTTTATTTATTTATTTTTGAGATGGAGTCTTGCTGTCACCCAAGCTGGAGAGGAGTGATGCGATTTTGGCTCACTGCAACCTCTGCCTCCAGGTTCAAGCGATCCTCCTGCCTCAGCCTCCCAAGTAGCTGGGATTACAAGCATGCACCGCCATGCCCAGCTGATTTTTGTATTTTTAGTAGAGATGGGGTTTCACCATGCTGGCCAGGTTGGTCTCAAACTCCTCGCCTCAAGTGATGCACCCACCTTGGCCTCCCAAAGTGCTGGGATTATAGGCCTAAGCCACTGCACCTGGCCAAGGAACCTTAAAACAATGCAATTCTCCTCTGCAGTTTTGGAAGCCTGGCCAGATTATGGGCTTCTGTGAGGCACAGAGGGGAAAAAGTGGACATGAACATGCATACTTACATGCATGAATCAAGATGACACCTGAGAGTGATACAATGTGAAAACTAATAAATACAACTAAGCTCTTCATATACTATCACTTAGTCTGAAAATCAAACTGTCACTAGACTTTACTCTGTATTTACTACTTAGGCAATAAGTACTTGTTTTAAAAAACATCTTCTTTGGGTAGGCCTCAGGCAGTACAGTACTTCCGACAGAAACATTATACTTGTGGAAACATGAAATTTTTATAGGCTAGAGCTTAGGAAGAATGTATAATCCCTTGGTTAAATATCACTGCCTAAGGTGTTACCTTTTCTTGATACTATAGGTTTGATATTCTGGTTTTTGTGAAATTAAAGAATGTCAGAAAAAAAAAAAAAAAAGAAAGAAAAGGAAAAAAATGTAGTATATACCAGCATCAAACAAAGGACAAAACCAATGCAAGGTGACTAGATAATTCCAACTAGTTCAAGACCCTTAAGCTGAAATTTGAGTTTAAGTATCTCGCTTTTCCTCCAGTCCTAGCACAACTCAGGTCAAGGAGAAAGTGCTTGTCAGGGTGCCCAAATCTCTTCTCATTCATCTCTGTTTTGTTGTTGTTGTTGTTAAGCTGTGGTTTCACAAAAAAGGCAGCAGAAGTCCTGAATTCAGTTTTCATGCTATCTGCTAAGTTTCATTTAATGTAGGCTTCTCTGAATTGCTCTAGAGTAGTTTTGTTATCGAATACAGCAAATTATTAAATAGTTCAAATACAGACTCTTTAACTCTGGAGATTGTTTTAAAAGTAGTGAGTGAGGCAACACGTTTTCTGACTGTGATGAGATCTGTCCTGGAAGCAGAGGGGTGACTAGAGGATCTCTGAGTGTCCCATTTGATCCTGGGATTTATACCACACCAGCATTTCATGACACACCAAGTCTTGGTTTTGACTCACAGTTCTGCCCTTGGGGCTCACGCCTTTTGAGAGTTAACAAAGCAGAAGTCCCAGGACTTTGCTCACATTCCCACGCAGAGCACAGCAGTTGAAACAACACTACAGTCTAAAAAGAAATGAAGAGGAGGACAGCAAAATAACAGAAACACACTAACTCTGTCAAGTGGAAAACAGCAGCATTACTGGAATGTTTTACTCCCTCAGATTCAAACAAACACCATTTTCCAATGAAAAGAACTGGGGCTCCTTAAAGAAATGGCTAGTTCCAGATCTGGGGTAGGAAATACACAAGATGAACACTGAACATCTTCAAATAATATCAGGGTTAGGTCAAAAAGACTCTGGAGTCAATCTGAAAGGGCTCCCATTGACCAAAGATGTGACATTTTGATCATCAATTTGACCACCAAAACAATAATGATGGAAATGAACTGAAACATTTCATACATGTTAGATCCACAAGTTGAAGACGCAGTTAGCCAGATCCAGTATGTAGGAAAGTAAGACAGATGGCTTAGTTTCTTTGACAAATAAATAGCAATAAAAAAAAGGGATGGGGTGGGCAGTTACAGATTAAAATGTAATGGTGGACCTTGTTTGAACCTGATTCAAACAAACCAACTGTTAAAAGGTATTTATGAGACAGTAAGGAAAATATGAACACTGACTGACTATCAGATGATATTAAGGAATTGTTAGGCTGCGCACGGTGGCTCACGCCTGTAATGCCAGCACTTTGGGAAGCCGAGGCAGGAGGACTGATTGAGCCCAGGAGTTCCAGACCAGCCTGGGCAACACAGCAAAACCCTATCTCTACTAAAATAAATACAAAAATTAGCTGGTTGTTGTGGTGTGTGCCTGTAGTCCCAGCTACTTTGGAGGCTGAGGCAGGAGGATTGCTTGAGCCCAGGAGGTTGAGGCTGTGGGTGAGCCATGATTGTGCCATTGGTCTCCAGCCTTAGCAACAGAGTAAGAATGTGTCTCGAAGCAAACAAACAAACAAAAAACAAAAGGAATTGTTCATTTTTTAGGTATTATAATTGTATTGTGGTTATGTGAAAAAAAGAATTCTAACCTCTAAGGATGTTTACTGATGTATTTATGAATGACATAATGTGATACCTGGGATTTGCTTTAAAATTATATAGTTGGGGGAGGAGGACAGTTGAGGGTTTAGATAAAACAAGATTGGTCATATATAAATAATACTGAAGTTGGATGATGGGTAGAGGGAGTAACTATACTGTTCATTTTTGGGTATGTATAAAAACTCCCATAATAAAAGTTAAAAAAATAAACAAATACTTTATGCATGTTTATTTGCCACTAGAAGTTAAGGGCCAAGGGTTTTTGCTTTTTTCTTTTGTCCTAATTCTGAAGGGAAAAATGTTCTTGCATGTTTGTGTGAAGATTGTCTTATATTTACATAATTTATTTGGTATCAATTCTTCAAAAGCTTTTCTGGAATATGGAAGGATTGGTGTATGAAAAAACCTTACCATTTTTTTGAGCACCTGCTATGTGCCTGATACTTCACTTGCCTTAGTTCCCGTAACTCTAACATTTCTATGAGATGAGCATTATGACTACCATTTTATAAATGACAACATGGAGGCACAGAGAGGCTAAGTAACTAATCCAAAGTCACACAGCTATGAAGTAGAGGAGCTGGGATTTGAATCTAGATCTGCCCAGCTCCAAAGGTCATAACTTTTGACCCCACCACACTATTCTCTCTTTAAAAACTGTGATTCCTGACCTACTCCTAAAAGAGGAACATCTTTTTCTCTTAGCATTTCACCGAACAAATGAATCTGCCTATCCTTTTAGCTACAGTAGGCAGTATGTGGACATGTGAATGACTAGCTAACGTGACGATGCCAAAAGGTGTTGCTTGGGAATTCTGGGGTCCTACTGACTTTGGCTGCACACCAATCACACACGCCAACAACTCAGCCCTTACACACAGGAGAGAGATAGCAGGGAGACATTCAAGGACAAAACAGAAAAATACATCTTTAAAACACTGTTCTAGATGGAGCAGATGCAACAGCAGTAAGTGAACAAAAATCTCTGCTACAGAAAAAGCAGAATTAAAGATAAAATTCCCCTCCCCCCTCCCTTTTTTGTTTTTTTGATACAGACAGTGTCTCACTCTGTCTCCCAGGCTGCAGTGCAATGGCACGATCTTGGCTTGCTGCAACCTCTGCCTTGTGGGTTCAAGAGATTCTCCTGCCTCAGCCTCCCAAGTAGCTGGAATGACTGGCTGATTTTTGTATTTTTAGTAGAGACGGGGTTTCGCCATGTTGGTCAAGCTGGTCTCCAACTCTTGACCTCAAGTGATCTGCGCCTCGGCCTCCCAAAGTGCTGGGATTACAGGCGTGAGCCACCGTGCCCAGCCTAAAGGGAGAATTCTTGACTGACTGGGGGGTCACAAGAAGCTGCCAATATCAGAGGCCTCCTCTCCTCCCATTCCATGTCCTGGAGCAGGTACTCCTCTGGAAGTATAGGAAAGCAAGCCTAAGAGGAAGCTGGGAGAAGGGAAGTTGCAGGGAAGTAAACGCAGGTGTACCTAATGCCACAGCAGGCATGAAGACTACATAAGCAAAGTGTGTGGGCTCTTGCCGGGAGCAGCCTGGAGGCCAGAGCCTGACATGGGGTGAGGATGCCAGCAGGCCTTGCCTGGGAACTACTCTGACTCCCCGACGTTCCCTGTTCCTCCAGGTCTGTTCTCCACTAAGTTACAGGTCCTGAGCTCTCCGTCTTGGGAATGCGGCTCTCTACTCTCCAACAAGACATCTAGCTAAAATGAAAACTAATTCACAGTCAAGGATGTTAATGATCACCAATTCCTCCCCAGGGTTGGGGATGGCGACAGCTTTGCACTGTACAAAGTACTGTGCACTGTACTACAAAAACTGTCCCCATGCCCACCCCTGCCCAAGTCCTTCTGCAGTTTGTATATCGGAACTCAAATAAATTAGATTCTAGACATGATAAGAACAATAATAAGCAACAGTTCCAGGAAAACAGAACTCTTCCTGAAAAGCTAATAAGGCCTTTGATTTGGCTACCATAGGAATATTCACTGCAGCTGCTGCGTTGGGTTTTAAATTATGGTATAGATTTAGCAATGATTATGAAATCAATTCACACGATTGCAATAAGCATTAAAAATAGACTATAGGGTAGGAAATATCAAAATGCATACAGTGCAGTAAAGGTGGGCACTGTTTGGTACAACTTTTGTTTCATGTTTACATATACACTATGATTGTCCACACATATTTATTGAAGACACATACCCCTAACCATATCACAATGTAAAGTGTTATTTCTACAGTTCTTACTGTAGGTTACCAAACAGGAAAACACTGTACTGGTAAACGTTATTCTACAATACTAGAATACCTGATTTTTAATTCATCATAGACTTGAAATATAAATAGATTACATAATGTCTTTTCCTAAAGTTATATAAATTTGTTTTCAAGGGCAAATTACAGATTATTCCTGTTGTGTCAAAAGGCCACTTACTTTTGAAAGCAAATAATGTATATAGGACTGTCAGAGCCCTTTAAGTGGCTTCCTCCAAGTACCATGACCAGGTCAGTGTGGGAGAGGGTATTTGGGGAAGTGAAAGCTCATACCCAGAAAAAAAAAATCTCAGTATATATGGAGAGTTATTTATGACGACAGTTTTAGGCACAAGCAAGAGAAAGAAAAAGGCAGAATGAAAGAAATCACAAAAAAGGAAACCAACAGAAAATTATGAAGGGTAAAACTATGGAGTCCTCTACACTGGCATCATAGTCAAAAATAAACCACGGCCCTGGGTCCTAATAACTCTTCTAACAAGGGTGTTTTTGTGAGTATCTGCAACGGAAGGGGAGCCTGGGTACTCAAACTGGGCATGGTGGCTCACGCCTGTACTTCTAGCACTTTGGGAGGCCAAGGTAGGTGGATCACTTGATCCCAGGAGATGGAGATCAGCCTGGGCAATGTGATAAAACCTCATCTCTACCAAAAATACAAAAATTAGCCAGGCCTGGTGGCGGGTGCCTGTGGCCCAGCTACTCTGGAGGCTGAGTTAGGAGGATAGTTTGAGCCTGGGAGACAGAGGTTGCAGCGAGTCAAGTTTGTGGCACTGCACTCCAGCCCGAGTAAGAGAGCTAGACCCTGTCTCAAAAAACAGCAACAGCAACTTTCACCCATATAAAGTTAAGTTCCCCAGACACTAAGACCACATATTATATGATTCTATTGATATGAAATATCAAAAATAGGTAAATCCATAGAGACAAAAGGCAAACTGGTGGTTCCTGGAGGTAGGGGGAAGGGAGAATGGGATCTGACTGCTTACTGGTTTCCTTTCGGGGAGATGACAGTGTTTTGGAAGTAGGTAGGGGTTTATAGTGTACATTGTACACTGTAAATGTAGTAAATACCCACTGAATTGTACACTTTAAAATGGTTAGCTTTATGTTATGTGAATTTTATCTCAATTTTATTTTTATTTTTTAAAATTTAAATGATTAACTAAAATGTAAAATTTTTATGCATTAAATATTTGGAAGACAGCGTCTCTCCGGCTCTGTTGCCCAGGCTAGAGTGTAGTCACGTGACCAGGGCTCCCTGCCCCCTTGAACTCCTGGGCTCAGGCCATCCTCCCAGTCTCCCAGGTGCTGGGACTACAGGTGCACACCACTGTGCCTGGCTAATTTTTAATTATTTTTTTGATAGAGATGGGGTCTTGCTATTTTGCCTAGGCTGGTCTCAAGTGATCATCTGGCCTAGGGTTCCCAAAGTGCTGGGATTACAGGTGTGAGCCACTGCACCCAGACCCTGAAAACCTGCTATGCTAATATGTTCTATAAAAATAAAGGCAAAGCCACTAAAAAATATTAGAGAGAGATCGGGGAGGGGGGGGGGAGAGAGACAGATAGTAGGGTAGAAAATTACTTGCTGGCTCATAAGAAATCTGACTTTCGGCCAGGCGCGGTGGCTCAAGCCTGTAATCCCAGCACTTTGGGAGGCCGAGACGGGCGGATCACGAGGTCAGGAGATCGAGACCATCCTGGCTAATATGGTGAAACCCCGTCTCTACTAAAAATACAAAAAACTAGCCGGGCGAGGTGGTGGGCGCCTGTAGTCCCAGCTACTCGGCAGGCTGAGGCAGGAGAATGGCGTAAACCCGGGAGGCGGAGCTTGCAGTGAGCTGAGATCCGGCCACTGCACTCCAGCCTGGGCGACAAAGCGAGACTCCGTCTCAAAAAAAAAAAAAAAAAAAAGAAATCTGACTTTCAGGCTTTATAGAGCTTTCTGGTCTGCTTAGGGTAGAACCACTGCTCAGTTTTGTGTCTTTCTGTTTAGGTTTACTAACGATATCTCTTGTAACATCTGATTAATTAGCGTATCCATGAGCAGGGATCTTTTCAGAGCCTGCCTTATCATCCATTAGCAAAGTAAATGAGAGAATACCACAGTCCATGCATAAATGCTTATGAAATACCTCCCTGTGCTGGGCACAGACTTTGCCTCTAGGGGTACTAGGGAACACAGTGGGGTTACTTCTCTACTGTAAGAGGGGCTGGGAGTCTAGATGGCTTCCTTTCTATGGGAGGTGTTAGAGAAAGCCCGCACTCCGGAGAGACAGGCCTGTGGTCAACTCCCAATTCCATCTCTTTTTTTTTTTTTTTTTTTTTTGAGAGACAGTCTCACTCTGTTGCTCAGACTGGAGTGCAGGGGCACGATCTCGGCTCCCTGCAACCTCTGCCTTCTGGGTTCAGGCAATTCTGGTGCCTCAGCCTCCCGAGTAGCTGGGACTACAGGTGTGCACCACCACACCCAGCTAATTTTTTATTTTTGGTAGAGACAGGGTTTCACCATGTTGGTCAGGCTGGTCTCAAACTCCTGGCCTCAAATGATCCACTCGCCTTGGCCTCCCAAAGTGCTGGGATTACGGGTGTGAGCCACTGCACCCAGTCCCAATACCACCTCTTTCTCAACTTGGGACTCAACCATTCTGGGTCTCTGTTTTATAACCAGTAAAATGAGGATGACATCTGCTCAAAGGGCTGTTGTGAGAAATAAATAAGATAGTATGCATAACGTCCCTAAGCAGGGTGTTAGCTGCATTCAGTGCTCCATAGATGGTGGCTGTTTTTAATTAAACATGAACGTGGCAGGTATGGGATATGGGGAGGGCATTCTGGCCAGAGGGAATGGCATGGGGACAGAAGCCAGAGAAAGTATAGCTCCTTGAAGGGAAGATCTAGAGGATGGGGCTGGATGAACTGGAGGGTGAGTAACAGGAGATGGCTGGAGAGGGGCTGGGGACCCTCTTGCAAGGGGAGGAGCACTTCATTCCATGCCACAGAATTGGGCTTGACTCTGTGGGTAGGAGGGTAGCAAGTGGAATTGCCCACCGAGTTCTCTCTGTCATAGCCACCACCAGCTATTCTTGACAACTTTAACCCTCTAAGAGCCTCATAAAATTCATAAAGATCACCTTTTACTTTTGCCTGTTGGCCCTTTTAATGATTACATGTCACCTCACTTAAATTGTTTAGACAAAGGAATGTAAACTTGTTGATGAATTTACACATTTCTCAACAACTATCTGCTGAGTGAACATTTGTTTTAGTCACCATGGGGATAAATAAAACTTTATAATCTTAGCTGGGAAAATGAGACACACACACAAAGTGACAAGGCAGGAAATGCCAAAATGAGTGGGAACAAAAAGTCGGAAAGTGCTGCAGGAAGGCTCAGCTTGGTGGTCAGGGCCAGCCCTGGGAGGGCTCCACAGCCCCTCTCAGCACACAGAGCTGGTAATCCTGGGCAATAAACTCTATCAGAGCAGTAGCGGCTCAAGGATGGGAGGCACCGCTGGATGCTTTGGAGTCCCGGCACCACCACCTTATGACAGACAATGTTTAGAATTGCCAATGCATGGTGCTAATAAAAAGTAAACCTATCTTAGGTTGATTTTATTGGTGATTTTAAATTTTCTAAAGACAAAGCCCCACTTATTCCTAATTGCTTACACCCAGGGTGGGTGGACTGCCCACATCCCACGCCCCCTCCCCACCACCCCACGCCCCTTCCCCCACCCCCCTCCATTTGCTTTGCCACTGTTTCTGGGTCTTAGTTTCAGAATCAGCAAAAGGGGATAAACACCCACCTTAACAAGGTGTTCTGACAAGGTGAAATGAGACAATCTAAGTGAAAATTCCTTCTGGCCCAGGGTTTGACATGGAATACTGCACTTAGCAAGCGCTCCTTTTCCTCTATCATACTCCTTTCGTCTTTCCCTCCCAAAGTGGTTCCAGAATCCAGTGTTGATAAACTAGCTAAGGTGGTCCACTTGCCTTTCTGTCTACACCAGCACTGTCCATATTAACATGCACCACTCCTCCCATGAGGATGTAAGACGCTTGGTGGAAACCAGCACCCTTTAACTTCACTCTTTAATGAGGCTACACACCTTGCTGGTAGGCTACTGTGAGAAAGGGTGGCTACAATGAATGCAGCATTTCCATAAGCCCTGTTTTCCACCCCATGATCCAAATCTCAAACAAAACACTGGATTCTCAAGAGCTTGTCTCCAACTAAATTGAGCAAATCACATAATGTTATGTTAAATTATATCTCATCGCAAACAACTTTTCAGGAGTTCTCGGCGTTCTCTCAAACACTCTCAACAACAATGCTCACTTATCTGCAGGCAGGCTAGTTACTGCTAAACACTGGGCCCCTGTCTGGAGCTCTTAGTTTTCCCAAAAGCATCTCAAAACTCACCGTGAACAAAGACAGAGAGGCAAGAACATGCTATGTCTTTGTCACCTCTTAATCTTGATGTGTCTACACTTTTTTTTTTGAGTGTGGGAGCAATAGAGAGTGCACATTCTTTTAGCGATAACAAGAAAACCCGCTAGAACTTCTTTCAGCGTAAAAAAAAAATGGCTCAAAGCTTATAAAATACTACTGTTATTAGGAAATTCAAAACACTTTTCTCACTTTCTAATGAGTGCCTTTACAGACTAAAAACAACTCTTCTGTCCTGCTTTTGGGGAGAGGAATATAGAAAATATTTGACCACATAAATTAATCAAATTTATTTATTTGGTCAAGTAGCCAGATACTTAAAAATAGACTACCAGTGGGGAAAATATTCTAGGGGAGCAACCTTCTTGCAGCGGATCAGAAATACTTGGATCCCACAGTGTTCGAGGGAGCTTGGTCCTGGGGAGGGATCTCTCTCTTCAACTCACTTAGAAGGAATGGGTTCTAGGTAACAATAAAATCCTCCTCCTGCCCCCTTCCCTCCCCCACCCCCCCACCACGCGGAGCCCCTGCTATTGTCACCATACATCTCGCACCGAGCACCTCCTGGACACAAGACGGGGGCTGCTGGTACTGATTCTCTGCTAAACATGCCAAGGGACTGCCAGGGCTTTTGTCTACACCACTTTTCTCGCCTGTAAAATGTGCAAGAAAAAAAACTTCCAACAAAGCAAAACTTCAGCGGCAGCGGTTCGCCAATTTATGTTGAAAAGATCGGAACGTTTATTGGTGGAGTAACGTGAGACCTTTTCTTTTTGGGGGTGGTCCTGGGAGAAACAGGCTACACAATGACAAGTGCAACGCAGGACCGCAGGCTCCCCCAGGGGCTTCTGCTCCAACCTCCTCCGTATCCAACATCCAGTGGCAGGCGGGCTGCACCCTCCAAGATCGAGTCCAAAGGGGCATCGGCTGGGCCCGCGAAGGGGGTGGCACGCCCCACCTAAACGTGACTGGGAAAAACTCTAGATCTCAGCCCAAATGCCAGTTTGGCTTTCGGAGGAAACTGAGGCAGGGGTGAGGAGAAGACGCAACCGGGACCCCCGCAGTCTCCCCTCAGCGTCCCTCCGCCCGCGCGCCCCATTCCCGTGCGGCTCTCACCTGGCCTGCGGGCCCGCGTGCGGGCGGACAACAGCGGGCCGCACAGACAGAGGCAGGCGGCCACCAGCAGCAGCAGCCGCGGCCCCATTGTCCCGGGATCCGCACTGCGCTGCTCCAGGAGGTGCCCCGCCTCGGGCTGCTCCGCTCCACCCTCTCTCCCAACTTCTGCTGGTCGGGCAGCTGGTCGTCGCGGCAGGCAGAGCGCGGGGTGCCCGCGGGCAAGATCAGGGTCCGAGCGACCCCCGGCGAGCTCTGTGTCTGGCGCGGTGCGCCGGGCGGGGCGGGACTGGGGCGCGCGAGCGCGCGGGCGCGAGCGGGGAAGGGCGCCCCCCGGCGCGCAGTGAGAGTCTTGGCGCGGCCGCCGCTCACCGACCCTTCCCCGCGGTCCCTCCGCCGCCTTCCGCAAGCCCCTCTGGCTCTGTGCGCCCCGCCCCGGCCCGCCCCGTTCAGGGGCCCTGGCCGCTGGCCACTGCCGGGCCTAGGAGTCCAAATGAGAAGTTTTTTCCTCTGGGCGCCGTTGACCCGCGAAGCTGTCAGTGACTCAGACTCAGACTGGCGGGGTCCTTGGAACGGGGCCGCGCGGCTCGCCGGCTGCTTCCCGCGGCCGTCTCGACCCTCCTGGGATGTGGAGACGTCGACAGTGGACGCCCCGGCCAGGATGCGTCCACGCCCTGCAGCCCCCGCAGTCCTGGCGTGGCCTCCCGTCCTCCCTCCCTTCGTGTGGGACACCGGCAAAGTTCAGTTTTCGCTAAAAGTCTGCAAGGGACTTATGCTTTCGTAACGTGGGGATCATGGATTTAAAAGTTTATGATGTAGTGACAGGGTTGCCCTTAAATGAGAAAGGGCCTTGAGTTTGGACAGAATTCTTGAAGTTTTATGCGTCTCTATTTCGCGAAGTTAGGCGTTTCATACGCCGGACACTCGTTTCCCCCACCAGCGGACTGCGAGTGGAATAGGAAGAGCGGCTTCTCCTGCTTCCTCCGCTCGCGGCCTAGCGGAGCTCTTTCCTCTCCCGCGCCTCCCGCCAAGGTCACCTGCGCAGCCTGGGAGGAGGGCGCGCGTCTGCAGGTGAGGCCGGCGTTCTCCGGCCGTGGACGCCCAGGAGAGAAGTGGCCTGGTGACTTTCCAAGTGTCCTTCATACGTTCTTGGACGATATTACAGTTTGTTTTGTTTTGAGGCAGGGTCTTGCTCTGTCGCCCAGGCTGGCGTGCAGTGGCGCCAACACGGCTCACTGCAGCCTCGATCTCCCGGGCTCAGGCGACCGTTTCGTCCCAGCCTCTGGATTAGCTGGGACAGTTAGAAAGGCGCGCGCCCCATGTCCGGCTAATTTCACTTCTGGCCTCAACGATCCTCCTGCCTGGGCCTCCTAAAGTGTTGGCATTACAGGCGTGAACCACCACGCCGGGCCTGATATTACAGGAGTTTGGCTAAATTAAAGGCACAAGGCGGGGACACTCGCGTGGCAGTCCGCTAAGGGCCCCCAGGGCACGTCGCGGCTGGGGGGTGGGCAGGAGGAGCCTGCAGCTTAAGTTGCTTTGCCAGTGGCTCCGGTGGGTGCGTCTTTCAGACTCCAACAGGAAATGGGTCCCCAAATAGCTGTTTCTAGGAAAGCTCAGCCGCAGCCCCTTCTCCTCATAAGCCAGCTCGCTGATGTGCCGGCGTATTCGGAATTCTGTGGTTGATGAGCTGCAGCTGACAGCCGCTGGTCAGGTTTCTAAGCCTTTTTTAAAAATGAATTTCTCATGAAGAGTATCATTCCCCCACTAAAGCCCGGACACTTACATCCGTGGAGAAAGTACGATCAGAGACTATTTCGTTCTTCCCTGTATTCTCCCGTCAGCCTCAAAGCACAGTACCTTGTTGTATACAGAAGTTGGTCACTAAATTACGGAAGTATCCAATTAAATAACGCTATTTAAAATCTATCCCCATTCAATTATGCTCTGGAAACATACCCAAGAGTAAATGTGAACCGTTAAAATTACATACTTCTGGCCGGGCGCGGTGGCTCAAGCCTGTAATCCCAGCACTTTGGGAGGCCGAGATGGGCGGATCACGAGGTCAGGAGATCGAGACCATCCTGGCTAACACGGTGAAACCCCGTCTCTACTAAGAAATACAAAAAATAGCCGGGCGAGGTGGCAGCGCCTGTAGTCCCAGCTACTCGGGAGGCTGAGGCCGGAGAATGGCGTGAACCCGGGAGGCGGAGCTTGCAGTGAGCTGAGATCCGGCCACTGCACTCCAGCCTGGGCTACAGAGCGAGACTCCGTCTCAAAAAAAAAAAAAAAAAAAAAAAATTACATACTTCTTCATTCACTATTAAACTATTTTTCATTACTCCTGAGATGATATTGATTTTACAATTCATCATTTTAACTCATTACCACAAGCCAGAGAAAAATGTGACATACCAATGATTGTAAAAACACTCCAATTTCAGGGTTATGAAGAAAAGGCATTTTAGAATCAATGAAACACAGCGTAAAATAGAAACGCATATGACAAAATTTCTGATAATTGAAGGATATGAAATGAAAAATAAATTATCTTCTGCCTCCCCTCCTATTGCTGCCATCTGAGCACTAAGTTTCTTTTCATTCTTTCTTTTTTTTTCCTGAGGCGGAGTTTCACTCTTGTTGCCCAGGCTGGAGTGCAATGGCCCGATCTCGGCTCACTGCAACCTCTGCCTCCTGGGTTCAAGTGATTCTCCTGCCTCAGCCTCCCGAGTAGCTGAGATTACAGGCGTCCACCACCACGCCCAGCTAATTTTTTGTATTTTTAGTAAAGACTGGGTTTCACCATATTGGCCAGGTTGGCCTGGAACTCCTGACCTCGTGTGATCCACCCACCTGGGCCTCCCAAAGTGCTGGGATTACCAGGCGTGAGCCACCGCATCCAGCTACCTGACCACTAAGTTTCTGTTCACCATTCAAAAAATCATATCCACATACAAATTATATATATGTATATCCTTAAAATAAGAATGGAATAATATGACCACACTTTAAAATTTTATCTGTGTCATTGGTGGAAAATGTTATTTTTAATCGTTTTACAAAACTATAAAGTTTAAAAGGATGCTTTGGGGGCTTAGTTATTAGAACAAAATGTACCTCTAGTGACAAAAAGAGGTACAATGAAGGCTGTGTGCAGTGGCTCACTCCTGTAATCCCAGGACTTTGGGAAGCTGAGGCAGGTGGATCACTTGAGGTCAGGAGCTCCAGACCAGCCTGGCCAGCATAGAGAAACTCCATCTCCACTAAAAATACAAAAATTAGCCAGGTGTGGTGGTGTGCACCTGTAATCCCAGTTACTTGGGAGACTGAGGCAGGAGAATCGCTTGAACCAGGGAGGCGGAGGTTGCAGTGAGCCAAGATTGTGCCACTGCACTCTGGTCTGGGCAACAGAGCAAGACTCTGTCTCAAAAAAACAAAGACAAAATCAAAAAAACAAAAACAATGAAATGCTTAAATGCTTTGTGCATATTGACTAAAGGATTCCTTCTAGGAATATCTCTGCTAGTTGTATTTTTTGAGGCTTGTTTGGTACATGTTTATCTAATTCTTTTTAAACATTATACTATTCCCTTGTATACATATAATACATTTTAGTCTTCTAAAACTATGTTATCTGTAGTATTGTCCCCATTTATATTCCTAATGTAGCTAATTTTTTGCTTTTTTCCCTTTATTTGACCAGAGGTCAGAAATGACTATTTTCTAATGCCCATCTTTTTGTTCTATTACTTTTATTTTTATTTATAAACACAGATCTTTAATTCATTCTTTTCCTCTACTTTCTTTGAGTTTACTCTTTAGTATAATTTTTTGAATTGATTACTTTTTATCTCTTCTTCTTCAAAATACCACATCAGCTACATTTTGCAAGTTTTGATATGTGCATATATAAAATTCAGGTCTAAATATTTTGTGAATTTCATTCAATCCTCAACCATAAATTCTTGGATATTTTGACTGGCATTTTGTGACTGATTTCTAATTTTATGGTCTGTTAGTGATGTTGTTTTTGTTTTGTTCTCAGACTTCACAAAGTTCCTATGTTTATGTGCTCTTAAGAGCTTTTTTCTTTTTCTTTTTTTTTTTTTTTTTTTTTTTGAGACGGAGTCTCACGCTGTTGCCCAGGCTGGAGTGCAGTGGCGCGATCTTGGCTCACTGCAAGCTCCGCCTCCTGGGTTCACGCCATTCTCCTGCCTCAGCCTCCTGAGTAGCTAGGACTACAGGCGCCCGCCACCGCGCCCGGCTCATTTTTTGTATTTTTAGTAGAGACGGGGTTTCACTGTGGTCTCGATCTCCTGACCTTGTGATCCGCCCGCCTCGGCCTCCCAAAGTGCTGGGATTACAGGCTTGAGCCACCGCGCCCGGCCGTTTTTCTTTTTTTTTTTAATGAGACAGTGTTTCACTCTTGTTGCCCAGGCTGGAGTGCAGTGGCCCAACCTTGGCTCACCACAACCTCCGCCTCCCGGGTTCAAGCAATTCTCCTGCCTCAGCCTCACAAGTAGCTGGGATTACAGGCATGTGCCACCACACCTGGCTAATTTTTGTATTTTTTTTTTAGTAGAGACAGGGTTTCTCCATGTTGGTCAGGCTGGTCTCAAACTCCCGATTGCCAAGACCAGCTCGGTGGTGGAGACCCTAACCCAGCAGTGCTAGAGGAATTACACACATACACAGAAATGTAGAGCATGGAGTGGGAAATCAGGGGTCTCACAGCCTTCAGAGCTGAGAACCTCTAACAGAGATTTACTCACATATTTATTGACAGCAAGCCAGTCATAAGATTTACTAAAAATATTCCTTATGGGAAATAAAATGATGGGCTGAAACAAAGGGATGGGTCTGGCTAGTTATCTGCAGCAGGAACATGTCCCTAAGGCACAGATCCCTCATGCTATTGTTTGTGGTTTAAGAACACCTTAAGTGGTTTTCTGCCCTGGGTGGGACAGGTGTTCCTTGCCTTTATTCTGGTAAACCAACAACCTTCAGCTTGGGCATCATGGCCATCACGAACATGTCACAGTGCTGCAGAGATTTTGTTTATGGCCAGTTTTGGGGCCAGTTTATGGCCAGATTTGGGGGACTGTTCCCAACATGTCCCCCTTTTTTGTTTTGCAAAGTGATAAAAACAAAGGCAGCTTCCTCATGGTGAGCTACTTCTCACAGGAGTCAGGATCCGCATTTGCAGACTATACAGAGACCAACAACACAGATTAAAAACATAATCATTATTGAAATCACAGAGTTTCCAAGTGTTTTTATCCATTTTAATGGGTTACTAGCTGCTAATCTGTCTGCAGCTCCTTCAAGCACTCCAGTTTCTGGCATTAAGGTCAGATGTGCCTGGGATGCTTTAAATATTTGTTCTTTTAATTTTGCAACATTCATTGATAAGTTTGTAGAGTGTCCTTCTAGATGCTTTTTTATTCTTTCCCAATTTTTGATCTTATTAAGAGCTATTAATAGTTTCCACAAATCATTATGTTTGGCTTCTACAACAGGTCATATCATTTGAGGATGAGGTGCCACTATGCCACCATGGTTCCAGATAATAGGAACTCTTGCTGTACTTCCTACTATTTCTACCATCTGACTGTTTTGTTTAGACCAGCTGGACATAGTGTGGCTGTGGCATGCAGACTGAGAGGTGCAATTCATGCTAAGCATCACCTTAGGGGACCAATTAATAATGATTCCATAGGAATTGTTGTGCAGCATCTCTGCCTGTTCTGCAATGCAATCTTCCCAAACAAGTACGTTCATTTTTTCTGGCCAGGTTCAATTTTGTTTACAAATAGGTTTTTGAGGGCAGTATGCCTCAATTAAAGGAGCAGATTCATTATGGTAAATACTGAGATAAGAAAACATGTGTAACTGTGTCATAGAGAGATTACATCCAGGCATTATTGCCAGCCAAGCTTGAGAAATATGCCGAATAAGTATAATTGTTCTCTGTGTCAGCCCTTGTTGAAGGAATACTCACGGCAGTGGTGATCACCACTATCATAGCTACCATTAAATTACTCATTGTGACTGGTTGTCCCGCTTTCCTCAGGTTTTCTTCCACCATCTGTGACAGCTTCTTGATCTGTCCCCAGGTAGGTGGGTGTGTTTGACGGGTGTTGCTCATGACAGTTGGGGTCTTCCTCAGCATCAGTCTCAACATGGCTGCAACCGGGGGGTCCTCAGGATCCTCCCGGAATGTCTTCCTTGGCATCCGGCTCATGATAAGGTTTCAGGTGTCTTAATGGTATCCAAATCGGCTGTTGATTCAGTCCTGGAGAAACACAAGCATAACCTCTATCCCAAGTTACTATTTTACCTGTTTCCCAACTTTTTGTTATTGGATCTCTCCACCAAATCAGTTGTTCTGCTTCTGTCTTTGCAGTTGGTTTCTGTAGATTCTGTTTAGCATCTGGCCTTTGGCAGGCTTAAAAAATTTAAAGTTGGCCGGGCGCGGTGGCTCAAGCCTGTAATCCCAGCACTTTGGGAGGCCGAGGCGGGTGGATCACGAGGTCAGGAGATCGAGACTATCCTGGCTAACATGGTGAAACCCCGTCTCTACTAAAAATACAAAAAACTAGCCAGGCGTGGTGGCGGGCGCCTGTAGTCTCAGCTACTTGGGAGGCTGAGGCGGGAGAATGGCGTGAACCCGGGAGGCGGAGCTTGCAGTGAGCCGAGATCACGCCACTGCCCTCCAGCCTGGGAGACACAGTGAGACTCCGTCTCAAAAAAAAAAAAAAAAAAAAAAAAAAAAAAATTTAAAGTTAATAACGCTAGATTCAATTGACCTCAATTACAGCTACAAGCTCTGCTTTTTGAGCTGAAGTATAGGGTGTCTGAAAAACTTTACCTTTCGATCCAGAATAAAAGGATTTACCATTACTAGACCTATCTGCAAAAACATTCTGAGCACTTTCAATTGGTTTAAATTTAGTTGTTTTAGGGAGGATCCAATTAGTTAATTTCAAAAATTGAAACAGTTTTGATATAGGAAAATGATTATCGAGAATACCCACAAAGTCAGCTAAATGAGTTTGCCAACTAAGACTATTTATAAAAGCTTGCTGTATTTATGCCTTTGTGAGAGGGGCAATAATTTTTCCAGTATCATATCCATGTAATTTAACAATCCGAGTTCTCCCATTTCCTATCATAGTAGCGATTTGATACAAATAAGGAGTTAGAGTCCGTGAATTAGTATGTGGAAGAAAAAGCCACTCTACAAGATCTTGCTCTTGAACAATAACACCAGTAGGTGAATGCTGAGTTGGAAAAATTAGCAAATCTAGAGTCTTCTCTGGGCCTATTCTATTTATTTGAGCTTTATGGACTTGCTTTTTGATTAGCTGCAGCTCTGCCTTAGCTTCTTTTGTTAATTGCCAAGGTCTAGTGAGACTAGTATTTCCTCTAAGAATAGAAAATAGATTACTAATGGCATAGGTAGCAATGCCTAGAGCAGGTCATATCCAATTAATGTCCCCTGGTAATTTTTGAAAGTCATTTAATGTTTTCAGTTGATTCCTATGTATGGTTACTTTCTGTGGCACAATGGTAGTGTCATTTACTAAGGTCTCCAAGTAGGAGTAAGGAGTAGTAGTCTGAATTTTATTATGAGCTATAATTAAATCAGCATGAGAAATCGAATTTTACAAGTGATCATAACACTGGAGGCTTGAGTGGGGGCAGCACAAAGTATATCATCCATATAATGAATAATGTAACAATGTGAAAATTTTTTACAAGTACGTTCAATTGCTTGCCCTACATAAGTCTGGCAAATTGCTGGACTGTATAACATGCCTTGTGGCAACACTTTCCAATGAAAACACTTAGCAGGCTGCAGGTTGTTTACTGCAGGAATTGTAAATGCAAACCATTCACAGTCTTGCTCAGCTGAGGGGATAGTAAAGAAACAGTCTTTTAAATCTATGACTATTAAAAGCCAATTTTTTGGAATCATAGCAGGAGAAGGCAATCCTGGTTGTAATGTCACCATAGGTTGTATAACTGAATTAATGATTCTTAAATCAGTTAACGTTCTCCATTTACCTGATTTTTTTCTTAATTACGAAAACTGGAGAATTCCAAGAGAAAAATGTTGGAGGTATGTGTCCGTTTTCTAATTATTCAGTAACTAATTCCTCTAAAGCGTCCAGTTTCTCTTTACTTAGTAGCCATTGTTCTATCCAAATTGGCTTATCTGTTTACCATTTTAAAGGTATAGGTTCCGGAGACTTAACAGTGGCCACCATAAAAAATGATATCCTGAACCTTGGCGGGAACTTTGTCTTTCCACTTGAAGTGGTTCCTTTAAACCTTGCAATTTTTTTTCCTAGTCCCATACCAGGGACATACCCCATTTCATGCATCATATGTTGACTCTGAGGGCTGTATAACTGCTCTGGAATTAGAACTTGTGCTCCCCATTGTTGTAATAAATCTCTTCCCCATACATTTATAGGTACAGAAGTTATAACTGGTTGAATAGTCCCAGGTTGTCCATCGGGCCCTTCACAATGCAAAATGTAACTACTTTGTTCTACTTCAGGGGCTTTACCAACTCCAACTATGTTACATTGAGTGGGCTGAAGTGGCCACACAGACGGCTAGTGCTGTAGAGAAGTGATTGAAATGTCTGCTCCAAACCTTTAAATTTCTTTCCCTGAATAGTTATTTTACAGGTAGGACGTTTATCAGTAATTTGATTCACCCTATAAGTGGCTTTGCCTTGTTTATTTGTATTTCCAAATCCTCCATTTAATTTCACTTTTCCCCATTTCCACATATGGCACAATCAGGAGCTGTCCTATACGCTCTGCTGGCTCTGCTTTCCAGGGAACAGAAGTAGATATAACAATTTGAATTTCCGCATTGTAATCTGAATCAATGACTCTTGTTTGTATTTGTACTCCTTTTAAATTTAAACTAGACCTTCCTAGAAGTAATCCTATCATCCCCACTGGCAAGGGTCCACAGACCCCTGTTGGAACTTTTTGTGGGAGTTCCCCAGGCAGAAGGCTCACAGCTTCTGTGCAGCATCAACCTACTGCAGCACTACTGGCTGTGGCGGGGGACAGACATTGTACAGGGCTGAGGGAATGGCCTGAGCTGGAAATGCCCCGGTTTGGAATGGGGCCTGGGACAGGCCCCTCATGGCGTTTCCCGAATTTAAGAGGAAAAGGCTCAAATGTAGCTATAATATTTCCCTGTTGATCTGGGGGGTGTATTCTAACAGGGAACTGCCAAGCCTCTAAATCACCCTCTCTTCTAACTTGCTGGATTCCTGCCTGAATAGAACTGACAGTGGTCACTCCAGGCGCTGCTGGAACAGTCACTGGGGCAACTACTTTTCACCCAGTGTCCTGAAAAGATCTGGAGGGTCAGGCCACTCTTTTTCTTCAAAATAAGGAGGGGATGCAGAAGGGTAGGGATGAACTTCTTCCTCCTTTGCTACTTTAGCTTTAGCTGGCAAACAAGCCTGCTCTGTTACTTCTTCTGTTACTTTGTTATACTCTCCTTCCCCCTTATTATTAGTGTGAAAAGGTTCCAAGGTGGAAGGAACCAGAGCCCACACTTGTCCCATTGTTACCCAGATGCTTCCAAGCTCCCCTTCTTACTCACCAGGGGGATTGCTTGAGAGTACTTGAGTGTCCTCCAGCTTAGTTCCATGTTCTCCAACCATTGCTCCAGTGACCCTTCGACCTGGGTTTGAGTCTCCACGTTGGGTGCTGCTTGCTGAGACCAGCTCAGTCATGGAGACCCTAACCCAGCGGTGCTAGAGGAATTAAAGACACACACACAGAAATATAGAGTGTGGAGTGGGAAATCAGAGCTGAGAGCCTCGAACAGTGATTTACCCACATATTTATTGACAGCAAGCCAGTCGTAAGATTTACTAAAAGTATTCCTTACGGGAAATAAAGGGATGGGCTGAAACAAAGGGATGGATCTGGCTAGTTATCTGCAGCAGGAACATGTCCCTAAGGCACAGATCCCTCATGCTATTGTTTGTGGTTTAAGAACAACTTAAGCAGTTTTCTGTCCTGGGTGGGCCAGGTGTTCCTTGCCCTTGTTCTGGTAAACCAACAACCTTCAGCTTGGGCATCATGGCCATCACGAACATGTCACAGTGCTGCAGAGATTTTGTTTATGGTCAGTTTTGGGGCCAGTTTATGGCCAGATTTGGAGGCCTGTTCCCAACACCCGACCTCAGGTGGATTCGCCCTCCTTGGCCTCCCAAAGTGCTGGAATTACAGGTGTGAGCCACCGTGCCTGGCGTCTCACGAGCTTTTTGAAGAAGATAACCCACTACTTAATTTGTTCCACGCCACTCATGCCAAAATCCCTTTGTCAGTTTTAGAGCAAACATCTGCAGGTTTCCCAGAGTAGAAAGTCTACCTAACCAGAGATGATAAACATATTGAGAATCTGCCTAACCAGAGTTGCTAAAAACATTTCTCAGAAATGAAATCTCAACCTTGCAGCATCATTCATATTGGAACCACTTGATACTAGTTTCTGGTTTTCATTTTCTCTGTTTTAACTTGCCTGGTACCAAATAGTATGAGTCATTAGCCATCCTCCCATAATGTTTATGGTATTTAGTAGTGTTTTCAAACAAATGTGGCATCAACGTGGTAAACATTTTAATAACTAGATGATACGAAAGCAGTTTCATGTAAGTCATTAGATGATCTACCTGCTTCAGGTATTCTGGTTACCACCTTTCTGTTTGAAGTGTTCCAAAGACAATAGTATATTCTGAGAACTTGCATAGTAATTTCCTTTTGGAAGCTAATGGTGGGGATACCAGAGCTCATATGAAAATATTCAAAGTAGACTGAGGCACTACCAGATTCTGTGTATATATTGCCACATTTGTTTAAGCAAACAGAAGGTTTGTAATCCACAACTCATATGAAAGTATTCAAAGTAGGTTGAGGCACTACCAGATTCTGTGTATATATTGCCACATTTGTTTTTCAAGCAAACAGGTGGTTTGTAATCAGGTTACGAGCTAACCAACAGATGACCTGTTTCTGTCTTTCATTGTTATAAACCTGTACTGTCAGCTTAGATTTAGAAGTTAATCTCTCATAATAGATCAACAACTGTATTTCCACCATAGATAGAATGGTAGGCTATCCCTATGGCTTAGGGTGCTAAGGAAAGGTCAAATTCAGTATCTATTAAAAGACAACAAAAACCAAAAACTTCCATTCCAGTTAAGTAAGGTGAACACATTATCTCCTAGTTCTCTCTCTTCATTGATTTCCCTTTCAATACATTTTAGCTAAAAGATTTTATACTCTAAGAAAAACAGTGAGGCAACATAGTAAATCTGTATAAGATATTTTATTTGGAAATTGAGTTGAGAGGCTATTCATTTTTAGACTGAGATAATAAGTAAAAGTCCCATTCATATGAGTGCCAACCTAAAGTAATAGTGGACTCCTGAGGGGCAGTGGGGGTGGTAGGGTCTGTCTGCTTGTCATTGCATTGCTAGAACCCATGTCTGTACCTGCCATTTATTTACAAAGCATTGCCAGGCTCAGGATTTAGAGTGACTGAAGCACAGATTCTGTCCTCTGGAGCTTAGGGGGCCTCTATGTAACCTGTTACCAAGTTTGGTTTTAGTCACATTGGCAATAGATTTTTCAAAAAGCTAACCAGCAGTAAGAACATCCAGTGCTCACTAGAATTTTTCAAAATAAAGGCAACTTTCACCATTCAGAGTTCTGTGGTTTGCTCTTGGAATGTTTGAGGAATACCACAAATCCCTGCTTAATGACAGAGTCATAAAAATCACATCATGAATAGCATCTCTAATTTGTGCCCAACCACACACAAACACTAACATATAATTACAGTTCGGATCATTCATGTCAGACAATGGTCACACCAAGCCGGTCTTTCTTCACCACTAACTTTCAGAATAAAGCATACACATGTTTTCCTTCTCTTGAAGACCACTAAAGCATATCCTTTGAGAGCACCTAGAATGTTGCGTAAGTACTTTTTGCTTTTAAGATCAAAATAATCAAAATACGGGAGTCAGTTTTGCAAAAATAAGTTATGGTTCCAATTGCTCAGTGTTGAAAAGCAAGAAAGGAAGCAAGCAAACAAACAAAAAACCCAAACAACAAAAAACCTTTTCTATTGAGTAAGAAAAATCTATAGGCTCTGGGAGGAAGTTGGAGTCCTTAGTGGCTCAGGCTCAGGGTTATCAAGAACTGTCCTTTGGCTTGAGGGATAGTTTAGTCTTAAAGAGTAGCACAGGTCTTGGCTCCAACAAATCTCTATAAACTGAAGTCTGCTACACCCACGCCCCCATGGCCTCTTGTGTTTGCTCCTTCATCACCAGCCTTCTTCTCGGGTCACCCACTCATTCATACGGCTTAAAGATCTCACACAAAGAGCAATTGGTGATATCTTCAACAATAACCTCAACTTGTGGGCCAACAGAGAAAACATTCACAGCGTTCCTTGAAGGTGTTGACATGATGCAAATAACATTCAAGCATATCATTCAGTGTTGCAATAAGTTAAGACAAGCTCCTTTCAGAGATGCTGGGAAAGCTGGCTTTTGCCTCCAAATATTGCTCCCTAATTTGGCTCCTTCTATACATTTCCACTAAAAGCCTTGCCTGGAGCAAGAAGGAAGCTTACCCAGTCCACCCCCCATTGCCCCTGGCTCCTCTTCCCCTTTCCAATGCTAGCAGTAGGGCAAGAGGGAGGTTTATTTTCAATGTGAAACTTAACTGTATATTTGATTCCTTTTACCAAAGCCTTCATTAAGGCTAATGCATTAAGAAACTATTATACATACCCACAAACAGTTGAGATAGTGAGCATTGTTTTAAGCTATTCATCTCTTTGTCAAAAAATATATATAGCCTGAAACCATCACTAAAGTAGCAGATTCTACTTTTTTTAATTTGAATTTTCCAAATTCTGTTGGTCTTACACTTCAAGTTCATTTGTGCCACATGTGCATAAACTAACCTACCTTCTCAATATTTTGCAATTTGTGAAAAAATAAAGACTGTTGCAGGCATGAACAAAGTGGCAGGGAGGTTCCGGCCTGAGCGTCTGGAATCCTATTGTGGTGGAGACTCCTAAAGTGTTGGCAGGAATCACACTCCTTTTCTTCCGTTTAATAACAGACCCAATTCCCTCCCTAGCTCTCTCTATTCACTGGCTACATGGCTGCCTAGTTAGGGACTATCTTTAGCTAGCTGTGTCCATGTGACTCAGTTTTGGCCAATATGATGTAAGTGGAAGTGAAAGTGATGCATATAACTGAAAAGGCTTGCCCTGGACTTCTTCACCATCCTCTCCCTCATCCGGCTGGGGGGAATCAGTACGAGGACAGAGCCAACTGACCTGCCTGAAACTCTTTACCTTGTGGATCTGCTCACCTTTGAGCTGAATTTGAGAAAAACGAACTTCTACTCCTTGTTTTAGACACCAGGGTTTTGCATCTTTTCCTCACAGCAGCTTGCTCTATACTTTAACCAGTACAGCAAGAAATGCATTATTTCCTGACAAATCCTACCAAGAATCTTCCCCTACCCACTAAATGACTTTAAGACAACTTAAAAGCCAAATTAATGGAATTAAGTAACATTTATTTTACATAAAACAATTTCCAGATAATACGTTTAAAAACCATCTAGATACTGATTTTTTAGCATTACAAAAAGTTGAGAGGCACAATTGAAGTATTCAAATAAATTGTGAGGGGTGGAGGCGGGGACTATGCTCACTATCTATGTTGTTCCTTAGTCATTTAAAGGCTCTGCGTGCAAGAGTCTTTACATGAGGCAGTAGTGCACTTTCATTTAGTAGGAATAAATCACATAAAATATATACTTTTATACAGAAAGTGTTATTGTGTTGTCATTTTCAATTACCTATAAAAAGTTCATTTGAATTGCACAAAAGTTCTCTTTAAAATTGATAACTCCCAGAAGACAGGGCTTAAAACTGTCTAAATAATTCATTACAATTAGGTTTCCATTTATCCATAGATTAAAAAAAACTATAAAGAATTACATTATTCAAGTGGGACATTTAAAATGTTTTCATAGGAAAATAGGTTTACATGTTTGTCCCTAGTCAGCTAAATTCCCCACCCCGCAACTTTAAAACAGATCACACGATGTCCAAAGTTTTCAATCAGAGTACCTATACCACAGTACAGCGTGGATATGTTTCCATTAATTCATTTTATGTCTCATTCTATTATAGTATCAGATTAGCAAAAAGGCACCTGGGTACATTCTTCAGAACAGTTTTGGTCATTAAAAAAAAAAAATCACACATTTATAAGCAGTGATTTCAATCATGTTTAAAAACAAAAATATTAAACAAATTCATTTCCTAATCCAGATGATACAGAATCCATGACATTTCTGCAGGCACTTCACTTTCCATAGAATTTCTTGTTCAGCAGGTATATGAGAAGGTTTACATTCACTTTAACCTTATCAAACATTTTCATTACAGCTACTCCTTCATACTGCATCTGAAGTAAATCCTGAAATTGTAAAAGGCATCATTAAATCTCAACTTTGACATTTTGTGCATTAAAAAAAAAACATATTAGATGAATTTGTCGACAAAAGTCAGATTCAATTGACCTAATCACCCAGGTGGGGTCTAACTATGTTGCCCAGGTTGGTCTCAAACTCCTGGCTTAAGCTATCTTCCCACCTCAGCCACCTAAGTAGCCAGGACTACAGGTGCATACCATAGCAACAGGCCACAGATGGGGGTTCTAAAACTTAAGCGTACATCACAATCATCTGGTTAAAAACACAGGCTAGTTAAAAACACAGGCTGTATGGGCTCCTCCCACAGGAATTTCTTATTTTGTAGCTCTCTGGTGGGGCCCATTAATTTGCATTTTAATAAATTCCCAACTGATTGTGACTTAGATGAAAGAAAATAGTTTTTTAGAATTGATAAAGGCTGTATGAAAGAAAATGATGATCATTAAGTTAATGTCAGGTATATAATTATAATTTCATTTTTAATTGAAAATGTCAAAACACAAAGTTCTGGCTAGATGCATATTCTTTAGAAAGCAGTGTTTTCTGGCTGGGTGTGGTGGCTCATTCCTGTAATCCCAGCAGTTTGAGAGGCTGAGGCAGGTGGATTACTTCAGGTCAGGAGAGTGAGACCAGCCTGGCCAACACGGCAAAACCCCATCTCTACTAAAAATACAAAAATTAGCTGGGCGTGGTGGTGCACACTTGTAATCCCAGCTACTCAGGAGGCTGAGGCAGGAAAATCACTTGAACTGAGTAGGCAGAGACTGCAGTGAGCCGAGACTGCACCACTGCACTCCAGCCTTGGTGACAGAGAAAGACTGTCTCAAAAAAACCCAAAAACAAAAACACAGAAAGCAGTGTTTTCTAAAGTGAAGTGAACAAGACAATTCACTGGGGAGGCAAAAAGAATATTAGACTTCCTATTTCTATTTACTTTTTCTCATTTTTTGGACCTTTTTGTATATATTTTATACAGCACGTTTTAGAGTACAATAGCAGAAGCATGCATACTTTGCAAATAACTATGTATGGAGAGAAGTGCTCATACTATTTCCTGATGAAGTGACCAAAGTTTGGAGACCATTGTACAAAGCAGTGGTCTGTACTTCTTGATCTAGGCTACTTCTGTTTCTGTACTGAGAACAAGCCCTCATTCTTAAGTCGAACTATCATTCTGTTTTTCACTGTCAGCCTATAAACAAAGGAAATCAACTCTCTTATTAAAATAAGTAACTGAGTCACACCAGCCATATGCATGAAAGTAAGCTGTAGCATTTCATAGTCACACAGGTACAGGAAACCTCTCCCAGTGGAACATGTAATTCCTGAGCTGTCCTGGCCCAATAGCTAGGCCTCATTTTCTTGTTTCTAACAAGGTCAATTGTAGAAGTTGGAGTCATCTTTGAAAGAACTTTGACTCTTGACAGCTTCCTCCTCCACTTCCTCAATTACCTCTAACTTCACTCAAGTAAACCCCTACATTATTCAGATATGCTTCTAGAACTAAAATTCTATAGGGAATTGAAGTCCTTTCATCAATAATTCTTTTAGCTATTTAGAGTGTAGAGGAGATTCACTTTTCCTTTGGGAAATGCAACATCTGTTAAACAAAGTCTACTGGAAAAGAATTAAACCAATAGAGTTAGATGGAAAAGGAATGGCATATGTAGGGGAAGTAGCTGGGTCCCCAAAGTAGGGAGCAGAGAAAACATGGCTGAACTCATGACTTAAAAAGCAGACTTTAGTTTTAGCTCTGCCATTTGCTATCTTAAGACCTTGCAACATGACACAACTTCTCTGAAGTTCTGTTTCCTTGTGTGTAAATTGGGGATAACACTGCCAATTTCACAAGGGTGCTACTGGGAATGAGATATGAGATTAAGGTATATGCAAACCCTTTGTAAGCTACTCTTGTCTTGCAGGATCAACTGGAATCCTATGAGACAGGCAGCGGACAAGAGTGATGAAGAACTTGGATCCCAGCTGCCTCGTCCATAATTAGCTCTCTGAACCTCAGTTCTTCATCTAGGAGAGGAAGAAGGCCCACCCTGCAGTCCCTGATAAATACCTGACATTATTTTTACAAGCAGAACATATATCACATAAGTCATATCCTCCTGTTACCTATATGACCTATAGTTATAGGATATAATTCTATCCTACGGTTTTCTTTAGGAACTGAAGGGAGAATGGGCTGAAGATAACCAAGAGACATAGAGCTGTAATGTCAGAAGGGACTTTCTTTAGTCCTTTCAAACTTTGGTCCTGTTCCTGGTCCTTTACTCACAGTAAAGACCTGACCATCACATTTCTCTTTGGCAATTTACACATTCATGCAATTGACTGAAAGCTGCATATATAAATAGAAGTCAGCCTTTATATCTGACGGCTATCAAATGCAGGGCTGGCTCCGTAGGTATGCAGTCTGTGCAGCTGCACAGGGTCCCATGCCCAGGGTTTTATTCTCTTCTGTCATCTCCTAAAATCCTTAACAATTATAAAAACAGGGCACTGCATTTTTATTTTGCTCTGAGCCTTGCTAATGATGTAGCCAGTTCTGATTATGTGCTACTGATTTTAAAAACCCAAGACATATTGGTCACCTGCATATAGCTAAGGATTAACATTTCACAATCCATTATGTGTAAAAATGAATAGTATGAACAGCTAATCTTACTGTATACCGAGTCCTTAACAAAGGAACACGTGAAGCTTGGTTTTTGTACCAGTACTCAAAGGAAGTCTCATGGAATTATTGCTTTCTCTCTAAACACAATATAAGGTGTCTCCTGGTCACTTGTGACTCATTGGTTCAGTTGATATTGACTGGCCCTGGATAATTTCCTTCTTGGCAATCACATATGTCTTTTGCTATTTCTACAGAGGAATCACTAACCAAACGGTATCACCACAAGCGCGTTCTTTTCTCTTCCTGTATTTATTTATTACACAAAGTAACTGAAGACCCTAATTAGCTAAATTGTTAAATGGATACATTTAGTGACATTTAAAGTAAGTTAGAAAACAATACTGTTTACGTAAAAATACTTTCCATAATTACATAACAGCTTTCATCTTATCTTCGAATTCTAATTTACTCCATTATCAAATCCATTCAGCTCCCGTTTTTCTTTTTAAACTTACAAGGGCTGCCAGAAAAGAAGGGCTCTGGCACAGACTCCCATGATGGGGAGGTAATTCCAGTGCATGCAGCCATGGGCTGCACAGACAGTGAGGCCAGAATTCACATCACTCTCAGGATCTGAGTGAGATGATTCACGTAAACATATGCAAAACACCTGGAAACCATTTTGTAAGTAGTTTGGGGCCCAGGTAAAAGGATGTTATTTCCATGTAAAAAGTGTTAGATCAAAAAAGAAAAATTCAATTATTTCTTTAAACTGATTTTGTGCTAAGGATTAAGAAGTTGGGGGTAGATGAACATTTGTTTGCACTGCCCTCTTTTTTTTTTTTTTTTTTTTTTTTGAGCACAGAAACTGGATTTCTCAGTTTTCATTCATGCGTATGTGGCTTAAATGTAGCTTTTATGATAAAATAATAATTTATATTGCAAACACCATTTTTCTATTTATAGATATCTGTTTTGCATAATGCCTTTCATTTCTGTGATCACAAACATTTGGCAAATAGAGTTAATAAACTGATGTAAAAACTATTCTAGGGGCCAGGTGTGGTGGCTAATGCCTGTAATCCCATCACTTTTGGAGGCTGAGGCAGGCAGATCACTTGAGCCCAGGAGTCTAAGACCAGCCTAGGCAACATGGCAGAACCCCGTCTCTACAAAAAATATAGACATTAGCCAGATGTGGTGGTGTGCACCTGTAGTCCCGGCTACTTGAGAGACTGAAGCAGGAGGATGGCTTGAGCCCAGGAGGTTGAGGCTGCAGTGAACCATGATTGCGCCACTGCGTTCCAGCCTGGATAACAGAGCAAGACCCTTTCTCAATTGCCCCTCCCACCCCCACAAATAAGAAAACCCATTCTAGGAAAGAGGGAGAAATGAGATCATGAAAGTTCCAGTCCTGGGCATACATAGTCTTAGAAAGAAATGCAAGTTTCCAATAAAAGGAAAATTTATAGCGTTTATTAATAGCTCTGAATACTTTTAAATTATATTCTTTTGTCTAAGCTTTAAAATGGAAACATGGGCCGGGCACGGTGGCTCAAGCCTGTAATCCCAGCACTTTGGGAGGCCGAGACGGGCGGATCACGAGGTCAGGAGATCGAGACCATCCTGGCTAACATGGTGAAACCCCGTCTCTACTAAAAAATACAAAAAAACTAGCCGGGCGAGGTGGCGGGCGCCTGTAGTCCCAGCTACTTGGGAGGCTGAGGCAGGAGAATGGCGTAAACCCAGGAGGCAGGGCTTGCAGTGAGCTGAGATCTGGCCACTGCACTCCAGCCTGGGCAACAGAGTGAGACTCTGTCTCAAAAAAAATAAATAAACAAAATAAATAAAATGGAAACATGGCTTAGAGAAACTGACTGCTATGGTTTGCCAGCTAGAAGCATATTAATTTCCAATCATTTGAAAAGTCACAGCTTTGAAAAATCATCAACACTTAACAAATATTGGCAAAGAAAGCTGGCACTGGTTTTCTGTTAAACTTTATTGTTGTCATGGAGAGCAAGAGCCAGGGTAGCAATGTATGATCCACATATAAAATTTATCATCAATGTGCAGAAATTCCAGCAGCTTACCTGAATATTGAGTTGCACCTTTTCCATCTCAACACCAAGGAATTTTGATCTTACATCGAAAATGCCTACATCTTCAGTAGCTATGATATCAAATGTAACATTCTTAAACCTGTGAAGAAAGGAACATTCATACACTTGAAATTACAAGTACAGATGTGCTTAAAGCTGAAACAAACTAATGGAATCTCAAATAATCATTTTTAAAGAATAGCTTGTTGAGAAAATCCTAAGGAAGTCACCAAAAACCTCACATCATCTTTCCCCCAATTCTGCTTTCCAAACACTAAGTTTGATGGCTATTGTCGAGATCTGTAGCTCACAGAGTTCTGACATAGGTGGTTTATTACAGAAGAAATAGAAGATATCATCCTTGCTCTTCAAGAGCATAAAATATAGTTGGAAATATGTGAGTCATAGAACATGAACATTACTGACCTATAGCCAATTGAGTACTTCAGATGATAACTTTTATAGAAACTTTAGGCCAGGCACGGTCGCTCACGCCTATAATCCCAGTACTTTCGGAGGCTGAGGTGGGGCGGATCGCCTGGTCAACACGGTGAAACCCCGTCTCTACTAAAAACACAAAAATTAGCTGGGCGTGGTGGCACGTGCCTGTAATCCCAGCTACTTGGGAGGCTGAGGCAGGAGCATCACTTGAACCTGGGAGGGGAGGTTGCAGTGAGCCAAGATCGTGCCACTGCACTCCAGCCTGGGCAGCAGAGTGAGACTCCATCTCAAAAAAAAAAAAAAAAAAAAAAAAAGGAAACTTCAAAAGAGGAAGAAGTATTTTCTTCTGAGTTGGTGTTGTCAGGAGGTTTTATGGGATAAACAGAAGCCAGGCTTCGAATACAGGCAGGAGTTAAAGAAGAGGCAAATGCCAGTGAGTCTGGCTTCCTTTGAGATTTTAGGACAAGAGAGTGATGGAACAATGGGCTCATGACCCCTTTAAAATGAGGCAGCATGTGGTGCTTGATGTGGGGCTGTGAAGGAGGGTTTGTTTTCTCCACCACACTGAATACACACACTCACAGCATGCTTTGGAAATGGCTCTGATCCAGGGGTTGGCACAGCCTATTTTAAATGAGAAAGGTGCTATTTTGCAATGGTAGATAATTCATCCATCAAGACCAAAAGATAGCCTTTTACTCTCCTTGCTATGACTCAGTTCTGGAGGTTCACCAACCCAAACGTACTGCACAAGCCACGGAAAGACAACCACTGAACACACTACATATGACTGACAGCACCAGATGCTGAGGCCAAGGGAAGAGCAGCCATGACAATTCATGTATTCTTCTCTTCTCACCCATCAGTAATCAAGGTTAAGCCTTGCTAGACCAAATGGAGCTCTCTCCAAGGCCACAAGAAATCAAATGGCATGCGTGTTCTGTGCAGATTCTAAGTCACACTTACTGGTTTGTTTGAAGATCATCTATATCTAGCAGGACACCTTTCTCGTGCAGCTTTGCTGCAGTGTACTTCACTGGCTTCGCTCTCTTCGTTCCTTTGGGTTCTCCTTTCCCATCTAGTTTAATTGATCTCCGAGTATTTCTGACAAAATAAGAACAGACCATTTGTGGTTATGATGGCAAATGCAGAGGCTTCTGGTAGTGCAACTACCATACCCAGAGTGACATCGCTGTTCATACCTGGCCCTCAGACACTGGATATACACCTTTTTATTTTGTGATAGTAGGTAATTTCATCCATAGAGTAAAACTTCACTACTAAACTGTTTGAGCGGAAAGGGATTTCCCAAGTGACTGAAGTTTACATTACAGACTAACATCTTTCATACAACTTACACTCTATTTTCTCAGGTATATTGAACCAAGTGGTTATCTTTAGTCATTTCAGAAGTAGCTGTTTTGCAATAACATGAACTGTGTGGTCCTACATAAAGATATCACCAGGACGGTTTTAATCTATTTAACAAACACCATGTGGCCAGCATTGTTCTAAGTGCCTTATAAATATTACCTCACATTTCCAAAATTAACATTTCCATATACTTTTAAATTAATAAATTCCTTTGCTATATACTATATCATGTAGCTCTCATAACCATACTTGTGAGTCTGGTACTCTTTGTTTTTTGTGGGGGAGGTTTTTTTTTTTTTTTTTTTTTTTTGAGATGGAGTCTTGCTCTATCGCCCAGGCTGGACTGCGGTGGCGTAATCTTGGCTCACTGCAACCTCTACCTCCTGGGTTCAAGTGATTCTCCTGCCTCAACCTCCAGCTGGGATTACAGGCACATGCCACCACATCTGGCTAATTTTTGTATTTTTAGTAGAGAAGGAGTTTCGCCATGTCAGCCAAGCTGGTGAGGCTGGTACTCTTAATTCCACCTTAAAGATGAGAAAACTGAGGCTCAAAGTTCACTGAACTGGGCTGAAGATCACACAATGTAAGAGAGAATCAGAACCCAAATCCAATTCGCCCAACTGTGGATCTTGTGTGAAATGCCTTAAAGTAAATCACTAACAATCTCATTTCTACTGAAAATAAGCTTGACCAACTTCTTCCTTGCATGTATATGTATATATTCTTCCTTCCTTCCTATATTTAGTGTATAGTGTATGTACACTATACATTATATAATGTATATATTTATGTAATTGTAAATGAATATGCACACTATGTATAGTGTGTGTATATATATATTTAGTGTATTTTGTGTGTGTATATATATAGAGAGAGAGAGAAAAAGAGAGAGAGAAAAAGAGAGAGAGAGAAAGAGAAACAGAGAGAAGCCCGAAGCAAACAAACTAAAATTCAGGACTAGTGGGAGCCAAATCAATAAGGTTTAAATGTGGCTACATCCCTTTATCAAATCTTCTGTGATTTCAGCAATCCAACTTCTGGGTGTTTATTCCAAGATGTGAAATCAGTTTGTTAAAGAAATGTCTGCACTCCCATGTTCATTGCAGCACTACTCACACAACAGCCAAGTTATGAAACCAACCTAAGACTCTACTCACAGATGAACAGGTAAAGAAAATGTGGTATATACACACACACACAGGAATACTATTCAGCCCTAAGAGAAAGAAATTCTGTCATTTGGGGCAATGTGGATAGAATTAGAGGACATTATGCTAAGTGAAATAGGCCAGGCACAGAAAAGCAAGTACCACATGTTCTCACTTATATGTGGCATCTAAAAAAGTTGAACTCATAGAAGCAGAACAGAATGGTGGTTACAGAGGCTGGAGGGTGGGGGAAATGGGGAGATGATGGTCAAAGGATACGAACTCTTAGGTGGAATCAGTTTTTTTGAAATCTATCGCACAGTGTGGTGAATATAGCTAATAATAGTGTATTGTACTTTAAAAACTGCTAGGAGTAAATTTCAAGTGTTCTCATCACAAAAACTAAGTATTTGAGGTGATGCATATGTGAATTAATTATTTCATATTGTAATAACAAATTATATCATCTTGTACCTCATGAATACATAACATTGTAGTCAATCTGCAACAAAATTTAAAAGATCTATGATTAATGCAACAGATATTTCCATACAGTACCATTTCCTTCTGCCAATTGGATGACAAGGATTATATAAAAATATTGTATTACATATTTAAATGGGTAATTAAAATTTAACTAGCATTGATCATAGTCTAGTGATAAGAATAATTACTAAGCAAAGGATATTCATTAAAAATGGCTATACTGTATATAAAAACCTATAATACTTATGCTAATGGATAATAGACAGCTAGCAAATTTTGCCGGTTGTGTCAATAATAATTTTTTAAAACCATTAAGCAATTTAAAAACATTCAGCTGCTCTGTGCAATTAGTAAACATCTGGCATTAACTAACATGATCAATTATACAAAATATAGTCCAAAAACAAGATATTTTAAAAATAATAGTATTTTTAAAAATCTTTGACTAAAAAAGACAAAAGGAACAATGAAAGTGCTTCCCCAACTACTAATGCTATTTGTTCAATATGCAACAGGTAAGTCACTTTAATTCTAGTGCTGGTGGGGAATTGAAAAGCTTCCATTTGCTCCTGACTTCTTAGTTCACAGTGGCAAATAATAAAACTGAGACTCCAGTTTTCGGTTATAAGACACAGCAAAAAGTTTTCTTCCATACCCAACCCAAATACATAGAAATGCAGAACTGACATCTCATAAATCATGACATTACGAATGAACGTGACATGATTTTAACTTACTTTCTTTTTAAGTTGTCTAAACAAGTCTTTATGTAGGTGTCATAATAATTGATTTGCTCTTCATAAAATGCTGCCTTCTTGTTAAGTGCATTCAGGGTCTGCTGAAGTTTTGCCAATTCAGCTTTTCGAAGCTTACGATAGATTCTTTGATTTCGAATATCCTAAAACAACAAGTAAGGGCTATCATATTTAAGCAGAAGCTTGCTTTATGATATTGCCAATTTGGGACAAGAAGAATATCAAGCAGTAGTAAGTCACTATTTGTAACTTGACTTGTAGCTTATTTCAGGTACCTTATTTTACTCTCAACACCACCACAGGGTTCCCATCCCTTTTTACTTCAGAACGGGAAAGTGTACATATTTCACTTTAAGAGACTTGTTAACATTAATTTTTTTCTTGATGGAAAGGCAAATAAGTTATTTTAGAATAACTACACATTTAGTTTAAGGAAAAATTGTGTTTTAAAAGGGGCACAAAGCAGCAGAAATGCAATTTCTTCAGACTTTTTTTTTTTTTTTTTAGACGGAGTCTTACTCTGTCACCCAGGCTGGAGTCTAGTGGCCTGATCTCTGCAACCTATGCCCTGGGCTTCAAGTGATTCTCCTGCCTCAGCCTCCTGTGCAGCTGGGGCTGCAGGCCTGCGCCACCATGCCTGGTTAATTTTTGTATTTTTAGTAGAGACAGGGTTTCACCATGTTGGCCAGGCTGGTCTTGAACTCCTGACCTCAAGTGATCTGCCTGCCTTGGCCTCCCAAAGTGCTGGAATTATAGGCATGAGCCATTGTGCCTGGCCTCTTCAGACTATTTTGAATATTCCTCTTTGAATAGTACTTTAAACTAAAAAGGTTTACATTTAATTGTTAAATTGATTTTTAAAATAAGAAAAGAACAAACTTTTTCATCTGACAAATATTTCTCAAGGTTTGAAAAACCAACACTAGCCTGTCAAGACTGAGTGAAAAGATTCAACATTGATAACTATTACTTGGCTTTAAATAGAATTCCTAGAACATTAAGTTGCATAAGCTGCTTATAGCTTACAAGAGCTATGCTAAATTTAAACTTGCAGATATAAGTTTTTTTGGTAATTCTAATTGGTAAGTTATGAAAGTGTTTGACTTAAGAAAATGATGGCTGTTTAATATTGTTTTTCTTTTGTAGACAAATTAAAAACCATTCCCCTAGGAATTCAAACAAATACCCACATACACATACACTCCCCCCACAACTTCCCCATGCCCTTAGGTAAAAATTCTTCATGAATAGAATATTAGAATAGAATATTCTTTGTTAAATAGAATTCTTCATTAAATAGAAATTCTTCATATAATAGAATATTCATTAAATAGAATATCATGTCTTCATGATAGCGTTTTCTTTTTTAAAGCAAAAGCATATATTTATCTACCCCATATTCCCAAATAGAAATATTTCTACCCCAAAACTAAAGAAAGAAATGCTATTGCCCTTGAGTCACTTGGGCTAGAAGGAATAAGCCTACTGCCAGAATTGAACATAACTTTCTATCAAAGAACAAAGCTGGGCGCATTTCCCTCCTAGAACATGAGAAAATTTATTATTTTTTTTCTGGTCATTTAACCGCCTTTAACCTCTAGATCCATATTAATTTGCATGTTTGAATAAAAAGAATGAAATATCCTTCTAACCCAAACATATACTTCCTTATCCTTGACAAACAGATCTCAGCCACTTCCTGTGATGTTTCATTGCACTAAGTTGAGACGCTTTGCTCAGGAAGTTTCTCAAGTGTAAAAACATGGGATAAGAAAACAGAAACTAATCTTCAAGTCTGAACTGCATTTAGGTTAAATTGCTTAAAAACAAATGATCTGGGACACAGAGTTCATCTCAATGGCAGGTTCTAAGGCAACTGAGCTATATGACAACTAACATCTCAGGAGAAAACTCTTCCAAATAATGTTATTTTTAAAACTAGCTTAAAGGTATAGACCAAACTTGTCAAGTACATTTTTTAGTATTTATTTCTGGTCTGTTTCAACTCTCCTAATGACTTCAAAGTGTTGTGATTATTTTCTCTTAAAAGTCATCAACTGCTTGGGAGGCCGAGGCGGGCGGATCACCAGGTCAGGATTTCGAGACCAGCCTGGCCAGCATGATGGAATCCTGTCTCTACTAAAAATACAAAAATTAGCCAGGCGAGGTGGTGTGCGCCTGTAGTCCCAGCTATTTCGGAGACTGAGGTAGGAGAATCGCTTGAACCTGGGAGGCAGAGGTTGTAGAGAGCTGAGATCACGCCACTGCACTCCAGCCTGGGCAGCAGAGTGAGACTCCACCTCAAAAAAAAAAAAAAAAAAAAGTCATCAACTGCTTTGAAACCTTTAAAAATCTGTAACATTGAAGAGTGCAGTAACCACAGCATATGCAACCATGAATCCCTAATGCCACCTCACAGAGTGCCCAGCACTTGACTGGTGATTAGCAAATGTCTGCTAAGTGAAGAAGAAAGAATACTGTTTCCAAAAACCTTGGCAATCTCATTGAGAATGTCTTGGTATTTATTTTTGGATGACACGTGTCCAGTCTGTTCCAATGTCCGAAGATTCCTCTGGATTTTCCTCTTCTTCTGCTCAAGAGGCAGCTGTGCATCTTCAATCATAGATTGGCTATGCTTCATTTCTTCTGGAGTCCTGGAATCTATCATTGCACGGCTCACCATGTCCGTGGCATGGTCTGCCTCCTGAAAAGAGAATATCAAGGTGCTGATTTTTCTCTGATCCCCTAATTTCACAGTTCATAAGCTACACAATGCAAGTTAATGTCAAAATGAAAGTAGTCCTCCAGCCAAAGTTCAAAGACTAGAACCAGAACATGTTCTTCCTGAGATTTGAAGTTTGAAAGGAATTACTTCATCTTTTTGAGAGCAAGCCTTATTTGGGAACAATTATCAATAGCTGCTTTATTGCCAAAGTGACAAATCACCATAGTAACGGACATATTTTAATGGATAACTGCTACTTTGTAATTCCCCAGATGGAAGGATTTCGATTCCTGGATAGTCTAGCCGAGGAAACTAAAACTAGATTATCTATTGAAATGTGGCTATGAGAACCCTGAATGTTCAGAACCCAGCTAAACTCTCACACATCAGCCATGTTTATGGAGAGTCCTGAACTAAACCAACAGAGGCAGTCAGAGAGCTTTATTCTTATAAGGGAATCACAAACCAGCAACTCTGAAAAACCTGCAAAGTTTCTTTGAGCAAAGGGAATAAGATAGCATATCATAAGTTCCCAAACAAACGATGAGTAAATGAATAAATGAAGGAACACTCTTTGGATAGTCTGTAAAAGGAAACAGTAATAAAAAGAGACTATTGGTCTTCCCATTTCATTGTACGAGACAATTGACTGACTCAATAGATGAAGTCTAAGGAAACGACTATTAGTTAGGCACAGTAATGTCAGACATAGGACAGGTAGGTCAACATTATTGACACAGGAACATTATTTTACCAGGTTAGCAGTAAATAATAAAGGCAGCAGCCAACATCGTTGAGCACTTAATATACGCCAGATACGAATGTACCCATTTAATATGTTTTAACTCACTTAATCCTGCCTGTGAACTGGGTATTATTATTAATCCCATTTTACAGTTGAGGAAACTGTGGCACAGCAATGCTTCTAAGTGTGCAGAGTTACACACCTAGGAGGTGCAGAGGTATACTTGATCTCAGAAGTCTGTGTCCTCAGTCACTTATTCATGACACATTTAGGGGAAAATGAAAAATAGTAAGGAGTAAAAGTCTTTTATACGAACCTAGTGTAATATTTTACCCATATTGTTGAAAACATATTCACACATTAACAAACACGTGATTTGAAGTTTAGTTTTATATTTTTTATTAAAAATTTTTAAAAGTTAGAGATGAGGGTCTCACTGTTGTCCAGTCTAGTGTTGAACTCCTGGGCTCAAGCGATCTACACACCTCAGCCTTCCAAAGTACTGGGATTACAGACATGAGCCACCATGCCCAGCCTTTTATATTTTTTAAATTAAAAACCATTACAAGGATTCCTTGGCAATCAATTAAATTAAGAATGATCCAGGAAAATTATGTATAGCTCTGCTAAGAAGTAGTTAATTAAATAATTAACTTTTGTTTAGGGAGTGGCAATTATTGGTACTAAAATAACAACTTTAAATTTATTTTAGAATGAACAATGACACATTTTCAAAGATGTTAATAAAAAGCTAAATGCAAGATTGTTGTGAAACCTTACTTACGCTAACATAATGATGCTTTGACCCAGTGGACTCAATAGTTTCTTCTGGAGCATTTGGAAAACATCTTTAACATGTGAGATGCTTATTTGTTTCAAGTTAGTAAATACATAAAATTGGAAAGATATTTTTCAATATCCTGTCAGCTAGAACTCTCTCAACTGACTTACTTGCCCATCTACTGTGTGATAAATACTATGATGAACATTTCCATGCTTTGAAAAACCCAGAACTATCATCCTAGGTTAAGACAAAAGTATATTCGGCATGAATTTGGCACTGTATTTTCTATTTCATCCCCATTGATACTTCATACAGGTTTATATATGGCTGAACTCAGTTTACTACAGTAATAGATAAAATTCCTTACTTCCAGACCATGTCAGATACAATTTCTCTGAGATAATAAACATTTGGCATAAAGATTTACTAAGAAAATCAACTCCTATTATTATTTTACACTTAAAGCCAAATTACCTGTTGCGCAGTGGCTGGTGTCTCTAAGATTTCTGTCAATGTGTTCCCTGGCTGGTTCCGGATCACATCAATTATCAGCTTCTTGGTCCTTAAAACAGAGAAAGAGACGGACTTTCAGACTGTAGTCCTTATGCACAAAAATCTGTTTCTCCTAAGAGAGTGCACAAACACATACAATACTGAAGCTTCAAAGATAATACCTTAAAATAAAACATTCTTGCAGATATTCACCAGGTCTGCGGTAAGACTCTTCAAAGTTTATGAATGCTTGATAATCAAAGTCTGGGCTTTATGTGCTTGATGTTGTAGGATTATACTGTCAGTAACATGGGCACAAGTATATCACAAGATTTCCTCTCTAAATACCTTTCCTTCTTTTTTAGACCGAGACTACTTTTTGATGGGCAGGGGAACAAGTGCTGCTGATATGGCCTGCTACTGCAGAGTGCAGGAATATATCTAATATTCTCCTTTCCTGACGTTAATAGCACCTAGACTTCTGGGCCGGCTTAATACCTCATAAGCCTTTAGGAGCCAGACGAACTGTCCTGCTATCAGAAAGCTATGAAAGAGTTTGAAGACCAGTGGCAGCAAACGTCCAGTGTGAGCTGTGGAGGCTTGGGCTGTCAGCTGGCATAGTGGCGAGGAGGATGGTGTTCAAGGGCCTGAGCAACTAACAAATAGGGTTAGGTCCTCACCTTCAGGTAGAATAGAATAGAAGAGCTTCTCAGTAAATAGTAAAGAGCTGGAAAATTCTGGAAGTACGAAAACCATATGTTCTCTCATAGGTGTTTTTTATGGCAATTGGCCACCCCTTCCTAGTGAGGGATCATGTTATGTAATTATGTAAAAAGGTTTTAACACAAAAGATAAAGGGTCAAGTTTGTTCACTTTTACATAAGGTGGAAACAGTATTATTGGAAAATTAAAAAAATATAAAAAGAAAAAAAGGGCCAGGCGCAGTGGCTCACTCCTGCAATCCCAGCATTTTGGGAGGCCGAGGTGGGCGAATCACCTGAGGTCAGGAGTTCCAGACCAGCCTGGCCAACATGGCAAAACCCCTACTAAGAATACAAAAATTAGCTGGGCATAGTGGCATGTGCCTGTAATTCCAGGTGCTCAGGAGGCCTAGGTGTGAGAATTGCTTAAACCCAGGAGGCAGAGGTTGCAGTAAGCTGAAAACGTGCCACTGCACTCCAGCCTGGGTGACAGAGTGAGACTCTATCTCAGATAGCTAGCTAGCTAGATAAATAGAAAGAAAAGAAAGGAAGAAAAGGAAACACAGACAAATGTTTGTTTAAATTATACATACACTGGTCTAATTGACGTCTGAAGTTTCACTTTTACTGTAGTCCCGTTATTTCAAAGTCATTACATGATATCACTGAATGACTAATTTTTCTTCCTAAACTCTAGCAGGAAATGTTCATGTAGCATGAAATTTAGAAATGAAAATAAAATTTTCACATTTTGAAGGATATGGGCAACTACTCCCAAATGACAGAGAAACCTTCCAAGTTAATTACAAATATATTACTTTTGAAAATAGGATAAAATCCAATAAGCCATCTGTAAACATCATTTTTCCCATTTCCTATTTATCAGAAGTCTGTGTGAAAAGAACAATCACAATATGTCTTCCTTGCCTCCCTTCCCCCTGGTCTTTGGAGAACCATTTCCTCTGGCCCCATGACCCTTTGCTGCTGGGGATTTACAGGCTGTCTGGGAATGCACAGCTAAATACTCCACGGAGAGTCAAAGGTGGGCTCACAGCTAATTACAGCCACGTGGGGGATGGCATATTTCCTAAGGCGGCTGTGGCTGAGAAAGCCATGTATCCTTTCCTTCCTACACACCACCTTCCTCCAGCCATCATCATCAACGTATTAAACAGGAACGCTGAGTTAAAAATAAAAGCTTTGGGTGATTTAAAAAGTGTAAATATAGTAACTTTCTTATTTGAAATAGTATTCTCAGAACTAATTGTGATATACAGTTTCTAGGGAACTTCCAGTTCTTTAGAGAAGCTGTGTAATGACCAAATGACTGGAGTCACTAAAACGTGCCCCACCAAAGACAAAGAATGCTTATTTGCTCAGGAGTTGCTGGAGGACAAACTGCTCACACAGCCTGTTTCTCTTGGGCTTCTACTGTACATCAGGCCTGTGGAATTCATTGCCAAAGTTCTACCTCAGACGTAAGTAACCATCCAGTCCCATGACAGGGAACCCACCTCCCTCCCACTACAGTGTGTCTAGTGCTTAAGGACAATGGGGATGGACAGATTTAAAACCAAATCTGTCTTGGCTTGGACTCTTGTTGCATATTAGCCATGTGGATGTGTGCAAGTTATATAATCCTTGTGGGTTTTGTTTTTTCATTTATAAAACAGGAATCTCTCAGGACTGAGGCAAGGATTGGATGAAAAGATCTAAAGTCTTCTGTGAGGTCTGGCACATGGTAAGCACTCACATGGTCCTTAAAGCTGTGCTGCCCATGATGGCCGCCACTGGCCACAGGTGACACTTGAGCACTTGAGACACGGCTAGTACAAACTGAGATGTGCTGTGTGAAACACACACTGGATTCTGAAGATGTTGTATGAAACAAAGCATGTACAATATCTCATCCATTTTTTACATTTATTATATATTTAAATATTTTTGCATATATTTGGTTAAATAAAATATATTATTAGAATCAATTTCATCTATTTCTTTTTAAAATGAGGCTTCTAGAAAACTTAAAATTACATGTGGCTTATATTAAATTTCTTTGGGAGAGTACAATATTGGCACATTCCATTCTCAAACAGGAGCTCACTCTAGAGGCCTGCCTTCCAGGGCCACCCAGTCATGGAACCTGGTTAGTCACAGGACTGTGGCCCGGAGGGAGACCTTTGAAAAACAATCCAATCCCTGATTGTACAAATGTGGCAACTAAAACCTAAGAGACTAGAGCTGCAGGAAACAAGTCCAATTCCCTTTCCAAATCAGCAGCTTCTGAAAAACCTACAGAGAAATGCCAAGACTGTGCCCCTCTATCCCCTCTTCTACCATATTTCCTTTTTCCAAGCGAAACCGCTCAGTCCCTTAAAGCTCCTCACAACGGCATCTGCAAAGAGCTCACAGTCCTGCTCACATTCCAGTTGCCAATGACCTTAACATGCATTCCCCTTCCCACCCCAGTCCAAATATAACATTCTGGATATGGTCTGACCAGCATAAATCAACTGCTTAGAGTATTGGCATTGGGGCTCTTCAAATATGTAAGACAGGCTGATCCAAACCACGGGTCTTGCCCTCCTTTAATGAGGAGGTACCTAATTTTGAAAAAGAATTAAGAAAAAAAGAGAAAGAAATACACCAGGGAGTTTATTCATCATAGCTGTGCTCAAATTCCACTGTAGATAAATGAGCCCATATGGCGCTTGTAAGCTGGTGTGGCCTCTTGGGTTTGGCCACTCCATTCATATGGCATCTATTATTACCAGTAGCATTCCTGAAGCTCTCCCTCTGTCATCTGCTTCTAGTGTGTCCAAGGTTGAAAAGGAATCAGTGTTTGTGGAAACTAAGGAATACTTTCAATATTTAAAATTCTAACAACATAATTTACATTATTAGCTCCAGATCTCAAATATCACCTTAGCCATTTAGTGCTCCTGCTAGTTTGGACCAAAAAACAAGGAAATCTTTCAGCTGGGATCATGGGACCTAAACTTAATCATGTGATAGGAAATTCTTAAGAGATGACAATTTAAGAACTCAAGCAGCTAAGTATGATTAAAAACCACAAATATTGCCTTCTACTTAAACGCACATACTTTTGTGGGAAACTAAGCTTAATTAAGGCCAGAAGGATCACATATTTTAAGTTGCATCATAAGTTATAATGAAAGGTTGACAATTGCATGGTTCTATATAATTTATATGGTATTAATTATAATTTCATGTGATCATCATAGCCCTTCCTTTCCCCTCTCCTCTACATTATGGAGGAGAAACCGATGGCAAGGCAACTTGCTGAGTTCCATGGTTAATAAGCGATAGATTGAGGTTATCACCCTATGTCATCCTAAGACCCCTCGACCAGGTTTTAGGATTCCTAGACCAGGTTTTTTTTTTTTTCTTCTTCTTCTTCTTCTTCTTCTTCTTCTTCTTCTTCTTCTTCTTCTTCTTCTTCTTCTTCTTCTTCTTCTTCTTCTTCTTCTTCTTCTTCTTCTTCTTCTTCTTCTTCTTCTTCTTCTTCTTCTTCTTCTTCTTCTCTTCTTCTTATTCTTCTTCTTCTTCTTCTTCTTCTTCTTCTTCTTCTTCTTCTTCTTCTTCTTCTTCTTCTTCTTCTTCTTCTTCTTCTTCTTCTTCTTCTTCTTCTTCTTCTTCTTCTTCTTCTTCTTCTTCTTCTTCTTCTTCTTCTTCTTCTTCTTCTTCTTCTTCTTCTTCTTCTTCTTCTTCTTCTTCTTCTTCTTCTTCTTCTTCTCTTCTCTTCTTCTTCTTCTTCTTCTTCTTCTTCTTCTTCTTCTTCTTCTTCTTCTTCTTCTTCTTCTTCTTCTTCTTCTTCTCTTCTTCTTCTTCTTCTTCTTCTTCTTCTTCTTCTTCTTCTTCTTCTTCTTCTTCTTCTTCTTCTTCTTCTTCTTCTTCTTCTTTCTTCTTCTTCTTCTTCTTCTTCTTCTTCTTCTTCTTCTTCTTCTTCTTCTTCTTCTTCTTCTTCTTCTTCTTCTTCTTCTTCTTCTTCTTTCTTCTCTTCTTCTTCTTCTTCTTCTCTTCTTCTTCTTTCTTCTTCTTCTTCTTCTTCTTCTTCTTCTTCTTCTTCTTCTTCTTCTTCTTCTTCTTCTTCTTCTTCTTCTTCTTCTTCTCTTCTTCTTCTTCTTCTTCTTCTTCTTCTTCTTCTTCTTCTTCTTCTTCTTCTTCTTCTTCTTCTTCTTCTTCTTCTTCTTCTTCT
The DNA here is from genome assembly GCF_037993035.2 of Macaca fascicularis. NCBI lineage: Eukaryota > Metazoa > Chordata > Mammalia > Primates > Cercopithecidae > Macaca > Macaca fascicularis. Next base: position 80,660,108 of record NC_088380.1, on the reverse strand, counting down.
TCTTCTTCTTCTTCTTCTTCTTCTTCTTCTTCTTCTTCTTCTTCTCTTCTTCTTCTTCTTCTTCTTCTTCTTCTTCTTCTTCTTCTTCTTCTTCTTCTTCTTCTTCTTCTTCTTCTTCTTCTTCTTCTTCTTCTTCTTCTTCTTCTTCTTCTTCTTCTTCTTCTTCTTCTTCTTCTTCTTCTTCTTCTTCTTCTTCTTCTTCTTCTTCTTCTTCTTCTTCTTCTTCTTCTTCTTCTTCTTCTTCTTCTTCTTCTTCTTCTTCTTCTTCTTCTTCTTCTTCTTCTTCTTCTTCTTCTTCTTCTTCTTCTTCTTCTTCTTCTTCTTCTTCTTTCTTCTTCTTCTTCTTCTTCTTCTTCTTCTTCTTCTTCTTCTTCTTCTTCTTCTTCTTCTTCTTCTTTCTTCTTCTTCTTCTTCTTCTTCTTCTTCTTCTTCTTCTTCTTCTTCTTCTTCTTCTTCTTCTTCTTCTTTCTCTTCTTCTTCTTCTTCTTCTCTTTCTTCTTCTTCTTCTTCTTCTTCTTCTTCTTCTTCTTCTCTTCTTCTTCTTCTTCTTCTTCATTCTTCTTCTTCTTCTTCTTCTTCTTCTTCTTCTCTTCTTCTTCTTCTTCTTCTTCTTCTTCTTCTTCTTTTCTTCTTCTTCTTCTTTCTTCCTTCTTCTTCTTCTTCTTCTTCTTCTTCTTCTTCTTCTTCTTCTTCTTCTTCTTCTTCTTCTTCTTCTTCTTCTTCTTCTTCTTCTTCTTCTTCTTCTTCTTCTTCTTCTTCTTCTTCTTCTTCTTCTTCTTCTTCTTCTTCTTCTTTCTTCTTCTTCTTCTTCTTCTTCTTCTTCTTCTTCTTCTTCTTCTTCTTCTTCTTCTTCTTCTTCTTCTTCTTCTTCTTCTTCTTCTTCTTCTTCTTCTTCTTCTTCTTCTTCTTCTTCTTCTTCTTCTTCTTCTTCTTCTTCTTCTTTTTTTAAATATCCCTGTGCTTGGTAGTATTATAAAAATAGCAATAGCCCAAACTGAGGTTCTCTATTCTATAAACATACACAAGGAAAAAAGAAATAAATGTTTCTTCCTACTCTGATATGTGCCCTTTGTCCCTCCTCTTTGTCCTGGAAAAATACTCCAGCCTCCGTTACTAGTAACTGCTCAGCTAATAATTCTCATTATTTATTCTAAGATTCTTAAGAATGCAAAGAACAACGACGTTGCCCTGGACAAGTTGTAAAAGTTTATTATCGAGAGTGTAGGCCCTGGAGGATTTAAAATCATGTGGGTTTGAATCTCTGCTCCACTTAGTAACGGTATTACCCAGGAAAAGGTTTATATTTGTTCTGTGCCTGGTTTCCTCATCTGTAAAATATTGATAATAACCTCCACTCTCTTGGGGTTGCTGAGAATATTACATGCATATTTTACACATTTATTTTAATATATATATGCACATGTTATTCTCTTTCTCTCTTTACAGATTATGTGCCCCTTTTTCAAAATGCTTGGGCCCAAAAGTGTTTCAGACTTTTTATCTTTTCAGATTTTGGAATATTTGCATTATATACTTACTGGTTCAGCATCCTAAACTGGAAATTCAAAATGCTCCAACGAGCATTTCCTTTGAGCAGTGTCAGCTCTCAAAAGGTTTGGCATTCTGGAGCATCTTTGTGATGGTGTGTGTGCGTGTGCATATGCACACACACATAGAGTATATAAAAACTGTCTCTGGTCCATGGTAAGCACTACATAGGTGTTTGCTATTATCATCATCTTCATCCTCATCTAATGAGTAAGAATTATGCGACTAGCATGGAATTAAATTTACAAGCATAAGGATTAACAATGCCTCAAATTCTGCTACTGTGGGGGCCCCCATGAAGATGAGCTACTCATGACTGGAAAGCTAGTGACATTGTAATTAAACTTAAGGGCATTTCTGAAAGTTAAGAACACAATCTGTTTAACAAAAAAGCAGAATAGGTTTTTGATGGAGAAAAGCTAGGTATTTTCACATCCCAGTTGCTCTGCATTCCATGTCTATCCACTTCATAACTTATAAAAGTCACTGTCTTAGTTAACTTTGGTTCTCTAATGAATCTCAAGAACTACATCTTATGCTTGAGTTACAAATTTGGTTTATTAGCTTGGAAAAAAATCATTCTAATGAGGGTGTTCAAGTCAATATTTTAAAGGGGAGTGGTCCCCAATCTTTTTGGCACCAGGGACAGGTTTTGTGGAAGACAATTTTTCCATGGACAGTGTGGGGTATGATTTCAGGAGGATGATTCAAGTACATTACATTTATCCTGCAAGCCAGTCCCATCTGTGGATGATGGGAGACAGTGACAGATCATCAGGCATTAGATTCTCATAAGGAGTGTGCAACCTAGATCCCTTGCATGTGCAGTTCACAATAGGGCTCACACTCCTATAAGAATCTAATGCTGCCACTGATCTGATAGGTGGTGGAGCTCAGGTATTAATGCCAGCGATGGGGAGCAGCTGTAAATACAGATGAAGCTTCACTTGCTCCCCTCCTGCTGTGCGGCCTGGTTCCTAACAGGCCATGGACTGATACTGGTACTTCTAGACTTTAGTTTCCCTGCCTTAAAGAAAAAGACTCAGCTTTCAGGTTCCCTGTCAATGCTGCACTTTGTAATTATCTGTTAGTATCAAGATTTTTCAAATATGTACTTTAAAGGAAACATATTTAGAAGCAGGGCTTGACTAAAATCATAGAGCTAATTTTATTAAATCTTTTGGGCAATACCCACATTTCACTTTCAGGGATGGCTAACCAGTCAGTGTTGATTTCAGTTTGTTACCTACATTGATCACTGGGCTGCTTAGTAAAGTGGTTGGCCAACAGTAAGATCTCACAGTATGCCAAGAGGAAGGCCTCTGAGCATAAAAGACTTAGGGCCTCTATTAAAACACTGACCTCAAGCCTTTTTCACATAAATGGAAAAGTAGATCCTAAAATTCACATATAACTGCAAGAGACCTATTCAACTGCAAGACTAAAACAATCTTGGAAAAGAAGAAAGAAGTTGGAGGACTTCCCTATTTCAAAACTCACTACAAAGCTACAGTGAGCAATATGGTGTGGCACTAGTACAAGGATAGACATATAAGTGAATGGAGTAGAATTGAGAATCCAGAAATAAAACCATACATGTATGGTCAATTAGTTTTTGACAAGGGTGCCTAGACCATTCCATGGAGAAAGAATAGTCTCTTTAACTAATGGTGCTAGGACAACTGGACATCCACATGCAAAAGAATGAAGGTGGGGCCAGGTGCAGTGGCTCACGCCTGTAATCCCAGCACTTTGGGAGGCTGAGGTGGGCGGATCACGAGGTCAGGAGATCGAGACCATCCTGGCTGACACAATGAAATCCCGCCTCTACTAAAAACACAAAAAATTAGCTGGGCATGGTGGCGGGTGCCTGTAGTCCCAGCTACTCAGGAGGCTGAGGCAGGAGAATGGAATGAATCCAGGAGGCAGAGCTTGCAGTGAGCCAATATCGTGCCACTGCACTCCAGCCTGGGTGACAGAGCGAGGCTCCGTCTCAAACAAAAAACAACAACAAAAAAGAATGAAGGTGGACACCTGTCTCACACCACCGCAAAAATTAACTCAAAAAGGGTTAATAGACCTAACTGTAAAGGCTAAAACTATAGAACCTTTAGAAGAAAACATTAGGGTAAATCTCACAAGCAACGACAACAACAACAACAAAAAACAGATAAACTGGACTTCATCAAAATTAAAAAAAAAACCACACACTTGTGCAGAAAAGGACATTATCAAGAGAGTAAAAGAGAACCCACAGAAGGGGCAAAAATATTTGCAAATCATATATCTGATAAGGGTCCAGTACCCGGAATATATAAACAACTCTTACAACTGAGGAACAAAACCACAAACAACCTGATTTTAAAATGGGCAAAGGACTTAAATAGACATTTCTCCAAAAAGAATACATAAATACACAAGTGGATGACAAACATGGAAGGATCCTCAACATTTCTGGTCATTGGAAAAGTACAAACCAAAACCACAGTGAGATACGACTTCATATCTTCAGGCAAAAGTTCAAAGACATAGAGTGCAGACTAGTGGTTGCTAGGGGCTGGGCAGCAGTGGGGAATGGGGAATGACTCCTTAATGCGTACAGGGTTCACATCTGATAAAAATGTTCTGGAACTAGACAACAGTGATGGTTGCACACTGTGAATGTACTAAATGCATGTACGCTTTAAAATGGCTGAAATGGTAAGTTTTATGTGTATTTTACCACAATAAAAAATAAACCCACTGCTGGCTCTATATAGTGTGGTGATTAAAGAAGTGGATAGTGTTTGTTTCCAACACACACTGGGGACTGGGGGAGAGCCACACAAGGGCCGAGGCTGGGTAATGGGTAAGGCAAACAGGACAACGTCCCAGGTTTCCCAGGCTAAGACACATTGCTTCCAGACAGGCCTGACTTTTATGGGTTTATCTTTAAAATGTGATTTCCTAGAATTTACGGAATCATTGAGACTGGTGCTCAGGAATAAGTATAAATATATATGATATTCAGAAGATCTGATACTTTGAACTACTCAAATTGTGATTCTCAGACATCATGCAGACATTTGAGTTGACTGCATTTAGAAAATAATGTTGAAATAGCAGACAAAACTAATTAAGAAAAAATTTCTTCCCATTACTTCTAACGGACAAAGCTTATGAGATCATGGGATACTTGCCCTAATTTCATTTACATGGCAAAACCACACAATCTGTATTTCCAGTTATCTTTATAATTGGCACTTGTTCAGAGGAACCCAGGGTGGAGACTTTCTCCCCCTTTCTCTCCTGCCCTGTCCTGAATTGTCTCCCTGAAAGTTTGATCTGCTTTGGTAATCTGTAGTCAAAAAGAACTGCCCTCAACTCTTGTGAGGCCAAGGGTAAGTCCTAGTCCTGCAAGTTGGTCACGGTCCTACTGTCGAGCTGTGCTCTCCACCCCTGTAAGACAGAGGCTGTTACCAGCTTGCCCACTGTTGTATCCCAGTCTCAAGCCCAGTGCATGAACACAGAGTAGATAGACAAGCATTGACCAAATGCTGCATGACCAAATGGAGCCTCAGATGATCTAAGGACAAAATCAACAAGCCTAAGAGAAGAACATATCAACACAGCACAGTGAAGAAGTTCTTCCTGTTGTTTTCATAGATGATTGAATGTTTTAAAAAAAAAATTAAGTGGAGATGAATGCTGTTTTCATTCACATTTCAAGCACACTTCAGCACATCAGTGGCAGGAGAGAAAGCTCTTGCCACAAATAAAAACAACCTCAGAACTCAGGACAGGTAGCTTGGAAGTAATATGTGAAGTATTGTTTCAACACACACTTGTTCCCTTTTGTCCTCATTTTTCCACTTCCAGTTTCCATCTCACCCCAATACAAAACTGTTCTAATGTACTGATACGCACTCTCGGGTCTGTATAAGTTCTTGAAAACTGCATTGCTTGGTCAGTGTGTGCTTTTGATTTATGGTGTTGTATCACAAATCTCATTCTCTTTCTTACTCTGTGTGTAAAGGATGGATGTGGAATATCCTTGATTCTTTGATGGAGAAAAGATAGTATTATTTAAAGTGTGAATGCTTCACTTGAAGTCTTTGGTGGCAGGAAGTAGGGTACAAATAAAGTCAAAGCTGGTAAACATATCCAGGATCAGTTTAATAGGAAGGAAGGCCAATAAATCAGATGCTATCATAATGTCTTATCGTAGGTATGTGTTTTTACATGACTCTATACCGGAAATTAACGTTGGTTAACTGGATTTCCTTACTAATCTTCTGGCCACTCTGTAATAGATATTTCTCTTCAGTTACCTAAGGACTTATGTAAGCTGAGTTAATCATTTCTCAAAGGAAAAAAATCAAATTACTACATGGAAAACTAAAAACCAAGGAAGGTGTTGTAAACTATTGTAATATTTAATTCCTTCCTAAATTCTACAGTCTATTATCCCTTGATTAGATGTTTGATGGATATACATAATAGATTTCAACGTTCACAAACTTTTTTTTTTTTGAGACTGAGTCTTGCTCTTTTGCCAGGCTGAAGTATAGTGGCACGATCTCCACTCACTGCAACCTCTGCGTCCTGGGTTCAAGCAATTCTCCTGCCTCAGCTTCCCGAGTAGCTGGGACTACAGGCATGCATCACCACGCGCAGCTAATTTTTATATTTTTAGTAGAGATGGGGTTTCTCCATGTTGGCCAGGATGGTCTCAATCTCTTGACCTCGTGATCCGCCTATCTCAGCCTCCCAAAGCGCTGAGATTACAGGCGTGAGTCACCATGCCTGGCCAATGTTCACATACTTTTCAATAAATTAGTTGGGATTTAGCCTTATTTGAATTTGCATGGTTTAAGATGTGCATTTGGAGACATGTGCCCTTTAATCCCCAAACTTACTTTATCATGAGGCTTCGGCTATCTATAGCTTCACCGTCCTCTATGTCATATTTGCTTGCCAAGACAAGAGAAATCTCGGTCTTTGAAAGCTGACTTAATGTATTTGCCTTGTTAGGGTCATTGGGGTCAACTGCTCCTTCTCCTGTAAGGAAAAAATCCTAGTGTTATTTTTACAATTCACTCTTTGTGATGATGGCACCAATAACGTAACATAAAAGTTCTGTGGGAAAGACAGGCTCAGTAATTAAATGGGAGATCATGGCCTTCACAAAACCCACATTCTACTATAGCTAAAGTGGCTTTTAAAATATCGATTGAAAAATTAAAATGACATGGGACATAGGTATTTCAAATACAAACAAATTACTAAAAAGGATAACTGTTAATAAAATTATTTCTCATTTTCTAATAAATTTGGTTAACGATGCCTTCTTTCTGTATAATACAGGTTGACAATTCCTTTTTTACATATCTGGAGCTTACCTTCAAAAATACTGAATTATTTTATAATCCTGGACTCTATCAATTATAGAACTCTCACTGTAGGAAGGGGCAAGTGTAGTTGTTATTCTTTAAATATGCTTAAGCATTAAATTCCAAAAGAAATTGTTTTATCTAGGATAGGAAAACCAACCAACCAACCAACCAACCAACCCAATTAAACAAAAACCAAGGGATAGGTAGAAGGAACAAGCTCTTACCAAGAAAAGATTCCACGGTCGGCACCTCTCCCAGCGACCCCAGCAATTCACTCAGTAAGTCATTTTTTTCAGGGGCAATTGCATCCTGGTGTTCCAACAGGAGCTTTATGTAGAAAGCAACACACACACAAAGAAAAAAGTAAATTCTCAACTGTACCATATTTATATGAAATTTTTCATAATGTCCTCCTCATACTATTTAAATCTTAAACACAAGTATGACATTTATAAAAATCAGAGACATAGAGACAGTTTTTATTGTATCTTAGAGGGAAGTACCTACTGTACATCAAGAAATTGTAGCAAGAAACATGTTCATAAACCCTTTTTCAGCAAGGTCTGCCAAGGAGTAGCCTTCTACTACCTGATCTCTGTGCTTCGCTCTTCCTCCATAGAAAAAGTCAAAGTTGGGGGAAAGAGTCCAGAATGAGGCAGGTCTTTCAGCTAACGTTGGTAACAAACTGGAAGGGCATTTACATTTCTATGCAGTAATCAAACACTACAGTCATTTTTTTCTTAATCACTACTATTAGCTGTTTCAATCTGTCTTGCAATGAAGATCTCTCCTGGGTAAGGACGTAAGAGACCTAGATGTCCTGAGTGGTTTCCCCTTTCCTGATCCTAAGAAGGACCAAAGATGAGTAACATCTGTTGGGGTGTATTGCCAGGTCTTAGAGGAAACAGCATTAACTCCTGAGGGGTAGCAGCACTTGGGGGAAACCATGAAGGACAACACATCTGGTTCTTGTTTTTTTTTTAAATTTAAACAAATTTTAATGGAGTTGGTTTAATTGTTACAACCTTATACACGAACAGCAACACATCTGTTTTTGCTCGCATTTCTAGTTACATTGAAACAACATTTCCAAAGTATGGAACTAGTAATCCTGGAGACAGGAGGTAACATTTGTTGTTCTGAGCAACTATTTTTATAAAATCCTGCATCATAATGAAAAGCTAGTTCCTTTTCCATTTTCAATCTTTTTTCCAACAGCTTTACCAAAATGAATTCAGATACATCAAATCCACTCACTTAAAATGTACGATGGAATGGCTTCTAGTGTATTCACAGAGCTGTGCAACCATTACCACCCTCTGACTGTAGAACAGTTTCACTACCCTAAAAGAAACCGTGTACCCATTGGTAATCACTCTCCATTATGTCTTCTTTCTATCCCCTGGAAACCACAAATATACCTCTATGAATTTGACTACTCTAGGTACCTTATATAAGCGGTATTTGTCTTTTTGTGACTGGCTCATTTCAATTAGCATAATGTCCTCAAGGTTCCTCCGTGTTGTAGCATGTATCAGAATTTCCTTCTTTTTAAAGCTGAATAATATCGTATTGTATGAATATAACACATTTTATCCATTCATCTAGTGATAGACGCTTGGCTGTTGTGAACAATGCTGCTATGAACATGAGTGAACAAATAACTCTTTGACTCTGCTTTCGTTTTTCTGTGGTTATACTTCCAGAAGTGGAACTGTTAGATTATGAGGTAATTCTATGTTTCATTTTTTTAAATCGATCGTGCCGCCATACTCCAGCCTCTATGTTTAAATTTTTGATGAACCACCATACTGTTTCCACAGCAGCCGCATCATTTTACATTCCCACCAACAGGGTGCAAGGGTTACATTTTCTTCACATCCTTCTCAACACTTATTTTCTGTTTTTTTTTTTTTTTGGTTGTTCTTCTTGTTTTGTTTTGATATTAATCATCCTACTGGGTGTGAGTGGTATATCCTTGCAGTTTCGGTTTTGATTTCTCTAATTATTAGTGATGCTGACCATCTGTATACTTCTCTGGAAAAACATCTGTTCAAGTCCTTTGTTCATATTATAATTGGGTTGTTTTGTTGTCGATTTGTAGGAATTCTTTATATATTCTAGATATTAACCCTTTACCAGACATGTGATTTACAAATATTTTCTCCCATTCCATAGGTTATCTTTTCACTCAGTTGACTGTGTCCTTTGATGTGTAATTGTCCAATTTTTAAATTGGATTATGTTTCTATCATTGAGTTGTAGGATTTCTTTATATATTCTGGATATAAGTCCCCAATCAAATACATTATTTACAATTATTTTCTTTCATTCTCTTGGTTGTCTTCTCAATTTTTTTTTTTTTTTGAGACAAATTCTCGTTCTGTTGCCCAGGCTGGAGTGGTTCACTGCAACCTCCACCTCCCAGGCTCAAGTGACTCTCATGCCTCAGCCTTCCAACTAGCTGGGATTACAGGCATGTGTCACCACACCTGGTTAATTTTTGTATTTTTTAGTAGAGACAGGGTTTCTCCATGTTGGCGAGGCTGGTCTTGAACTCCTGGCCTCAAGTGATCCACCTGCCTCAGCCTCCCAATATGCTGGGATTACAGGTGTAAGCCACTGCACCTGGATGATTTTTTTTTTTTTTTTTTTAATGAGACAAGGTCTCACTCTGTCACCTAGGGTACAATGGCATGATCATGGCTCACTGCAGCCCCAAACTCCTGGCTTTAAGGGATCCTCCTGTTTAATTCTCTCGAGTAGCTAGGACTACAGGAATGCACCACTACACCCAGCTAATTTTTTTTTCCTTTTCTGTAGAGATGGGGGCTCACTATGTTGCTCAGGCTGGTCTCAAACTCCTGGCCTCAAGCAATCCTCCCGCTTTGGCCTCCCAAAGTACCAGGATTACAAGTGTCAGCCACCATGCCTAGCCTCAATTTCTTGATATTTCTGTTTATAGCTCAAAAGTTTTCAATTTTGATGAAGTCTAGTTTATTTCCTTCCTTTGCTGCTTGCGTGTTTGGTGTCAAATCTAGGAAACTACTGCCTAATCCAAGGTCACAAAGATTTACTCCTATATCTTATTTCAAAGAGATCTATAGTTTTAGCTCTTCCATCTATGTCCATGACCCATTTTGAGTTCACTTTTTGTATAGAGTGGAAGGAAGGGGCACAACTACATTCTTTGGCATTTGAATTTCCAGCTGTCCCAGTACCATTTGAAGACGCTATTTTCCCATTGAACTTAGTCCCTTGTCAAAATGAATTGACCATAAATGTGATGGCTTATTTCTAGACTCTTGATTCTATCCCGTTGGTCTTTATGTCTAACCTTATGCCAGCATAGCACTGTCTTGATTACTGCCTTTTTCATTCTCTTCTCATCTTTAAGATCAGCGAAGGAGAGAGTATCTGTTTAATGCTAATTTTTTCTTAACATTTCCCTGACACATGCAGGGTTGTTAACAAAGAGAGAACACACCTCAGATGCATAACTTCAAGGCAAGAAGTGACTGTATCTAACTATTTTGTTTTCACTATTCTTATTTTCTTCTAAAGTTTCTGTGTATGGCAAAGCAGGCTAGTTTTTCACTATAGTAGAGGTACTTTGTTTTAAAGCAAATAAATTATGTGTTGTTTTTAAAAAGGTGAGTTGATTTAAAGAAAGGCATTAAATAAATAATAGAGGTGATACAAAGACTGGGCAAAATCTGGAAAGGCGGTACATATGATGTTTTGGAGGGAAAATTAAGAGACAAGAACAAAATATGCAAGATGGATAAATTTATGTTCTTGTTCTCTGATGAGACAGGGCAACTGATTTGGCTGTTTTCTTTGAAAATGATTTAGGTGGTCAGCTTCTACCTTTTATTCTGACAAAATTTCCTAGTAATTTCTTTTTAAAGCGCTTATTTTGAAGTTCTTACATCTTCCTTAGAGAAAGGGGCAAGCACATGGCCACAGGCTTGGCAAATCCTGCTACTGCTGTGCTTGTGTCTGCACACGGACGCCTCCACACAGAAGGCAGACAGTAAACAGGACAGCCTTCCTATGAAATTACACAATTTCCCCACATTACATCTGCTTCCAACCTAACACAGGAAGGAATTCCAAATCGGTCACAAGCTCTCTTTCCCAGGATTGAATTCTGTTTTCAATTCTTGTTAACAAAAGAAGAGACTATTTCTCCCTAAAGACTTCTAAGACTTCTAAATTAATATGGTGACATTTTCTCTCTGCTACTCTCAGGAAAGAATCTCTCACTCTAAACAAGTACTCCCCACCATTTTTCTTGCATGTGGATATTGCATTCAGCAAATGTGCACCCAAGATGTGCACATTCTTTGAAGACAGATAATGTACCATAAAAACAGACAAATGGGTCATTGCTCAAATATAAACAAGTCTGTCCAATAGATAATTATTTTCGTAAGTAATGCATTGCTAGATTGCTGGACAGTTTTCCTTGTAATTTAGGGTGTTTATATATAGAGAAAACAAGGACAGCCTATTCATTTAATCAGTACGTATTGATAGCTTGATGTAAATGTCAGGGAAGTTCCCTGTTTCAATCCTGAAAGAAGAAAATCAATACTAGATTCAATCTTTCCTTCAAATCTACATTCAAGCTTTAGTTTCTTAGAAGAGCTTAATAATAGACTGAAATTTTAAGCAGCTAACCTGCCACTTGTTAGTATGTCTGGTTTGATGGGGGCTGGAGCACAACCTTTGAGAACATGTATTTATTATGCTTTCCCCTTAGTTGGCTGTATAAGCCAAAGTTGGGTGCATCCTTAACTGAAGCATCTAGAACTTGAATGTGCATCTGAATCCTCTGGGATCTTGTTAGAATGCAGGTTCTAATTTGGGAGGTCCAGGGTGCATTGTTAACATATCGCCAGGACCTTGCTTTAACTCATAAGGTCTGAAACTATTCTTGAAAAGGTTACCTTTTAAAAACCAAGATTTTTCAGGAAAGAAGTTCCAATTGATCTTAAAAACAAAACAATGCAAACCCCTCAATGATTAGCTTTTTAAAAATTTTAATGTTTGCAAAGCCATCTAAAGCCTCCCAATTCCTTCCCCATGCCACTGAGCACAGTGCCCTGCACCCAACAGGTACTTAATAGATGCTAATGGCTGACAGCAGTGATGTCTGCATGCAAACCAGATGTAGATGTCATAGCACAGCACATGATGTGAAAAACTGCCTGCTTCCAAGAAATGGCGGTTTCCAGAACAATGGAAGTGATTCTTCGCAGAAGGCTACCACCTTTGGGTGATAGTTTCTTGTTTTCTTTGCATAGCCTGCTTACTGCCTCTCTATGTTAAAACATTAGAATAAAAAGAATATTCTCATTTCCCTCAGAAAATTACTGGAAAAACTGAGAGGGTTCCTAGAAGAGGGGAGAGACAGGGTGTGGGTCGAGATAGCATGGCTTTGGCTGATGAGAACACCATAGCCTGTCCCTGCCTGGGGCTTAAACTGCACATTTACAATCTGGCTTTATTTTTATTATTTATTATTATTATTTTTTGAGGCAGGGTCTCGCTCCATTGCCCAGGCTGGAGTGCAGTGGTATCATCATAGATCACTGCAGCCTCAGACTCCTGAGCTCATGGGATCCTCCCACCTCAGCCTCCTAAGTAGCTGTGACTACAGGCATGTACCACTAAACCTGGCTAATTTTTAAAAATTTTTTGTAGAGATGAGGGTCTCACTATGTTGCTTAGGCTAGTCTCAAACTCGTGGGCTCAAGTGATCCTCCTGCCTCAGTCTCCCAAAGTGTTGGGATTACAGGCATAAGCCACCATCCCAGTCACAATCTGGCTTTGTAAATGGATTATGCCAAAAGTACACTTTCTTTTCTGGGGAGAAGTTTTATTAATATATAGGAGTCAGGGAATAAATATATCATGTAAAAATAGAATTTTCTTGTTTGGGAGGAAGAGTTTTATTACTGTATAAGAGTCATGGAATAAATAATTGAGGGATTTTTAGGGTTAAGAATATGAGTATTAGCACATGTGTACAATAAGTCCTGTAGAGATTAAACATTTTCAAGATAACAGATGCCTAAACCATAGGTCCATTGCTAAGACGCCTCCCCAGCCCCACTTACTGAATGTGTGCTGATGATTTCTTCTATTGAAATATAAATGACTGGTTTGCTGACTGTCACCAGGTCTGTGTATTTGTCCATATTAAACTTCTCTTCTGGTTCAGGGACATTACATGCTTCTTTGAAATATTTCCTAATAAAGGGGGAAAAAGTCTTAAGATAGACTCAAATGTGTGCATTAAACAGTTTTATCAAAATAGCTAGGAAAATTTGAATGATGACATGTACTTTGTTCCCAACTCAAACCTTGAGAGGACGTGTTATGGCTTCTTTCAGGCTGGCTCCTGGCTGTCGGAGCTGCATCCATGTTTCTGGATATTGGACCCAGCTCCTCAAACAGGATTGGAGAGAGTGGCGAGGGCCTCAGGCCCTGTTTGTGACTTAGTGATATAGTGACCTATGCACAGGTCATCTTAAAAATGTTACTTTAAAAATGGTCCCTGAAACTTAAAATAAAAAGTCAAAAATGATAATTCTTGATCTAAGAATCAAGTCTCTGTGAGGACTACAATAGAAAAAACAATTAGTCAAATTTGCTGCTTTAAAAAGCACAAGCTCCTGGGCCTGCATCACCCTAATCACCCTTCAGAGCTTCTGTTACCAGTTTGACAAAAATGAGATTAAGTCTACTCTTCTTTGTTGCTGCAAATATCTGCTGGCTGATGGAAAGACTGTTAAGGCTAGACATCCAGACACATAACATGTCCCAGTACTCAGACCCTAAAAAATCTATTTTAAGCTATAGCAAGTTTTGACAGAGATCAAGAAAAGTGAGACGTGCTGTGATCACAGTTTAGTAGTTCTATGTATTCTTTGCCTAAACAAGTCTTGTGCAGGTCGAATATATATTTTATTCTATAAAGTTGTAAATGTTTCATATGCCTGAAATCATTGTTGGTATCTCTCCTATGGGCACCAGGGTCTTATGTACCAGAAATGACCTCTGCTTTCCCAGCCAGAGGCTGGGGGAGGTTAAACAGCAGAGCCCCGTTGTGGGGAGCATGTTCCCATGTGACAATCAGTTTTCCTATGCTGCTTTGGTTATAATTTTTTGTAGATTTCTGAGAAACACAAAGGACAAATATGAGTGGAAGAAAGGATGAGTTTAGAAGAGGCTCACTTCTTTGGTCTTGTTTTTTTTTTTTTTTTTTAAATAAAGAATAGCTGGGAACATAAATGACTGATAGGAATACCAGCAGTTAAAAGTTCATGAGAAATGTGGGGAATGGATATTACTTTGTGTGTGTGTATGTGTGACAGCGTCTCACCCTGTCACCTGGGCTGGAATACAGTGGCACAAACACGGCTCACTGCAGCCTCGACCTCCCGGGCTCAAGTGATCCTCCCATCTCAGCCTCCTGAGTAGTTGGGACTACAGGTGCGTGCCACCACGCCTGGATAATTTTTAAAATTTTTTTGTAGAGATGAGGTCTCCCTATGTTGCCCAGCCTGGATATTACTTTTTTAGTCGGTGAGAAGAATGAAAAAATTGCAGCTTGAAAAACCAACACTTTCTGTAGTAAGAGGATTTGGGGTAATTTTCTCACAAAAGACCACAAATTCTAAATAGAAATGAATAATCATGAACTACCTTTGTTTTCAGATAAGTCACTCACCCAGAGGGAGACTGAGGAATAGGAAATAAGTTTCCAAGTGAGGATTTAAAAGAGGCAAAATTGATGTTATACTTCTATGGCCTGTTGATTAAATGGCAGACATGAGAACAAACATGACAAGAGGAAAGTGCTTCCTCAGAGCTCCAGGAGGAGTGAATCTGACTACCAGACTCATGCCTTTCTTGTTAATGATTAGTGATATAACTTGGAAACACAAATCAATATAATTAAATCTTCTTAAATGTGTCATTAAGAAAGGCTTGAAAATAGAACAGAACATATTCACATATACAATCATCAACAAATACAAAATCTGGGCTTTCCTAACCTTTCAAAATCAAGTATTCCATTTCCTACTACAGTCGTCCCTTGGTATGTTTGGGGGATTGGTTCCAGGACCCCCATACACACCAAAATTTGTGCATAGTCAAGTTTGAAATTGGCCTTGTGGAACCATGTATGTGAAAAGTCATCTGTCTGTATACGTGGGTTTTGCATCCCATGAATACTGTATTTTCTCTCTGTCTTTGGTTGAAAAAATCCATATATAAATAGACCCGAGCAGTTCAAACCTGTGTTAATCAAGGGTCAAATGTATTTGATGTAGATAAGGCAAGTTCTTCCTCATAGGAAAACTTTTTAAAAATGATTCCTCTCTTCTTAAGTTGAAAAAAGCAGAAATCTGCTATTTTGATTTTTAAATTCTAGGTACTAGAAGCCTGTAGCCTACAAGGAAGAACAAGCATTCCATTTTGTCAGCAGCAGAAAGAATACGCACAGAAAAGACTCAGTGTAATGGGAGTGCAGCAGCTGGGGTGGGATGGGATCGCCAGGCAGAGGCAATCTTGCCTGCACTTCCCTCTCTCCTCTTTCCCCGAGTGGTTGGTAGAAGAAATGCTTGTAACCACCTGGGGTTCCTGTCCTCCATGCCCACTCTAGCTCTGGGCACAGAGCACATATCATTCTTGCCTACCATTCTTGCATGTTTCTCCAAAACTAATGGCCCCTCTCACCTGAATTCCTGATACGTCTCTGATAAATAATTGTTCATAGATGAGAGATGCTCATTTTCTCCTTCAAACAGCTTGTTGGAGGCTGCATGCTGAAGAACCTTGGCCACCGATCCTAAGTTTCTCCTTTGGTCAGAATTTATCTGACCTCCAGCTGTCATGTCGATGATATCAAAGCCATCTGGAGCTACAATGGCTGGATTCATGTACCGATAGTACAGGAGGTTTCCAACAATCTGGAGTGATGTAGAAGTGCAAGACCATTTTTAAGAAAGAAAACTCAAGAGTTTTAGTTTAGTTTTTTTTTTTTTTTTTTTTTTAAGATACATATTCCCTACATTTCCCAAGAGAAAGCAGATCATTTTCTGATGTAAATCCTAACAAGGAGTTAAGTAAAGGTAATGAATACTATCACACATTATTAATAGCATAATTTGTAAAGTTGTTTTTGATGAAAAAATGCTCATTGCCCCCAAAATGCTCTAATACAAGAATTTCAATAATGTCTAGGATCTCCAAATTAACCTCAGCTTAATCAATTATCTTGAGAGTCATTAGAAACAGAAGACCTGCAGCTTTTTATAAATAATTACACATGGGGAACAATCTTACAAAGTTATATGTTGGTAATTTTGATTCAAACCCCAGGAGAAGCTATGGTGAGATTACCCTTGAAAATCTACCTTTAATAGCTCATCTTCTGTTGCATCGGGGAATTTCTCATGGATCGAATTCTTCAGTACTTTGGCTATATACCTCAATCCATAACTACATATAAAACAGATGACAAAAGAAAATAATGGAAAAAAGGCGGAGTGAGGAAAAAACACACAGCAATTGTTCCAGTCAACTTCAGCTGAGTAGTTTTTCTAAAAATTAAACATAAGATGAGATGGTAATGGAATCACAGGACTTCCACTGATGATAATAACTGAGCTGTGTTTGCTACTGAAGTATTGCCCCTTCTTTACAGAACACTCAGGATTTAAAAGGTAAATGTAGCAATCTTTTAAAATAGTAAACACAGTATAAGGGAAAACTGCTGTCTTCACTACAGGGGCTTGTTTTACATCGTATTCCAAGAACTTCCAGGAAAGAATGTTAAACTTGCTGCAAGTACAACTTACGGCAGTAGATCAAGGGAAGAAATGATAGAATTCAGGACTTTGTTGGTGACCCTTCTCAGGTTCTCAATGGAAGCCTCCAGTTTATTTTTCACTTCTGGGTATGTTAGAGCTTGTTCTGTGGTCACATCATAAGGCAACTTGCTGAAAACACAAAGGCTTTAAATTAACTGGAGGCTTAGGTACAAGCATTAGTTTTTCTTGCCAAGTTGGTTCTATAGTCAAGCTTTGTACAGTGAATTGGACTTTGCCCGCTGGCATCAGTAACAAAATGTTTAGTAAATGAGGGGAGGCTCCACCCTCACAGAGGGTACCTTCTGCAACTTGGAGCAGGAAGGACTTGAGGCTGTCCCTCTGGGCTCTTCTGGCAAAATAATAGGCAGACCCAGGTAATTTAGACTCAGCTAAGTTTCTTTTAATTATAAAAAGCAAATGTTCATTACGGAAAAATAAAATCACATATCATCTAAAACAATACCAAAGCAGACAACCAATTTTCATACCTTAGGGCATAACTGTCCAAATCCTCCTCTGTGCATGTATGTCTATGGGCCTCACGTGTTGATGAGTATAATGCAATTTGTGTATATAGACATTCTATACAGATCCTGTGTGGTGTATGCAATGAGCATTCTTTTCCCAGAAAAATGGGTTATTGCACCTAACTCCAACTGGAAAATATACCATGAACTTTTTCTGTGCCAAGAAATGTATATCCACACCACCATTCCAAATACTTATTCCATTATGTGCTATACCAACATTTATTTAACAAATCCTTCAACGCTAAATATTTTGACTTTTCCTGACTTTTTATTATTACAAATAGTACTGTGACAACCAGCCACATAATTACAAAATTCTCTGTGTACACTTTATTTCACAGACATCCTTTTACAGAAACAAGAAGCTAGGATTGCTTAAATCTACAAACCACCACTTGGAATAAGCCAATCCAACCTGGATTGTTAAACCTTACACAGTAAAGTTACTTGATTGGTAACTGTAAAGAAAGTATGTATTATCAGGTGAAGAGAGAGTCTGCACCATCTCTAGGTCGAGGTTTAGAAATACACAAAGAAAACAAACAAGGGAGAGAATTATGGAAGTTGTGGCATCGGGGATCACCTGGCTCTGAAATCTGAAAATACCTTTTAGTATCAAGACGTAATTTGCATGGATATGTTAAAGGGAGGTAACATTTTGGATTGACAATTGACTATGTACTGTTTGCCTAACAAAGTTTAAGGGCGTAAATAAATACACATGTGAAAATATCAAAAAGCACAACAGAAGACCAACACCTTCCTGACTATTACCTGGCCTCTCCAGTCTGTGTTTCTAGTTGGTTCACCCAAGCCTTGTACACCTCTACAGGGTTCGTGTTGATAATCAGCGACTTGTCCTCGATGATCTCTTTCACCACTGCAGCCAGGAGTTGGCGCAGGGTGTTCTGTCCCCGGGCACCTCTATTGAAGCTGACGACCATCTTGATGACTGTAGGGTTACCAGTAACTATGTCCTGTACCTGGTCCACCTTCGATCTAAAAAAGCCCAAGACAAAACAAAATGGTTTGCTTCTATGGATACAGTTTTTTTTTTTTTTTTTTTGAGACAGTCTTGCTCTATCACCCAGGCTAGAGTGCAGTGGTGTGATCTTGGTTCACTGAAACTTCCACTTCCCAGGTTCAAGCAGTTCTCCTGCCTCAGCCTCCTGAGTAGCTGGGACTACAGGTGTGTGCCACCATATGCCTGGGGCTAATTTTTGTACTTTAAGATGGGGTTTCACCATGTTGGCCAGGCTGGTCTTGAACTCCTGATCTCAGGTGATCCGCCTGCCTTGGCCTCCCAAAGTGCTGAAAATACAGACATGAGCCATGGCACTGGGCCTGGATACAGTTTTAAACAATGTATCTTCCCTCTGGAAGGCAAGAACTTCATGGAATTATACTTTTCTTTATGAAAATCTAAGTTGGTGTGCTTCAAAAACAAGCAATCATTTATAAGGTGTATATTTCTTTTTTCTTTTTGAGACAGAGTCTCACTCTATTGCCCAGGCTGGAGTGCAGTGGAGCGATCTTGGCTCATTGCAACCTCCTCCTCCAGGGTTCAAGTGATTCTCCTGTCTCAACCTCCTGAGTAGCTGGGATTACAGGCACACGCCACCATACCCAGCTAATTTTTGTATTTTCAGAGAGATGGAGTTTCACCATTGTTGGCCAGGCTGGTCCCAACTCTGACCTCAAATGATCCACCCGCCTTGGTCTCCCAAAGTGCTGGGATTACAGGCATGAGCCACTGTTCCCAGTCTATACGGTGTATGTTTCTTAGATGAGCAATTTGAGGATCTGAAAATAAAGTCACAGCCTCAATTTCAATCTAGAAGGCAGGTATGAGCTGAAAATGGACCAGGACTAACAATACTGGGTGACACTGTACAAGTATCATGCCCCTGTAGTTACCAAATTTCAAAAACAACTTTCTTGATTGAATGAACTGTTTTCACTTTTTCAAATCCCACTCAAAGCTGCAATACAGCTTCTAGCCGCATCAGATGGCTGAGAGAGCTTTTCTTGATTTATGGTTGCTGATTCTTTGGGCCTCTCTCCTCTCTTCCTTCCCTTTCTCTTCTCCCTCTTGACCACTTTCTCTCTCTCTTCCACCACCTTCCCCTTTAGAGCCTGACAGTGCCTGGTTCTTATCTTATCCAGTCATTCCTTTTTATTTCCTTTGCTGGCTCCTCTTCCCACCTTTAAATGCTATTTTTGTTTATTTTTTGACTAACTGTAGGTGCTTGTAAGGCGAATGAGGGTGAATCAATGTCCAAACAAAAGAATAACTGGTCTACCAGAGTCCAACCAAAACCCACGTTCTCCCCTCAGACCTCATGTGCATGCACAGCTTCACCCGCCATCTCTCTGGGACCTATCCCCCTGAAGTCAGGAGTTCGAGATCAGCCTGGCCAACATAGTGAAACCTCTTCTCTACTAAAAATACAAAAATTAGCTGGGCGTGGTGGTGGGTGCCTGTAGTCCCAGCTACTCAGGAGGCGGAGGCAGGAGAATGGCATGAACCCGGGAGGCGGAGGTTGAAGTGAACTGAGATCATACCATTGCACTCCAGCTGGGGAGACAGAGTGAGACTTTGTCTTCAAAAAAAAAAAAAAAAAAAAAAAGAAGAAGAAGAAGAAGAAAAATAAAGATTTCACAGATCCCCCCCAAAAAGCAAATAGAGCCTTAACAGCTGAGCCTTTACTCAGAGTCTCCCACTACCTGGCCCTACCCTATCTTTCAGGATTCATCTCCTGGTAGTTAGTAATTAGGTCACATTCTGGCTAGACTAATTTACTTTCCTTCTGGGACCTATGCCCATGCCGTTTCCACCACCATTGTGCCTTGTTTCCCTTTTCTATCTCTTCTCATAAAAATTGCAGCTATTCCTCAAGGTTTTGGGTCAAGCACCACCTCTTCTACAAAATCTTTACTAGTCAACCTAGCTGGAATCTTTCCTCCTATCCTCTAACCTGATACACTGTACATGTCCTTCATTTAGAAGTGTCCTTCATTTAGTACTTACCACATTCCACTGCATAGCATTCCTATTGCTGATGAATCACATTTCTCATGGGCTTACAGACACCCGGAGGGCAGAGGTGGCTGACTCCTGTGCTCCCAAAACCAACAGGAACTAGTATAACTTAAGGTTTCCACAAGTTAGGAAGGCCACCTGAGCTAAGGACATTTCTCATGCATGTTTCTCAGTCCACTCATTATAGCTACCTATACAATTTTTACATTAACTGAGTCGGAAAATAAATTAGCAAAAGTAGCTTAAGTTCTAGTAAGAAGGGAAGACTATTTCAGCAGAGATTGCACTCTGCATTCTCACCCATTAATGGCCTTACTACTCAGAATTTTAATTAAGTTAAATGTTTCCACTGACTTCCAATATAATATTGATTTTCAGTTTTACAGACATACAAAATCAAAAGTTAATTTAACACTACAGAAAGTATCATCGGTGGGAGAAAATGGTACTTGAATATAGCTCTAATGATATAGAAGTATTCTCAAGAAACTTGATATATTTTAATATGTGGGAATAACTTATATGAATTTGAAAATAATTTTAGTAAACCAAAGACAGCCACCACTAACAAAAGGATCTATTCATTGGTATTTTTACATACATATTTGTATACATACTTTATTTCTTCCTCCAGAGAAGTTTTAAAAAGCTTGAGAAGTAGATATTCTTCTCGCTGATTAGAGGCATAATTATATAGTGTGAAAATAACAGTATCCATAAATTTAGTGGACTTGTTCTGTGGCATCTGGAAAATCAGCTTAGCCAAGTATAAAGGGTTGGTCTAGAAGGAAAGAAGGAAAAAGAAAACAAAAAAATCCCACAAAACAATAAGTTAATATATTATTAAAGCACAAAGCAATATCTGATTCCCTGTCTTCAATGACTTAATGTCACTAAAAGCATATAGATGAGTATATAAAATAATTTTTATGTGCCAGGTACTCATCTCTATGCTATTAGTATATAGTATAACTTTCTACTACAGTTTCCTTTAGACTGATATTATATAACTTTCTACTTTAGCTTCCTATTGTATATTAATATTTAAAAATATTAATATCAAATATTAATTACTTAATATTATTCATATCATACTATAGGAAGCTATAGTAGAAAATTATGATAGGATTTAAATGATACACACTATATGATACACTTAACATATTATATCTACTTTTCACTGTTGACATTTTGAGCCACATATTAATATTTATTGTAGAGACGCAGAAGACAGGGTGGGTAGCCAACAGAATCTGGTGTCCAAAGACACTGGCAAAGCTTGGGCATGGTGGCTCGCACCTATAATTCCAGCGCTTTGAGAGACAGAGGCAGAAGGATAGCTTGAGCCCAGGAGTTCGAGACAAGCCTGGGCAACATGGACAGGCCCTGTCTCTAGAAAAAAGTAAAAATAAGTTAGCTAGGCGTGGTGGTGCATGCATGCAGTCCTTGCTACTCAGGAGACTGAGGTTGGGAGGATCATTTGAGCTCGGTATTTCGAGGCTGCAGTGAGCCGTGATCATACCACTGTATTCCAGCCTAGACAACACAAACTCTGTATCTTTAAAAAAAAAAAAAAAAAAGAAAAGAAAAGTGGACTAAGGGCCCAGCTATATAGACTGGCCTAGAAGGATTGATGGATGAGTAGAAGGAAATGCATACTATCTTGTCAGACTGGAAAGAACAAGAAAAGAATACATTTACAATGTGGGAACAGCAAAATGGCCACAATGTTCTACCCAGAGTGAGAAGGGGGAGTGAGGTAGGGAGGCTGAAGAGAGGGGTGAAGGTCAGGACAGTTGATAAGGGAAGTGCCAGAAGACCATAAGCAAAAAACAACAAAGAACTTAAAATGGACGTGGAACCCTGCGGGTTCTGATGAGGATGGACCCGTTGGATACAGAACCAGCCTTCATGGTGATGTGGCTTTTCTCCAGCAGCTACACCTACCAGGTAGAAGTTCAAAGAGAACAATAGTATTCAGGTTACAGAGGAAAGTATGTTCAAAGAGAAATTTAATACTCCTAATCTTCATCTTCTTTCTGACAAGAGAAGAACATTTTTCTAAACTTGAAAACTAGTATTCATCTAATATACTCAAGCAGTTTGGGCAGCTTTTAAGAAACCTCAAATTCTGGTTTACTTTACCACTTAGGTTTACTTTTAAGTTCATAATGATGGGTTGAAATTTTATAAATAAGCAGCTCAGTACTTTTTCTTGATAGCTCTGTAGTGACTCTTTTCCAATGTGAAGTATATAGGAATTAGGAGAAAGGAAACTTACTCTAGGACTAAATAAAGATGCCTACTCACCATTCCTCCTAAGGTTACCTAAAATTTTTAAATTCAGTTTCACACTGAAGAGACAAATCCCCCAAAAACCTATATACTAGCTGACCTGTGGCTTTGGTTAAGAATTTTTGCTACGTCGGGTGTGGTGTCTCATGCCTGGAATCCTAGTGCTTTAAGAGGCTGAGGTGGGTGGATCACTTGAGCTCAGGTGTTTGAGATCAGCCTGCGCAACATGGAAAAACCCTGTCTCTACAAAAAACACGAAAAAATTAGCCAGGCATTGTGGCATGTGTCTGTAGTCCCAGCTACTTAGGAGGCCAAGGTGGGAGGATTGCTTGAGCCCAGGAGACGAAGGCTGCAGAGAGCTGTGGTTGCTCCACTGCACTCCTGCCTGGGCGAGAGAGTGAGACCTTATCTCTACAAAAAAGAAGTCGTCTTGCTAAAGTGTAACCTATGGGCTGAAGGAATCCAGGTCATTTGCTTTTCTATAATTTCTTCAGTGATAATGGGCTAATGTCTCAAAAGAAGAGAAGGAGAAGAAAAATATATGATTTCAACAGAGATTTCACTTGATACAACTGAATGGTTGCACCCTTTGGTTGTACATTTTGGATTGTTTGTGGATAAAGTTTGGTGGGATTATTCTAAACATGCTCCTGTGCTTTTTCTTCTTCCCAAATGCCTCCATTTATCTAATAAACAATGCAAGTCTTAGGTCAATGACTAGATTTTGACTTATTGAGACAAATTGAGAAAACTAAATTCTACAGAATCTTCAATATGCTTGAAATTTCATGGATATAAAAAATGATAAGTGCCTAAGATTAACTTTCAAACTGGTAGTTGACTACTAAATTAGGCAGACCAAAGTCCTTTCCTGCTTAAAGTGAGCCCCTTTTCTTTCTAAGTTTGCCGGCGTGAAACAGTGGGTTCCACAGACAATTCTAAGTACTGTTAACCTTTTCCTTCTGTACCGCCGTGTGGTGGCCACTTGTGTGAAGATGTTCATATGTTTGAAGATGTTCTCCAACCTCTTATTCCAGGTAGAGAAATTTCAAACCTACCAAAATTAACATTGTGTTTCTCCATGAGATTCGCCACACCTCTTATTTATGGTTTGTGTAATGTGCTCTCTATACATCTACAGACAGTGACATCCTCAAACAAAGACCTAAGCATCTCCAGGCTTTGAAGGAATTCCAACAGTGGCCCCACTCTGAGAGACATCTGACTCTTCCAAGGGAGAACTATGGATCCACCTCTTTGGGGAAACTTTTCCTGCTGAAGAGGATGCTTGTTTATTTCTATCGCTATCATGCAGTTTCCTTTGTGACTAGCTGTATGTGCTAGTAGGCCTGACAGGCTGAATCAATGGTCAAACAAAACAATAAGTGATTCATCAAAGTCCAACCATAACCAGTCAAACTTATTAGTTCTCACCATCACTCAGGAAGCAATGGAAAATTACTATTCATTTAGATCACAGTAACATCATGAAAATAATAAAAGAAAAAAGAAGTACTGTTTTGAAATCCCAAACCCTCTGGCTCTTTCCCCCGCAGAAGGGGAGATTGGTTCTGGTAAATATCTGTTTTTCACATACAGTTATTTTAATTTTTTCATGGATGATTGTACCTGTTTTTGTTTTGTTACTATCAGATTTATATTGTTTCTGCAGGTAACCGCAGTATAATATTGTGAAGAGCATGGGCTCTGAAGTCAAACTGCCTGCGTTTCAAAACCCTTGCTTTATCATGTACTGCATGTACTGGCTGTGTCTCAGTTTTCTCATCTGTAATGCAGGAATAACAATAGTACTTATTCTCTCGCGGATCCCAGGGTTATGGTAAGAATTAAATGAGAGAATGTATGTAAAGCACCAAAAATAGCCTTGGTACTTGGTAGATGCTCAACACAGGGATGCTATTATAGCTGAAGCATGATAAAAGACTCCCTGTAAGCCACAGACATGTAACATAGCAGTACTCCCAGACTCAGAGTGAAAGATAAATTGTTCTTACCTGTAAAAGGTAAAACAGTTGCTGATATGTTTCTAGTGTTTTTCTCCTCTCCTTACTCAAACTTTTTATTCCTTGGTTGTCGGTGTTATTCAGTATTTCCATTTCTCCTCCTTTTTTCTTATTCAGCTTTTTACTGTGTGAAATTACATCCTGTAAAAAATTGATGAGATTACTGCTTTTTAATTCTTGTACTCTTTTCCTCCTCTCTTCACATACAGGATTGAAACACACGTAATTGGAAATACAGGCATACCTCATTGTATTGTGCATTGCTTTATTGTGCTTCACAGATATTGCATTTTTTTTTTTTTTTTTGCAAATTGAAGATTTGTGTAATCCTGCATTGAACATGCCTATTGTCACCATTTTTTCCAATAGCATGTACTTACTTTGTGTCTCCTGTGTCACATTTTGATAATTCTTGTAATACATAGAACTTTTTCATTATTATACTATCTGTTATGGGGCGCTGTTATCAGTGATCCTGTTTTTTTTGAAATGGAGTCTCTCTCTATCACCCAGGCTGGAGTGCAGTGGTACAACCTCAGCACACTGCAATCTCTGCCTGCCAGGTTCAAGCGATTCTCCTGCCTCAGCCTCCCGAGTAGCTGGGATTACAGGCGCCTGCCACCACGCCTGGCTAATTTTTGTATTTTTAGTAGAGATGGGGTTTCACCATGTTGACCAGGCTGGTCTTGATCTCCTGCCTTCTTGATCCACCTGCCTCTGCCTTCCAAAGTGCTGGGATTACAGGCGTGAGCACCCGGCCTATCAGGGATCTTTGATGTTACTATTGTAATTGTTTTGGGGTACCACAAACCATGCCCATATAACTTAAGCAGCAGTTCTGACTGCTTCACCAACTTTCCTTTTTCTCTTCTTTCCTTGGGCGCCCTATTCCCTGAGACAGGACGATATTAAAATTAGGCTAATTAATAACCATACGATGGCCTTGAAGTGTTCAAGTGAAATTTACACATCTTTCACTTTAAATGAAAAGCTAGAAATGATTAAGCTTAGTGAAGAAGTTATATCAAAAGATAGGCTAGGCCTAAAGCTAGGCCTCTTGCACCAAACAGCCAAGTCGTGAATGCAAATAAAAATTTCTTGAAAGAAATAAAAAATGCTACTTCAGTGAAAACATGAAAGATTAAAAACACCAAAATGGCCTTATTGCTGATATGGAGAAAGTTTGAGTGGTATGGATAGAAGATTAAACCAGCACAATATTCCTTTAAGCCAAAGCCTAATCCCAAGCAATGCCCTAACTTTCTTCAATTCTATGAAGCCTTAGACAAGCCAGGAAGCTTTGGAAGAAAAGTTGGAAGTGGGCCAAGTGTGGTGGCTCATGCCTGTGATCCCAGCACTTTGGAAGGCCAAGATGGGATGATGGCTTCAGGCCAGGAGTTTGAGATCAACCTGGGTAACGCAGCAAGACCCCATCTGCACAAACAAATTTTAAAAATAAGCCAGGTGTGGTGGCTCATGCCTGTGGTACTAGCTACTTGGAAGTCTGAGACCCACAGTAAGAAATACATTTTCCATATTTTATTGGTGAACACACATACACCCTCTCTCTTACTAATGGTACGTGCTGATATTTTCTATTTGCTTTTATTCTATTCCACTTCTAAAGATTACTCATTGTGACACACTAAATTGATTTCATGACCCTAATGGCACGACTCATATTTGAAAGTCGCTATTCTAGAACACCTCCCCTGTCACTTGGCATTAGTTCACTGTCCCAGAGTAAGTGGCAAGAAAGTTGCTTTTCCTAAAACTTCTTCCAGATTTTTGACTGAGCTCTTAGCCGGACCTCTACATGAGGAGTCTACTTGCACATCAGGAATGCTGGACCAGTATCCTTAGAGGGGCACTATGGTCAGTGTGGACAACAGCGTTTTGCTCTGCATGCACTACTGGCATCTGTC
Source organism: Macaca fascicularis (assembly GCF_037993035.2). Classification (NCBI taxonomy): domain Eukaryota; kingdom Metazoa; phylum Chordata; class Mammalia; order Primates; family Cercopithecidae; genus Macaca; species Macaca fascicularis. The sequence continues at coordinate 80,633,475 of NC_088380.1, read as the reverse complement.
ACCCTGGCTCCTTCCCACCAAATACCAGCAGGGACTCCTAGTCATTTTCACAGCCGACATGTGCCCGCCCTCATTTCCAGTTGCCACTGGGGATAAGAACCACTGTCAGGTCTTGCCTAAAAGGTAAGCTCTAAATATGTTTACTTCCTGGCACCCCATTCTCCCATGGCTGGGGTCAGCCTATTGAGCAGCCGGGGTCCAGAGCTCTAGGAAGCTCTCGAATAAGACAGTTCCATGTGGCTACATCCATTGCCTTCCAGGTCCATGATTTTATTCTTTCTCATTCTCAGCTCAGAGAGAGGCAGCCTTGACTTACCCACTTACTTCTGTCACCCCAGTTGCTTTTATAGGGAAAGGGGAGAGGGGAGTTGATTTACATTCCCATAACATTTTTTAAAAAGCAACGTTTCCCCCTTGTTTTACCAATATATAAAATGTATTCAGTTCAAAGAAAGGAAGTGTAGTTACCGCCAGATAGAGGTCAAGGGAGAATCTAGGCAGGTGGCTGTCTGATAATCCTTATCTATAAGAAGTCCTAAGACATCACTAGAGTAAATGTGGCTTACAGTGCGAGTTAATCCACATTTTTCCTCTTCAGATAGCTGGCGACATGTAAATCATTCAACTCCCTCAAATACACAGAATAAATCTATTACCTTGATTTTAAATATATGGCAGGAAAACAAGTCTTGTTATCTATAATCTCCCCCTTTTCCCTCCCAAGTGTTTTCAGTGGAGGTCACTCTAGAAACTGAGGGCTTTTTGTTTTGTTGCAGACTTCATCTTCTGGTTAATGGTTTTTGCCATATACAGAAGAGAGGATAGGGGTGGTGAGCGATCTGGGGCAGATCTAAACTCCTCTGCATTAAAAACAGAGAGAGTTGGTGAAGGCAGGACAGGGAGAGGAATGGAGGGAGGGAAGCAGCGGAGGCAATGCTGAACCCAGAAAGGGGAAGAGAGGGCGGGCCGGTGGCTGTGCCGATGGAACAGCGCTTGTCTGCTGGAGCTCCAAGGGCAGAACTGGGTACAGCAACTGGGATAGCCCCTCTGCCTTCTCCCTGTGAGGTTCTGACTTGCTCATGAATGTGCTTGGGTGAATGGAGGTTTGCTTTGGGAAGCTTGAAAATGGACACAAGAGCCAACCCAGACAAGGATAACAAACAGAGCAGTTACTTTTTATTCATCAAAACTCACTTTTCCTGATTCTTAATCAATATCGAACACTGGAGGAATACCGTGGTTTGAAAGAGGAACCGTATTTGGCTTGTTCATGATAGTCCCACATCTCAATATTGCCCTTTTACCGCCACCTTTCCCCTTTTCCTGATAAGGGGATATCTGCGTGCCGGTAGTATGCCATGATATAAACATTTTTGTAGAAAATGTGGGCCAGTATGAAGGGCTTGGGCTTGGGCTTTGGAGTCGTAAAGATATGGGTATCTGCAGAGTATAATTAGCTTGGTAAACCTGCACAGGTTAATCTAAGCTTCAGTTTCCTCATCTATAGAGTGAGTGTAATAACAGCAATTTTACTGAGTTGCTGTGAAGATTAAAAATATATGTAAATCACCTAGTACATTTTCCAAGGAAGAAAACACACTCAGAGAGAGGTTAAGAAATATGCTCAAGGTCACATGTTAATATAAGCAGTGAAGTAGTATAATTAAGCATTAATAGTTACAAATCTCAATGCTGGGTTTCAGGTAGTTCTGGACTGCAAATCTGGGCTCCTGGATGATACATCACACTTATGAATGGGAATTTTAGTACTAGTTTTAGATTAGCTTTAGTCTCTTAATTTAGGCTTTCCTTCCAGCTAGGTTGACCTATACTTTTTTTTTTTTTTTTTTTTTTGGCTCCTGTGCCTCCAGGAAACCTCTATTTCAGTTGCTTTGTCTTCTTTCTCCAAACCATTCTTTTTGCCTAAAATCAATGTTAGTCACTTCACTAACCTACAGATTTTGAGGTTTTTAGGAGGAATGCTGATTTTTAAAAGAACTATAAAAAATGTTAAGGTTACTAGCAAGAGCTAGCATTGTTCTGTAAGAACAAAGCCATTTCCCTTTACAATCTCTCTTTCCTCACTAAACACACACTCATTGTTAAAAATAAAAAGATGTGGGGAGGAGGGGGAGAAGATAAACATAACTATCACACAAAGAAAAATCACTTAACTTCTTTGTCCGTCTGGCTTATTATTATTTTTTGATAATAAAAGAAATCATACTACCTTAGGCACTATTTTCTCCTCTACTAAATCACAAACCTTTCCTCCTGCTTTAGAAGTATCAAAACCATTATTTTTAGTGGTTATACAACATCTATATTAAACTAATTATATCATCCTCTGCATATTGTTCTGGCCTTCAGGTCGTTTCCCACTTTTTCACTACTATAAATAAAGCTTCAACTGCTCTGTTCTTGCATCACTGCAAATGTTCTGTCAATGATAAGGCTAACAGCTGCATATTTAATAATCATTAGTTTAATCACTAAAAAATGCTGGATACATATTGGGTATTTGCAAATATGTTGAAAAACTTCACAATGTTATCTATTAGTGATAAGTGGCTTTAAAAAAACCCCCACAAAACTCAAGCATTCATGAAAATCTGATAACTTGCCACAATTGTGTTTCCAAAAGATACATATTATTTAAACTATGTACTGATTTGCAACTAAGCCTTTATTTTAAAAGGCAAGACATTTCCTGTTTATGATTTTATGGTGATAGGGTGAAACAGCAGTTTAAGGTTATAAAAAGCATTCTTTAAAAAACCTTCTGGAATATATTACACTTGAAAAGTTCTCATTTTTGTCAAACAATACAAATACATTATTTTTAAAAAAATACTATTGTTTTTCTGGATAAAATAATAAAAGTAGTTTTATTCCTGAATGTTTAGAAGAGATGATCACTTGTGTTTATAAAATGATGTTTTTCTTATTTTCTCCTTCACAACTGCCCTGGTGTCTTTATGAGGTCTGGAGGACCAGCCTGGGGCATTCACATGCCCATGTAACTGGCAGCCTCCTGTGGCTGCTCATCTCCCAGCTGTCCAGAACACTCGCTTGGTTGCTGGCCGCTGGAGCTCCACCTATGAGCCACTGTAGCCTTCTCAGAGTTTCCAGAAGGTCAGTTTCCCTCTTCGACCTATCAGTTTTTCCTGAAAACTGATGTGGCACATAGGAAGGGAACAAGGACGGGGAGAGAGGTCTTATCCTAGGCATCTGTTCTTGGGTAAAAATGACGCTTTTTACACTTTTTTTTGAGCCCTGATATTGGCAGGTTTCACACAGATGTGAAGTCACACCGTGATTTATTTAGAAGTTATCAATGTGGGCAGTGTGACTCTGTACGTATTTTGGAAATACGTGGGGATGTTTTTTAATATCTTAACAATTGAAGGGCACTCCTGCTTTCTAGTGAGCACGGATTGGGGATGAGAGGTGCTCTGTGATCTGGCGATTTGTGGGATGGTCCTGTGTAAATAATTGCCCTACACCTTGCATGACAGAACTTTTGAATGTCTTACTGGTCATTTACGTAGGTCAATATTCTGTTTGTAATTATCTAAGCCTAGAATCTAATTGTTTTACGTAGATGCATAATATATTTTCCCCACACAAAATCTAGGATTTTCTAGAATTGCAACTGCTGGGTAAACTGGGTGGAGACTACACTTGGCTAATGCTGAACTTTACAAATAGTTGTTCTCCATTTTGGAAAACGAGGTCCTGCCAGCTCTACCACTTCTCCACATCAGTTGCCACTGAAGCCCTCACAATCTGTAGCTGTTCTGTGAAGAGGTCCACACCCCTGGTAACTGTATCATGTCTTCCAGTGTCATCAGGCATATACATTTTCTCAATAAAATGTGTGCTTTTATTAACAATTACTCTTTAAATTTCTCTTTTGTATTCATATAAAGGCCCTAGTCTTATTCTGAAGGTATATACATCAGTACATTTTATCACATAGATTTCATTTCAGAATAAGGAAGCCTTACAAAATGTTATAAATGGGGAGGCATAAAATTTTACAGACTGGAGAACCACTAATTTATAATAAAAACGATAAAAACTTATCGTAGATTCCAAATGAACTTAGCTAGACCAAAGTGTCATGAACATATATAACCACAAACAACATGTTTCAGTCAACAGTAGACCTCATATAAGACATTAGTTCTATAAGATTATAGTATAATATTTTCACTGTATTTTTTCTATGTTGAGCTATGTTTAGACACACAAATACTTACCATTGTGTTACAATTGCCTGCAGTATTAGTACAGTCACAAGCTATACAGGTGTGTAGCCCAGGAGCAGTAGGCTTTACCATGTAGCCTAGGTGTGTAGTAGACTCTACCATCTATGTTTAGGTAAGTGTTCTATGATGTTTGCATCAGGATGAAATCACCTAATGCTACGTTTCTGAAAATGTATCCCTGTCATTAAATGACTCTTGACTGTATGTAGGCATCTTCCCTCTTCTGGGAGCTGACAGTCCCAAAAACCCCACCGACCTCTAGTGTGATCCTGTTCTTCACCAGGAGTCCAATCTTGATGTCCATCAGGTTCAGGTCTTTTTCCAGCTGTTGATTGGCCCTGATCTTGGTCACTACTTCTTCCCTTAATCGTGCAACCTCTAGTTCCTCCTGGAAATCCAAATCACTTTGGTCCAACAGGTATACAAATTTGCGAATTACTGTTAATGGTGGGTTTTCAGAGCCAACTGCAGTGACAGGAACAGGCATACTTTAATTAGGAAAGCTTGGAATGATTATCAACAGGAAAGAAACAAGGTCTTAAACAATTACTAGAAAAATATACCAATGAAAGTACTTGGTCTAGGGTGAGAATCATTCTACCCACCCCCACACAATTTAAAATCTGGACAAGGAAACTGATAAATAAATAAATGAACAAAACAGATATCTGGCCCCACTCTTTTCTAGTTATCAACTCCCCTTTTCTCCCTTTTATCAGCTCTCTCTCACACTGTTCCCTGGACTCATGCACTAAGAAGATAGTACTATCTGTGCCTCCTTCCTCAGGAACCTGGGAAAGAAAGTTAATATAAGTTACCTTGACCCTGAGACCTTGTGCTTGAGCTAGATAAGTGACTTACATTCTTGCTGCAGGAAGCAGAAAGTGGTTTCTCCCAACCCAAAGGATCTTTGGGAAGGAGCCGGAAGTAGGCGAAAGCTGAATTAGAAAAGGGCCAGGAAGGGAGGACTGTAAAAGCCAAACAGGAACCAACAGAATGATAAGTGAAACGAATATTCTACCCAGCTGAAATAAAAAGATTTTAGAAATTGAAACTTGGCCCTTGTTCTTTGAGCACCAGCCAAGGGAGGGTGCTCAGAATCTATGGGTCAGCCCCTGTTATTGAGAGGGACATTCACACATAAATTCTAAAAGGGTGTTTCCCTTAGTACCTGGAACTTTAGGCTTTAATTTCCTGGCACTCTGACTCTTGGAAAATATTTTAACACGCTTAGGGAGATAAGATCTGGGTAAACTGTAAGAATAAATCATCCGGTCCATTGAGGACGAATGATTAGACCCAATAATAGAAAGATGACTTGCAAGAGCTAGTACAGTCATGGTCATCTCAATAGCTGCCCTCCTTTACACCTAGGCCCTTGACAGTCTTCCTTTGACTTCTATCTTAGTTCTGTGGTGTTTTGACACTAAAGGAGGAAGAAAACCAACACCACAAACAACTGCATAAACCCAGCATGGAAAACCAAATCTATAGTCAGGTGTGTTATTTTACCGTTGCTGATGGCCTTTATTGGAGAATTTTCCTTGGATCACCGGACCCTTTATTTCCTGACCACTGAAGCACATCAATTTATTTTCCGCCCATTTCCAGCAAAGATGCTGCCACTGACATGACCACTTCAGGGAAGGCCTTAGCAATGCACCACAGCTCATCCATGCAGCCAAGTTGGGGGAACATGAGCCCTCCCACCGTGGCCAGAGTTGATGGCTGCTTCTCCCTCCCGCTAAGGGTTATGTCTCTTCATATGTACTAACAGTCCCATCGGAAACAACTAAATTAGTATTTTAGCTTTACTAATTGTTATGGCCTGAATTTATTATTTCCTCTATCAATACTAGGCTTTTTGCCATCTTCATCTGAGAATGACTTTGTGGTGCAGATATTTTCATTTCAGGAAATTAGACCACTTTATAGTCTGCACCTACAGGTGACCACATCCTAGTTCCAGCAACTTTCAAGCTGGAATGCGTTCAGTGACATTCCAGAGAAAAAGGGTGAGAACAGATGATAACAAACTTAGAAAAGTTTTGGTTACCATAAACTTTTTTTGATTGCTGCAGGAAGCAGAAAGTGGTTTCTCCCAACCCAAAGGATCTTTGGGAAGGAGCCGGAAGCCCAATTTGCTGAAGCCCAGAGAAGCTTAGATCTAACTCACTCACCGAGATGGTTTCTCTATTTACCTTTTATGTCCCAATATAAAGTTGCCCAGATTTTAAAATCGGAATTTGTCTTTGTAATAAAAAAGTAAACAAATAAAAAACATCACTGTACTGCTTAAAAAAAAACATGTTACCTTGAACGAAATGAAAATTAGCCTGTGTTCATTTGGAAAATTTACTTTGAAGTCATCTTTCATATATAAAAGCAATAGCAAACATATTTTAGTGTCAGGGCTCAGAAAAAGAAAAATCCTCTTTAGCCTTCTTTAAAAAAAATTCAAAACAACAACAACATATCTACCAGCTGAGAGGTGAGCTGGAATCTAGTGGAATGAGACATTATTCAGTAGATTCTGCAGGCTGGAGGCAGAGTGAGGACTTCAAGCGTCCCTAGATTTTCCTTAACAAGTACCAGGGAAGATCTTTCTTGAGCCATATACTTCATCCCTTAATTCAGACAAACTTGAGACAATAAAAGGTGCTGGCTAAACTTACTAGGCACTGTAAGTACTAATAAATTTATCAGCAAGCTTTCCTTGACTGTGCATGTTCCTGTGATAATTAGAATGCAAAAATTGAATATATGAAGAATCAACTTATGATGTAAAAAAACAAAATAACAAACATAGGCAAAGTTGGGACTGTAAGGAGATAGCACAAAATGTGACTGTTATTTTTTGGTGAATTTTATTTTGCTATTTTCAAACTTTCTACACATTTTTATTAAAAACCTTAATCTGTAATCCTAGCACTTTCGGAGGCCGAGGCAGGTGAATCATGAGGTCAGGGGTTGAAGACCAGCCTGACACACATGGTGAAACCCCGTCTCTACTAAAAATACAAAATATTAGCTGGGTGTGGTGGCTTGTGCCTGTAATCCCAGCTACTCAGGAGGCTGAGACAGGAGAATCACTTGAACTGGGGAGGTGGAGGTTGCAGTGAGCCAAGATTGTGCCACTGCACTCCAGCCTGGGCAACAGTGTGAGACTCTGTCTCAAAATAAAAACAAACGAACAAAAATTAAAAATTATTCTGTGAAAAGTTCAGAATGAAATTGCAGGAAGATGTCTGCAGTTGTCATTTTTGGGAGATGAGACTATGTCTAACAAATTAAACAATGTAAATGTAAGATTATTTTCTAGCTAACTCTTTTGCATTAGATTTTTGACTCTAGCTTAGATTGAAAAAAAATTCAGCATTTACGCCAACTCCATTCTCTTTGAAGAAGAAATTATACCATGTGGCTGATCCCTTCCATTTAATAGGAAGGCCCATTTCCTGTCACCAAGTGTTCCTCTGTGTACTGGTTTAGAACCTGGGGCCTGAGATGATCAAAATCTACTGGAAACAATGGGTATCCTCTGTTCTTAGAACAATCTCTGAAGTGACCAATATGGACCAATATGTCCTTGCCTGGTTTATAAAAAATCCTTGCTTTGTTTCAGAAAGCTCTCACTTACCCAGTGTTTTGTAGTCATCTCTAGCTTTGTTCGCTCTCAGCAGTGACTGTATTTTCACAATTTCATTATTCTGCAAAAGATTGAGACAAGTCTTCATCTCCCAGAGTCCCACCTACTCCATTATTTTTGAATTTAGAACATTTAAGAACTGTTAGTATTTAAGAACTGACACTACTTAGAACTGACAGTATTTCAATGTGATGTATTCAACGTTTATTTTTCCATTTTCTTTGAAGAAGAGGTCTGATAAGTTAACTAAAAGTGCAAACAAGACTGTAGGGGAACTGCTTAGACAAAGAGATCTAAAAAGGGAAAATAATTTTAGCACAGAACTTAGATGATCCAATCTATGTTCCCATATATCTTCTTTAAAGATTCAGGAAAAAATCTCTCCCGGGGGATTCTATTTAAAGTAAGCAGTTAGCAGTTGAAAAACCTACATATGCAATGCTGGAAAATATTTTTCTAGAGTCTTCTGTCTTTGATGTTACTAGCCTACAGTTTTCCCCTCACCCATTTTCTATTGAGTCCTGACTGGCGAAGTCTAACTCTCAACATGATTTCTGAATGAAAACAGTAAGCCTCCAAATATTATCATATGAAGTTCTAAGATCCATTCTTTCCTAAGTGTTCTTATCCACCATTCAACAAAAATCATTCAATGCTAACATTCAATAAAGCATTAATTTAGTTCATTATCAACCTGGATAAAATCCCACAGGCATTTTTCTTACATGATCTCTGAAATACTGTAGTCTTGAAAGATAGCTCTTTCTTGCAGTTGCCATTCGGAACCAGGACTGAATCTAAAAAGTTTAAAAAAATAGAAAAGAACAATAAAAAATAAAGAGAAAAGTCAAAGTAATCACCAAACAACCCGTAATACGGTTTTGTGTAGTTTTTCTAAAAACAATGATACTTGATAAGGAAAAAAAGCAGCCCACTAAATAATCAATCTTTCACAGATGTTTCTTAAGGGGTTCAAAACACTTTACATGTTACTGTTAATTTCACTGCCTTAATAAGAGAGAGGTGGGGAGAACAATTTAACTTTGTAGTATTTTACCTTAATCTCAGTAAATAAAAGCCAGAAGGATGAGGCGTTTTGCTGAGAGTTGCAATGAGTCAGGAAATCAAGTAAACTAAGTCTAGGGTTTCTTTTATCATCCCTTTAAATGCATTCAATATCCTTTTAAGTTTTTACGGGAAAACACTGAAGAGGTCTCATGAGGGACCCAATTGCTACCAATAGTTTTTGAGAAAATAGGCATATGTTCCATAGGATGCTATTTCATCAAGGAGCTACTGCACAATGGATCTGGGTCACGTTATTCTCTGCCTTCACAGTTTAAAACTTTTTTTAAAATTTGTTTTTATTTATTATTATTTTTAAAAATACAAATGAGGTCCCCCTATGTTACCCAGGCTGGTCCTGAACTCCTGGGCTCAAGTGATCCTCCCACCTCGGCCTCCCAAAGTGCTGGGATTACAGGTATGAGCCACTAAGCCTGGCCTAAAACATCTTTAAACTAATCTGATTCTACTTTCCAGCTCCATTGCTTCCACTCTCATCTGGATTTCCAAGCTGGAGACTTGTAGATCTCCAAGTTGTAGATCTCCAAGTTGTAGATCTCCAAGTTGTAGATTTCCAAGCTGATTTTTGTCCAGTCCTCTGGCTTTCAGATCCATGAGAGTGGACACCACAGTACCCTTTCTTTCTCACCCAGAGTTATTCACCTGAGTGAAAGGCTGGGTTCGACTAATTCAACTCCCAAATATAGGCCTTAAATTAGCTCTACTTCCTCTAATCATTGGTTTTGTTCTGTTACATCTGAGCATTCTAAATATGCTTAAGCAAATGTGGAAAGAGAAACATGAAATAAAGCTGGGTTCTACCTAGAGTTTAAATAATCAATTTGAACTTTCTAGACAAAGAGAATTTATTAGTCACAGAACACTTTCACTTGTGATTCTCATAACCACTCATAAAGGACTTGAAGTTTTATAGTAGTTTAACTAACCTGCTTGAAAAATGATTAGGTAAATGAGCAGCGGAGCTGGGATTCAAATCCAGTACTGCCTTCTGACTTCAAGGCTCACACATACCCTCCCTTTCTGTAGCTGTCTTTCATATTAAACATGAAATGAGGGGAAACGTTTAAGCCAAGCACTTGGTATGGTAGGAAAGGGTATTTACCTTCACAATAGAATCAGTATTATCAATGAATGTTTGCCGCCTGTGCATATACACCTTCCGTTGTTTACATCCTTTCCAAAAAGCCTAAGGAAAAGAGTGGGTTATAGAATTATTTACCAGCAAGTTTCCCAGTTTATATAGGAAGTGCAAGAGCAGAGCACATCTCAGGTCGCATGGAGCTGGGGCACTGTCAGGGACCCTCCCTTCAAATCTCATCTGGACATACTCTCTGGGGGTAGCCAGTTAACCATGGCACAGCACATCAGCTCACAGCTGAGACTTGTTCTAAGCTTAGGACAGCAGAGCAGAGGTCATAAATTACATGGAGAAGCACAGTTTCTGCTGGAAAGCTTAACTTTACCAAGACCCTGGGTGACAAGAAGGAATAATAAAATGGAATTTCTCCAAAACCCATAAACAGTATTAAGTAGGTGCTACTGGTATTTGATAACAACAAAAAATGCTTGAAAATAATGCCTAATATTAAGTATCTTTACCACAACAAGTGGCCCACTGTGGCCCCGAATGGAAAGGAGGATGCTCTACCAACTTGTGGCCCTGAATCCCTTGGATCCCTGAAAACACTGGTGCTGCAACTGACCATCATTTCATATACTCCTACATAAGGTTAAACAATGCTTCATCAACACAGCTTTACCTGATTATCACCATTAAGTAGAAGTTTTACAGGAAACACAAAAACTGGACACAAACTAGTATCTTTAGAAGAATTAAATTCATAACTGCTATCCGTTTATTCCAATTCGTTTATGAGCATCTTTTTATTGAAACATCTTTGTAACTCACCCCAATTCTGATACTGTTTTTCAAATTAGAAAGGAAGTAAAAGTTCCTTGTTAAAAAGGGCAAATATAAAAAATCAAATTATTTGTATAAATGTCCTTCCATGTCTGTATATATTTGCCTCATTCTTTTTTAAAAGGGTACATGAAATTTTATTTCAACAATAATATTTTTGTAATGAGTCAAAACAATATAGTCAGGATGGAATCAAAATGATGAACTGGGCACTCGCTCCAGACTTCCCCTTGGTCCAAATCCCTAGAAGGCACAAATATACTTAAAAAAAAAAACAAACCTTTTAATTTCGAAAGAATCACCAACTCACAAGAAGGATAAAAAATTATTCGATGAGTTCCATGTACCCCTTTACACAGCTTCCCCCAATGGTAACATCATACAAATACACTTTTATTATCATTTTTTGAGACAGGGTCTCATTTTGTCACCCAGGCTACAGTGCAGTGGCTCAATCATGGCTAACTGCAGCCTCCACCTCCTGGGCTCAACTGATCCTCCTGCCTCAGACTCCTGAGTAGCTGGGACTACAGGTATACACCACCATGCCCAGCTAATTTTTCTATTTTTTATAGAGACAGAGTTTCATTATGTTGCCCAGGCTGTTCCTGAATTCCTGGACTCAAGCAATCCACCCACCTTGGCCTCCCAAAGTGTTGGGATTACAGGTGTTAGCCATACCTGGCCCAAACATACTTTTAAAGCAATCCATAATAGTGCTAGAAAATAAGAAGGCATAGAGATAAAAATTATGAGGGTTCCTAGAAAAAAGAAGGTAACTAGAACTGAACTGAAAGAGGAAAAGGCAGAACAAATTTCCACAAAAATGTCAAAACATCTTTGATATGGCTTTAAGCTTGAGGCAGTCAGGGTAGTTTTGGGAAAATTCTTGCCTTATCCATTTGTCAATTGGTGGACAAAGAAAGCATAGATGGTGAAGTGTGAGCTCGAGGAAACTACAAAAGTGTATAGTTTTGGGGAGGGAATTTAGCAGTATCAAATTTAAAATTATTTAGCCTTTCACCTAATATTTCTAGTTTTCAATGTATCAAGCCCAGGAAAATAAAAGCATCTGTGTAGAAAAACCCCATATATAAGTATTTTTGTTACAGCATTGTTTGTAATACCAAAAATGTGCATCCAGTAAAATGTTCACAAATAGGGGGAACAGCTAGAGACACTGCAATTGCAGTCCCACTGAGGGATGCTACACATCAGTTAAGAGTAAAGTAAGGTCGGGGGAGGGGGAAGGATAGCATTAGGAGAAATACCTAATGTAAATCATGAGTTAATGGGTGCAGCACACCAACATGGCACATGTATACATATGTAACAAACCTGCATGTTGTGCACATGTACCCTAGAACTTAAAGTATATATATAAAAAAAGAGTAAAGTAAGGTCATATATACTGACTATGGCAATGCTCTGTATCTTGGAGAATAGGAAGACCTCCAAGATATACAGATAATATGAAAAGGAAATTTTAGCTTACCACACATATTATGATACCACATGTTAACAAAAAAATCCACAGAATAATTATACATATTTCTATGCAAACAATCTGTACCTCAATACCTAGAAGATCTATTAAAATACACAGTGAACAAAGAGAAAGGGTATACGTACCTGTGTACCTATCTCTACTTCCACCTAGCTACTTCATAAAGGGAACTACTATTTAACATTTTATTATGTATCCTCTGAAATATGCACATGTGTAAACACACATACCCCATCATTATACACACAAATACAAATACAAACTTACATTAAGATGTGAACTGGGCATGGTGGCTCACGCCTTGATATGGTTTGGATTTGCGTCCCCACCCAAATCTCATGTCTAATCGAAATCCGCAATGTTTTAGAGACCTTCACAGCAGCCCCTGCCATCACAGGCTGGGAAGCCTAGGAGGGCAGAACAGTTTCGTGGGCCAGGCCCAGGGCCTTGCTGCCTGCACAGCCTTGGGACACTAATCCCTGCATCCCAGTCGCTCCAGATCTAGCCATGGCTAAAAGGGGCTCAGGTACAGCTCAGGCTGCTGCTTCAGAGGGTGCAAGCTGTAAGCCTTAGTGGCTTCCATGTCATGTTAAGCCTGTGGGTGCACAGAATGCAAGAGTCGAGGCTTGGGAGCCTCTGCCTAGATTTCAAAGAATGTTCGGAAAAGCCTGGGATTCCAGACAGAAGCCTGCTGCAGGAACAAAACCGTCATGAAGAATCTCTGTAGGTTAGTGTGGAGAAGAAATGTGGGGTTGGAGCTCCTACACAGAGTCCCCACTAGGACATTGCCTAGTGGAGCTGTGAGCAGACAGCCACTGTCCTCCAGACCCCAGAATGGTAGATCCATTCATAGCTTGTACTCTGTGCCTGGAAAAGCCACAGACACTGAATACCAGCCCTTAAGAGAAGCCACGGGGAATGAACCCTGTAAACATTCAGAGCCACATCAGCACTTCAACTGTCAATTTCAAAAACTCAAGAGTAGAAAAATGTATTTATTCATATTTTTATTCTTCTAGCTATCTTTTCTTCCTTTCTGATGTTCTGAAATTTCTTCTTTCATCATTTCCTTTTTGTTTAGAGAGCTATCTGTAGTCATTCTTTGAGGGAAGGTTTGCTGGTAACAAGTGCTCTTAGTTTCTCCTTCCTTCCTAAAGGATATTTTTGCTGGATAAAAAATTCTATGTTGACAGTTATTTTCTCTCCAGATTCTACAAGTGTCTGGGTACCTTGTTACAGGAGAGTGGAAGTTTAGACTCCTCATTCAGCCTTTGCTTCCCCTGAAAAATGTTTTACTTCCTTCTGGCCTCCTTAAGTTATGAAAAATCCTCTGTCATTAGAACCATCTCCCTCTTATAGGTAAGTTGTTTCTATCTCACTGCTTTTCAAAATATTTTCTTTGTCTTTTATTTTCAGAAGTTTGGCTGTGATATGTCTTTGTGTGAATTTCTTTCACTTTATCCTGTTTGAGGTTTCCTCAGCTTCTTGAATCTGTGTTTTTGCAACATTTCCACTTTTATTTCAAGTGCTTTGTCAGTACTGCCTCTTTCTCCTCTCCTCTGAGAATCTGATGACACAAATGTCAAATCTTCTGCTATAATCCCACTGATCCTTGAGGCTCTGTTCTTTATTTTTTTCAGTTTGCTTTTTCTCTGTTGTTCAGATCTGAGAATTTCTATTGTTATAGTCTCTAGTTCACTGATGCATTCCTCCTCTGTCCTTCCATTCTGCTGCAAAGACTATTCATTGGGTTTCCACGTCTGTTACTGTATTTTTTAGTTCTAAAAGTTACTGTGTGGTTTGTAAACTTTCTAATTATTTGCTGAGGCTTTAGTTTTTTTTCCTGAGATGTTCTTTCTTTTGCTTCAAGTGTTAGTAATTGCTAATTGCTTGCTGTAACATTTTTATGATAGCTGCTTTAAAAATCCTTGTCAGATAATTCTAACATCTGTCATTTCTGTGTGGGTACCTAGGAATTGTTATTTTAAACTTAAGTTGTGATTTTCTTGGTTCTTGACATAAGTGATTGTTGTGATTGCAATATCCAAATAGTCAAGTGATGAACCTTAGACAATGTGGGTAGTATGGGGTCCTGGATCTTATTTAATCCTACTGTTTTAGGTGGCTTTTCCTGACATTGTTTTGGCAAGGAAAAGGCGGGGAGCACTGCCTTATTACTAGGAGGTGGGAGGAGAAGGCTAGGTTCTCTATTTGGTTTCTGTCTATATAAACTAACATAACCCTCTTAAAGGTGAAGAGGAGAAAAGGAGGCTAGTGAACCTTGGCACCCAAGGAACCTTAACACCAAGGTGGGGAAGGCCTCCTCATTATTGCTGGGAGGGGGTCCAGCTACCTACTGGACCTCTCTTTATATCACTCTGGCTGGGAGAGTAGAAGTGCCTTCTTATTACTCCCCATGTGGCCTCCATTGACCAACTGAGGGAAAAGACCTTATTACAGCTGGATGGTGTGAAGGTCCTGCCTCTCTGCCGTGGCTCCTCTCACACCACTCTAGCAGGGAGAGGGAGGGCTGCCACATTACTGCTCAGTGGGCACGAGATCCAGATTCTACAAGTCTGGGTGCCTTGTTACAGTCCAGGAGGGTGGAAGCCCAGGCTCCCCATTCAGGCTTTGCTGTCCTAGGTGGAGGCATTACATTTTTTTTTTCTGTGTGTGTGTGTGTGTGTGTGTGTGTGTGTGTGTGTGTGTGTGTGGTGTTTGGCTAGAGTAGAGTAGTTATTGTCTGAAATTATTTTTGTCTTGCTAGACTGTTTCTTTCTTGGCCCTTTGGCTACAGAGAACAGGCTTTCATTGGAGCCTATATTAGTCTGTTTTCATCTGCTGATACAGACATACCTGAGACTGGGAAGAAAAACAGGTTTAATGGACTCACAGTTCCACATGGCTGGGGAGGCCTCACAACCATGGTGGAAGGCAAAAGGCACTTTTTACACGGTGGCAGCAAGAGAGAATGAGAAAGAAGCAAAAGTGGAAATCCCTTATAAAACCATCAGGTCTCATGAGACTTATTCACTACCACAAGAACAGTATGGAGGAAACTGTCCCCATGATTCAAATGATCTTCCACTGGGTCCCTCCCACAACACGTGGGAATTATGGATGTTCAATTCAAGATGAGATTCGGGTGGGGACACAGAGGCAAACCACATCAGAGCCTGTACCCATTGGTATTTCTGGGTTGCCACCCTCTTCAGCTACAGGTCAGAAAAATATAAACAAAAAGAAAACTCAAAGAACTCACCACTATGTCATTCCTTGGGTCCCAAGGTTCACTAGTTAGTCTGACTTTTTTCTCTTCACTTTTAAGAGTGTTATGTTTGTTTATATATAATATTGGGGGCTTTTAGTTGTATTTATGGAAGAATAGGGAAAAGAACATGTGTTCCATTTCCCCAGAAGCGGAAGGCAAGCCCAAATAATTTTTAAGTCCTTAAAGTTTATAGTTTTCTATATTATTAAGGTTATATGAATCTATTCCTTGACAAAATTCAAGATTTAAAAAAAATCAGAGGTGTCAACAGCAGTTATGACGCAAGAGGATCAACTAAAAATGTATTAGAACTAAGAGTTCATCCTGCTGACTAGTAATAAAATGAATATAAAATTGATAACTTTTCTACATGTCAAGAATAAACAACATAATAGAATAAAGATGTTATTCAAAATAGCAGAAAAAGATACATAGGGGTAGGAGTAAACTCAAAAATATAAAGGAATAAAATTATAATGGTATACTTTGGAACAGATTAATAAATGGAAAAAGATTAATGTCTGAACTGTAAAGTTTATTATTATAAAGATGCCAACTGCCTCAACAAAACCTTAAACTTCAACGCAATCATTTAAAGATACAGGAATGGGTCTAGAATTTTATCAAATGCTTTTGCAGTAACTATTGAAATGGGCACATGAGTTTTTCTCCCTTAAGCTCTTATGGTCATAAAGAATTATACGGGAAGATGCATTATCATCTGGAGTTTTGAAACGGAAGTGATCTTAACAGTGCTGCTCAAACATTAATGTGAATATAAAATCATCTGAGGATCTTGTCAGAATGCAGGTTAGGATTCAATAGGCCTCGCGGAAGGCATGAGATTTTGTACTTTTACCAATCTTCCAGGCAAAGAGAGCATTGGGTATGTGTCCACACATTAAATGATAAAAATGTCAATAACCAAAATAAAAAATTTTAAATTAATTATCTGTTTAGAAAATGCTACCCCATGGGATTTGTCACAGTGTGGCAATTCTGAGATGGGCAAAATTCTCTGACGTCACCAACAGTTGTTCACAAAAGTGGCCCGACAGCACAACAGCAAGTAGGGGAAGTGGACCCTCATCGTGGGTCTCCGGGATTCCATGGCAGTCCAATCAGTAAAACACATGTTGTGATGGATCTTAACAGTTCACACATTTTGGTGGTTAACACTGGTTTAAAGCAGAGAAGTGTAATTGTTTGAATGTATATTATAAATCCCATTCCTTCCTTAGTCCATACTGAAAGGCTAAACAAGATAATTGGAACGAGCTCAAGTTCCCATTCTGCTCTTCTGGAATTACCTAAACTCCAAAAACACTGTTAATTTCAATTATCTGAGATTCGCAAACATTCTGAATAAGTGACCTGTCATAGTAACAGATTATTTAATATTGAATCACTCCTGCATTGGCAAAATGACTCCATTCGTCCATTCTGTTTTTTTTTTCTTCTTCTTTTTTTAAATGTACTAAGGATTAACTGTGTATGCCACCAGGATTTACCTTGAGAGTTCATTATTATGTTTCATCTCATTATTATTTACGTAAATTTTTCTGGTATTCTTCTACATTTATGAGTTTTGTTACCTTTCCAAATAAAGGCAGCTTGGCTGGGAATACAATTTTTTTGCTCCTGGATATGAACAGATACTTCTCAAAAGAAGACATTTATGCAGCCAACAAACATGAAAAAAAGCTCAACATCACTGGTCATTAGAGAAAAGCAAATCAAAACCACAATGAGATACCATCTCACGCCAGCTGGAATGACAATCATTAAAATGTCAGGAAACAACAGATGCTGGAGAGTATGTGGAGAAATAGGAAGGCTTTTACACTGTTGGTGGGAGTGTAACTTAGTTCAACCATCGTGGAAGACAGTGTGGTGATTCCTCAAGGATCTAGAACTAGAAATACCATTTGACTTAGCAATCCCATTACTGGGTATATACCCAAGGGATTATAAATCATTCTACTATAAAGACACAATGACAGGTATGTTTATTACAGTACTGTTCACAATAGTAAGGGATTGGAACCAACCCAAATGCCTGTCAATGATAGACTGGATAAAGAAAATGTGGCAGATATACACCATGGAATACTATGCAGTCATAAAAAAGGATGAGTTCACGTCCTTTGCAGGGACATGGATGAAGCTGGAAGCCATCATTCTCAGCAGACTAACACAGGAACAGAAAACCAAACACCTCATATTCTCACTCATAAGTGGGAGTTGAACAATGAGAACACATGGACACAGGGAGGGGAACATCACATACTGGGGCCTGTCAGGGGCTGGGGAACTAGGGGAGAGAGAGCATTAGGAGAAATACCTAATGTAGATGGTCTGTTGATGGGTGCAGCACACCACTATGGCACATGTATACCTATGTAACAAACCTGCACATTCTGCACATGTATCCCAGAACTTAAAGTATAATAATAAAAGAATTTTTTTTGCTCCATAGAAGCAGAATACTACTTACCTCATATTTCATTTGCCAAAACTCTGTTTTTCTTTTTTTTAGTCTGTAAGTTTTAGTTCCATTGAGATAAGCTTTTCCTATTATGTACCAACAACAGAACTCTTGTGCATAGCCATGATATTGTAAGCTCTTCTCTATTTAGAGGCTGTTTATTATAAGCAAATATGGGTATAAAGTTGATATAAAGAAACTTGGAAAATTACAGACAGATGCGATTTACATGCAGGGTGTGGTGGCTCATGCCTATAATCCCAGCACTTTGGAAAGCCGAGGCGGGCAGATCACTCGAGGCTGGGAATTCAAGACCAGCCTGGCCAACATGGTGAAACTCTGTCTCTATAAAAAATACAAAAATGAGCAGGGTGTGGTGGCGCATGCCTGTTATCCCAGCTACTTGGGAAGCTGAGGTATAAGAATCACTTGAACCCAGGAGGTGGAGGTTGCAGTGAGCTGGGATGGTGCCACTGCACTCCAGCCTGGGCGACAGGGCAAAACTCTGTTTAAAAAAAAATAGATTTAAAAAAAAAAAATAGATTTACAAAAATGGCAGTCTCATTCTCCTGCCTGGTATGGGAACTTGTGGGAAAATTTATAATAGCCATCTTATTTGTTTTGTTTTCTAGTACCACAAATATATTTTCTGTGCAGAGTATCTGTATAAAAGAAGTCTGTCAAAACACTTAGACCTCAGAGGTCATTGCTCTGTTTTATAGACTTTATTCCTCGCTGGGAAATCTGGCTTGATACACTGGCTGCTATGCTTGATAACTGGACACTCAGTACAGACATATTCAAATTACCAATGCCAACTTCGAATGCACAAAATACTTGTGGGATCTCGGTTAGCCAAGAAAGCCCTAAACATTTACCTCTTCTCCCTCTCCTCGAAGGTAAAAAAAAAATCCAGCAATCTATAGGAGTAGTCAGTTACATTAAAACAACTGAGGACCGACTCTCTCAGGCCATCCCCTTCCTCTCGGCACACAGACTCTGCCGCTGCTCCTGGCAAAGTGAAGTTCCTTCAGGGTAGCTTGTTTTTCTTCACCAGGATGCTTGTGGCACTCCCTGAGCTGAAGTTCAATAATTCATTATATCTCAGGGCTAGGTTTTGGTGTTTGCCACTATTATATCCTTTTCTAAAAAGTAGTATACTAGCTTTCTTCAGTTCACGAAAAAAACTTCCTCCTGTAGTTATCTATTCTATCCTATTTGATTTTTTTCTGATGTCTTCCTGTGCCACATCAACAATATCAATATTGGATCCCCATTATCTGCCCTCTGAGTCATTATCTCTATCACCTTGCCATTTCTAAAGTTTATCAAGCACTTGAGAAGCACATACTAGGAAACATCTGTTATGTGAGTTATTGCAGTCAGTCCTCACCACCCTGCAATAAAATGGGCATTATATTTTTCAGATGAGAAAGTGTGTTTTTAATAATCTATTCTTTCTCTCATCTTTTGTGGATTTTTCTGAAGCTTTCTGTGTCTGCTCCAATTATGCTCAGTGTCCATTTTGCATTCTGCAGTTATAAATTCATTTACATTCTATGACATCATTATTTCTCTTCCTCTCCTTAGCTGTCAGCTGTCTTTTTATTTTATTATTCTGTTGTCTTCTTATTTCATTAAGTCCACGTCTTAACAAATTCCTTGACAGTATAAAGCAGTTTCAGTATAACATTCTCTCCTGTCTTCTAGAAGAGTAACTCTAGATGTCTACTCCATTTATATTTTGCAAGTTACATTCCTTTTTCTGTTTTTGATATAAAATCTTTTTTGTTTATGAGCAGTTTTTTCTTTCTGGCTCACTCACGCGATTTTACTGGGGACTTCTAACTGCTCAAAAATAATAATAATAAAAAAATAATAATAAAATAATAATAATCTACAGATTCTCTTTGACTTCCTCTATATTGACCTGGGCACCTCCCAATTAACTCCATAAGCACTTGAGACACAGTGCTGGACGTTGATCATGCACATTCTCTGTACCACTTTTCCTTGGCAGACCACTGACGGCAGGCAGGGTGGTGTAGCTGGGGTATAGCTGGCCTTGGCCTAGGAGCTTTGCCTTTGTATTTCCCTCCAATTTTGTTAAGACTCCTGTATCTGGGGGCAATTCAGCCAGCTAGGAAGCTCACAGTGTTTTACATAGGGGAACTTCTCAGATATCAGAACATTTTCCTACTTGAAGGTGAACCAGCCACTTTGGCGAGAAATGAGATTAGCATGACACCTTTTGGTTCATGGGCTCTTGGTTTTAAGGGTCAGCAGGTTCCTATAGACTGCGTTATTCACTTCTGGTCCACATCCGTGAAGTAGGCTTACCTTTAGGTTTCATGCCCTCTGTTTTGGAAAATTGTCAGAAGACTGATAAAAAGGCATGGTGAGGTGACTTCATGGTTTGATGACTGCTTCGTCAATTCTTTTGCCTCTGCTGAGGTGGAGGAAAAAGGCTCCAAATGATCGCTCTTGTCCTTACCCCATTTCTCTCATCCTTCAGCCCTGGTTTCTAATACAGAGGGATTCTGTACTGGTGGGCTCTGTAGTATACCTTCCAACTGCAACACTGCTGTGTGCCCCGAGACTGGGGAGTGTGGGGTCCAAATTTTATATTGGCTGACATGTGAAATTTGTGCAAAATTAGAGCCTCATCAGTGTAGATGACAATTTTGAGGCTTTTGTTCACTTCCTGTGTGTTCTGTCTACTATTTGTTTAAAGGACTAAATTGGAAACTCACTGGCCCACCTAGAAAAATCCTTTGAGTGTCAGATTTATAGTAGAAATTTCTTTTATAAAATTAATTATTTCTGCTTTGCTAATAATATCTTAAGCTCCAAGCAAATTTTAAACACTTAAGCATCTATCATGTGCAAGATACAGGAAGACAAATGTTTGTAAAATTCATTTTCTGCCTTGGACATTACAGTTAGGTGGGAAAAGCAGATGAGTTCACCAGTGACCACACAAAAAAGAAGCTCTTCCACAGAAAAACGTTCAATTTAGGAAGCTTCAAAGTAAAAACCCATCAGCATCAGACTTTACCAGTTGTTAACAATACCCCTTTGAACTCACAATAAAAAGAACAAACTCACAGCCTTTCACAAACCAGTGTGGTGACTGGTAGGGGGTACTACAGGAATACAGAAGAGAAACATCTAAACCTGGCAAATTCTCCTGCCAATCAGAAAGTTCGGACAAGTCATGCAAACTTAAGAACAATTTATAGCAAAAAAATTGGGAATGAAGGTTTCTCCTGCAGGCCTAAATGAAGAGTGACAGATTACAGAAGGTAAGAAGACATTCTTAGAGATGCTAAATCTGTTTATTTCATTAGTTCTTCTGTTCTTTCAGGCTAGAACAGCACAGAAACTAAGATGCCACTCAACATCCACTAATCACAAAAAAGCCAAATTGTAAAGTCCCCAAGCCAGGTATGATTTCAACTCTGATCCAAGGCATATCCCTTTGGGTCCAACTAAGTTGGCAGCAGGTGGATCTGTGCAAATCTGCAGTGCTCCTAAATACTCTCTAGAAGACCATAGGTTAAGTCATTCATCATCAAAATGCTTTCCATTTTAAAGCCTTAGTGAAGTAGACTAGGGGCACTGATTATGTAAAAATATGCAGTCAGATTTGTTTATAGGAATGCTGGTAGTTGACTATTATCAAAGAAAACATTTTCAGGTGATATGACAGTTTGTTGTAAACAGTGGTAGGTGATCCACATACCTGTATTTTGACCACATTCTCTTCTTGTTCATGCAAAAATGATTTTCTAGCTTCAAACTCTTCCCTAAGGATGGGTCCTGAACTTGTGGCTTGAAAGCGAAGAAGCATCTCTTCTGAAGCAGACCATATATTCTCA
The DNA here is from genome assembly GCF_037993035.2 of Macaca fascicularis. Taxonomy (NCBI): domain Eukaryota; kingdom Metazoa; phylum Chordata; class Mammalia; order Primates; family Cercopithecidae; genus Macaca; species Macaca fascicularis. Next base: position 80,611,398 of record NC_088380.1, on the reverse strand, counting down.
CGAATGTAACCTACTGTGACTTCCTCAATTATGTCCTGGCAAGAGATATTTCTTATGGTTATACTTCACACATCAGCTGAAAGGCACACATAGAATAGCTTCTGATATTTTATCTTTTAGAAAACAATATGGATGTCTCCTTTTGGCTTGGTTTAAAAACAAATTTAAGCAGAGCTGAGGGATGAAACTGGCTTAGCTTCTTTCTAGCAATATGATTTTGGAATCTCCGAGTTTGGTGCTGAGGTGGCAAGAGAATAAAGCTCAATGATCTCAGGATTTGGAAGCAGAGATGTATGGATGATGCTGGCAAGGACGAGACATGAGGCCTGATCTCCACAGAATGTAAAGGGACAAGGGTGCTTGCTGTAAAAACATGCATCACCTCCCACTTCCCTTGGGCTGCCAAGGAAAAGACTGCAATGGTCATAAGGTCCTCAGACTTCTTTCCCATTTTTTCCCCAGGCCAGAGTAGGCAGACCCCTGTAATGAGCTGCAGCCAAACTCAGAATGATGTTCTGGGGCAAAAGAAAAAGGGATGGGAGGGGCAAGATAAGTGCTATTAAGGATAGATGGCAGAAATCTAGAAGAATGAGAAAAAAGGAAGAAGGGGGTTATAAGAAAGTTTCCCGTGGGGTATGAACAGGGTTTACTTTTATGCCCGATGAGAGATGCAAAGAAAGACTGGACTGTCACTTCTATAGCTGATGACTCTTATTTAGTACAACTGGAATTAATGGTTGGTTAACTCAAAGAGCTAAAAGTGAAATCATACAAAAGATGCATACATATCTTTAAGAGAAGACATATATGTATGCATTCATTGCATAAAACTGGTAACTTCAGGTTGTTTAGAAGAAACACAACTTTTTAATAACAGTGTTATACCTTCCACTGGTTAATAATCTTAACAGACTGATGCTTGATATAACAAAAAGTTATACCTGGGGTATATCTTGGGATGTCACATGACCAATTTTTTATTCTAAATTTTAAATCTTCGATGCTGCTTCTTTATAGTTTGATACATCTTTTCAACCATAGCACATAATTTTTTAGCATGTCTATGATTTCATTTTTTTCTTCAAAATTAGCACTAATAATCCATTGCTACAATGTCATTTTCCTAAAACTTGTACGACCTCTGAACATCTGAAATGAGTCACTAAACTGTGTTCTTCACTATCTTCTTGTCATTAAGCATTTTTGGTAGCACTGGTCAGACTCAGATCACGTTTTTTTCCTCTAAGTTTTAGTAAATACTGCATTGGTGATTCTGTCTGCAATACTGCTACACTGCAATATCTTTGATGTTGACTTTTAATGATTCTGTAAGATGTTTGTTCTTGTTTTTTTCCAAGATAGAACTTAATTATCATCAGTATTTTCTCTTTAAACATATTACGATGCGTGGATCCATTACCGGCAGGTTTCACATCCTTTGGGTCGAACTTTTGTTTTTAAATCCAAAGCAATGTTGGTGAATATTACTTCAAGAGTATTCCCCCTGGGAAGCATTACTCACTTTTTAAAGTACTTATGTATTTCTTAAGCCACCAACTTGGGTTATTAATTCCAGAGCAATGGGCACATGACAAAACCACTCAGAGATACTGGTGACTGTGTCAAAAACAATGAAAAAGTGGAAAAGATACTAGACTAGAAGTTGGAAGCACTGGAAATAAATCTGTTAATTGACAAAATCTACCCAAATTGCAGAATTAGTACAAGCTGCTTCACCTACTCTGTGCCCCAATTTCCTCACTTAGAAAAACAGAAGATGAGAATATTTGCTCTATCTCTACTTAGAGGATAATTTAGGGATCAAAGTGATGTGAAAGTATATTGGAAAGTGAAACTCTATATAAATGAGGGGTACTTGGCTATGTTTATGGTTTCAGGAGACCTCATTCTCAATTCCACACATTCTTTGGGTATTTGCAGGGACACCAGTTGGAAAGGTTACTTTTGGCCATAACTTGTTTCAGACATCTTGCTACAAGGGTTGACTCCAATTTCACATTCCTCTGACTTTACCTCCTCTTGTTTCTTCATGGCTGCCCACCAACCTCAGACAAAGCAAAGAAGAACCTCACAGAGAAGGCCATTCGGCAAGATCTACTTCACTACCTGTTTATAGCTAAGTCTTTTGTTTCAGGAAATCTTCACCAAGCATTTAGTCCCCCTATTCCCATGTTGCGAGAAAATATTCAGCTCTAACAAAGCCATGATTATACAAATAATCTATTGTCAAAGTGCTTCTCTCGTTCCTCTATGTAGGGAGGGGCAACTAAAAAATGAATGAAATTCAGTGATCTAGAACTGAAACTGAAAAGAGCTCTTTTGGCTATACTTTTTCTCCTAGCTTTGCTCTTGTTATCTTTTTTTGTAAATACTTCAGCCCTGGGCTCCTGTATATATAAAAATTGCTGAATATTTGGGAGGGAATTAGGACTACAATGGACAAGGCACATGGGGAAATCAGGAGGACCCCTGAGACTCCAGCTAGTCTTGTTTACAATGAGAAAAAGCATCTGAACCTGAGATTCTAAAGCAGACTTTTCTGTTTTTTTTTTTTTTTTTTTTTCTCCTGGAGACAGAGTATAGTTCTTACTGCCCAGGCTGGAGTGCAGTGGTGCGATCTTGGCTCACTGCAACCTCCGCCTCCTGGTTTCAGGCAATTCTCCTGACTCAGCCTCCCAAGTAGCTGGGATTACAGGTGCTCGCCACCATGCCCAGCTAATTTTTGTATTTTTAGTAAAGATGGGGCTTCGCCTAATACAGACTTTTCTAAATGAGTTTCTTCTTTCTGTATTTAAAATAACAAATGTACCCCCAAAAAGAGAAACAAACAAAAACTAACAAATGTCCTAATAGTCAATAACGACGCTATGTTCACTAATGCACTATTTCTTTACTCTTAACAAGAAGCTCAAACAGGTACTATCTATATAGTTTGGTTAAAAAGAGATGAGAGAAGGGATAAATTACTTTCAATAAGTAAAATCTGTTGGAAGAAAGCTTTCAAATGTGGGTCAAGGATTAGTTAAAAGGGATCTTTAGTAGTTAAATAGAAATTCCAATTCAATGTATCATGTATAACTCTCGGTTAGTGCAATATATGGACACATGGCTAATTTTTATGTCAGTTAATAGAAAGCCAAGTATAAGATACACTCAATTGTGATGTTAGCACTTACATTTGGACATGGGTACATCCAGAGCTCTAGAAATGTTAAGCAATGAAAACATGCTAAGATGACCATCTCAGAAGCAGCAAACGTTTAATGTTTACCCATCCTGCTCTTTGCCCAACTCTGTTCTTTGCTTCTGAAGCTGTCCTGGAGATGGCTGGGGCCATGTGTGGCAGAGATGCCCTCTCTAGCACTTTGTAGAAAAAAATGACATATTGGTTTGAAAGGTACAATGTTAAGTTGCAGGCTGAGATGGGTGGGAAAGAAATACCTTTTAAATATTGACAACCCAGGAATTATCATTAATTGAGCTTAATTAAGTCAAGAAAAATCTTAAGATTGATTTCTTAGGATAATCTACCATCCCAAATAAATAGTGAAATATTTCTTCCCCCTGCTCTATTTGGTTTTGTTAAGCCAATATGGAAAAAACTCTGTACATTAGTAACAATGCAGCCACATTCAACTGCAGTTCATGAAGACTTCATTACATATCCAGCCTTCAGATAAATCAATTAGTTCCTCTCATCACTTCCATGATTCAGAAATAGACAACCAGTCAAATTTAACTTTATACAGTACAGTTATCCATCAAACACCAACCTCCTACCTCGATTTCTTTTCCTGTGAGCCATGATTCTTTATACAAGCATGATTCAGGTATGACCCAGGAGCCCTCTTTTGAATCAATGTTGTAACAGTAGTCATATTTTTCATTCAGGTTGAGTTTGAGCCATGAACCTTCACTAGACACTAAAGAAAAAAGTTTGTTAAATTCTATAGAGACACAGTGAACCCTTAAACATTAGCGTAGTTTCTTTAATATGTAAAATAATTGAATATGTTTTTCACCAAACCTTCAGACAGTCAAAGGCATCAGAAATGACCCACTAACATGGAATAAATTCGATGTATTTAATGGCAGATGCCTGCTAACCCAAGGAAAAGGAAGAGACATAAATGTCTAAGGCTAGCTCTGAAACTTAAATCTTTCATTAGGATGATGAAAACATGTTTGGCCAAAAACAGTCAAAGAGAAGGAAAAGCAAACAATAATTGTAAGTCCCAGGTAGATGCAAACAACAACACATGTAGACAAAGGAGACCAATCGGCAAGATCCTCTTTGCTTACAAAGTTTACCTGCAATTTCTCCAACAAGGAGATACCCACAAGGACTGTGGCCCTTATTTAAGGAGGGCCAATGACTGGCATTCAACCAAAGCAGAACCTTTGGAGACAACGTTACTCAAAGTACAAAATGGCATAAGCACAACATAAAGGTCAACTAATGTAGGGAAAAAGAAAATTCCTGGTTCCTCTGACTTATTTTGTGCTACACAACCACACAAAATGAGAAAAAAAATTTTTTTTGAAACTTAATTTTGGGGGAGGGGTGATAGAAAAACCTATGGTAGTTATGACTTCGATTGGTCAAGAATATCTCCTTCTCATGAATCCATGGGCTAAACTTCATATTTAGAAATCTGTTTATTTTGTTGAATGGTTACAATTCTGGTCCCAGACCTGAGAGCAAAAAACAACAGAAAAAGATAAAAAGTTCTAACTTAGACTAAGTTAAGTCAACTGCACCAAGTGAGCATGAGACTCATTACCTTTTCAGGTAAATCAAAGTTCAAGTGAATTTCTTCACAAAATATTGAAATGCATTGAAATAACTAAGCAGGGGCAACTTTAAGGTCTTTAATATGTGTTAATGCTTCATTTGACTTTAAATGCCCCTCACCTGTTCTTTCTGTTTGTCAATGCCCAGGAAGAGAGATGTATCTCTTTTCAATGGGCAGTCAGACAGCTGGTTCATCTGTTTAGAAATATGGGTCTACTACAAAATACATTGTACAGTCAAGTTAGGATGTTTACAAGTAATTATTATTCTTTCTTCCTTCCCTTCCCTCTTCCTACCCTCCCCTCCCCTCCCTTCCTTCCTTTCTTTCTTGCTTTTGAGACAGGGTCTCACTCTGTTACCCAGGCTGGAGAACAGTGGTGTGACCAAGGCTCACTGCAGCCTTAACTTCCCCAGGCTCAGATGAGCCTCCAGAGTAGCTGGGACCACAGGATCATGCACAACTGGCTAATTTTTTGTATTTTTTGTAGAGATGGGTTTTGCCATGTTGTCCAGGCTGTTCTCAAACTCCTGGGGTCAAGCAATCCACTCGCCTCAGCTGCCCAAAGTGCTGGGATTATAGGCATGAACCACCACGACCAGGCAATTATGATATTTTCAATTATCAATAGTTGTCAGATTCATAAATGTTTTCAGAAGAATAATCACCCTTCTTAAGGCAACTCATTGGGAAGGGAAGAAAGCAAGCAAAGCTGGTGAAAATGTTTCTCCCATCACTTAAACTGAGAAGTAAAAAATTTCTTAGTTGGTTAAAAGCCAATCACTTGAACTTTGATTTATCTGGAAAGGCAATGAGTCTAAAGCTCACTTGATAGCAGTTGACTTAGTTTAGTCTAAGTTAGAACTTCTTATATTTTTCTGTTGTTTTTAGCTCTCACCCAAATATGACACATGGGAAAAGAAGCAGGCAAGTTTAGGAGAGAGAAGATAAACTAAGTTTTTTCCATGATGAATATGAAATTAGGATAGCTAATTAATACAGTTATGTAATTCTTTCATAATGAAGGATGAGATAGGGGACATTACAGTAATTCCTGATGAAGAGATCTGAATGGCATTAGAAGGCTTTACTTGGGTTAGGATGTCAGTAGGTAATAGGCAGGAAGAATTCCTATCTTTTTCACATCTAGTTTGAATGTAGTTAGATAAGAGGCTGAGGAGAGCTACTTTCCAGCATGGGTTCCAAATAGTTTTTCTAAGAAATATAGTTGGGTTGTTACTTAGAAAAAAGACTGATAACAGTTAGTTAAGAGGTGACGAACACTCCACAAGGAGGCATACTTTTTAGATGCCTTCCAGACAAAATCATACGCGAACATATAGAAGCGTTAAACTGAGTTATAAGGCTGAGTAATCCATCCACTGAATGGTGGATGTTTTAGTTTGGGAAAAGATAGCCATCCTAGAACCAGAGGTGAAAGAGATAAGAATAAATCATCCTGTGCATGCCTGAAAACAATGCTCATAGCTCTATTGGGAGGTGAAAATCAGTCTTTAATTGCTTGGGATGCTCTTCTTTCTAGAACAGGAGTCGGCAAACTTTTTCTGTAGAGTCAGAAAGTAGGGGCTGGGTGCGGTGGCTCATGCCTGTAATTCCAGCACTTTGGGAGGCCGAGGCAGGTGGATCACCTGAGGTCGGGAGTTCGAGACCAACCTGGTCAACATGGTGAAACCCCGTCTCTACTAAAAAATACAAAAATGAGCCAGGCATGTTGGCATGTAACTGTAATCCCAGATACTTGGGAGGCTGAGACAGGAGAATTGCTTGAACCTAGGAGGTGGAGGTTGCAGTGAGCCAAGATTGCCCTGCTGTACTCCAGCCTGGGTGACAGAGCGAGACTTCATCTTGGGGAAAAAAAAGGCAAATATTTTCAGCTTTGCAGGCTGTGGGTCTCTGAAACAACCACTCAGCACTACCACTGCATCAGGGAAGCAGTCATAGATCATATATAAATTAATGTGTGGCTGGATTTCAGCGAAACTTTATTAAGGCAGATGGCAGCACAAGAAATGTACTAAAAATGATTAGAATGAGTTCAGCAAGGCTGCAGGATACAAGATCAATATACAAAAATCAGTTGTATGAAAAGATATGCCCACGAAGAAACCCGGACATGAATGTTCATAGCAGTCTCATTCAGAATAGCCAAAAGTTGGGGGGAGAGGGTGGCACAGAATACAGGTTCCATCAGTTGATGACTGGGTAAACAAAATGTGGCATACTCATACAATGGAATATTAGCCCCTAAAAAGGACAAACTGACAAATACTACATGAATGAACTCTGAAAATGTTATGCTAGGTAAAAGAAGCCAGACACAAAAGGCTATGTATTGTATAATTCTGTTTACATGAAATGTCCAAAACAGGCCAAAGGCAGAAAGTAGATTAGTAGTTGCCTGGGGCTGGGGAGTGGGTGATGGGGATTGACTGCTAATAGGTACTGGGTTTTGTTTTGGTGTAATGAAAATGTTCTGGAATTAACTAGAGGTGTTGGATGTACAACCTTGTGAATATGCTAAAAACCTCTTAATTACATACCTTAAAAGGACAATTTTATGGCATATAAATTATTTCTCAATAAAAAGTCAATTGTGTATCTATAAACTAGCAATAAACAATCCCAAAATATAATTAAAAAACAATATTTACAATAGAATAAAAATGATAAAATACTTAGGAATAAATTTAATGAAACAAATGCAAGCCTTGTATGCTGAAAACTACAAAAAATTGTTGAAAGAGTTTTAAACTTGATTAAAAGGAAAGACATCCCATGTACATGGATCAGAATATTGTTAAGATGGCAAGACTTCTCAAAGTTATCTATAGATTCAATACGATCTCAGTTGACAAAAGTCTTGCTGCCTTTTTTTCTTCCCAGAAGAATGAACCTGAAGCGCTTCCTAGGTTTCTGAATTGGATACAAAGGGATTTGACCATAGTCACCCAAATATGACACGTGGAAAATGAAATAGGCAAGTTTAGGAGACAGAAGATAAACTAAGTTTTTCCAGGATGAATTTGAAATTAGGATAGCTCATTAATACAATTATGCAATTCTTTCCCAATGAAGGATGAGACAGGGGACATTATAGTAATTCCTGATGAAGAGATCTGAATGGAACAGAGAGGGACTCAAGGGTGACCAGATGCCAAGTAAGAGAGTGGTCATTTCATTAATAGAAAATTTACTGAATTTTAAGGTGGAATCTCCAAGTTGGAAATATATGAAACTTGAAAGCAAGTACATAGGGTACTACTAGACAAACATCAAGTTGGACTAAAAAAGTTTTTTTTTTCCTTAAGCTCTACTTCTAAGGCCATACGCTGTCACACTAGTTTCTTAAAGATGAATACTATCCTGTAGATGACCTACAATGTGGTACAAATAAACACTAGCCTAGAAGTTGAGAGCCACCTTGATGCTTGACACTAGGAAATAGTAGGTGCTTAATAAAATCTACTAAAGGAATTCTAGATTAAAAATTAATTGTCCTTGGGTCTACCATTCTTTTCCTCTGTCTGAAATCTTACCAATGTGAATTTCCAAATCTGAAAAATGAGAATCAAACTGTATAGTCTCAAAGATTATTTCCAGAGCTAACAATGTAGGTTCTGCCGTTGGATTGAGTAGGCATAACTAGTTGCCTAGCTTTGCCCACTGATCCCTTGCAGACTGGCTCATTGTACTTTATTTCATATATTCAAAATTACTCTTTACCCCTATTTAATATTGTACAATCACAAAGGATTGAGAGAAAATATTAGTATAAACATCTATTTATATCACTGGTCTACCCATATGAATAAATGAATCAATAAGCATAACTTGTATAAGGCACAGATTCCTCAAATATGACATTTTCTTAATGCCATCCATATATTGCCACTGAGCTCATCATAGCTTTCCAAAACTAAAAAGAAACATTTAAAACTCTTCCTAATTTCCTTAGCCATAGATGACAAAAAATTACAGAAATATTAATTTGAAAGCAACACTTGTCTTAAAATTAAGAAAATATAATACCACAGAAATGATATTTAAAATAGCTTGCGCTAAAGTAACAAACCAACTTACCTCTTTCAGATTTGAGCTCTTTTGCCTTCACAAGGGCATCATAGTATTTGTCAGCACACTCCGGGATTATGTCATTTGCATTAGAAGTGGAAGACTTCAATACAGACAAAATATCACTTGATTTTTTTCCTTCCAAACACTGATTAACATCAACCACCAGAGTAACCCCTGGGTAATTGAAAAAAGAAGTTTCTTGTTAATGGTTATCTTCTACTTACTTCAAGGCATGCAAATATATAATTCGACGTTTTAGGAATGCATTAGTATCAAACATTTTTACCCTTTGAGAATATTCACCACATATGCCCAAGACAATCACAAATTCACCGACCAGTTTAGTCCATAAGAAGAATTAGATACCATGGGAGTATGGTTTATTAAAAACAACAGTCTTCCCTGGTTACTCATACGTGGTATCAAGGCACTAGGTTTTGCTTGCTGTAGTAATCTATGAAATGGGGTGAATACACACCAACAGTAGATATGTAGCTCTAACCTAGGCCATTAACATGTATTTGAGAACTAGTTTTACAAAGACATTTGTTTACTTTAGGATAAGCAAAATGCTTTTTAAGTGATGGAAATCCTGGTATTCTCTTGTATAGTGCTAATATATTTAGCAAGATTGTCATAAACAACCTAAACAAGAGTTCTGGAAAGGCAGAGCTGGTGGATATGTGTGACGGAGTCCTAAAACTTAATTCTGGAACCATTTTAGACCTAACTAGCATTTTATCCCATTGCGAATTTCTACCCCTCCTCATTAACAAAACCATATTAAACTCTTGGTTGCCTAAGGGAAGTTAACTTAGTGAATTATTTCCCACTTTAATTTCAGGTAAGAATGTCCAATCAGTAGGACTAGCGTTTTCACAACCAGTAAATGCACTGAGTTAGAAAAGTAGAACCAGAAAATGAAAAGAAGCCAAGTTAAAATACTTACTACATGGAAAACATCTTGATGAAAAGAGAAGGGAGACATGGATACTTTTTCTTTTTTTCTTACATGTACATCAAACTCTACAAATATTAAATTACAATCTGTTCTCATCAAATTATGTTCACAGGTGCATAGTACTATGAGGGTTAAAGGCAAAAGGAAAACAGAGATTGACTTTCAACAACCTGGAGTCAAAGTCATGCAAATCTGGAGGGGCACACAGAGATGAAAGGAGAACTTCTCAGGCAAATTCCAGTGGTTATTGAACAAAAGGTATGGCAGTATGTTCTTATGCCAATAGAGTTTAACAGGAAATAGGTAGACATTGCCCTTTCCTCTTCTTCTGGAAAGCTTTGTAGGATAGAGAAAATAGAGTACTGGAAATTGAGAAGTTTGTGGTCTGAGAATAGCCAAAGGAATAAGAAAATGACAAAAATTATCACATAAATTACATGTGACAGTGTCATCTAACCCAATAAAATGCAATTTTCCTTAAAAGATATTACAAAAGGCACACATTTCTTGCATATATTATCATTGAGTATTGATGTGCTGGTTCACAGGTCAATTTCCAGATAACTAAAGCTAATTCCTTTATGGACCAACTCTCATCTTAATAGAATCATTTTTGATGAAACTCTAAAACATGCCTTAGAGAAAATCCTAACAGGACAGTCGCTATTGCTCCTTATTTTACCCAAAGTCTCTGGTATAAAGTAGGTGCTTAATGTCTGCTGAGAGCTGCCAGAAGAGTCCTTCTTGTCATTAAAATTGTGCTGTGCTATAATCCGGTGTTATTTTCAAGGACTATGGAGGTGTTTGGGTTTACTGGCTCCTGCACAAAATAGCCTTAATAACTCCTATACCTCTTAGTTTTTCCTTCTTCCTTCACTGTCAGCTGTCACTTTTTACTGACATTGATGTGCCTGCCTATGGCAGCTTAAGCACTTTACTGCCTTGTGACTTGTGGCTTCTGATGTGCTCTGAGTCACAATCAAACAGGAAAAGAAACTACCAAAGATAATAGAGTTTTGCCTAAGAAAAGAATCAACAAGTGCAAAGTGTCTATCTGAGGGGTCCTCAGTGAAAAAAGTAGATTAACTTCAATGTGCTTACTTTGAGATATCTATTTTGATTGCTTTTTTCCTTAATCTGTGAGTTATAGCTAAGTTCCAGATAGCTACAGATACCAGATATCAGATAGATGACTTTCACCCCAGAAAGTCAGGTATGTTTCTGCCAAGGAACAAATTAAGAAACCTCCCATAAATCTCCTAAGAGATCCAAAAAATGTTTGCTTTACATCTTAAGCCATATACCAGCAGGCTCTCTTAAGGCACACATTCACAGTGGAGGTGATATAACCCCTAAAGGGGCAAAAATTGGTTTCTGCAGGGGGAGAGTGAAAAAAATCTCTTTATATATAAAGTACAGGTCTACATATGGCACATAAACAGGTATACAATATATCTGTGGCACTAAAATTTCATGGTAAGGAGTGATTAGAGAAAAAACTGTCTAAAAAGATTCTTTAGGGTGCCATAATGAGAAAAAGGTAGAGAAAGACTGCTCTAAGGAATCAAAAGTAGAGGCAAATCTACTTTCAGCAAGCAAGATACTCCAGTGAATGTGAACACTGGGCCAAAATGAAAGGGACTTGAGTTACCCTGCCCTTTTAAATTTTGCTGATGGTAACATATTTGGGCCAACACATTTTCTTTTATCATATTATCTGAGAGTGTGTTTGATGCTTATAGTGTGTGACCAGAATCTATTTCAAGTCTTCATGCAAATAATGAATAATGTTTCTAAAAGGTTAAATTCTTGTTGAAAGTCAGAAAACTCTCATAGATAGTATTAACTTTGGAAAATCTTTTTTGCTGTTATATATAGTAAAAGAAAGTATATCAGCTCCTCTAAGGGACAGGACAGAGGGAAAAGATAGGATTTTAGATGTGCAAGTACAGAGTACAAAATCATACATTTGAGAAAACCTCTTACTTTTATAGTCAATAGTACCATGAGTCTCAATGTGAAAAACAGAATCAACTTAACATTTGCAGGCCAAATGTAAGAACAATGAATATAAGAAAATTTTAAAAACCTTCTAAATTGGTTTGATTTCTAAGAGACAAATCATAACCATTTTAGGCTATCTGAATGTCTAAATTACAATTGAATTTCTCAAAAGTGTCTCTTCAGAATATGGTTTCCTTCAGTTTTATATTTAAGTTGAAATTTCTTATATACACACCTCCACTTTATTATTTTTTTTCTTAAGGCGTGCTAGAAAGGAAAGACTTCAAAGTTCCTTAGGGAATAAAAGTTCAGGTTAGAGAAATACACACATTTTTCTAAGCTAAGGAAATAAAGCCCAGATGTTTCTCACAGATGCTTCCGAGGTTGAAAAGCCCATCTGTGGAGTAAGACAAAGTCATCTTAAAAACCTTCTCAGACCTGATACAACAGAATAGATTCTAATTATGCCATGAGTTGGCAGGTTAATGAAATATACTTTTAGGAATCTTAATTTATATATGGAGAATGTGAGTATAGCAATTTAGAAGCTATTTCAGACTATCATGTGAATTTTCATATTATTCTTCCTTAAAAATAGAGGGTTAAACAATTTTATCATGTGAACCAATGTGGGGATCCTGCCAGTTGCTGATTATACCTATTCCAATTATGCACTCCAGAACTGGGGAAGTAACCACAGAAGGGGTTTAGGGACCCACTGTGAGATGGATCTGAGCTAATATTCTATTGATCACCTGACCTCCATAAACCCCTACATTGACTGGTGGACCACAGTTATGTTTTGGGCCTCTTGGAATTAGTGTCAGTTCAGAGCAAGTGTCCACTAATCCCCAAAAGTCTGATTATGTCCTTTCTCCTAAGTACAATCACCCTGGTAAAAGGCCATAGGTCCCTTTGGGGGAGGGGTGGAAGAAAGACTAACAGTATACATTTTTGGTAGTGTAGCTGAGTTCTTCAAGGGGCCTGGCCTTCCCTTCATTTGAGGGGTTCTGGATTTGTAAACTGGCCCCATTCTGGGAATTGATTGAGGGTCCATGACTCTTTTTATGATTCAAGGTAGACTTCTATTTGCTTGAGTCAAAACTCATCCAGTTGTACAGATTAAGTAAGAACTGAGTAGACTGCCAGTCTATTTCACTTCTAGTTGCACCATGATCAGCTAGCCAACTCCATAGGTCTCCTATTGGTTCTGTTTCTATGGAAAACCCTGGTAACGATAAAGGCCATGGAAAGGAGAAAAAGGCATCTATTAAGTAGAAATGATCTAGTTCTCTAAAAATCAAGAGAAAAAAAGGATTTGATTCAATTATACAATTTGAGAGCTTAAAAACTATTTTTTACCTTCTGGATTTTGTTCAGCAACATTGTTAAATTTTGTTGGAGATAGAGTCAAATCACTGACAACAGGGCAACCAACTAATTTTGGTATAATTATGTGTCCAAGAACTAAAACTTGGTAAGAATCCAAATCTTCCAGAAATTAAAAATCGCATGACTTCAGGCACATAACCAAATCCAAAAAGACAAGTTTCAAGAGCAAAGGAGGTGAGGGCTTACATTGTTTTGCTCTGTCCTCGTCCACATTGGCCTCATCGACGGCTTGCTGTATCTCATCCAGCCAGAGCACTTTGGAAACACTCTCAGAGTCCTGGGAACAATGTCACAGAATAAAAAGAAAGAACAGTGAATGATGAGGAAACAGAATTAATAACTGCTTTTGAGGAGCCATTTAATCATAATTCCCACAAATTCTTAATCAGCAACTACCCAGCTCTGCCATGTACTGTATACACTCCTGATGAAGCAGACCCCAAACCCGACCACTTCCCCCTTCTTCCCCACCACTCTTTAGTCCAACCCTTCATCATCTCCCAACTAGACAGCCGCACTAGTCCCCTAGTAGCTTCTGCTGCATCTAAGCTTGCCCTCACCACAGTGGCCCTTTATAGAGAGCCTAGAGGATCCCTTCAAAATGGATAGCTCAGTGCACCACTCCTCTGCTTAAACCTTCCCCAAAGGCTTCCCCCAGCAGTTAGAAGGAAACACAAGGTGCCTTCTCAGGGACAGTGGGGCTCCAACAGCATGGCCCTGCCTACTGCCTCTCTGGCTGCACCTCACACCCCTCTACTTCTCCCTTCCTGTTCTAGACCTTCACATGAGTCTCTTTCATACCACAATACTCTATCTACCCTCACAGCGTGGCTGTTGGCTTTTTCTTACCATTCAGGTCTCAACTCAGATGCTACCTACTCCAAAAAGCCTTCCTGGGCTACCCTAGTCAAACACTCTCTCCCTCAATCAATTACTGTGGTTCCCAAACTAAGTGTCAAGGGGCCCTAGGGTACCATGGGATATTTTTAATTTGAGAGAAACACAGGGATCGTCCATATTTATCAGACACAGAGACAAAAATTAAAAACAAACAACATGGTGATTATCCTCAAGGAGCTCACAATGTAGTGTAAGAGATAGATGTGTCAAGACATACAGCTGGGTGTGGTGGCTTACACCTGTAATCCCAGCACTTTGGGAGGCTGAGCGGGGGTGGATCACTTGAGGTCAGGAGTTCGAGGCCAGCCTGGCCAACATGGCGAAACCCCATCTCTACTAAAAATACAAAAATTAGCCAGGTGTGGTGGTGCATGCCTGTAGTCCCAGCTACTTGGGAGGAAGGTGGGAGGACTGCTTGAACCTGGGAGGTGGAGGTTGCAGTAAGCCAAGGTCAGGTCACTGAACTCCAGCCTGGGTGACAGAGTGAGACTTTGTCTCACAAAAAAAAAAAAAAAAAAAAAGTAAAAATAAAAGGAAAAAGAATTATAATACAATGTGATCAGGGCAATATATGCTGCAGACACATGATCCAGACATAGGTGAGAAAGGGTTAACCTATGGTAAAGGTGTTGAGCTGCAGGGGGAGCAAAGATTAAGTAGTTAAAGATAGCTTCAGAAAGGGAGCAACAGTAGCAATGAAAATGTATTGCATTTTTCCTATTAAGGTAAATATTCATATTTAACTTTGGGTTGATCCTGATGGTCCTGCTACAAAAGTCAGCCCTGACAGATATTAAGTGGAACTTCTAGGTAGCAATTGTGTTTTATAAAATCTTGTCTGAGATGGCAAGTAAATAATTATCAGCAGAGATATTTTCAGGAAACATGTGACATTTAACAAATGGGAACATTTTACCTATGTGTAGGAGTAAGTGTCATGTTCTAAATCCTAAGTCAAGACTGTGATGAATGAAAGGTAATGGATCCGGCACTGACTCTGTCATTTAAAACTTAAGATGGATGGGGGCAGCAAGGAGAGGAAATAGTCACTGGTTCCTCTGGCAGGCTTCTAACACTATTTTCCTCAAAGACTAACGTGAGATAATACATGTGGAAAAGGCTCTGAAAATGAGATAAAGTATCTGTTATTTCATCCTGCAACATCTGGGCTAAAGGAGACCTCTGGAGAAGTCTTGGTGCCTGCTTCCACAATCACCTCTAGCTACGTGGCAGACTACAATGTAAGCATCAGCAAGATTTTTCATTTCTTTTAAGAATGGATGGGGGAGGCTCAAACAGGAAGCTGGGTGGAAAGGGGAAGACAAGAGGAGGAAAAAAGAGACAAGGAAGCAGGAGCTAATTTTTCTCTGTTTCCAATATCTCAGAGAACCCAACACTCCCCAGGTATAGCCTAAAAACTAAGCTCTACGAGTTCATTTATGTGTCTCAGTTCTTTTGAAGGGTATTTACCTGCCTTCATAACTTATCACTGTAGAAGATGCACCACACAGATTTTTACCCAGATGAGAAGTCAGTAACAATCTTACTTCAAAGCTTAAAGTATTAGTCTTATGAGCCAAACTGAAGAGAGAAATTACAAATCAGATGAATTTAAGTCAGCAGTTTAAATTATGAAACATTGAACTAAAGGTGGCTAGAGTTAAATGTAAAACCAAGAGTAAAAGCTGAATCTTATCAATGTAAAGTCTGCTTTTTCTTAATTTATTGATTTTATTTTATTTTTGAGATGGAGTGTTGCTCTGTCACCCAGGCTGACTCACTGCAACCCCCGCCTCTCAGGGTCAAGCTATTCTCCTGCCTCAGCCTCCCAAGTAGCTGGGATTACAGGCACCTGCCACCACACTTGGCTAATTTTTATATTTTTAGTAGAGATGGGGTTTCACCATGTTGGTCAGGCCAGTCTCGAACTCCTGACCTCAAGTGATCCCCCCCACCTCAGCCTCCCAAAGTGCTGGGATTACAGGCGTGAGCCACTGCGACCGGCCAAGTCTGCTTTTTCAGTTGTTCACCAGAAGACTGAAAATAATAGTATATTTATGGGACGGCCACACCTCCACTTCAGTTAAACAGCCAGGTTCAACGGAAGAGTTAAAAATGAATTAAATGACCAGAAACTAGGCCATGTGCAAATCGTCATAAATTCCTGATTGTAGATAACTCCCAGAAAAGTTCTAATTAAACAGAAAAAACCTTTGTCAATATTTTATGTTTTTTATTTCTGCAATATAATAGCATTCAATCTCAGTTTGTATAACCATATATTATGTAGTTGAAGTATTAAACACTGACCTTTGTAAAAATCTTGGTCTAATGTAATTTAATCAAGATGTGAAAGGTTTCCGCAGATCAATTTCTTCCTAGCTTATCCCTGGCCTTTAAGTCTCATGTGAAATTTGTATTTTCTGATTCTTGCTGCATTTTGTAAGGAGCAGGCAGTGGGGTGGTAAGTCTTCAAGTTTAAGTTTTATTTACTACAGAAAAATCTGTTATAATGTATTTTTTTAACTGTATTTAAGTCATACTCTACAGAATATAACAATTCATAAAAGCTTATATGTTGTACAACAGTGTGAATGTATTTAACATTACTGAACCATATGCTTAATACTGGTTAAGATAGTAAATTTTATGTTATGTATATTTTACCCTTATTAAAAATATCTTATTGTAGACTTATTCATCAGCACTCATGGAATAAAGGGAGTTTTTATTTTAATGATGTGCTATGATTTTAGTTTAATTGAACAGTGTTGTTTGGGAGGTTCCTCCAGTTATCTGACGCTAAGGGTTATTGAATGGCTTAAAACACATCAAGATAAGGCAAAAAAAAAAAAAAAAAAAAAAGCCCGAACAAACCCCATCCTCACCCAGCAAAGAAAAACCACCACCACTCAAAAGCCAGGTTCTGGCCAGGCACTGATGACAAATTCAAATCAATATGATATTGATGGAAAATTTTCAAAGTAATTGACCACTCAGTTTGAATTTCTTAAAAAATGTTTGTTTTCCATGATTAATTTATAATTATATAAGGTGTTTAAGAATTAAGATTTGAAATAGCTGGGAAGATAAAAGAAAGGATAATTTATTAAGTAGAAATTACACTCTGGAACTGCATTTTTAAAATGGATAAGAAATGAAAGATGGGACAGATTCAAAACTTACTGCTGCTCAACATCTGTTTTTGGCTTAGTTCTGTAAAGGCCTGCGGTAATTTCTGCCATTCTTTAAATGCAAATATACTAGGGGAGAATTACAGCACCTATTCAGAATAGATTGTTGGGGGTGGATAAGAGTTAAATGCCTTTCTCCAGAGATAACGTAACACACTCAGAGGCTTGGCCTGAGTCATGTTTACTGAAGCATCGAGTGGGTTACATCCTTTCCCTACGGCGGACCAGTGCAAGTTTCCTGCCTGCTCGGCACAGGAGAGCAAACTTCTACAGACAGACCAAGGCTTCCATTTGCTGCTGACACATGGAACTGAGGTGAAATTGTGCTCCATGATTGTATACGTTTCATAACGTTCAAGAGACGAGACTCAGGTCATCAAAATGAAAGCCCTCATCTTTGCAGCTGCTGGCCTCCTGCTTCTGTTGCCCACTTTTTGTCAGAGCGGTAAGCAATTTTCTCAGGGGGTTGGATGGGGATGTGCGTTCCTGTTACAAATTAAGAGTCAACTGAACCTAGCTTTCTTTGCATCTCACACAAACTGCAAACCCCAAAGGCAGTTTGATCTTATTATTAAAAGGTAGAAACATGGAAATGAACATCTATAGCTCATTCACTCTATTCAAACCTGGTCAAAGACTAAGTGTTCCCTCCTGATGTTTAAAAATGTGTGGCATATTCAAGATTTTAGATGTCTACAATTAAGTCAGGGAGCAATTTTGAAAGATGTTTTGTGTTTGTAAGAATTTTCTCTTCTGGTTAAGCAAAGATGGCACTTTTTCAAGGGATTAAAAAATATATCCTGTGTTTATACCTCTTGATGAGACATAAATGGGAGAAACAAGAATATTGCCAGAAAGAAGTCATCTGCTTTCAATAGCTGGCAATGCTAATAAGTCAGTATTTCCAAAATGAATGACTTTTTTTGACTTTCAGTGGGGAGTTCTCCCTACCCTCATATATGATGTTTTAATTTTAGAAATAAGGTCTCCCAAATACTATTATCCAACTTCGAATGTACTTTCCACTTTACCCATCACAATGCTAGCCTGAAGCCTCCTGCTTTTTCCAAAAATAACAAATTTGGGATAGGTGTGTACCTGTCACTTTTTATTAGGTCACACACTCCAGTCAACATTGTTAGGAGTGGGAGAGGCAAAGACTGGACATAGCAAGGGAAACAAAAACAGAAAATAATGCTTTCTAAAGGAACATTGCTTATATTCACAGTTGGAATCCCTGAGTTGTTGCAGAGAGCTCTAAGAGAATCTGTGGTGATTAGCAGTAAGCACATGTGGGATTTATGAATACAGTAAGTGCACGCTCTTTCTGGGAGTAGATGGGCCAATATGTTAAGAAGCAGAATTGCAAAAGAAACAAGGTTTTTGGGGGTGGTTCCTTCAAGACACTAGTAGGGTTTGATGGAGGTGAAAATGGGGGGCCTCTGAAGGAAACAAAGAGGCAGTGAATTTGCTTTCTTCCATAGGGGTGGGGGAGAAATGTGAAGGAAGAAAGAAGCAAGCTCGTCCAACCTGCCTTATTTTGTTGTGGTTTTGTTTTGCTTTAGGCTTTTAGCAGCCTGAAGCCATGGTTTTTAGTTTCTGTCTCTAGTGATAAACGGAAAACATAGATGAGGAAGGGGCTTTACTGGCTCAACTAGAAACAGAAACTGTGAATGAATCCATGACCGTATTCTCTCCTTTGGACACCCCCGAGAGGCCAGAGTTCATTCCCTTTGGATTAGTTCTTCAAGGCCTTTTCCTAGACAGAAAAACATTTTGGAAACATTATGCCCAATGGAAGCCTCTATGAAGAATTAAAATACATTAAAAAAATTTAACAATGAATACAATTCATAAGGAAAACCAGGCTCTGAGGAATAAAAGACTTATTTAAGTGGAACCAGATCTGGCATTCTCTTGGAAAATGGAATCAAATCAACTTTTCCACAAAACACAGGCACTGTTTGGCATGTCTGGAGGCATGATGTCTTGCTAAATCCCAGAAATTTTCTGTAAACGGACAGACACTTGGTTTTAACAGCTTTTTAAAATCAGGCTAATAACTTGTACAGCATGATCTTCAGCCACCATTCTCTAACTTTGTGCCTATCTTTTTTTTTTTTCCTTTTTTTTTTTTTTGAGACGGAGTCTCGCTCTTTTGCCCGGGCTGGAGTGCAGTGGCGCAGTCTCAGCTCACTGCAAGCTCCGCCTCCCGGGTTTACGCCATTCTCCTGCCTCAGCCTCCCGAGTAGCTGGGACTACAGGCGCCCGCCACTGCGCCCGGCTAGTTTTTTGTATTTTTTTTAAGTAGAGACGGGGGTTTCACCGTGTTAGCCAGGATGATCTCGATCTCCTGACCTCGTGATCCGCCCGCCTTGGCCTCCCAAAGTGCTGGGATTACAGGCTTGAGCCACCGCGCCCGGCCTTTGTGCCTATCTTTAAAGGCACTTCTCTTTGGGTGATGTCAGATGCAAGAATTTTTCCAAAATGCAAAAGTGAGCAGAAGGGTTTGTGTGTCACACACACCTTCAAAGATCACCTCTAAATACAGGCACAGAAGAATGCTGCCTCCCACATTTTTCTTTCCTTTTCTTTAATCTACCTTTTCTTTCTTTCTTTTTTTTTTTTTTGAGACAGAGTCTCGCTTTGTCGCCCAGGCTGGAGTGCAATGGCACGATCTCAGCTCGCTGCAAGCTCCGCCTCCCGGGTTCACGCCATTCTCCTGCCTCAGCCTCCCGAGCAGCTGGGACTACAGGCGCCCGCCACCACGCCCGGCTAGTTTTTTGTATTTTTTAGTAGAGACGGGGTTTCACCGTGTTAGCCAAGATGGTCTTGATCTCCTGACCTCGTGATCCGCCCGTCTCGGCCTCCCAAAGTGCTGGGATTACAGGCTTGAGCCACCGCGCCCGGCCTAATCTACCTTTTCTTAAATGATACCTGATCACCTCCATACCCTAAGTTATCAGGCCGCACCTCCTCTATTTTACTCCATGAATTCAGTTTGTGCAATCTCAGGTTTACTTGGAAGGTTTCCATTTCACCCAGGAGCTAACTGCTAGAGATTAAAGCAGGAAGAGAAACTGGCTCTGTATGAGACACAGGTTACTAAACACTAACTTCAAGCATTCAATATGGAGGAATTTTGAGGCCATGGGACAAGATGCAATGGCCCAGTACTGGCATTTTAAATCCATAAGAATGAGGTTTATATTTGGCATAGAAGTCTATCTTAAAGGTAACATTAGAAATCTGAGAGAATCTATTTTCTATACATGTGAAAGGGTTACAAAAAGTTATATAATAATAAATGTTCAGGTTTGAGCTTTAAGATTTTGTTTTTGAAATTGCAGGAATTAGGACTATTAACATCAACATGCCAAGTAACACCAAATATTGATAGCATATAGTTGATGTGTTTCTATCTTTTAAAGAATTCATTTCCAACTTCTTAGGTCCTCACACCGATTTCATCTTCTGATTTTTCCTCCTTTGTTTCCTCTTCCCTTAAAATCTGTCATTACCCCTAAAGTCCACCTTTGGATTCTTTCTTCTCATAACTCTCCGTAGGCCATCTCAACCACTTCCACTAAATTAAACGAGAGCCTCCATGCAGACTACAATAAACCATGCCTCTAATTTGGGCTCCTGGAATTTTGGACCCACATCTAGTCTTCTAACCAGTTGCTGGATGTTTTACACACTAATATTCCACCAGCAACTCATCCTCAGTCAGACTAAAAACAGATTGTAGCTTCTCCCCCATCCTGCCCCCTTGTCTCTTCCTCCAACTCAGTTAATGGCATTCTCTCCCTCTAAGTCATCTAGAGTAGAAACATGAGTCATTATTGCTTCCTGCCTCTCCCTCACTGTACCCCAAAGCCAATCAGATGCCAAGTCCCTTTGAGCCGCCATCAGAGTCTCATGTATTCGCCTCTGCCTTTCCATGACCACTGTTCTAGCTCAGTAACTCACTGAGCTATGAATGATAACAGTAGCCTCCAAATCAGGTCCCCTTGCCTCTAATTTCTTACCTTTTCAATCTATTCTCTAAACTATTACCTAAGACATCTTAAAAACAAGTCACAATAATGGCTATATTAGTTTCCTATTGCTGCTATATCAAATTACTACAAATTGAGTGGCTTAAGACAACAGATTATATTTCTGGAGATCAGAGGTCTTAAAATCAAGGCCGTTGGTGGAGTTGGGTTCATTCTGGAGGCTCTAGGAGAGACTCAGCTATCTCGCTTTATTCAGCTTCTAGAAGCTGCCTGCACTCCTTGGCTTACGACCCTTTCTTCCATCTTCAAAGCCAGCAGCATAGTGTCTTCAAATCTCTGACTTTGACCCTCTTACCTTCCCCTTAAATGGACTCTTACAATTATATATGACCCACCCAGACAATCCAGGAAAATCTCATTTTAAGATCCTTAACTAAGTTAGATCTGCAAAATTCCTTTTGCTAGGTAAAAGAACAAACACACTTGTAGGTTCCAGGAATTAGCAGGTAGAATCTTAGGGGGTGCTATTATTCTGCCTAACACAATGGTTATTCCTCTGTTCAAAATTATGTGTGCAATCCCAGCATCTGTGAATAGACATATGATTTCTTAGGACAGTTTAGAGGCCCTTCAGGAATTTAGCTGTCACTCACTCTTTAAATTTCCTTTCTCAGCTGCACCTTATTAGCATAAGACAATGCATTTTTATGCATCTTCTACACTAGTAGCATTACTTACAGATAGAAATGGAGTTTATTTAAAACTTTACACCACTGACACATAAGTATACAATAGAAATTTGCTAAATCAACTTATTTGGCATTCCCAGATCCCATGATAGCCCACATTATGCTTCTGCCCATTCATCACCAGCAGAATCTTACTCATTAAATTCCATCTTTTTATGAACCTTGCTAATTTTTGCTCAAGTTCATCTTTTCCTTGACATTTTGCTCAAACATCTGAATCTATTAAGTATTGTCGGAATGCCTATATAGTTTATAGTCAACATGCCTATAATGTTCTGATGGGCTTTTTTGTTTCTTCCAATAGTATTATAAACACCTCACACACAAGGACTGATCATTTAGTTTTTGTTTCTGCATGAGATAATGTTGTTCTGGGGCATATAATATGTATTAAATATATGCTTGTTGAGTGACTAATCTATAATAACTTTTAAAATAAAAGTGATCTTAAATTCTACAATCACAGAAATTATTTATAAATAATTAAACACATTGTTTTCTTTTTTCTTGAACTATAAATTTATGTTAATACTTTCTTTCAATTACAGGCATGGAAAATGATACAAACAACTTGGCAAAGCCAACTTTACATATTAAGACCTTTCGTGGAGCTCCCCCAGATTCTTTTGAAGAGTTCCCCTTTTCTGCCTTAGAAGGCTGGACAGGAGCCACCATTACTGTAAAAATTAAGTGCCCTGAAGAAAGTGCTTCACATCTCCATGTGAAAAATGCTACCATGGGGTACCTGACCAGCTCCTTAAGTACCAAACTGATACCTGCCATCTACCTCCTGGTGTTTGTAGTTGGTGTCCCGGCCAACGCTGTAACCCTGTGGATGCTTTTCTTCAGGACCAGATCCATCTGTACGACCGTATTCTACACCAACCTGGCCATTGCAGATTTTCTTTTTTGTGTTACATTGCCCTTTAAGATAGCTTACCATCTCAATGGGAACAACTGGGTATTTGGAGAGGTCCTGTGCCGGGCTACCACAGTCATCTTCTATGGCAACATGTACTGCTCCATTCTGCTCCTTGCCTGCATCAGCATCAATCGCTACCTGGCCATCGTCCATCCTTTCACCTACCGGGGCCTGCCCAAGCACACCTATGCCTTGGTAACATGTGGACTGGTGTGGGCAACAGTTTTCTTATATATGCTGCCATTTTTCATCCTGAAGCAGGAATATTATCTTGTTCAGCCAGACATCACCACCTGCCATGATGTTCACGACACATGCGAGTCCTCGTCTCCCTTCCAACTCTACTACTTCATCTCCTTGGCATTCTTTGGATTCTTAATTCCATTTGTGCTTATCATCTACTGCTACACCGCCATCATCCGGACACTTAGTGCATATGATCATAGATGGTTGTGGTATGTTAAGGCGAGTCTCCTCATCCTTGTGATTTTTACCATTTGCTTTGCTCCAAGCAATATTATACTTATTATTCACCATGCTAACTACTACTACAACAACACTGATGGCTTATATTTTATATATCTCATAGCTTTGTGCCTGGGCAGCCTTAATAGTTGCTTAGACCCATTTCTTTATTTTCTCATGTCAAAAATCAGAAATCACTCTACTGCTTACCTTACAAAATAAA
Organism: Macaca fascicularis; assembly: GCF_037993035.2. Taxonomy (NCBI): domain Eukaryota; kingdom Metazoa; phylum Chordata; class Mammalia; order Primates; family Cercopithecidae; genus Macaca; species Macaca fascicularis. Next base: position 80,587,678 of record NC_088380.1, on the reverse strand, counting down.
TAGTGAAATCATCTTAGAGAACAAGGACAGCCATCACAGAGAGAATGTCTGTTTTCACGGACAACACATGCATAGTGCAAGGAGCTCCATTTCTGAGCTCCTAAGAAATATGCTTCAAAGGTCAAACATTACAAAAGCATTAGTTTTTTTTTTTTTTTTTGAGACTGAGTCTCACTTTATCACCCAGACAGGCATGCAGTGGCGCGATCTTGGCTCACTGCAACCTCCGCCTCCCAGGTCAGCCTCCCAAGTAGCTGGGATTACACCACCACGCCCAGTTAATTTTTGTATTTTTAGTAGAGATGGGGTTTCACCATGTTGGCTAGGCTGGTCTTGAACTCCTGACCTCAAGTGATCCGCCTGCCTCGGCCTCCCAAAGTGCTAGGATTACAGGTGTGAGCCACTGAGCCAGTCAGCATTAGTAATTTTTAAAAATACTTTATCAGTATTTAAAAAACGTTAATGCAGGAGAAAAGATATCACAACTCTTTATGGAAAATGACATTTCCATTTGCCTTATTGCTACTTCAAGCTCTTTAAATCGCCATCTTCCCTGTTTCTGTGAGTGGTATTGCCATCCTTGACATTTGACATCATTTCTTATTCTTTGGTCTCTTTTGACTCTCATGCTGGTGGCTGCCTCATCAACTGATCCTATCTTTGTAGGGTCCCTCACCAGGATTCTTTATTTAGTTTCACCTTTGCCTTCTTTTTTCTTTTCTTTAATAGAGACGGGGTCTCGCTTCGTCATCTGGCTGAAGCGCAGTGGCCTGATCATAGCTCACTTCAGCCTCCAACTCCTGGGCTCAAGCAATCCTAATGTGTCAGCCTCCCAAGTAGCTAAGACTACAGGCATGCACCACCATACCCAACTAATTTTATTCTTTATTTTTTGCAGAGATGGAGTCTCACTTGCCCAGGCTGGTCTTGAACTCCTGGTCTCAAGTGATCTTCCTAGCTCAGCCTCCCAAAGTGCTGGGACTACAGGCATGAGCCACTACACTCAGCCCACCTCTACCTTCTAAGTATTCACAAGTCCTGCCAGATTAATCTTCCTTAGATATCAGCTAGGATACATCACTAAAACGTCTCCACTAACTCCACTGCTTCTATAATAAATCATAAATCTTTAGCCTGGCATTCAAGGCTCAATTGCTAATCCAACTTCCTGTTAAACCTTGTTTGTGATATAGGCACCAACCAAACCTCTTGCTGTGCTCGATCTCCACTCTGCCTCAGACTGAAAAGCTAGTCCTCACGTCTTTGCCTTAATTCTGTCCATTTTTTCTTCCAAGTCCTCGAAGGACCATTCTTCCCTGATTCTCAGGCTAGAAGTGTCACTTTTCTTATCTGTACTTCCAAAGCACTTTCGTATACTTTTTATTATGGCATTTATATATAGTTCATTTATATTTAAATTTGTATTCCATGAACAATCAAGTACTATGTATAATGGAGAAAGTGCTCATCCGCTCCCTTCCTTGAGCTTCTGGGTGATGCCAGGCCCAAATCTTTGTGGCGCCCAGCTCCATGCTTTGAATACTATGTAGCTGAATGCATTTTTAAAATCTCAAAGCAGTTAAACAGCAGGAAAGCCCATTAACTTCATACTGAAAAAGCAACATACTGTGATGTGATGTCATTTCAGGTTGGGCATACAAAAAAATAAGGAAGCTAAACTAAGACTATACTCACAAGGCCATTTAGAAGTTTTAAATAACGCCTCTACTGTTTTTTTTCTTTGACATAGCTTTTAATTGGGAAATGGAATTTTGTTATTAATACCCATTATATTTCTGTAAGTAAATGACTATTTTTCCCTTAACTTAGTGATTAGACAGGAGGGAAGATATTAGTGATTAGACAGCAGGGAAGATATTAGTGGTAAAAAGTGAATGGTAGTAGTGAATATAAATGGGGTTGAGCAAACTTTAAGCATAAGGGACTGCTGAGATGAATTTACAAGTCTGTAGGAATCTGCCTTGACTGTATTTTGTACTGCCCAATAAAACAATAAAAAACAATTTTAAATGTATATTTTTAAATGTGCAGAGTTTTCTATTTCATTGGACTTAAGTAAAAAGCTTCCACACGAAGGCCCTTTATAATATGTGTGTGGTTATGCGAAGAGCAAAACTCAGGTAAACACTAAAGTGAGAATGAAAACCAAATCTAAAGTAAGTTTTAAGAAGATAAAAACTTAAATGGAAGGAACTGACTTCTGAAAATTAAGTCATCAATTACAACAGTTTTACCCAGGGAAAAAATACAGCAATATTCATTAAAAGCACACAGTTTTTATGGTATATACAAGGAGCAAAACAGAACTTTTTGGTGGAGTATATAATTCATATGTTCACAAGCAAAACCTTCAATTGTAGAATAGCACACAACCCAGTGAACAGACATAGAAAAAGTGTTAAAGTCAACATGACCATTACTCAAGTCTCTTTCCAAGAGGCAAAAGGAATTTGGTGGCTACACAAGGTTATACTTGAAATACTGCTAAAGAGGACCAAGAATCCTCACCAACTTCCATCACTGTCCTCCATCTTTGATAAAATTGGGCATCCATTCTATGAAGATGTTATCCATTGTGTTCTTTAATGGCTGTATGCTTTGGCACACTTTTACTTTATACTGATAATATCAGCAATATAATTTTCTTCTATTATTTTCCAAGGCCAGACCTTGGGAAGACAAGGCACAGAAATACCTTCATAAACACACAACTGGAAACTTCTAGGAATCAAAACAGTAGAGGATGCTGAATGTGGTGGCTTGTGCCTATAATCCCAGCTACTTGAGAGGCTGAGGTGGGAGGATCACTTGAGCCCAGGAGTTTGAGACCAGCCTGGGCATCATAGCAAGATCCCGTCTCCAAAAAAAAAAAAAAAAAAAAAGCAGAGGGGAAAAACAAGGACATTAAAGACAACATTGCCAAACAACAGAATTAGGATTTTTCCGAGAAAAAAGAACAGGCTGAGAAAAGAAAGTTTCAAAGTCAATGAACAGAGAAAGAAAACCACTTAAAAACAGGAATTTAACCAAATATGATTTATTGCTTGGACCTGCAGTATTTTAAATCTGTTTAAATCTGTTAGTAATCGCCAGTATATTTCAAACCTCTAATTATATAGTCTAACTGGTTTAATGCCTGAACTAGAACGCAGATCCCTAGGCTCCATATTAATGCTCTAATCACACCATGAAAGCTACCGCTTCTGCACCTAGAAAGGATGCCTGACACAGAGCTGGCATGGTGTGGGCACTCAAAGCCTTCTTTCAAAGGACTCCTGTGGAGTTCCATCTCAATCTAGACTGGAATGCTCCATCTAGAAGGGACCTATACTGCCTGCCTATGAAAGGCCTTGGGTTTGTGGAGTCAGACTCACCTCAAAGACAAACCCCCATGTGGCTGTGGGCAGACAGGGACCCAGGTCTGTCTCTATTTGTCCTCAGAAGACCCCAACTTTGGTGTGTGAACAGAGCAGACCCTACATCTAGTAAGAACCTTGAGGCCAGGTGCTGTGGCTCACACCTGTAATCCCAGAACTTTGGGAGGCTGAGGCAGGTGGATAACCTGAGGTCAAGAGTTCAAGACCAACCTGACCAACGTGGTGAAACCTCGTCTCTACAAATACAAAAATTAGCTGGGCATGATGGTGGGTGCCTGTAGTCCCTGCTACTCGGGAGGCTGAGGCAGGAGAATCGGTTGAACCTGGGAGGTGGAGGTTTCAGTGAGCTGATATGGCACCATTGCACTCCAGCCTGGGTGACTGATCATGACTCTGTCTCCAAAAAAAAAAAAAAAAAGAACCTTGAGATCACTCACCTCTTACTTGGGAGGCAACCATAGGTGTGCACAATAATACTAGCTACATTATTTAAGCCCTTTTTTTGGTGCCAGGCTCCATGCTAAATGCTATAGCTACACAAACATGTGCACATATTCTTCATTAATAGTACCTATAGTTATATATTGATATATATTATATTTACATATTGTATATTCTCATTGAACCCTCACCATAATCCTATAAGACAGGTACTATTATTCCAGTTTTATACATGCAAAAATAAGCATATAGAGATTTGGTGACTTGACCAAGATCACATAACCAATTTGTGGCAAAGCCAGGATTTGATGTCTATCTTCAAAGCAAATAATTTTGTCTTCCAATGATTATAAGTTTACCATGTGTCATGGCCACAGCCACCTCAATGGAAACATCAAGGTGAAGGCCCACTCTCCTCCTCCTGGGATGCATGGACTCCAGGCTTGTGTGTGAGTCCTCACTCTCCCACTCACTGGCTGTACCTTGGCCAGGCGTCCGCCCCAAGCCTCAGGTTCATTCACATCAGACGAGACAGCACCCATTCCACAGGTGGTATGAGGCTTAAATGAGAAAGACTGATGTGAGTGGGGGCGCTTGGCAAAGCGAGGAGGGTCAGGCAATGCCACTGACATTCCTGTCAGAAGGCTGGCAGTGCAGAGGGGGCTACCATGGGGGATAACTTTCTCCCGCCTTCAATGAGGCAGTGGAGTAGTGAGGATAGGATTTACATTGGTTTTTAAAAGTTTAGAAACAGTAATGATTTAATACATACACTCCTTAAAAAAATTAAAAATCCAAGCAGTACAAAAACAGAGTGAAAAAGAAATCTCCCACCCATACTAGCCTTCTAGTTCACCTTCCAGAAGGTATCCTCCCTCCGGAAATATTTTAGACACACAGAGGAGTGTGTGTGCCCCTCCCCCAACACGCACACAAGTCTGTATTCATTTATGTGCACATCACAGCGTGATTTTTTTTTTTTTGCTTAACAACATTTAGGTTGTTTTTCGTGTTTTGTTATTGCAAACGAAGCTGCAATAAACATCTTTTCCCATCTGCCATAATACGTAATTACAATGTTTCTGAATCAGACAGACCTGAGCTGTATGTCGTCTCAGGACTAATTACCTTTTAGATAGCTTTAATTTTGTTTAATTTAATTTAATTTATTTATTTTGAGACAGAGGCTTGCTCTGTCGCCCAGGTTGGAGTGCAATGGTACGATCTCGGCTCGCTGCAACCTCTACCTCCTCGGTTCAAGAGATTCTTGCGCCTCAACCTCCCAAGTAGTTGGGATTATAAGTGTGGGCCACCACACCTGGCTAATTTTTTTTTTTTTTTAAGTAGAGATGGAGTTTCGCCATGTTTGCCAGGTTGGTCTCGAACTCCTGGCCTCAAATGATCCACCTGCCTTGGCTTCCCAAAATGCTGGGATTACAGGTATGAGCCACTGTGTCCAGTCATGTTTTAGATAGCTTTCAACAAGTTACTTAATCTTGGCTTCATTATGTGTAAGATGGCAATAATGATGGCAAAATGGTTCAGAAGGCTGTTATGAATTGTTGTGATGATTAAATGAGATGATATACATGAGTATCTAATATCATGCCTGACAAATAGTAGGTTCTCAATAAAGGTTTGCATTAACCAAGGATGTTTTTCCTGTTTCGAATGAGGCAGTTCCTAGGTTCTAAAGACCTAGACAGAGGAGACAACCACCCTTTCAGTTGGGTTTGCACCTGAAGACATGGCAGCCATAAGTGGCTAGGTCCCAGGTGGCATCACTCCCACTCTTAGGTGACAGATCACATCAGCCTCACCACTCAGCCCACTGGCCTTATCACAGAGGCCAGTCTTTGCGGGGCTCCTTATAATAGCGGTACAAGCTCTGTACTCAGAAAAAGCCACTAGTCTTCAAGAGGACAGCTTCTGCTCTACCTCCACACCAACTTCTCTTAGGATTCTAGTCCCTGACAGTCTCCAGCATCAGTGAATCAATCTGTGTATCTCTCTACTTGACACTTTGCACACGCTTATCTTTACAATTACTTATCTGTTCCATGTCTTTTCTCAATTTCTGATTGAGAAAATGCCTCAATCAGTTTCTAAGCATTTTGAAGATAAGGTCAGAGAACATTCAAATGGTATTATGTGTCCCTCTGTATCCCCATCTTCTCTACCAGAAGCTATGGACTGAACTGTGCATGTAGTATCTACTAAGGAAATAGTCAATGAATTGAACTCAGAACAAGAACTCACCTACAACTGAGTTTTTAGTCAAAGAATTAAAGCAATAAATAGCTCTGGAGCTGGTTTCCCCCTAATGTTTGGTACCAGGAAAATAACAGCTCTATTATTTCCATTCTGATTCATGGGTAATTGTTGGGACAAGAAGTTCATGAGATTTAACGTAAATGGGTCAAATCCTCCTCCTTCCCTCCCTCTGCCACCCAGCCTGTAAAATTTAAAAGAAACAGATATACTAAAACTTACTCCGAGTTTCTGTGATTTAGCATGGTATAAAACATCCTGGTAGTGCTGGGCATGGGCTGGGTCCACATCACTAATATTCGCAGTAGGTAGGAGCAAAGTTTCTAAAGTCCTCAAAGGATTCCCTTCATCAATAGCTTCATTGATGTACCCTACAGCTACAACTCCTAGAAAATGAAGAAGCAGTTTTCCTTTTAAGTCACAGTATATTATGACTTCTCTAGTATCACCTATTGCAAAAGGCTAATAAAGTAGTATAGCAAGGTTGTAGGATGCAAGATCCAGGCACAAAACCAATTATGTTTCTATACACTCATAATAAGCAATCTGAAAATAAAATTAAGAACACATTCAATTCATAATAGAGTGCAACTACAAATACATTATAATTATAAATAGAATAAATATTTAGATATAATTTAATGAAAGAAACATAAGACATGTACACTGAAAACTATAAAACACCATGGGAAAAAACTTAAAGACAACTTAAATAAATGAAAAGATAGCCCATGTTCATGAATTGGAAGATTTAATATTGTTAAGATGGAAATACCTCTTAAATTGATCTACAGATTCAATGTGACTTCTATCAAGGTCCCAGTTGCTGGGTTTTTTTTTTTTTGAGAGAGTCTTGCTCTGTCCCCCAGGCTGGAGTGCAGTGGCATGATCTCGGCTCACTGCCACCTCCGCCTCTCGTGTTCAAGAGATTCTTGTGCCTCAGACTCCTGAATAGCTCTCTACATTTGGACCAACACTTGTTATTGTCTTTTTTATTACAGTCATCCTAGTGGGTGTGAAGTGGTATCATATTGTGGTTCGGATTTGCATTTTTCTAGTGACTAATGGTTTTGAGCATCTTTTCATGTGTTTATTTTCCCTTCGTACATCGTCTTTAAAGAAATGAAATGTCTATTCAAGTCCCAGCTACTTGGGAGGCTGAGGCAGGAGAATCGCTTGAATCCAGGAGGCAGAGGTTGCAGTGAGCCAAGATTGTACTACTGCACTCCAGCCTGGGTGATAGAGTAAAACTCTGTCCCCCTAGCCAAAAAAAAAAAAAAAAAAAAATATATATATATATATATATATATATACACACACACACACACACACATATATATATATAGAGAGAGAGATACTGACTATAGGGTTCACAAATGAAAAGCACAGAAGTCAAACTATGAAACCTGAAAAGTTTTTGCAATTCTAATGAAACGGATCTATCTGGAGGTTACTTCTCAACACCTTATTATTAAAAAATAAACTATTATCCATTCATAAAAAATATGCATTTAGATAGACACACACATATATAACACATATACACACACTGTCAAGGGGCTTTTGCTTCCTAGATTAGTACTGATGGACAAGGACTGTTAAAGAAACTAGATATTAATGAACAATAAGCTTAGAATATTAGCATTTTTAAGGTCAAACTTCACATTTCTCATTTTTTCCATTAGATTTCCTCTAAAATGATCACCAGTCACTTCATAGATGTGACATGCCATGAAATAGAATGAGTACTTCTCATTTTTAAAAAAAGTATCTCTAGCTTGACATTCAAGTAAAGGTAAAATATTTAGCTAAATATTTCTTGAATAGATGAGCCCATAACCACCACTTCGTTAAGAATGAAAAGATTGACCTGTAAGAAGAATAAAAGCATCTAAAACTACTAGAAATCATTCCAGACTATAATACTTAAATATGTTTGAAGAAAAAGCAAAAGTATTTCTCTAATGTGCAAATTATACTATCTGTAAATATTGAGAGAACTCTGGAAAGTCTAAGTATTATCTATATACAAGGTACTCTCGTTTTACCCTGTAGGATTTATAAACTGGAGTGCATGGAATATTTAGTGCCATTCTCTGGTCACCCCCCTTGGGTAAGCTGTTCTAAATACCTTTAAAACACCCCATCCAAAAATGGTCTTAACAGAACCAAGGCCGATCACCTGGAAATGAGTGCATTTCAGCTGACTTGATTGAAATCACCTGCTAAAGTTGTTGTCTGCTGCGTTTCTAAGAATACAAGCTGCTGAGGTCATAGTGAATGATATCATAGGAGCTGAAAGATTACCCAGAAGCCCTCTGGGAACATGTGCATCACTTCCTCTGTTTATAAATAAAAGACAAATCCTATTTGAACAAAGATTGCTGAGCTTCACTCAGCCCATGATCCACTTCTTTATATCAACACGTGTTACGATAACATTCTAGTCCACAAGAGAGTGGGCGTTCTTTTAGAGTTCATGTATTTGAGGCAGCAGATGAGGTAACCTACGCAGAATTGTACCTAACAAATTTAAAGAGCAAAAACTCAAAGAAGAAAACTTCCTGATGTAGGCTATATGGTTAAAATAATGCTCCTTGATGGCTCTACTGGGAAAAGCAAACTTTTCAGTAAGAAATCAACAGAGCCTGAGGAAATGCATTCAGCAGCTAGCTTCTCCATTAAATTCACCTTCTATATTTCTCTTTTTCCATTAGCTGCTTACCTCCATCACAACTCAGATATGGAATTAGATCTCAGAGCATGTGGCAAGAATAAAGTGGGGAGGCAAAAGTAATGCACCTTCAAAACGTCCATGAAAAAGTCTCAGCTCTTCAGATGACTTAATTACTACACTGATCAATTCCTGCCTGGTTACAACGGTGTATTTTAGAAATTTTAGATTTTTGAGCAATTGCCTAAACATGATACCAAACTCAATACTTCAGGAACTAATTTGACAAAAGAAAAAATAAAACCAAAACAGATAAATTAAATACTCTGTATTAAAGTTCCTAAATTCCAGAAAGGAAATATTAATGTCTGAAATACCTTTTCTGGTTATGGCATATGTCCTTTATGACAAGATACTAAACAGAAGTGTTATAGTGGCTGTGTGAAATGTCCTAGGGAGAATAACTTAATAGTGCTGTTACCTTGATAGATAAAAGCCACAGCAATCAAATGAGATTTTTTGCTTAAAAATAATATCTACTTACAATTCTCTAAATTATGCAAATGTTACTTGTTTTTTTCCCCCAGTAATCAAATAAAGCAAAGGCTCTATTTGATAATCAAGAACAAAAATGGCATTTTTCCCCTTTTAATCAATGTCAACTCTACAGTCTTTCAGCACTGAGACCTAACACACCTTCACTTGTGTAAGCAGCACATACAGAAATAACCAAAGCAGAACTGAAGCATGGGTATTGCCAAGAATTGGGGAAAAAGTTAGAAAGCAAAGATGGGACGTGAGTCTTTGTTTTGCCTACCAAAAGAAAGGAGTCCTACTTCTTGGGTGGCAGTTGCCATAGCAACCAAACCACTGCTGAAGGAGATTCAGAGGAGTAAGACAGAGGTTGTGGAGAAGGGCAGAAGGCTGGGGGACTGAGCTCTGTAGCAGGACACTAGGAGCAGTAGTGGTCCCCCAACCCCCGCCTGATGATGTTGAACATCTACTCAAATTACAGCTTGTGTCTTGACTAATGTCTGGCAAGAACCATAAACTCCCAAGCCAAGTGTCAGAAAAGAGCTAAGTGGGCTGTGAGCAAGCTGTCTGATTGCAGAGATTTTAAACGCTTCACTGAAAGGAAATGCAGAGGCAACAGGAAGCTGAGCCATCCAAAAAGAAATTTAGATTTGTGCACAACTTGAAAAGGACAAAATGGAAGTGTACAGGGATCAGTGTAACAGTGGTACATCCGTGGTACCTTATATAGGGTAGCACATCTGGATCGTGTTTTACAGTAGGGGCTTAAAGTCAGAATATGTTTAAAAAACAAGAACCAAAACTGGCCTTGACTTTTGGCCCAGTGCTCACAGGAAATAGCAAATAAAAAGAAGAAAACTTTGCAAATGCAATTAAATAACAAAGTCATATGTTTTATTTCAAGAGTGACCTTAGTATTCCTAAGTTAAATACAGCATTAGAAGACCAGACCTAAGACCTTACCCAAACACACTAGAATAAAACTTAATAAGATGTGAGAGAAGTATCTGCCCTCAAGCTTGGGGCAAATGAGTTAGAAAAGTCAAAGCTGGAAGGTGGAGGAGAGATCAATGATTTTAGCAACACTCATCCACTGTTACTGACAAGTGAAAAGCTCATAAGCCACAGAAGATGGTGTTGCTTTGTTTTCATGGTGGAAAACACAGCTCGAAGCTTGAATTTGGTAATGCATACTACAGAAAAGCAGTGAATGTATGGACTGCAGAAGCTACATAGCTCCTCATTCTTCACTCTATTTTCATAAGCAAGATGCAAATGATAAAGCAGCAGGCTGACATTCAAGAAAGCATGTTTCAGGGTATATCTTCTCGAGGTTGGTATGCTTTCACGCTGGCAGCTTATAATTTCTAGAAACACAGCAAATCACCATGATTTGTGATCATTAAGCAACAGTTAGATTATGTTCCAATTTCTCCATTTGTGGGGCAGAAAAATCGTGTCATATTTCAGGAAAAAAAATGCCCAAATAAAAGATCAAAATAAAATTGGGTGCTTAAAAATATGAGTTATTTAACTGTCTCTGAAGTACAAATAACCAGAATATATCAGGCCTTTTACCTGTGTATTTTATTCCATTATGAATTCTTGTGTAGGCTTTGTAATGTTTATAATATATTGGTACAGTGGTATAGGCATAAAATCTACATATAAATAAAGGTATGCATATTAGCGGAGTGTGCTCTCACAAAGTTCCTTGAGTAAAAACTTAAAGCCCTAATCTAGAAAACTAAGTTGTCCAGATACCTTCTTCTCTCACTATGCTAGAGAAGGCAAGTGTCTTATACTTACGGTCATTTTCTTCTTGAATTTGAGCATTAACCATATCAATACAATTCTGAATTTCATTCCAGCTTAAGTTATCTTGTCCTTGGGATAAAACTTCTAGTTTAACAGAGAGTAGTGTGTTTGCATAACTGTGGAAGAGAAAATAATCATGATGTTAATCAGAGACATTCGTTCTTTGTTTATGTTATGTTTCTCAACTGTGACACACGGTCAAACGTAGTTGTCATGAGGTTAGACAAAGAGTAGAAAGGCAAATAAAATTGTCTTGTGTAGATCTGTCAACATACACCAAGCTTACTTGTACTAACGGTGTTTTCTTAAAGTATTTTTACGAACAAATTCTGTTTAATGAAAGCTCTTCAAAATCGAAACTTGTACCTAACTCAAGCAAAACTGGAAGCTTTCAAGTCTGCGAAATTACTTTTCCCCAGTTACTAATTTTCCTCCCCTTTGTATGTCTTGGTTCTTCTCAGTCTTCAGATGATTGTTACAGGACCAAATTCAGAGTTACCATGGGTCTCAATCTTTCTATCATCAAGGGTCCTTTTCATTATTTCTCTTGTTCCTCCCAAAATCTAAGTTTTAAAAGATCTTTTCTACTACAACCCTAATATAGAGCCACCTTGAGGCCTAATATGCCACTGAGGAATTAGATAACATGCAAATGCAGATCCAGAAACCTTGCTGAGTAACACAATCTTTACTGTATGCTGTCCTGAAGAGGTGGCACATGAGTTAAACCAGTATATACTGAAATTCCTTTTCACCTGCCCATTTCTCCAAAGGTTCCTAGCCAATACTCAAGAATCTCTCTTAGGCCTGGCATGGTGGCTCACACCTGTAATCCCAGCAATTTGGAAGGCTGAGTGAGAGGATCGCTTGAGCCCAGGAGTTCAAGACCAGCTTGGGCAATATAGGGAGACCCTGTCTCCACAAAAAAATACAATTAAAATTAAAAATGGTCCTCTCACCCATCATTTATGACCAATGCCCCTTCTCACTGTGCATAGCCCTCTGGAAGATACAGTTTAGTCAATCATTCCAATTACTGTTTTTCTGTCTGGGGAAATTTCAGGGAAAAACTTACTCATACTGACATATTAAGAAACTTTTACTTTTCAATTATCAATTTTCCTGCTTTCCAATTTTCACAGAACCAATGTTACAACCATAGGCTAACATGAACTATTCCAGCCAAAAGTAATAAAACTAGATAGTTTAGTGGGCTTTCTTCCTTTCTTTTTTTTTTTTTGAGAAGAGTCTTGCTGTGTCACCCAGGCTAGAGTGCAGTGGCCCCATTTGGCTCACTGCAAGCTCCGCCTCCCGGGTTCACACCATTCTCCTGCCTCAGCCTCCCAAGTATCTGGGACTACAGGTGCCTGCCACCATGCCCAGCTAATTTTTTTTTTTGCATTTTTAGTAGAGACAGGGTTTCACCATGTTAGCCTGGATGATCTCGATCTCCTGACCTCGTGATCCGCCTGCCTTGGCCTCCCAAAGTGCTGGGATTACAGGCGTGAGCCACCGCGCCTGGCCTAGTGTGCTTTTATGTCTTTACACCAGGGCAATGAAGAACAATCTTCTGTGTACACAATGAGTCACTGTACAGTTTGAATTCTGAATAGTCTCTAGGGATCTAGTAATGGCAGAGGTTAAAAGAAGAAACATTATATGAAGTCTAAAATGTTTTCTTGGTTGTGACAAACTTTTTCAAAATTCTGCATGCTTCAAGGTGACATCCAGTGTCTTCCATAGAGAGCAGCTTGAGAGAAAAACATCATTCAAAAATAGGAAATGGCAGTAACAATTTATTGTCTGGTGCTGAAAGAGGTCTCGCCAAGTGCAGATGTGAAATACACTAGTAACATATAATAATACTGACCGCAATAACAAAATGGGTAAGTGTTAACTTACACTGGTTAGTGTCCCTCACAGACGGAGACCACTCTAAAAGTGCAAAGTCCTTATGGGCATCCCATACACTTAATGTCTAAATGCTGACCCAACAGGAGTGAAATGGGAAAGTTAAAAAATAAACACAGAAGGAAATACAACTACCCATCATTTTTTAAGAAATGAACAAAAACAAGCTATAAAGAGAAAAGATTTTTTAAAGTAACACCATTTGACCCAGCAATCCCATTACTGGGTATATACTCAAGGGATTATAAATTATTCTACTATAAAGACACATGCACACGTATGTTTATTACAGCACTGTTCACAATAGCAAAGACTTGGAACCAACCCAAATGCCCATCAATGATAGACTGGATAAAGAAAATGTGGCACATATACACCATGGAATACTATGCAGCCATAAAAAAGGATGAGTTCATGTCCTTCGCAGGGACAAGGATAAAGCTGGAAACCATCATTCTCAGCAAACTATCACAGGAACAGAAAACCAAACAACGCATGTTCTCACTCTTAATTAGGAGTTGAACAATGAGAACATGTGGTCACAGGGAGGGGAACAACATACACCGAGGCATGTCAGGGGATGGGGGGCTAGGGGAGGGATAGCACTAGGAGAAATACCTAATGTAGATGACGGGTTGATGGGTGCAGCAAACCACCATGGCACGTGTATACCTATGTAATAAACCTGCACGTTCTGCACATGTACCCCAGAACTTAAAGTGTAATAATTAAAAAAAAAATTTATTTTACAAAGTAACAAAAGAGAGCTCCACAGGCTTTTCCAATCGAGTATTTCTCTCCAGTACTGAAGTTACCAACTTTGGGAAATATGCAACAGTTTATCCAAACAGGCAAATGTCCTCTCCTCTCACTCCTTCTCTCAGTTCTCTTCACCTCATTTATGGACAGACTAGTAAGGAGTCTACTAATCTGGGAAGCTCTGAGAAGATCAGTAATCCAATTCAGTTCAGCAGATGTTTGTAGGCACTTACTACATGTAAAATGTGGCAGGCACTACAGGAATATTAGGAGGAAAAAGGTGCAGCCTTTATGCTTTCAGACCAGTGGGTAAGACGACAAAAATTCCAAAAAGGTATAAAAGCAGAGACAGGAAAGGCCATTAAAGTAGAGAGTCCGTAAGAGTAGATATAATGGGATTCGAAGCAGGAAGTGGAAGGGAATCCTTACTGGTGGAGCACCCTCCCTAGGACAGGCACTGAACCAAACACTGAATCCTGAAAACAGTTCTGCAAATGCAGAGTGGGGCTTTCGTTTCTTTTGTTTTCATGCTTTATAGATGAAGGAAAAAGGTTTAGTTAGGGAGGGTCAAACTCAGATATCTTTGGCTCCAAGGCATATGTTCCTCCAACCACATCATGCTACCTCCCAGGAGAGATAACATCAGATGCTGGGGTGGGGAGAAACATGGATATACTTCATGGACCATAATGTATGGTAGGCAGGGCTCAGAAGCTCCAATACTGGGTTTAGCTGAGCTGGGTAAAGGTACCAAGTTCCTGACGGTGAGAGGACCTGCACAGGAACACACAGACCAGAAAGTACACTTGGACTTGGCTAAAGTGCAAAATACGAGTAGGGATGGAGCTGGAGGTAAGGTCAGAGCAACATGCTTAGAATGAGAAGTCTGTTCTTAATTCAGATGAGAACAAGAAACAATCAGACAGGAGAATTATGAACAGGACTACATTTTAGAACAGTTAATCTGGGAACAGTGTATGCCCAAGGCTAATGTTAACCCATACAATACTTTTGTGAGAATTAGACAAAAGAATCCTTCTGGGCAAACACAGCCCCAAGAGTAGAAGCCATGGTGAACAGGGAGAGACTTTGCATGAATTTGTCAAGCTGGTCATGCACAGCACACTTGTGCTATGAAGCACCTGCACTCTGTGGGGAGAGGCCCAGGACAGAGCCGTGTTTCTCAAACCTGATAATCTGCAAAACTGGGCTTCCAAGATCCCAAGTTAAGATGCTGACTTTGGAAGTAAAATGCCAAGGCTGTAGAAGATCATTTGGGGCCAACACAAGTGTCAATACAAGAACCCAAGTGGGCCCTTAAATCCCATGTCAGTAATGGGTCTTCCAGATCCAGAATGTATTTAAATTAAAAAAAAAAATCAAAACACATTTTAAAAGTTTTTCACACAGAACACTCGAACTGTGAGGCTCCATCTGTAGGTCCCAGCTGGAAACTACAGGTATAAATACAGTTTTCAAATAGAATGGGACCACTTCTTTAACTTTAAGGATATTTGTAAATGAGGAAGCAGGCATTTTTGATAATCAGAATGGGTGAATCAGGGGCTACTGTCATGTGGAGGGCAGTTGCCAGGGATGCTAAATACATGGGACAGTCTGGACAGTTGTCTCACCAAGATGCCCCATTAGCCTGTAAGCTTCATAAGGGATTGCCCGGCTCTGTCTTCTACTCCAGCACTAAGAAAGTATGGCAAAGCCTGGTAGGTAGGAAGGATTAATGAAGGGGGAGAGAAAAGAAGTAGGATGACCAATTTAGGGGTTACTACAGAAGCAAAAGTGAGAAGTCTAAGTGAGGGTGGTTGCAGGGAAATGGAAACGTCTTGCAGAGGTATAAATAAGGCACATAGATTGGCTACTGATGGCAGGCTCTTTAGAGCACAACGGTGCCTAGCTGAGGGCAGAGGAAAACTCAAATTGAGCTTCAGGTTTCTAAGCTTGCAGGAGAGAATGGTGCCATTAACAGAAACAGTAGAAGTAGATATAAATTATCTTGGAAACAGACTCGAAGGAGTCATATGAACCACATGGCCAAATTTAAGTAGAACAAGAGAATTAGCTTCCCCTAAAAGACTAAAAACAAGGAGAACCCACATCTTTCCATTACTTCTTGGCCATTCTCTACACAGACAAGTGGTCAAATACCATTTGTTTAACCTAAGAAATCTCTGGTCTTTCCTTTGCAACTGTACACGACCCAAGAGAATTAGCCAACCTGCCTACTAGAGCAGTTCCAAAATCAGTTTCTGAAAAGAGCTTTTGTCAAGATCTGTGCAGACATCTCCCCCTGGTGGTTACAAGAATCCAAGATTCACTCATTTTAACTGGGGCTTTTGTCTCAGCGACTTTCTCATCTGGCTCCCAATTCTGGCCATTTTATTGTCTCTCTAGATCCGCTATGGTGTTTTATAATAATGCTGTCAGTTGTACTATCTGGTAGCACACTTCAGAAACATGAAGGAAAGATAAATGGATGTTGTTACTCACTGCCATGACCCACAGTGGTCTCAGGATTTCTTTGGTTTAATAATCAGAAAAGTGGAGTTTGGGGCCCAACTGCCCAATTTTAGGTCCATAACTCCAGATTCTGTTTCTGCATCAGTGACATAAAAGAATTGGACTGGATGATTATTAAAGTTGCTTCCAACTCTTCTACACTCTGCGGTTTCTAAAAGATGCCCAAGGAAAAGTATGTTTCCAACAGTTCCTTTATTTTCAGCCTATCAAATAATCTTTGCCAAAGACAAAGTCATTTATTAATTGCCACAGGATGATCACTTTCTGATTCTTTTTGCTTCCCCAAAGGAATACTGTAAACAAGGATACTAATTAGAAGGACTCTTAAAACAGACTAGTTTTCAAGAAACATGAGCATGGTATATGGTTTCTCCACCAACAGGCAAATTCCTCACTTGTAAGATCTGCCAAACATGCATTTCTACACTGAAAGAAGGTTTGGAAAATGTTCCTTACCGTTCCACATATGCCTTGTCCAGATTGTTTAAGCCTATTGTGGGGCTTCTGAGTTGATTCTGCACAGACACAAGATCATTGCTTTCCAAGGCCTGGTTTAGTAAAGCAACAGCAGACAACATTTCCACAGCAATCAAAAGCTCCTCGTGGGCCAAGTAGTTCTGTTGGAAAACATATGGCAACATAAGCTCCCCACACAACACACCTCACGTGCCTGATGGAGGTTTACAATGCACATTTCAACAAACAACGAAAAGTCAAAGAACTTGATAGCTCAGCAGAAAGAGGAGTCGTGGCCACCTGCTTTCCACTGGCTTTAAGAACAGGCATATTGACTCCTGGGTTTTCCTTAGATGATCATTTTTTGGGACTGGGTTGATTACAATGGAAAGTTACGATTCCACAAATATCTGCATTCCCATTGCTGATCCCTACTCCTAGCTATACTGGCTGCTTAAAGGCTCAGTCCAGTCATATAATTAAGCCAAGGACTAGATAATATTGTCACTGATTGAGAGTGCCAGGTAAGATTTTAGCATAGCTAATGATTTCCAGTTTGAATTAAGGGTTAAGGGAAGGTTGGGAGAATTTCACCGAAAAGTTATAATCTGAAGCACAAAGCAAGGTCTTCAAACCAAGACTACTGATTTAATTCGAAAAAAGTTAGTCTAAGTGACATTTTCATAAATCAGGTAGAAATTTTAAAATGCGCTACCAGGTCTAGATATTTGAAGAAGTCTGAGGTGATCTTTTGGTACAGCAAGTAAAGATCTCCAGGTTTTTTTGTTTGGTGTGGTTTGCTTTATTATTATTATTATTTGAGATGGAGTTTGGCTCCTGTTGCCCAGGCTGGGGTGCAATGGCATGATCTAGGCTCACTGCAGCCTCCGCTTCCCCGGTTCAAGCGATTCTCCTGCTTCAGCCTCCCAAGTAGCTGGGTTTACAGGAGCCCACCACCATGCCCAGCTAATTTTTTGTATTTTTAGTAGAGACAGCATTTTGCCATGTTGGCCAGGCTGGTCTCGAACTCCTGGCCTCAGGTGATCCGCCTGCCTCAGCCTCCCAGTGCTGGGATTACAGGCATGAGCCACCGCGCCTGGCCAGATCTCCAGTTTTATATGATTTAAAATCTGGGTTTAGCTTATCCAAAAAAATATGTCTTAGATTTCAGAATACCCTTCCCCTTTAATATCTTCTTCCATTTTACCATTTTATATGATCTTGGCCCAACTTCAAAAGGAATATTTTTTTCATCATATTGAAGGGACATAAGGAGGAGGAGCATGAAAAAGAATCACTAAGGAAAAGCTGATACATATTTTACATTTAGGATATTATAGTTATTTAATATATAACATAATGTTCATCTTAAAATGCATTATTATATCTTTCTGGATCTCTACAGAAGTCTTGCAGCAAACTGATTTCAGAATAAAAAAGGGTAGTTTAATCTTCCAAAGCAAATGGGAAGAAGGAGTTACCATGGAGATCATGTAAGTAAATTTTATTCAAATATCTTACATTAAATACAAGTTTAATATATAAGGTACCAAATTATATGAGCAGAATGGATTCGTTTATAATTCACCTCCTCTATCTCTTTCAGTGACCTGTCCATGGTTACCTAAATTGGTATACAGCAAAAAGGATAAGGAGAGAGGAAGAAGAAATGGGGCTGGACGGCCACAGGTTAACTATGGCCAGTTGAGGAAGAATGAGTGTCCTCAAGCCTAAGTAGCCTTGAGCTTCAGAGCCAGAGAAGTGGAAGAAAATGTTAATGAGAGAAGAACCGAAGTGAAATTAAGAAAATAAGCTATTTTTCTTTTATTACAAATACTATATTTCTATTTAGGAAACATAGGAAGTCTTTTTAATTATTATTATTTTTTTGTAAAGATGAGGCCTATGTTGCCCAGGTTGGTCTTGAACTCCTGGCCTTGAGTGATCCTCTTGCCTCAGCCTCCCAAAGTGCTAAGATTACAGACAGGAGCTAACACACCCAGCCAATACAGAAGTCTTAATAAGCAAGAATAAGAAAACAAATGCTACCACCCAAGCTCTTTTGTGTATATCCTTTTATGTATTTTAAATTCATACATACATTTGCAGAGGTTTTGTCTCTAAATGACTTCATTTTCTTATTGCAAAAAACAAGATAATGCTATATATCTTAATCTCATTTTTCCCACTTAATATTAGTATGGATATCTTTTCCAGTCATTATTCTTTACATTATCATTTTTACTGGTTGCACAAATTTCTAGCATGCACAAGCACCATAAATGTTATTAATTTACAGGCAATCTGTTATTAATTAAATAGTCATTTGTTTCCTGGTTTTCAGTATTATAAACAATGCTGTGAAACATCTCTGTGGCTAAGCTATTTGGTTCATATCCTTCAGGCTTATTTTCTAGAATGTAACTGTCAGCATCACGGGCTTTTGATCTATATTACTAAGACCACCCTGCAGAAAAGCTGTATAATTCATACTCCCAGAGGCTGTGTAGGAGATGTTTGTGCCCCATATTTATACCTACCAATCTAATTTTAAACAGTAAGTGTACTGTGCTTTAATTTATATATTTTTCACTTCTGAATGAATTTAAACTTTTTTTGGTCATTTGTATATTTCTTGTTTTACGAATTGCCTGCTCATGTTTTTGGCCTCTCTTTATTGTGTGTGGATAAGTGCTGATTGTGACTTTAAAGATCCAATGACTGTCCTATGTTTTTCCTTTGAACTTTAATTTTTTAAATTATTTTTTATATTTAACATTTTATGTTGAAAACTTATTCTGATATATGTGTAGTGAGTTAATGTTTTCTTAACAAAGCTTAAACACTTGCAAGGACATCATTTATTAAATAGTCCTTTCCCCACCTTCTTAAAATACAGCTTTGTCATACGCTGAATTCTTGGTTCTGCTTTCAGTAGTTTTCATTTTGTTTCATTGTTTGGCTTACAAGAGCATTAGTAAACATGTTCTTAAATATTGTAACCTTGTTTGAAATTATTGTTGAATGCTGTTATCCTTTTAAGGAGCACTAATTTACAAAAATCAAAGCCATGGTGCTAATGGTCTTTTTTTTTTTTTTTTTTTTGAGATGGAGTCTCGCTCTGTCGCCCAGGCTGGAGTGCAGTGGTTGGATCTCGGCTCACTGCAAGCTCCGCCTCCCGGGTTTACGCCATTCTCCTGCCTCAGCCTCCCGAGTAGCTGGGACTACAGGCGCCCGCCACCTCGCCTGGCTAGTTTTTTTGTATTTTTTTAGTAGAGACGGGGTTTCACCGTGTTAGCCAGGATGGTCTCGATCTCCTGACCTTGTGATCCACCCGTCTCGGCCTCCCAAAGTGCTGGGATTACAGGCTTGAGCCACCGGGCCCGGCCGGTGCTAATGGTCTTATCTGCAGTTTCTAAAATTGCAGATTGAGCTTATTTTCTATATAAAAAAATTATATATTATAAAAAAAAAACCACATCAGTATAGCTAAAAATTATCCAAGGTTCTTCAAATATCACACAGAGAATAAGAACAACCTATTTTCAGATGTATATATATAGACCACTGCTGGAATTTCCTAACTATGCTCTTAGATTCTTTATGTAGACTAAAAGCAAAGTTAACAAGGAAGGAGGCCATGGAATTGGTACGGGTGGGCCAGTGAGACCAGGACTGGTACAATACCCCTATTCCCCTTTCCTAACTAGGCTTCCCTAGTGCACCATGGCACACAGAGTTACCATCCCCGCAGCTGGGGTCTCCTCTGACTTACCATGGCGTTCTGTTTCTGGAGGTTGAAAAGTTCGTTCTGATACATGGCAGCAGCAAAGGGATAAACAGCAGGCAGCTGGGCTTCTGGTTTCTTCAGTGCAAGCAGTGTATTCTCGGGGTCACCTTCCGGAATGACAGCATTAATATGGTCCACCGCAGCCTGCCCTGAGGGTGGGGGTTCACGTTTTGTCAGAATGGTTGCTCTTTCCACTGCGGTCTCACCCAACCAGCCCTTCTTCCCAAGGATTTGTACCTAAGCGGTTACTTTTCATGAACTCTGAAAAGCTGCAGGCAGAGGGTAGGTAAGGCTTTGAAAATGTTATCTCAGTAATTCAAACCAATCCAATCCTTGGAGTTAGTGCCTACAAGAACCTTAGCACTGATGAAGCTTAGGTTATGAGATCATTTCTGAGTAACATGACTTCCTTCCAAAATCCTTCCTTTTAGGACCAGCTCTGGTCTCACCTTTTCCATGAAGCCTTCAGATTGCTCCAGTCCTTAAGGATTTCTCATCTTGTGATCCCCACAGTTATTTAAAGCTGGGCCATGTAGTTCCAGCAGGCATGTTCCTTGTGCTCCTTATGTGTTAGTACTGCCTCCCCAAGGAGACTTCAAGCGACACGAAGACCAGAAGCAAGCCTTGCCCTACTGCTGTATCTTCCTGATGCATAAGCTCTGAGGTAAGCCCACAGCAAGCACTCAGAAACATTGCTGCAACATCTGAGACAACCATAAACTCTGTGATATGGTTTGGTTCTGTGTCCCCACCCAAATCCCATGTTGAATTATAATCCCCAATGTTGGAGGAGGGATCTGATGGAAGATGATTGTAAGATGGGGGTGGATTTCACCCTTGCTGATAGTGAGTTCTCATGAGATATGGTTAAGTGTGTAGCACTTCCCCCTTCTCTCTCTTCCTCCTGCTTTGGGCATGTGAAGATGTGCCTGGCTTCCCTATCGCCTTCTGCCATGATTGTAAGTTTCCTGAGGCCTCCCCTAGACATGCAGAACTGTGAGTCAGTTAAACCTCTTTTCTTCATAAATTACCCAGTCTCAAGTAGTTCTTTATAGCAGTGTGAGAACAGACTAATACACTCTGTGATCTCTTGACCAGTTGTAAGGTGTAGATTATAAAGACTTGGATTTTGGTGACCAAACCGAAATGCTTGGAACAGTGGATTCAGCATAGTTTTCAGAGAACAAAAATGAAATTGCTGAGTAAATGGGAGAATGAATGATGAACTCTGCCATCAGGAAAGAGCAAATGAGATGGAGATTCCAGAGTTTTGCCTTATAGAGAAGACATCTGGGTAGCAGAAGCAACACACATCCATAAATTTCTAGAGTCTTTCAAGGGTTAGCTTGTCTGCCTAATTCGTGACTACACTGAAGCTTAGATTCTTCTAACCCTTTTTGACAAAATGACAATTTATTTTCTCTAAATACATTCACAAGGATCTTCCCTCCATCTTTTTACTAAAAGATATAACTCAATAACAGGAAATACTTATGATGAATGGAATCCTTCAAGTCATCCCCCAGAAAACTCACACTTAACCTAAAGGACCCTGAGAACCATTTTGATCTTTAAAATTTATGTGACAAACCAAAAAATTTCAGAAATGAAGGTCTAGTGGTTGTTTGTGGTATTTGCTGTTCTTCTAAAGTTAATCCAAGGCCTTTCAGCTGCATCTCGGATTACCCTAGGTAGGATCTTGCTTTACCTTTGATAAATTTATCATACGGGCTTGTACAGCTGAATTTCAAACATCAGAAAATCATGTCTTTAAAACAGTTTTCTCTCTTTCCTTCTCTCTCTCTCTCTCTGTCTTTCTTTTTTTGAGACAGTCTTGCTCTGTTTCCAAGGCTGGAGTGCAGTGGTGCAATTTTGGCTTGCTGCAGTCTCGACCTCTTGGGCTCAGGAGATCCTCCCACCTCAGACTCGAGTATCTGGGGCTACGGTTGTGTGTCACCAGGCCCAGCTAATTTTAAAATTTTTTTTTTTTTTGTAGAGACTGGGTCTCTCTTTGTTGCCCAGGCTGTTCTTGAACTCCTGGCCTCAAGTCATCCTCCCACCTCAGCCTCCCAAAGTGCTGGATTACAGGCATGAGCCTCTGCACCTAGCCTGAAAAACACTATTTTTTTTTTTTTTTTTTTTTTTGAGATGGAGTCTCGCTCTGTCACCCAGGCTGGTGTGTAGTGGAGTGATCTCGGCTCACTGCAACCTCCCCGCTTCCTGGGTTCAAACGATTCTCCTGCCTCAGCCTCCCAAGTAGCTGGGACTACAGGCGTATGCCACCACGCTTGGCTAATTTTTGTATTTTTAGTACAGACAGGGTTTCACTATGTTGGCCAGGCTGGTCTTGAACTCCTGACCTCGTGATCCGCCTGCCTCAGCCTCCCAAAGTGCTGGGATTAGAGGCATGAGCCACCACACCTGCTCTGAAAAACACTATTAAATAAACAATTTCTTAAAAAAAAATAAGGTAAGATCAACCACTCTTTTATACTCTGCATTTAACAAAATGTCCAGGCAGGGCGTGGTCGCTTTTGTCTGTAATCCTAGCATTTTGGGAGGCTGAGGTAGGAGGATCACTTGAGTCCAAGAGTTCAACATCAGACTGGGCAATGGAGTGAGACCCTGTCAAAAAAAAAAAAAAAAAAAAAAAAGCAAAGAAATGCAAAATATCCAGCTCTGATCTTAACAGAATACATCATGCAATGAATGGAATGCATTTGCTGAACCTGAAAGGTAAATGGTTGTAATGTGAACAAAGATGAGGCCTCTGACAACAGATCTGTTGACATTACCACCTATGAATGTAGATGCCTTAACATTTTAAGATAATAACCCACATGGTTGGGGAAAACCTTGTCAAAGTAATGATTCTTATATTTAAAAAAAAATTTTTTTTGAGATGGAGTCTCGCACTATTGTCCACAGGCTGGAGTGCAGTGACACAATCTCAGCTCACTGCACCCTCCGCCTCCCACATTCAAGTGATTCTCCTGTCTCAGCCTCCCAAGTAGCTGGGATTACAGGCGCCCGCCACCATGCCCAGCTAATTTTTTGTATTTTTAGTAGAGACAGGGTTTCACTATGTTAGCCAGGGTGGTCTTGAAGGCTTGACCTCATGATACACCCACCTGCGCCTCCCAAAGTGCTGGAATTACAGGCGTGAGCAATTCTTACATATTTTAAAGTATACAATTGTCTCATTTTCATGTCATCAAAATGAGGATTTTTTTTTTCCTAAGGTTACTTTCAGTTCTACTGGACTATAAATTTTAAGATAGGGAGAGATAAAAAGACTTCAGAATAATCATGTTCTACACACTGAAAGCCATCAGACTTTGCCTTCATATTTTCAGCCAGTTATGCCATTAGTGCAAAATATTCAATGCCTTTTACTTCAAAATGGAAAAAAAAAGTATAGCCAATTTGGCATTAAATTTGTGGTCAGGAATTTATGGCACTGAGTAAAGAACTAAAACATTTATATAAAGCATTTTATTTAACATGAAAAAGAAAACTGTTTTCATGGTTATAAATATTTCAAAAATAAGGAATGGTTAAAGGCTATGGAGCCATTTCCTCTCTAAGTTTATGGACCTCAGATGTCTCACCGGCAACATTAATTTCCTCCTGTAATTCATTTCTGTCAAGCATCATGAAATTCTCAGCTTTCACATGGAGCAAAAAGACAAACTTTAAATTGGACTTCATTTCATGTATCATTAGCAACATGTTCAAGATTTCACAAGAATAAAAGAACAGGTACATGCATCCTAAAATGTTAAGGTGTTACCCTTAAAAAAAAAAAAAGGTAATTGAGAGTTTTCAACCCAGTTATATGTATGTGAGGCAAATTCTCAAACACACTCAGTTGTTAACTCCTAGACATTTACATTAACCCTCTGGGGCTTTCCTTAATTACTGTTTGAACCCCTTAGGATATTTCTCTCCAGCAACTTAGGAGCAGACTTCCGAGTAACACCTGCGGAGGTACACTTCTTTTCTATAGTTACAAGCAAAAAAGAATATTCAAAACTCAACCAGGATGTTAAAAGGAAGGCAAGGTTTAGGACTGTTGTAATTAGTGGACACTCCAAATTTTAATTTGGCAGGGAGTTCACATGTTTTATTAAGCAGGCTAAATGGTCTTTCATGTATTAATTTTTTGGGTATATATGGATTATTTAGATTGACCAGGGAAAAATAAACATCAAATGAAATTTCTTACTGACTCTTCCGATGCTCAAGGAAAAATAGGTTTTGCCAGAGGGGAGAAAGGACGAATAAAAAAAATGGACGTATCTCAACTTGCATATGCTTATTTTAATTACCTGAGTCTGCTGTTCTTTACAGTCACACACCTGAGCCAGGTACTAAGAGGAACTCATCTGCTTGACTCCACAGAGGCTCAGGGGTGTGGGACTCAAAGCTGCCATCATGAGAATTCATCTGGCCTGCCCATAGTCCCATTCACTGGCACCAAAGTTACACAAGTGTAAGAAAAATCTTATGAGCTACAGATTAATGACTGGGAAGTCACAGAGAGCAGTGGTGTCAACAGCACCTTTTACAATTCCAATAGAACATCATCGCATAATCATGGGCAAGCAACTACAATCTGTAAGTTATAATCTTTTACTAAATAACCTTCAGTATTAGCCCCAAAAGTGACAGATTCAAAATGTGGAATGTAATGAGACAGAAAGGTAGAATCAGACTAGCTTCAGGATACTTTGTGTGGACTGAGATCACCAAAAAAAAGCCCAGTGGGAAACTGCCAAATGCTGTACCAAAATTAAGAGCAACATTGACACTGAGTAGATTTTTCATTGTAGAAGGCAGTTTTCCAAGTATACAAATTGAGAGTTGTGTTGGGATTCTGGCAAGGAAAGTCTGTATCTTATGGAAATATCAATTTCCTTCATACGATCCATTACTTACTGTTGACTTTATTAATATTGCCTTGGATTTCTGCTTGCGTCAGCAGTTCTTCATAAGCATCTCTTTCTTCTTCTGAAATACAGCTATTCTGCAAAACAAAGTCTTCACTGATTTCTGAGGTTAAATAAAATATTTCCAAAACTCGGAACTCAAATGGAAAAATGTGAAGAGTGATAAAAACCATTCCCTAATTATTTAAATTCATTGCAAGCATTTGTGGAGTGCCTGCTCTGTGCAGGGGACTAGGGGAGAATGCTGGCAAAGATTACAAAGATGAATGACAGACCCAGTGACTCTTTGAAAAGGGCTAATTTTCAAATGTGGAAAACATTAGTTTGGACCACTTGGTATTGCCATTTTTGTAGATCAAAAACAGTTGAATAGCACCAATTTCATTTGATTTGATCTAATAAAATCAAGAACACAAATAATAAATATACCTAGAAGAACCGAATAGGTTCTATAAGAGAAGTACGATAAGCATTCTTTAGAAAGTGTTCATACTTAATTGGGAAGAAAATTTTTCAAAGAGATCATAATCTATGAGGGCTTCGAGCAACAGAATAATGTCAAGAATAGGACACAGACAGCAGATGGAAAGCTTAGCACATTGGGCTACAGCTTGGAGTGTGTGTCCAGGGTTAGCCAAAAAGATGAGGGGGTCAGCTGAAGGCTAAGCTAAGATTTGGTGTTTAATTCAGTAGGCAACAGAGAATCGGGGGATGTTTCTGGT
Organism: Macaca fascicularis; assembly: GCF_037993035.2. NCBI lineage: Eukaryota > Metazoa > Chordata > Mammalia > Primates > Cercopithecidae > Macaca > Macaca fascicularis. The sequence continues at coordinate 80,561,417 of NC_088380.1, read as the reverse complement.
GGGTTAACATCAGATTTGTAGTTAAAGATCAATTTTGTAACCTCTAGCTCTAAGAGGGACTGGCTTGGAGAATAACAGGAGGCAGAGAGACCCACGAGGAAGGTGCTTGATACAAGAGTCATGCGATGAGGTCAGGAGGGGCAGGACTGAGGCAAGAGTGGTGAGACTAGAAGGTTGACGACAGATTCAACTCCAACAAGAGTAGGCAGAAGAATCTAGCAATGGATGGGACACAGGAGGCATAAAGAGTTCTGAGATAAAGCTGGCCACCATTCTTCTGAACCAGGGATGTCAGCAAGGGGAGCTCTTCTGACATAATGGGGTACAAAGCCAGAGGGACATAGATGAAGTTATCTGGTGGAGTAGGAGAGAGACCAATTTGGGATGGGCTGGCATAAAGCTGATGGCTGATTTCTTCAATAAGTGGATGAGCTCAATGGAGGAAGAACAGAGAAGGGATTCAATGTCAGACCTTGAAGAATCCCCATACTGAGAGGGAGGAGCAAGAGGAGAAAGAGGCACAGAGGAGAACCGTTGCAGCAAGGACGCACATAAGCTAGTGGAGCAGAGAATCTCAAGGTAGGGGGCCGACCCTGCCAGATGCTAGTGGAAGAGAAAACGCCAAAATCTAAAATGGTTACTTTTAGTCATGGAGCTGAAACTGACATGGCAAGAGCTTAATGAGAGACAAGATGGTGAGGAAGTAGAATCTCTCAGCGTAGACAAATTTTTCAATAATGGACTAGATAGAAAGGTGGTTACTAATGGAGTTAGGATTAGGAGCAGTCTGTCTTGCACAGGAGGGACATCCTCAAATATACAGGATTGACTACTGGGAAAATACAAAGACCGTAGCTTCAAAAACATCCTCTCTGAACTTCACCACACTGAATTATTAACCTCTACTACCAAACGTAAAAGTAACTTGGCTAATGTAAGGTCTGTTGATGATGTCTAACAAGGGATAATCATGAGTTGCTATGTCTACACTTTCTGGGGATATTAGTAAGTTTGCAACATGACTTTTAATTCTTTCAATATATAACATTCATCACAAAATTCCCTTTTTAAAAATTGAGAGAGGGTCTCACTCTGTTGCCCAGGCTGGAGTACAGTGGCAGGGTACTCCACTGCCACTGGAGCTGTGGCTCACTGCAGCCTCAACTTCCCAGGTTCAAGGGATTCTCTCAGCTCAGCCTCCCAAGTAGTTGGGACTGCAGGCTTGCACCAGCAAGCCCAGCTAATTTTTAATTTTTATTTCTATTTTCTTAGAGGCAGGGTCTCACTATGGTGCCCAGGCTCGTCTTGAACTCCTGGACTCAAAGGACCCTCCTGCTGCAGTCTCCCAAAGTGCTGGGATTATAGGCATAAGCCACCATGCCTGGCCTATAAAATTCCTTTTCATGCCTTATATAGGGATATAATCTAATTGCCTTACATAGTGTATAGTCCTCTTCTATGCTACATTTCATTCAAATCAATTGTCTATGGCTATAGAGAACATAGCCAATTGATTTAAAAATATTGCTTTTAACATTAAGGCTTTTCAAACTAGTAACTCATAAGCACATTCATTACTGTTTTTATTACACAGAATCTAAGTACCTTCAGTCTTGCATTTTCCTCTTTTTTCTTTTTGGCATCCCAGAGTTCTTTCTGATATTCTGGTGCAAGGTTGTCATCCACTAAAGTTAAAACTGCATTTGGGTTTCTTAGTGTTACAATGGTCTGCTCTGCTACTCCTTTTTCAACTGCTTCATTAATGGCTATAACTGCAGCATGTACTAAAAAGTGAAGAGAGAGAGAGAGAAAAAAAGGTTTTTATCAGCAAAAGACATCATGGACAGTTGCACTGACCCTGTGTAAACTCAAACAGTTTTACTTTCTTTCTTGGCTTCCAGTAAATATGTCAAAAAGAGAATTCAGACATATTATGGAGCACCTGACAACCTCTCCACATGGTTGTCTTTGGTCCTGATCTCAGCATCTGTTAAGTAATTCTGACTCATTTATATGTCACTGAATGGCTAAAATGATCCAAGCCCTATGTCAACCACAGGAGTTAGAAGGTAAGTCAATCCTTGCCCTCTGGTCAGGGCGACATGGGTAATTTTAAAGTAACATGTTGGTTCTAAGAGATACTTGCAATTTAGCTTGCAATACTAAAAGACCTGTAACAATGAACTCTACCACTAAAATCTACAGACACAGAAAGTAGAGAACTATGGACAATGAAGGTATTTCTAGAACCTCAATTCATGTTGTACAAGAAGAAGTCTAAAGACCAAAATCAATTACTTGGTTATACTGTGACATCCTCAAATTAATCATCTATAAAAGAAATAATAAAATGTTTAGGGTGCTTAATGTATCTTCTAAATATTCTATTTCAAGTAATCAAAATCAACAGGTAAAGTACAGGTAAGTCTCACGTCAATGGCAAGTTTGGATTGTAAATGGACTTACATGCAGCTTCATCCACGGACAGTTCATTAGCCAGAATACCACCTATTTTGCTGAAAGATGGCATCTGTATTCCGTATTTCTCAAGTTCTTTTCTCATATTACTGATTTCCTCCTCTAACAAAGAACCAAATAATAATGATCATTATCAGAGAAAGCTACAGACAGGGATGGACACAGGAATGAGTACAATCATATCAAGAAATGTCTTCATGAGGAAGTGGGGTTGTTTCTAAACAAGAGCCTTAGGAAGAACCCAGCCCGTTTCTCATTTCACAAACATGGGGAAGGAGAACTGAGTCAAGAACAAACAAGATAGGTCTGTTTTCTCTTCTCACCAATATACAGGAATAAGGGAAATCAATAATATCAAAATGGGGGAAAAACGTATTGGTACTTTTTAAATATTTATTTATTTATTTATTTTTGAGGCAGAGTCTCACTCTGTCACCCAGGCTGGAGTGCAGTGGTGCAATCTCAGCTCACTGCAAGCTCCGCCTCCTGGGTTCACGCCATTCTCCTGCCTCAGCCTCCCAAGTAGCCGGGACTACAGGCGCCCACCACCACGCCCAGCTAATTTTTTGTATTTTTTAGTAGAGACGGGGTTTCACCGTGTTGGCCAGGATGGTCTCAATCTCCTGATCTCGTGATCCACCTGCCTCGGCCTCCCAAAGTGCTGGGATTACAGGTGTGAGACACCACACCCGGCCAGGTATTGGTACTTTTTATAACGAGATTGTAAAAAATTACAAAGATAAAGAGTAGTACCTGTGAAGTCTACTTTGCCCAACAAATCCTGGATCTGGGGTGCTATTCCTAGTTTGAACAGATATAAACTGAAAGAAAAAACCACAAAATTATCAGAAATTTTATCATCAAAAGTCTTAAAGTTAAAAATTACATAATTATTAATAGTTTTTTCAGTTGAAAAAGATCTAAGAGATGTCTAGTCTATTAATTTTGTAGATGAGGAAACTGAGTCCCTAGGTAACAGAGTCCTTGGTGAGGCCAGGATCAGAATTCCAATCTGTGTCCCAAAGACTCGTCTTCTGTAATCCACTTCCACAGCACTTCTACAGAGCCAGCTAACTCTGCATCATCCATTTGTACAGAGAACAAGAAACACAGCTAATACAAAACAGCAGGTAACAAATGCAATAAACATTTCTTTGGATATTCCTCACATAATTCTTATTTTATTGAAAGTACAGCATGAATAATATTTTGCTTTTTAATATTCCTCCAAGTACCACATACCCCTTGAGGAAATATTTGTTTTACATTTTCTAAACCAATAAATAGAGTGGCAAGACTATCAGTGGGTAAGGTAATGTTAAACTATGATGTGTGTATATTACCCAAGGGGAAGATGGAGAATAAATTGGATGTATTTAAAAACAAATCCATAAGGTAGTAATGATGGCATCCATTAACCTACCCATAACCTGAGAAAAGAACTTGAGAGCTGGCATCTAAATTCTATCAAAATTATATGTGCTTTTCCCACCCTTATCACTGAGTCATAGTTTCACGTAATAGTATATATGAGAAAGTGAACTGAATTATTTTTATGGCTTGAAGTACTTCAAAATTATCACTTCAGATGTTGATGTGAGATGGAGCTCCAGAGTTTATAGAACGTAGAATTTCATTAAATGCATTAAGAAAGTTGAAGATCAAGCGTTTTCAATGGTATTAAAACAAACTCTTAAAATGTATGATCAGTCATTTAATGTAAGTAGCTTGCATTAAAACTGACAATAATTTTCTGATTTTTTTTTTTTTTTTTTGGTTGAGACAGAGTCTTGCTCTGTTACCCAGGCTGTAGTGCAGTGGCGTGATCTCGGTTCACTGCAACCTCCGCCTTCTGGGTCCAAGCGATTCTCCTGCCTCAGCTTCCCAAGTAGCTGGGATTACGAGTGCATGCCACCAAGCCCAGCTACTTTTTGTATTTTTTTAAGTAGAGACGAGGTTTCACCATGTTGGCCAGGTTGGTCTCGAACTCCTGACCACCTGCCTCGGCCACCCAAAGTGTTGGGATTACAGGCATGAGCCACCGCACCTGGCCAATTTTCTGATGATTTTTATGAAAAGCAATTATTTGACCAAATACATGATCAAAGTTAAAAATTAATGATTTATGGTTTAAAAAATTACACAGATAATCACCACTCAGTTACACACTAAATAATTTGATATATATGTTCTTTTGAAGTTGTTGCTGGACATACTTATTTTATAAATGTATATATTATTCTAGAATATGAATGTATTATAATTTTCTTAAGCAATTGCTGAGCATTTAGATTGTTATTAATTAATAACTGTGGCAAATAATGCTTTAGTAAACCTACTTACATATAGACACAGACAAATCTTTGTGCATATTTCTTATTTGTTACAATAAAGCCATGAAAACAAAATTACCAGCTTGAAAGGGTACACACAAAATAAAAGTTTTCAACGTATATTGTCCAAATGGGATCTTAAAAAGAGATTATGCTCGGTCCAGGCGCGGAGGCTCACGCCTGCAATCCCAGCACTTTGTGAGGCCAAGGCAGGTGGATCACCAGGTCAGGAGATCGAGACCATCCTGGTTAACACGGTGAAACCCCGTCTCTACTAAAAATACAAAAAAATTAGCCGGGCGCGGTGGCGGGCGCCTGTAGTCCTAACTACTCGGCAGGCTGAGGCAGGAGAATGGCGTGAACCTGGGAGGTGGAGCTTGCAGTGAGCCAAGATCGCGCCACTGCACTCCAGCCTGGGCAACAAAGCGAGACTCCGTCTCAAAAAAAAAAAAAAAAAAAAAAATTAGCAGGGCATGGTGGTGGGTGCCATAGTTCCAGCTACTCGGGAGGCTGAGGCAGGAGAATGGTGTGAACCCGGGAGGCGGAGCTTGCAGTAAGCTGAAATCATGACACTGCACTCCATCCTGGGAGACAGAGCGAGACTCTGTCTCAAAAAAAAAAAAAAAAAGTAAAAATAAAAATAAAATAAATAAAAATAAAAAATATAAAAGAGATTATGCTCATATATTCTTTGTGAGTAAAGGCTTAAAAAACATCCTTTTTCCTTTTATATGAGAATTTGACCTTTGATTAACTTTCTAGCTCTGTTCTCTTAGGAACCTATACTGTCAACTGTGTTATAAGCATCATTGCTTAGGAAAAAGTAACCCAATTGATAAATTGTATCTTGAGAGAAGAAACCATAAATACCTAATAGGTACCATATCTTTGGGCCTTCCTGGGTTCAATGACTCTTATAACTGGTATGTTGTTTGCAGAGAACTGGGAAGCTATGCAGTACAGCGGTTACTATAGATATTGGCTCCTGGGGGCATGAGACTTACAAGCCAGGAAGGTTCAAACCCACTCCTTCGCAGCAAAGTTGTAACTTGGAGTACCAAAGAGAATGGCGGCTTCCAGATGGCTGTATGGAGAACTATGTGGAGTGTCATGCAGGCTCCCACTGAAGAGCAAACACCTGCCAGCATGCTGGCTATCCTGGCTGCCTCTCTTCTGAGCAACAGGTGCCAGATGTGGCTTATGACAGGTGGGTGAATCTGAATATTTAGCTAAACCTAAGAACCCCCTGATGGGTATGGCCCACTAGACCACGAATACATGTGAATGCCATTTTCTTTGTCCCCTTATCACCACAGGATATTATCAATAAAATCTTTCAAGGGACTAGCAACTGATAGCAACAAGATGTTATTTAAATCTGCATTTCCTTATGGTAGTTGTGAGGGTAAACATTTTTTCATATATGCATTAGCCATTCATATGTCTTCCAGGAAATGCCTATTAATGAATGTTCAAATTTTAAAGAATTTGCCTCTTATTTTCCTGCTTTTCCTTTAAAACCAAAGCAAAGGACAAAGAACAATGTTTTTTTTTTTAACCGTATGTGTAACATTAGTTTTAATACTAAATTTTAATACGATATTTATATCTTATCCACAGAAGAAAAACTTTTATATTAGACTTTGAACATTCTTCAAAGTGAAATAGCCATTATGTATTCATAATTCCAAACTAGCAAAACAGGATACATTCCTTAGTTAAAGTTCTAGGTCTTTAGAGATTATCATGGATATAAAACTGTTTACTTTACACAGCCTCTGAGGACTTTACTACCAAAGGTTCATGCCAACAAGTCATTATAATTAAAGCTAGATCATTAAGATACCATGCTGACATTTTCAAAACCATAATATTTTATGAACCAATTCTCAACTCATTATTACATGGGGAAAAAATTCCAGTTAAAAGGGTGCTCATATTACTTGGAACAATGAAATGTCAACCTCTTCACTTGCTCCTTTCTAGTAATGGGAATGACAAAATTAAACAGAATTTAACAGGCAAGATAAACTGCAAAAGAATTTGGGAGGTGAGTGGAGATCAAGCCATAATTTAAGAAATGAGAATAGATAGCCAGGGGCGGTGGCTCACGACTGTAATCCCAGCACTTTCGGAGGCTGAGGCGGGCGGATCACCTGAGGTCGAGAGTTTGAGACCAGCCTGACCAACATGGAGAAACCCCGTCTCTACTAAATATACAAAATTAGCTGGGTATGGTGGCACATGCCTGCAATCCCAGCTACTCAGGAGGCTGAGGCAGGAGAATTGCTTAAGCCCGGGAGGCAGAGGTTGCAGTGAGCCGAATTCACGCCATTGCACTCCAGCCTGGGCAACAAGAGCAAAACCCCTCCTCAAAAAAAAGAAAAAAAAGAAAAAAAGAAATGAGAATAGATGAATAATCAAAAATGTATAATTGTATCACTTCAATTTCTTTCATAGTACCTGATTTGCACTTTCCTCCTCTTTTTACAAATTCAAAAATACACCTAAACTAATTTACAAAGAAAACTATAAAAAAAATCAGTGAAATGTAGAAAATGTTGCAGTAAAATGTAAGTAGAATCCATAAAATGTCTTCAAGCAACAAATTTTATATTTATTTCAAGTACTTAATGTGCTGTATCTTTAATAGGTATTACCTACACTAATATCCTGCTGAAGTTTTAACATACTTTTACATTTTTCCATCAAAGCCTAAGCTAATTGGTATCTATTATCCTTTATATGCTTCCACCTCTAACTTTCCCACCTATGGAATGTTGAGATAATTTAGAATTTTAGATTCATGCTTTCATTTTTTTATTATATCCACCAATAATTTAGTTATCTGTAAATTTTATTAAGTGTTTTTCTGATTTTATCTATACCAAATTTTCCTTCTTAGAGTTTTATCTTTGGTTCTTCCGTGTATAAATGTAAGTGCTCAATAAATATTTGTTGAACATAAATTGAATGAATCATCAATTGCACATATTTTAATATTTTCATTTGTTCCTCGAGTCTTGGTTCTGTTTGGTGAATCCAATGCTTCCTTCAGTGTCAGTTCCCCTCAAATGTCTGGCATCTTCTGATCTGGGGCTCATCTTGGTGTTTGAGACTTGCTTTTTGTTGGTCATTCACTGCAGATCCCCATGTCAGGAGCCAGCATTAAGAAACTGTAGAGAGCAATGGAACTGATGCCACGAGGGAACCAGAGTCTTTCCTTCTCAGGCTGGGGACTCTCTATCCCTTCTTGAGGTCATTAGCTGTCTTGGGTACCGGCATGCTCTCCTGCTATCAGCATCTACACTTGCTGCTTTAGGGAAGGGCCATACAGTTCTGCTGGTCCCAGCCTGACGATTGTTCACTTTGAAGTTCTTCTTTTCCTTGCTGTCCCCTTTGCATGGAGCAAACCTCACGACAGCTCCTACCTCTGCTGCATCCCCCAGCGTTTTGTGGGCTGTGATCTTCTCCCAACTTACTTCTCAGTCAATCAAATTCTGTCTGTTTACTTCATGTTAGGAGTTGTTCAAATTTCTGGTTAGTAGATGGCATTTTTATCGCAAATGTATTTTTTAAAAGTTATTACCGTAGTTAATTTCATGTCAGTTTTGGAAAGGGGATAAGACAGCTGTGCTAGATGATCTTGATGCAACTGTTTTCACATTATGCTCTGTTCATCCATTCATTCATTTAATTACTATTTTCAGAACAGCTTCTATATAAAAATATTTTTCTCGGCTGTGCACGGTGGCTCATGTCTGTAATCCCAGCACTTTGAGAGGCCAAGGCAGGCTGATCATTTGAGGTCAGGAGTTCGAGACCGGCCTGGTCGACATGGTGAAACGCCTTCTCTACTAAAAATACAAAAATTATCTGGGCATGGTGGCACACGCCTGTAATCCCAGCTACTAAGGAGGCTGAGGCAGGAGAATTGCCTGAACCAGGGAGACAGAGGTTGCAGTGAGCCAAGATTGTGCCACTACATTCCAGCCTGGATGACAGAGTGAGACCCCATCTCAAAAAACACAACAAGGCCAGGAGCGGTGGCTCACGTCTGTAATCCCAGCATTTTGGGAGGCTAAGAAGGGTGGATCATGAGGTCAGGAGATTGAGACCATCCTGGCTAACCTGGTGAAACCCTGACTCTACTAAAAATACAAAAAATTAGCTGGGTGTGATGGTGGGAGCCTGTAGTCCCAGCTACTCCAGAGGCTGAGGCAGGACAATGGCATGAACCCAGGAGGCGGAGCTTGCAGTGAGCCAAGATGGTGCCACTGCACCTCCAGCCTGGGCAACAGAGTGAGACTCCGTCTCAAAAAAAAAAAAACACACACACACAACAAAAAATTTTTCTCTACCATGCTATCCCTAAATTAAGGTACTTAGGCTGCCACAAAATATAGGTTTGATGGTAACATGAATTAAAATGTTTATACCAAAGTGTTAATTTTTCCCCTTTGATGATAAAGAAATTAGACAGATATTTCCAATTTCACTTTTTATTTCTCCATTGTACAATGTAATATTAATATAAATCTTACAATAAACAAACATCCTGGCTTAAGTAAAAGTTACCACAAGGTGGTGCTGAGAAGTTAGCTTTCTGAAGATGGAAGAATCTTTGCTTTTAAATTTAAGTCTGATATTTTCTTAAGCTAATATTGGTCAGGTAAAGATCTCATTTGCATATATCAAAAAATCTCATTTACTAAAAACTTAAAATATGTATTGTATAGTTTCTGTTTGGCCTCAATTTTCAACCTTTTTTTTTTTTTTAAAATCACTGATGTTGAGGTTTAAACTGTTAGCTTTGGAAAGATCACTTTTCATGGTGTGGGCGTTTTATAACTAATCTCTGTGTGGGAGGTGCTTCCCAGCCGATTACTCAAACGGGCAAAAGTTTATCAGGAAACTGTGTTTACCCAGTTTTCCCATGCTGAGAAAAAACAGCAATAGCAAACTACTCTTTCCCAAGCATTTAAATTAAAATGAGGCTGCTCATTACCTGAAGTATATAGGAAATCAAGCCTTAATCTTAAAAAAAAAAAAAAAAAAAAAAAGCCCATTGAACAGAAAAAATACCAAACTCATGTAGCTCTTCAACAGTTACTTTATTAAGCACCGTTTGATACCTAACAGCCAAGTCAAAGGGCTGAGAACATTCCAAAGGTAGTCGTGGAATTAATGTCACCTTCGCTTCTCATGTCTAAGGGAGCAATTTCTGTGAAGTAGCAAGCCTCTTACCACACCAAAAGCTACAGCACACCTGTGCAGCTGAGTGAGGCCATCAACGGAGGGGTTGCTCAGAGGCAGCTACCGTCTCATTGACCCATGTGCTCCTACTTGTACAAACAATATCACTTAAAGTCCAGGAAGCAATAAAGAAAGTTTTAAAAAATACCATGTAGTGTATATCATGAAAGTAGTAGATAGTAGTAGTAGTTGTTGTTGTTTTATCTACTGAACCAAATTTTTCCATCTTAGTCACATACCTCACTGCCAAAATCACATGGCATTAGTTTTTTCTACCACTTTCTAGATAAAACTAGTGGTATTAGTTTTTTCTACTACTTTCAAGATATACACTAAAAGGTACTATAGTAATGAAATGCAAACTTAAAAGGCAGCAGCTAAATTTATTTATTTATTTTTTTTGAGACGGAGTCTCGCTCTGTCGCCCAGGCTAGAGTGCAGTGGCCGGATCTCAGCTCACTGCAAGCTCCGCCTCCCGGGTTCACGCCATTCTCCTGACTCAGCCTCCCGAGTAGCTGGGACTACAGACGCCCGCCACCACGACCGGCTCATTTTTTGTATTTTTAGTAGAGACGGGGTTTCACCATGTTAGTCAGGATGGTCTCGATCTCCTGACCTCGTGATCCGCCCGTCTCGGCCTCCCAAAGTGCTGGGATTATAGGCTTGAGCCACCGCGCCCGGCCCGCAGCTAAATTTATTTCAGCTTTCTTGGATCACATTATGCATAGCTCATTTTGTACCATAACATGTGGGATGAATGTTTGTATATCAAAGCCTCATGGTAGAGCGGAAAGACCATGGGACTAGAATCCAGAAGCCCTGAATCCTGGCCCCCAAACTGGTAAAACCTCAATGTGTGACTAAGAGCAAGTCACGTCACCCAAGCTTTCAGTTCCCTTATCTGTGAAATAATGACTTAGACTACAATAACTTCCCAAGGCCCTTCCCGTTCTCAAGTTCCATGATTCTTCATTTAAAACATGTTAAATATTAAGAGCTGAGAGGCCTGTGCTGAAGTTCAAGTCTGATACCGGTGTTCTTTTAACTTTCTTAGAAGTAGGGAAATAATTGACTTCTTTTGAAGCCATTGGCTGGCTGAATTCATAGTAGCACAGGTTCATTTCTCACACCTCCTGGTTTTTACTAACTGTGTGACCTTCGGCAGCCTCTCTATTCCTCAACTGCCTTGGTAATAAAATGGGACTAATAATAGTGACCACTGCACAGATACATTATGAAGATAAAATGAGATTATACCAGCACAGTATTTTGTGCAGTACCAGGCACATAGTTAAAAGCTCCATTTGTGTTAGCCTTTGTTCTTACTATTCTTTGTTATAAAAATGTGTCCTTTGTATACAAACGCTTAATGATAACCTATCAAAGTGGTTTTCTTACTTTTTCCAATGCCAAGAATCTCCCCACACAGAATTTCCCCACACAGACTCCATGTTTGAAATAGTTTTATTTACTGAGCCAAAATTTTCCATCTTAGTCACATATATCACTGCCAATATCATATCAAAATCCAGGGTTCTATACCTAATTTTCAGCCCCAAAGCAAAGGAATCCTGAGGCAGCCTTATCATAGGGAAATTAGTTTAGTTAAACCTCCTGAAGAGTTAAATATGCAAACTCCAGAGACTTTAACTTGGAATCAATGGCACATAAGCTATATGAGGTAACAAGATGTGGTTCACAGACTCTTAAGAGCTCAGAATTTAGGAAGATAGAAAGGCACAACAGCTATACTAATTTAGGACAGAAAGAGGAGGAAAGGGAAGGGAATGGTTCAGAGCACAGAGAATTCTGAACAAGGAAGGACTTGAAAGAAATAAGCAGGTGCAACTGCCTCCCTCACCTTACTCCCAAATACTGCCATCTCCAGATATCCCTTCTGAGAACCTAGGAATAGAGCCTGTCCTTTGGGCTAAGAAACTGTCTTTAGAAATCTTATTTATAAATGCAAATATGTTCACTGTTAGAGATATAATCAATCTGATATAAGGGTTCAATCAGTTTCTTAGGGAAGGAAAGGGTTCTAAGGGAACAGAGTGTGAAGACAAGGAAAGTTATGCATTAATGCCTGAGGAGCAGGTTCAAAGGCCACCTGGGAAGCAAGACAGCCACCTGGCTGTGTGGGAGCTGGCTAGACGAACTCTCCTCCACAAAACTGCCAGGGTACTCCGATGGCTGGTGAAGCAGAAGTGGGTCTGCCAGAGCCATGGCATCACCATTGCACCTGAAACATGGCGGCTGTGACATAGCTACAGTATCAGCAGCAGGAAGAGTAATCCTATCACAGAGGAGAGGCAGACATGGCTTCAGTTTGTGGCTGCCCATATAGAAGAATCTCAATGGTCAAATAAACCAGACAGCAAGAAAAGCAGAATCCAGTAAGCTAATAAGGTTAAATTTGAAAAACCAATATAAACACCCGACTTTTAAGAGGATTCCCTAAAGAGTGGTTGGTTCCACATCTCGAAGCAGAAATAATCAGGATAGGACCGGAACATCCCGTTGTGACCACGAACAAGGATATTTCAAAGAATGTCAGTTTCAAAGAATGTCAGGGACGGTGCTAGAAGGACAAGGAAGTGGGCCAGAAAGAGCTCAGATTGACCAAGCTGAAACAATCTGGTTCATCAAAAAGAAAGAGATATTAATCTTGGTTAAGTCTGAGAAAGGCCACAGGTTTAAAACAATAATCAAGAGAATAATATACAACGTCCAAAAAGGAAGTTGTAATAAAAAAAGAGATAAATAGCGAAAGTGTATTTCTATTGACTTTAACAAGTTGGGGAGCATTATTAAAACACAAGTACTTTGTTCCTTCTATATCTGTTTTTTTTTTTGTTGTTGTTGTTGTTCTTTGAGATGGAGTCTCAATCTGTTGCCCAGGCTGGAGTGCAGTGGCGCGATCTTGGCTCATCACAACCTCCGCCTCCCAGTTCCATTCTCCTGCCTCAGCCTCCTGAGTAGCTAGGACTACAGGCGTGTGCCACCGTGCTTTTTTTTTTTTTTAAATTGAGATGGAGTCTTGCTCTGTTGCCCAGGCTAGAGTGCAATGGCACAATCTCGGCTCACTGCAACCTCTGCCTCCGAGGTTCAAGCAATTCTCCCGCCTCAGCCTCCCAAGTAGTTGTGATTACAGGCACCTGCCACCACACTTGGCTAATTTTTGTATTTTTGGTAGAGACGAGGTTTCACCATCATGGCCAGGCTGATTTTAAACTCCTGACCTCGGCCAGGCGCAGTGGCTCACGCCTGTAATCCCAGCACTTTGGGAGGCCGAGGCGGGTGGATCATGAGGTCAGGAGATCAAGACCATCCTGGCTAACACGGTGAAACCCCATCTCTACCAAAAATACAAAAAAAAAAAAAAAAAAAAAAAAATTAGCCGGTCGTGGTGGCGGGCGCCTGTAGTCCCAGCTACTCGGGAGGCTGAGGCAGGAGAATGGCATGAACCCAAAGGCGGAGCTTGCAGTGAGCCGAGATCACGCCACTGCACTCCAGCCCGGGCGACAGAGGGAGACTCCGTCTCAAAAAAAAACCTCCCAACCTCACATGATCTGTCTGCCTCAGCCTCCCAAAGTGCTGGGATTACAGGCATGAGCCACAACGCCTGGCCTATATTTGTTTATATATAGATATTTTTATACTATTTATACTACATGAAAGAATAAAGACCAGGAACTTTGAGTAAACTAAATAGTCCCAGAATACAAAGGAAGTGCCCCAAGATAAGGAAGAACCAAGAAGCATAGGTGGTGACAGAAACACCGGGTAGAAAGAGGGTCTAGCACTGGTGGTCACATCCACTAACTAAGAGGAGGCAGGACTAGAAACATGATCTGAGATGATAAATCCGCCCCAAAGCCTAAGGATCACTGGATACAGTCAATCCCTTGTCTCCCAGGGGATGAAAAACTCTAGAAAGCACAACTAATTAAAAAAAAAAATATTTAAAAGGCATACATAAGCTTTTAATAATGTTAATGGATCAGGCCAATATATCATTATGACAGGACAATGGATTATACAATGCTGGTCAAGTGAGACTTAAGAAAGAAAATTATTTCAGGGTGATGGGGAAGTGGGGCAGGGGCAGGGACCAGACTGTAAATAAAAACCTACCTGAAAGCCAGGTACTTAAATGCGGTCTGATTAAAAAATAAAAAAAAACCAAAAAACACAAGGAAAGTTTAGCCTAATGCCTGTGGCCAGGGTCTGACTCACCATGGGAGAAGAACCCAAAGTTGCACCATGTTCTGACCCACAGGTGATCCATCCGAAACCCAGATCTGTAATCATGGCAGGTCTGAAGGGGTATTCTTTTGTTTCTGGTGCCATGAAGATTATGTCAATCTGGGTAGGTATCAAAATAACATAATAGCCTAGGACAACTCAAAACTAGTTATAAATAATAAACAAAATAAGTGAAACTTGCAGTATGGGCCTTACAGAATAGCTTCCACTGTCGTAAGTTTGTAATAACGTACCTGGGCATTTCACCTGCTCTTTAAGGTATCTGAAGAACTCAAAACATTAATTCTACTAAATTATTTCAGTTCTTTCAAGGAATTCACTTGCATGACTGTTTAAACAAATAACAGTTGTTTAATATCATTTATTATAAATCTTTAATAAAGTGGGCACTAAACCACATGTCAAAAAAGTTTCTTATCCTTGCATAAAAGGCCTCCAGATATTTTTAAAAAATTAGTATAGTAACTAGTTAGCAAGGCTCTCACTCTCGAACTGGTTCCTTTTCAAGGCAGAGGCTTTATAACATTCCAAAAGAAGCCACAAAAATAAAACATGCCGTAGGCAGTATGCACTTTAAGTTCAAAGATATCAAAATAGTAACAGTGGTTTTTGACTTGGTGTTGAGATAGTGGGTATTTTAGCTTTTTCTTTAATATTCTTCCAGAATTTTCCATTTTTTTCCACAATGAGCATACATTACTTTTGAAAAAAATGAGAAAAAGACAAACATTTCTTTAGAAAAAGAATGATGTGGCCGGGTGTGGTGGCTGATGCCTGTAATCCCAGCACGCTGGGAGGCTAAGGCAGGCAGATCACGAGCTCAAGAGATCGAGACCATCCTGACCAACATGGTGAAACCCCATCTCTACTAAAAATACAAAAATTAGCTGGGCATGGTAGTGCATGCCTGTAGTCCCAGCTACTCAGGAGGCTGAGGCAGGAGAATCGCTTGAACCTGGGAGGTGGAGGTTGCAGCGAGCTAAGATGGCACCACTGCACTCCAGCCTGGTGACAGAGTGAGACTCCATCTCAAAAAAAAAAAAAAAAAAAAAAGATGCCATCCACCACTAACATGAGTCTGTCTACATTAGGTGAAGCTTGAGAACTTCCCCCCTTTGCTGCTGTGGTAATGTTCATGGAGTCTGGCTTGAGAACACCAAGCTAAACTGACACAGCGATTGGTGAGTGGTAGGACACGAGACTGGGATCAGAAATAAAACGAAAAGGTGAGGGGCAGGCAGGAAAAGGGAAACACAGATACAAACAGGAAGCAAGGGTAAGCACCCAGGAGAAGTTAGGTTGTTAAGCCCAAATCATGATGACAGGGAATAGGAGACAAGTTTGGTCAGGGCTAAGAGCTAACTTTTAGATCAAGTCAGGTCCACAGGCTGGGGCAGGAAGAAGGGAGCGCCTGGCAAGCTTAACTTCCTAGAGGAAATTTCCTTGCTGGCTTCTCAGCTATAATCAGAATCTCTGACCTGCCTAATTACTCTATCAGGTAATAACAACTCTCAAATACAGTAGCAGTGCTGTATTTGCAACCAGGATATAAAAACTGAAGACAGGTTAGTTCATTTCCATCATCACTTCTAACTATGCAGCAAGAGTCTTTATTAAACCCACTGTATTTATTAGAGGATTGCTCCTCAGCTTCCAAATGTGTGTTGCACAACAAAACAGAATATCAGCCTCCTTTTGAGTGACTGACTGCATTTTAAATCACAGCAGGAACAAGTTTTGGTGGAAAAAGCTTCAGATACACTTGGGACTTCTCAGTTCCATAGTGAGAGGCAGCTATACAATAATTTAGAACAAAGAAAAGTGAGGAGAATGCTATTTACTAAATAAATACTGCTTTTGAAGATAAAATATCCTACTTAAGATCAGATCTGGTGCATGACATGCCCCAGGAGGGATCCCCTCCAGGATGAGTAAAAGTAATGCAGATGTCTAGGATGAGTAACTAAAAAACACAGTCCTGGAAAATGTCACATCAATATTTGTATACAATTGGCAATAATAAACGAAAAGTTGTTTTTTCTTTGTTTACCAAGCTATTCAAGCCATTGTTAACATCATGGCAAACACTCATGTCAGTCTAAGTGCAGCTCTATATAGCTCCTTTAGGAGAACCATGATATCACCAGAAAGGAACTTAGCATACCATTTGTTTATAAGTTCCTTAACATGAATGTCCCAGTTGTCTACTTCAGAAAATCAGTTGAAACTTACACAAGATAGCCCATGAGCATGTGACAGAACTAGAGATTAGCACTATGATGCACACATATAGCAATGGCATTAACTAGTGGTGGCTGGCTTAGCAGGTCACAGACCCAGTACTAACTACAGTGTTAAGTGATCATTTTAAGATCTGAAAAATATTTAATAAAGAATATTGGGCAACAGAGGTTGAAAATATTCCTCAACATAAGCACTTTTGCACAAGCAGCTTTTAGAAAACCTGTGGCACAATGATACTCTAGCCACATCTGAGAAGGCAGCATTGAAGTAGGTTTGTTTTTATCGTTGTTTTCTTTTTTTAACCAGTTGTTCTAAGTTATTAGAATAAAAAAAATCATAGCAAAGGCACCTATACTTGGTCTCTATTTCTAGCAATTGTCATCTTCCAAAGCAATCCCGTAAGTACTGACTAGGGGAAAAAGTCAAATTACATGACATAATCAAATTTCTTCTCTAGAAAGCCAACACCACAATGAATTACTGTAGAAGCATTTTCCTTTGGAGAGGAAAAGAGCCAGGAAGAAGTCAATGTAAACCTCTAGGCAGAGTACTCTGCCAGGAAAATGACTTCTAGTGATAAAAACACAAGGCAGATGTTCTAAAAGTAATTTAAAATGTAATCAGACATGAAGTCTTCCAAAACCATTACCTGTGTACACTCAAGACAATAGCCACAAACTGGATTTTTAGAATAATCTTTGTTACCATCTAAAAATCAAATTTCTTCCAGGCCAATAAGATAAAATGTAATCTGTGAACTAGCAGAATTTCAGCATTTTCAAAATTCAAGTTATTGAACAACTGCTTTAAAATAATGAATGTGTCTTGATTTGACTAATTTACACGAACTACTATTTTTCTTCTTTATCCTTAGGGTACAAATTCTATTGAACAAAAGATCAAAAGAAAGTATTCTTACCATTATATTTTCTTAATCTGTAAGAATTGAACTAAATTATAATTTTACTCATTAAACCAAAATTATAATGACTATTAAAGCTGCTCATTTGATATATTCGCATTATGTTTGTAAACTAGGTCGTAACTCAAGAATATAGTAGTACGTTACAGTTGGATTTCTAGAAGTTTCAACCTAAATTCTCTCTTTATTATACTTAATGGTTTTCATTCATTTTCTGGTTTTCTAATGTGAGTTAGATTTAAAAATCAGAAAAACATTTTTCAAGTTCAAGGACTACTTATATGTGAACATTATTTTAATTTTGTGTTAGCAAATCCAAAACAATGGAATCTAATAAAAAGTTCTTCAAACTATTAAAGTAACTTAAAACCTCTTTTAAAATTGAAATTTTAGTTTTATTTAAATCTACTTCTTAGAGCGTCTTTTAGCTGTATTTTCCCCCTACCTCAGTGCATGAATGCAATATATCATTCTTGGTATGTTTTTCCGATCATAGACATCTGTTGTTTCTGGATAAAATATCTGGAAAACAAAAGAAACAATGTTTATTATATGTTTTGCTTCTCACAAGTATTTACTTCCCAAAATGATCCTATTTTGATTGTCCTTGCTATCCTATAATTATTTAAATATAGAGGAACCTCTCCGCCATTGCTTCATCTTGCTGTAGATAGACCAATCACTGTATCTGGACCCCTGCCTGACAGCACGCCTAAGAGTGGTCCACAGGAGGATAGTGCGGTCCCCAGCCAGCTACTCCAAGAAGGTTGTGTCCACAGTGTTAGTGGTAGTGTTTCATTTCACAGGCATATGAGCACATGTGGGCTCTGCCTCCTGTAGCCTTCACACTCCTGACTTCCCAGAGGTCCCATGAGCCTGAGAAGGGTGTCCTTTTTATTAGCCACTTTATTGTATCGTTAAAATCTTGTCATATGTGCTCTGTACACATGTATACAGGCATATACAACACATACACATTTTTAAAAATCTGTTTAAAGTAATACATTTTCACCAAATAAAATCTGGAAAGTATATAAGGTGTAAAGGAAAAACACCTATGACCACACCTCCCAGATTGTCACTATTAGCAATTTTGTCCCTATTTTTCTTCTGGTCTTTTTTTCTGTATGTCTCTGATTTTTTTAGGTTTATATATATGTGTGCGTGTGAAAACAAAATTGTACTTAGTGTAAACCTGTTCAAAACACTTAACAGAACACAACTATTTCCCATCCCCTTCATTATTCTATAAGATTATTTTTAATAGATGTATATGATTCTTTTATATTTTTGAACCATAGCTTAGACAGTCATCCATGGTTGAACATTTGTTTTGCTTCTAATTTTTCCCTATTATAAGCCACCATGATGAATATTTCTGCATTTTCTGAGCATCTGATTATTTTGGATAATCATCTAAATATGAAATCACTAGACTGAAAGGTCTGAACATCAAAGTTTTGAATACACCTTCACACTCTTTTTCTTCTTCTAAAATGTTTTATTTTAGGTTTGGGGTACATGTGGAGGTTTGTTACACAGGTAAATGTGTGTCACGGGGGTTTATCATACATACTATTTCATACTCTTTTTCTTAAACTTGAAACTAACAGCCTGATAAGAAACAGATTTCAGGTCAGGTCCAGTGGCTCACGCCTGTAATCCCAGCACTTTGGGAGGCTGACGTGGGCGGATCACCTGAGGTCAGGAGTTCAAAACCAGCCTAGCCAACATTAGCCAGGCATGGTGGTGCATGACTGTAATCCCAGCTTCTTGGGAGGCTGAGGCAGGAGAATTGCTTGAACCCAGCAGGTGGAGGTTGCAGTGAGCCAAGCACGTGCCACTGCACTCCAGCCTGGGCGACAAGAATAAAACTCCGTCTCAAAACAAAACAAATGAACAAACAAATCAACAAAAGAAACAGATTTCAGAGTGAGGCACCAAATTTCTCTGTTCCTAAGAACACACAAAAAATAATTAAGCTTGAGGTTTTTAAAATTAAGATAATCATTTAGGTATTATTTACTTTAAGTAAATATTTTATAAAAACTGACATCAAAAACTAAAATCATGTATCATATGGTAGCACTTGATACTCAAGTGCGATTTCCTGTTGGTCATTGAGAAAAGCTGAGAAAAGAAAGAAGCAAAGTTACTTGAGCTACAACATGTATAATTACTAAGTACTTAAAGAAATGGCAGTAGCCTAAGAAATTTAAAAAGCCTTTCCACTTTTCCTTTAACACATTTGCTACTAAAGTGTCAATGAGAAGAGGATCCCTAAATTCAGAAGAGTATTAGCTGGGCATGGTTGTGCTTTGGGAGGCAGAGGCAGGTAGATCACCTAAGGTCAGGAGTTCAAGACCAGCCTGACCAACATGGTGAAACTCCCGTCTCTACTAAAAATTAAAAAAAAAAAAAAGCTGGGCATGGTGGAGCACACCTATAGTCCCAGCTACTTGGGTGGCCGAGGCAGGAGAATCACTTGAACCCAGGAGGCAAAGCTTGCAGTGAGCCGAGATGGCACCACTGCAGTACAGACTGGGCGACAGAGCGAGACTCTGTCTCAAAAAACAACAAGAAAGAGTATTACCGGTTTAAAGTTCTCTATGTAAGCAGAGAACAACTACAATTGCCTCTCCCCTTTTCTTTAAACAAGAACCTTTTATATTTATATTTCTCCTGGAAAGCCATTATAAATATCTTCTTTCAGCAAGGAGATGAGATCAATTTATCGTTCACCAGAATGTTTTATGCAGCATTGTATTTCCGGCACCTAGCATGATACTGAGCACAGAGTAAGCACTTACTATTGATAAATGAAAGGATACTAGTTAAATATGATACATCAAAGTCAACTTAGTATACAGTCTGTTGCCCCTGTAATGCAATATATCAATGACTTCATAATAAAAACCAACGTTAAAATAAAACCTGCTATATAACACCATTTGTTTGGCCCTAAATACACACAATTTGAAAAGGTTTACATCAGATCTATCAAATCTAATGAAATGATCTGAATTTGATGTTGCCTTATACAAAACAATTCTGTTTAAATTCCTTTTTTATTAATCTGTTTATCACCCAGTCTCTAGTTAGTAGTTGCTAAATCACAATCCAGAAACATGAATTATGTATTACAGCCAGTTCCTAGAAGGAAACAGCATTTAACATTCTGGGCATTTTAGGAGAAGACAAAATAGTTTGATTAAAAATGGCAGAACAAAATTTAAACATTGATCATTTCAAGATAAAATGAGACTGACCTAAAACAGATACGAGCATAATTATATTAAAAATAGGCATTAATAAATTACATTTAAGGAATCTTCTGTTTCTGTGGTGGTGGGTGTTTTTCATTGCACACCTGGCACAACAGAGGTCTTCATAAGTCAGTAGCTTATCCTCTTGACCTCCAGCGAGACCACTTAAATAATTTTTAAAAAATAGCTGTATAGGCCAGGCATGGTGGCCCACGCCTGTAATCCCAGCACTTTGGGAGGCTGAGGAGGGCAAATCACCTGAAGTCAGGAGTTCGAGACCAGCCTGGCCAACATGCGGAAACCCTGTCTCTACTAAAAATACAAAAAATAGCCAGGTGTGGTGGTGCCCACCTGTAACCCCAGCTACTTGGGAGGCTGAGACAGGAGAATCACTTGAACCTGGGAGGCGGAGGCTGCAGTGAGCCGAGATTGCGCCACCGCACCCCAGCTTAGGTGACAGAGTGAGACTGTCTCAAAAAAAAAAAAAAAAAAAAAAATAGCTGCACATACTAAGCAACATATACGAGCAAACTATTGACCCAGTTGGGTCTCAAGAGCCATATACAGAGTGGAACAATGTGATTCAAAGGATACCTGCTATATGATTACACTTATATATTGTGCTCAAAATGCCAAAACTATAGACACAGAGAACATATTAGTGGTTGCCAGGGAACAGGGCTGGGGGAGGGATGCAATCAGAAGGACCACTCTTCTGTGGGTCTGTGTCTTGATTGTGGTGGTGGTTACACAAATCTATTCATGGGATAAAAGTGCACAGAATCACACATACATGCACACACAAGCCCACTCACACAAACAATTGCATGTGGAATAGTGAAAATGGAAGAAAGGTCTGTAGTCTAGTTTACATTAATACATCAACGTCAATTTAACATGTACTGCAGTCAGATGTCGCCAGCAGGGGAAAGCTGAATGAAGGATACACATAGAAGTACTATTTTTACAACTTCCTGTGATTCTATAATTATTTCAAAATAACAAGTTTAAAAAATAGTTCTACAATTTTTATCAAATGTAATTATTTCCTCATTTCCTTCCCTTGCCTAATTCTCTCACAGACTTTAGGATGCCTGCTCTTCGAATTTAACAAGCGCTGACTGTTTGCTGAGTAAATTATATTTAGGAGATCTATTTTAGGAGTAAGAGCTATAACCCCCTAGCCTTTACAAGTGATATAATGATTTATAATAATAATTTATAGGCCAGGTGTGGTAGCTCATCCCTGTAATCCCAGCACTTTTGGGATGCCGTGGCGGACAGATCGCTTGAGCTCAGGAGTCTGAGACCAGCCTGCCCGACATGGCAAAACCTTGTCTCTACAGAAACAAAACAAAAACAAAAATTAGCTGGGCGTGGAGCAGCTACTTGCCCGTGGTCCCAGCTACTCAGGAGGCTGAGGTGGGAGAATCACTTGAACGTGAGAGGTGGAGGTGGTAGTGAGCCACGATTAAGTCACTGCAATCCAGACTGGGCAACAGAGCCAGACTCTGTCTCGAAATAATAACAATAATTTACAAAAAATACATTTATAATTATTACAGTAATAAAATATATACTAATACAACGGGATTTCTTTCTTTCTTTTCTTTAAACAGAGACAGGGTTTTGCCATGTTGCCCAGGCTGGTCCCAAACTCCTGGCCTCAAGTGATTCACCTTAGCCTCCCAAAGTGCTGGGATTACAGGTATGAGCCACCACAACTGGCTGAGACTCAGAATCTTTATGTATAAATAGCAATACAAGAAAGGGAGTTGGCTATTTTAGATAGCTCAACTATCTACCAGCTATAGCTTGTTCTGCCTTTATTTTGTACACACTTTTACCTGGCTACTCTCAAACTGTGCATATCCCTCATTCTGAGTTCTTGCCATACATTCCTTTGGATAAGTCTTTCCATATTTTTTAGTCCTCACATTTCTCATTTCTACATTAACATAACCCAGTCTCCAAAGTCATTGCTCATAAAGAGGTGTTTGTGTACTACCTCTTTGCCTTTCCAGTTCAGGTTCCAGTGTGTGAAGGCTTACCTTGGGTAGACCAATGGACTCCATCGCTCTTAACCACTGGACAGTATTATCCGTGTGTCGAAAATGAAGGCCGGACTTCTAACATGAGGATAGGAGGGAAAAAAGGAGAGAAGGAACCACACAAAAAGTGAGTCATTTGTAATAACTTTTTTCACGTACAGGATGCTTTTTAATTGTATTTCTCCTGGAACAGAGTTATTAATGTTCACATAAAACAGAGACACACTAAAGGAGGCTAGACTGTATCTTGGCAACATCCCAACCATCTGTGATGAACCATGAATTTCCATAATTCACACAATTGAGGTAAATTCTGAACTAGAATCTCCAAGACTGTTTAATGTCTAGCACATGCTTAAGGATGTTTTATGAGACACATGTACACAGGCATGGGTGTGTACACACATACACACACGTATGGTGTCCAGATTTTGACAACCATGGCTGAGAGGCCTAGCAACTTCAGAAAAAGACAGGATTTTTAGAAGACTACATTTTTTTATTCTAATCATGAATATAATATTTCTGCAGAAAACCTGGAAAATGTAGCAAAATACAAAGAGAAAAACAAAACATAAACCATCCTACAATTCAGAACTAATTTTAGTATTGATTCTTCTGATTTAACCCTGATCCTGGCCTTCTATATAAGAAGCAAATCTTTAGCAGAAATATTTAACAAGATCTTTTCCTGCTCCTACAATAAAAATAGTTTTTGTATATCTTCCATTTCTTCTTTATAGCCCTCATCAGATAGTCATTCCTTCTGCACAGTCTATAAGTATAGCATTCTTGCCTGTAGCTCATAAAAGTTTATCAGGAATGAACCATTAAGAACTTTAAAATGATCTTGTGTTTTTCACTAGTTAAATGCATAGCACAATGTCATCTATTTATTATACTTTTTAATAAATATATAAAACAATAACTATAGCGAGTTTTACCATATAACTAACATTCAGTAGTAGATAATCACACTCAGAAAGTTTGGCTCTTCCCACCTTCTGTTACCTTCCACAATCTAATAGTGTGTTATATAAAAAGTATTTTCACTGCTGTTAGAAATTATAGAGTATAAACAAATTAACATTTGACAAATATTTATGCCTTTTTAATAGTGCCCACTATTTGTGATTGAACCATGTGTTCCAATCACTTTATGTAAATTATCCCTAATTTTCAAAACACCCTGAAAGGTAATTATCATTCCTACTTTTTTTCCAGTGTTCATAACAGCTTTATTTTAACAGACCCAGACTGGGAATAATGGAAATGTCCTTTAGTGGGTGAATAAGATTAAATAAACTCTGATGCATTCACACGATGGAATAAATTCCTATTTTTTAAAGATGTGGAAAGATAGGCCAAAAAGACGATGTGATTTGCCTAAAGTCAAGTAGTTGTCAAGTGGCTGACGTGGGATTCAAGACTACATCCCTCCGGATCTGAAAACTTCCCTATGCTGACACTCTACCAGAGAAGAATGCAGGACCTAGATTATTTGATTATTCTTCGGAAGGCAAAAATTAACTACTAATGAAGTGGGTAGAGGAAGGGAGAGTTGAAGGAAGGGAAGAAGGAAAAGGAATAAACAAAGTCCAGAGATTTGACAGGTCAGGCCATACTGTCTGAGTGTTTATAACTCAGCAAAAATTTGTTTATGCAAATAATTTTCAGACGAGGTCAATCTGTGACCATGGAAGAACAAGATAGAAACAATCCACAATGGAGTCTGAACCAAGACAGGTATGAGAACCCTCTGTGCCACAAAATAATGTCCCCCTCTTCCAATTAATACGAGCTACTCTGCTTTCTTTACTGATGACTAAGTTCCTATTCAATCTTCCCACCTCTTAGATAAAAATTACCAAGACACCAAATTGATCCCACTTCCTGACAACACCCAAAAGAAAATGGGCTCTTGCTTCCCTAAATCCCTACTAGAATCACCCAGCACAAGACCAAATCTACTCATTTCTCTTCCCTGTGGCAATATGGGTATGCATTTTTCTTGCCCAGCAAGTTAAATAAACCTAATCTTGTTTGACCACAGAGGGTTTCTGGTTTCCAAAACTGGTGGGCTCCAACAATCCCAAATCATATAACAAAGACACCCATGTATTTAGTGGTCTTGTTAGCAAAGTATCTCAGGAAAGATACAAATCTTTCTGAACCTTGGTTCCTGAGCCACAAAATGCTTCTCTGAGTTGCAGAGATTAAACTGAGAATATATGGAAGGTATTTAGTTGCAAAGTGCACCTAAGAATGCAGTAAACATTAGTTATTATAATTATTACACTACAAGATTAGGCTTGGAACTTTCATTTACATTTAAGGTCAGAAAAATGTTCAGTGCTTCATGTTAAGAGGCACTGAAGAAAAGGGTGGTTATCTTGGTCATATTTCTGCAACAAATGAAATGACA
Organism: Macaca fascicularis; assembly: GCF_037993035.2. Lineage (NCBI taxonomy): Eukaryota > Metazoa > Chordata > Mammalia > Primates > Cercopithecidae > Macaca > Macaca fascicularis. Next base: position 80,536,173 of record NC_088380.1, on the reverse strand, counting down.
GATTTCAAATCTTTCATCCTTTTAAACTACCTGAGAATGCTGACTTCAGAACCCTATGATTCATGTTGGCATACTTAAGAAACACACTTTGGTTAGCGAATTGCAGCAATAACGTTGTCAGTCTACTGAGTTTGCTTCACTTAGAATGAAAATGGTCTTCTAAATAGGCTTGAAATAATCTCAGTCCACGATAATCATCTTTAACAAGTCTTTTCTTCCCACTCCAGTCCTGTATATTACTATTAGATGAGGTGACATGTCTACAGTCAGATTTAGCCAAGGGTTGCTGTTATCCACACACCTGATTTCTTTCAGATATTGGACCAGGAAGTATATGTTGTTTTTCCACTGCTGAGCTATTACACCAGCAAACATAGTTCATCTAGTTTAAACTGCATAGATGAGGAACTACGTTGTCATCATTGGATGCTAACTAACATCCTACGCACTGGAATCAAAACATTTTAAAACCAGGAGGTACTTTAGAAACCAATAACATTATCCAAATTTGCTTATTTTACAGATGAGGAAACTGAGGGCACAAGTAGGTAAGATGCTTGAGTTGACCTAAATAGTCAGGCTCAAGGTTAAGACTCCCTTGCAGAACCATATAATATTTGCACTTCAAGTCCAAATATTATGTTTATTTTACTGCTCAAGTACTTTAGAACAAACACTGCCTCCAATATTCATTAGATGCTCATGTCTGTCAGGCACCATGCCAAGTGCCCTGCATGGATCATTTTGTTCCTCACAATATCTCTACAAAGGCAGATACTGTTGCTATTACGTTGAGGATCCCTTATCTGAAATGTTTGGCATTAGAAGTGTTTCAAGTTTCTGATTTTTACAAATTCTAGAATATTTGCATTAGACATACTGACTGAGCACCCCCAACCCAAAATCCAAAATCCAAAATGCTCCAAGGAGCATTTCCTTTGAGTGTCACGTCAATTGGAGCACCTTGGATTTTTGGATTAGGGATACTCAATCTGTATTCCCACTTCACAGGTGAGGAAACCGCGGCTCAGAGAGTCAAAGTTAATGGCGAAGCTGGACTCTGAAGTATTTTGATTCTACAGTTCACACTGCTAACCACTGTGTGCATGCCTTCCCTATCTAAGGCACACCTACATATTTGACAAGAATTTATTATAAACCTACAATTATCAAGGTGCTGTTCAGAGTACTATCTTTGAACCTTGTCAGACTGAAACCTCCCCAAGGAAGGCCCTTCCATCCACTCCTCTTTCTCTTGCCTGCCCCAGTCTGCCTGGGACCACTTTCTAACCTCTCAAGCCCCCACCATGGAAACCTTCCTGGCCTTTCACCACCCAACAACCCACTTAGAATGGACAAGACTGCTCCCTCCTCCTTGGTCATCTCCCACTGTCCACCCAGTTGTCTTCTCCTCATGACCCTCCACCCATTTCTATTTCCTTTTCAGGATCCACCCTTGGTTTTCCCTCTTGAAGTAGTTCACTTCTTGTCTGTGCAGGCCACTGCCACCTGGACTGAATTATCCCCTCCCTGGACTCTGTCCCCTCTCATCCTCTTTCTGGTTTGTTCTCTATATAGCAGCAACTGATCTTTCTGAAGCACAAACTGCACCATATGGCATCACAAGGCTTCTGATTGCTGTCCCCTCAACGTAGCACGAAATCTCAGGTGCTCCATGGGGCCTGCATGGCTGTGCAATCTCATCTCTGCTCTTCCTGGCGTCATCTTCCACCACCGTCCCTTTCAACCACTCCACTATGGCCAAGCTCTTTCCCTCCTTGTGGCAAGTCTCTCACAAATGAGCTCCCTCTCTTTGTACAGTTCTTCCTGATGCCCACCGCTGAGCGCACACAGGTGACTTTCTTCTCACTCTTCCATCCTCAGAGTAAACTCCTCCTCAGAGAAGCCCATCTCCTGGCCGTTGCTATCTACCCATACATTAGCTTTCGTATCTTCCTTCAGACGCTTATCACAATCCACAGCTATAAATTCACTTAGTCCGCCTCCCCACCACCACGAAACCAAGCCCTTGCCTGCTTGGCTCACTATTCTGCCGTTAGTGCCTAGAATAGTGCCGGACATGCGATGGGTCTTGACAAGTGTTGTATGGATGAATGAATTCTACCCTATATGTATTTCTATTGTGGTACACCTTTATCTTCCTTCCCTATAACTGTATTGCAATTTGTTATATTAATGTTTATTCACCTATTAGAGCAGTGGTTCTCAACTCAAACCTTAGAAGCACAGAAGAAAAGAATCACCTGCAGGTGATTTATTAAGAGTACTGCTTCCTGGGTCAAGAGATTCTGCCTGACTCACTAGTCTGGGGTGGGACCCAGGAATCCAGTTTTTACACACACCCATTAGGTGGTTCTGCAGGAGGCTTGAGCACCATTCTTACAGGAAGAGTGTCACACTCAGTATATTGAGTACGTACCAAATAAAGCACAGAAGGCAAGAAAAGGTATGGAATCCTTTGGCTTATGTGAAACTATTGTCATTCATTCCTTTATCCAACAGCTATTCCCCAAGTACCTACTATGGATCAGACTCTGCACCATTAACTGGGTATGGGGCATAGAGGCCCATACGGTGCCTGCCCGCTTTACAATACACTATGGCATGTGCAAGACAGACTGTGTCAGGAGCTGCAGCGCACATGGCATGGGCATGTAACTCAGACCTGGTGTGGACGGCACAGGTGGCCATGGAAAAAATACTTATAACTGGAAAGTTGAAATCAAATACTCAGGACATCTTTCCAATCCTAAATTAATGAGGAACTAGGGTTGTACATAAGCTGGCAGACAAAGAGAATGGGGTAGCACAAAAGCTCCTGTCTGCCTAACCGATAGTCATCAAAGCTGCCAGTGCCAAGGCTGACATATTTTATGGCTACAGTCTAGGCAGACCCCGCAGCGAGAGCCCGAGTTCACTGAATTCATGGTTTCCAGATGGCATGAGGGGCTAGGGCTGGGTTATTGAGTGTTCTCTCGTGCTTCAACATCTTTGCCTTAGTCCCATGATTTAGCTCTCCTTGCAAAGGGCTATGTGATATGCTTCAGTCCTGAAGAATACAAGATCAGGAAGTTGAGTTACCTATTTGCTAATATTTATCTCCTTTCATTTTTGTATGAGAAATGAAAAGGCCCTAAAATAAGATTTTATGATTACAAGGCAAATCACTCAATGTTTCCATCAAGAACACTAGGCACTTTCATGGATTTAATAAAGAAAAAAACAAACAAACCTCTTTCTGCAGTCAATCCACAGAGGAGTCCTTTCCATTCATCTTATGTTTTTTTCTCTTAACTGAGCAAGAAGGGGCTCCCACGCCACAGCTGGCCACGGTTCCCTCCTGCCGTGCCTCCCTCCTTCCTGCCCCTCTCCCAGCATCACCTCTGTGCCACCCGGCCTTCCAGGGATCTGATGGGGCAGGGGTGGCCTCCCTCTTGTGATGTTTCACTTGGGCATGTATGTCATCACCTGCCTATGCCCCACAAGTATTTTATTCCATAACCAGAAATTGCAAATATTATTTCTCCTGTCCCCATCCTAAAGAGAAGTTGCTATTCATTTAAATAATAGGATCTCTGATGCCAGGAGGAGAAGGTACCTATTTAAGTTGCCATGAGGCAACTGTCCATGAGGGCCCCAAGCTGGTCTGGAAGGACACTCCTATATTCAAGGTATACAATATTCCAGGAAGAGAAAAGAACTGGCTCACACACTGCTCTGAGGCTCACTTCCATGAAGGGCCTATCTTCCCAGCTTGATTCTCACAGTCCAAGAAAGCCAAAAGAAAATCTGTAATTCCCTTTCAGTCAAGCTGGAGCCTACCCCAACTACACTTTAACTCTATCATCAAGTCTACATACGTGTTGGTACTGACAGACCTAGATCTTGATTATAACCAAAATAAAAGCCATGAAAAAAAGACAAGATGTAGTGTAAAATGTGAACCAATATTTATGTTGTGGAGAGAGGATACAGATGGTCTTTTTCTGGGCTTCTCTGAATTTCTAAAAATATTTCTCAAAAAAATTTTCTAAACTTTAATTTTAGCTGACTAAGTGATTGTTTTATTAAAGTCCTGTGGAAGGTTATAATGAGCTGGAACTCTGGAGTGAAACTTCATGAACACAAATTTACTTTAAAAAATGTAAACGTTTTTATTTATAACATTATTCAAAGCAAAAACTTGTGCTCGGTTACCTTTTTGACTAGACTAGAAAAACAGACTCAAAATAAATTTGACAAGTAATCTTTTCTACTGTTAACCTTAAAGATTATTCAAACATTCTACCTGTATTTAATGTACATATTTAAAGAATATATTTTGCCTCAAGAAGTGAAGGGTACTATGAATTATGCAATAAATGGGAAATAATTCCTTTTCCAACTATACTCAACATATAGCTGTAAGAGAAATAACTGTTCAGAATACTTGAAAATCTGCAGATAAAAAATATTGATATACAGAACTGAATGCATTAAACAAATAAAGATCAAGTTTCAAAGAAGCTTTAGAAACCTTGACCTGCAGCAGACAAGAGGTCACAAATTGCAGAATAGAATACCAGACATTTAAAAATTCTGTTTTGAAGATACATTGCTAATGGAGGAGCCTTCTAGGTTGGCATTTGCTTTTTCTTTTTCCTTTTCCTTTTGAATATATAAATTCAAATGTAAAAAAGTAGACAGAATAGTATAATGAACTCTTATGTAACCATCAATCAACTCAACAGTTATGAACTCATGGCCAGCTTTTTATCATCTGTCTACCTTCCCCTCAATTATTTTGAAACAAATCCTAGATGTATCACTTTATCTTTAAATACTTTGATATGTACCTCTAAAAAATCGGGATTTCTATTACTATAAAATTGGTGTTTGATTTTGTTTTCTTCTCCTGCTTCTTCCAAATTTAAATAACAGTGCGGTTTTTATTGTTGAACTTTCTTCTTCTTCTTCTTCTTCTTCTTGCTATTATTATCTTAGAAACAGGGTCTCACTCTTACCTAGGCTGGAGGGCAGTGGTGTGACCATAGCTTACTGCAGCCTTGAACTCCTGGGCTCAAGCAATCCTCCTACCTTGGCCTCCAAAAGTGTTGGGATTATGGGCAAGAGCCACCACACTCAGCTGTTGTGATGTTTCTAAAAGGGCTATGATAGATTTTTATTTTCTGATGCTTCCCTAATTAGTCCTGAAACAATTCTTAAAACTAGTTGTACACAAAATGGTTAGTCATATTTTGTTTTAAGCATCAAATGGAAAAGAACGGTTGGCTGATCATTCGACCTTCCTACTTGTTTTATCACACTGGCCCTAACTCTTTAGGGCCACAAGTTCAAGTGAAAAAAGGAGTGGTAGCATGCCCCCACTTTTACCTTTACTGGCACTAATAAAGTCAAAACTGACTTCCATGAAGGAATAATTGGGGGAGGCACTGGGAGGCCCCATAAGTCAGAAGTCTCTCAGCATCAGACCAGAAATAGAAACACTTCGCTTTTTAAAACTGCTGCTGCCTCAGGAATGCTATTAACAGGCTCCAAAGACATCCCCCAGCCCCCAAAATCCTTACAGAAACACTAAAAGAAGGGAGAGGATATGAAATACCAAACTTTCATTTTTAACTGGAAGCCAAAACCAATTAGATCTTGGTTACCTTATAACGTGTTTGTTCCACATCATAGATCTTTTTCTCTGATACCATTTTCGGGGCAAAGAACTTGGCTAACTTTGCAAGGTAAACTCCATTCCGGAGCCCTTCTTCCAGTTCAGTGGTTGGTGGCAATTCTTCAACTAAGCAAACTTCCATCCACCTAAAAAGATTAAAAAAATATTAAAGTGACTCCAGTTGGGTAACTTTCTGCAAATGAAGGCATTCAGCATTTCGCTGTGTGTGTTGGAGACAAAGGAAGCAGGATTTGAAACATCTTTAGGTGCCACTGGTGGGAAGGGAAGACATTCTGGATGGAATGAGGATTTCGAACATGAGACGAACAGGGGGAATGAAAGCCCAGAAGCGCTGAGCTCACTCCCATGCCAGAGCTCATCAACTTCACCTTTATCTGAGCCTCTGCCAAGTCTCTTTTTGTGCCAAAGAAGGAAAAGGCCAAACCATTTTGTATGGGTGGAATTAGTCCTGCTGACATTAAAGAAAAAATAATTCCAAGTTTATGAGACTTCGGCAGAGGCAATTCTTTTAGGGGCTGTGCCTTGGGGAGTGCACAGTCCAAAGTACTATAAAATCTGCAGTTACCTCAGTCCAGGAATGACTACCAGGAAAGGTAGGAAGGCATGGAAAAGGGGCATCGGAATTAAGTAAGCAGACAAGGCTTCTTTAAATAATACAGACTCCTTTTTCCAATACCAGGAACTTATGACAACACACTTCTCTTTTTTTGGAAGATACCGTACTTAATGGGTTCTGAAAAAAATATTTGAGACAAAGATCAGATTAAACCTTAAGATGTTGTGCCAGTATTGTAGAAAAGACACCAAGGTCATTACCGGCTCGAGGACTTACAGTGGAAGAGGAGACAGGCCAGTTCACATGTCACAATGGTGAGCTGAGGATCTGCCAGAGTTATGAGGATATTCCTTTCTCAAGTAATTATTACCTACTGGAAGATTCAAGATGCTGGTGTGCAGTTCCCAGCCTCCCTGTCACTCAGCTATTGATCTACAAACCCAACTATTAGCGTGAGCACCAGATCTATAGAGACAGTCTCCTTAGAGGATCACTAACACGATAGCCACTGGTCCTGCCAACACTTGAAACACAGTAGAGCACCGTGCCCCAATATTAACAACTGATCCCAACCCAAGCTGCTGACACTATAATATGTCTGAACCACTTGTAGCTCTGAATAACAACTTTTAGAAGTTCAACAAGCCCCTAATAAGTGGTTATTACTGACCACTTATTAGGCATTATAGAATTGGAATCCAGTAGTCCCCCGTTATCCAAGGTTTTACTTTCTGCAGTTTTAGTTACTTGAGGTCAACTAGGTCTGAAAATATTAAATGGAAAGTTCTAGGAATACAAAATTCATGAGTTTTAAATTGCATACCATTCTGAGTAGTGTGATAAAATCTCATGCCGTCCCACTCCCATCCCTTCCTCATCACAAGAAGGGTAAGTGCAGTACAATAAGATATTTTGAGACAGAGACAGAGTCCACATTCACAGAACTTTTATCATAATATATTGTTCCAATTGTTATAATTGTTCTGTTTTATTATTAGTTACTGTTGTTAATCTCTTTCTATGCCTACTTTATAAATTAAACCTGAGCATAGGTATGTATCTATACGCAAAAACAGTATATTCAAGGTTTGGTGCTATCTTCAGTGTCAGGCATCCACTGAGGATCTTTCAACATATTTCCAATGGATGGGAAGGGAATAGTATATATGATAAAAATAGAAACATAAGTCTTGCCTTCAAACAGCATTCAATATAATTGAGAAGGCCACACAATTCTAAGGAAAAGCCAGAGAACCATATGACAGGCTATGATGTGCAATGCTACATGGTAGGATATAATCAGAAAAAGTTTGGGAGTAAAGGGGAATCATTGGGTTATCACTGCAGCAATCAAGGAAAACATTAAAAAGGTGGTAGAACCTGGACTTGGCCTCGAAGAATAGAGTACAGTAAGTCCTCACCTACCTGGAAACTATGAATTTAAGCAAAATAATGTATAACAAAATCAATTTTACCATAGGCGAATTTCTACAAACAAGTTACACTGGGCGCTATGGCTCATGCCTGTAATTCCAGCACTTTGGGAGGGTGAGGTGGGAGGATTGCTTGAGGCCAGGAGTTTGAACCAGGCTAGGCAGCACAGTGAGGCCCTGGCTCTTAAAAAAAAAAAAAAAAAGCCAGGCACCTGTGGTCCCAGTTACTCAGGGGGTTGAGGTGGGGGGATTGCTTGAGACCAGGAGTTTGAGGCTGCAGTAAGTTGTAGTCAGGCCACAGCATTCCAGCCTGGGCAACAGTGCAAGCCTCTGTCTCTAAAAAATAATTAAGTTCCTATTGCATATTTCTGGCCACAAAAACATCACCAAACTTCTAAATAAAGACCAAAACACCTCAATGTTAAACACTGAAATAAATGTGAGCTATACATACAATTAAGAAAGATTAATGTAAACTTTTAGTATAATGAAGGGACTGGAAAAATACAAAAAGTAAGATAATTCTTCACCCTCTTATTCCAGTTCAGGGTCTTGGGTGGCCGGAGCCTATCCCAGCAGCTCAGGGGTGGCAGGGTGAGGGGCACTAACCCTGGACAGGATGCATTCCCACTGGAAGACACACTCACACCCCCACCACACTCACTCAGTGGGGACAATGTAGCCACGTCAGTTAACCTAACACGCACGTCTAACGAGTGCCCAGAGAAAACCCACGTGGACCTTGGGAGACCACACGAACTCCACAGTGGCCCCTTCTTTTTCTTCATCAACATTATGAAGAAATGACATAGAATGAAACGACATTATTGGAGGACCTGCTATAGTTGGAAAGGCAGGGAGAGAACCAGAAGCTGGGGAGAACAGAAACTAAAGGCATAAAAGAAACATGGCTGACTCACGAAGAAAACCCAGGAAGACAGTGGGCCTTTGGGGCTCACAGAGAGAAAAGAGCAATGAAGCTGGGCCTTCACCGTGAAGCTAGGCTCTGGAAGGTCTAGCACGCAAGGACAGGTGTTGACATTTGTAGCCACAAGAAGCAGGGAGCTCCTGGCAGCCTCAAAGAAGAGGAGTGACGTGCTGACAGTGGTAATTAGAGAAAATTCATCTGGTATAATGGATGCCTCAGAGACCAAGTCCTCTGTCAGGCCTTTCCCATTGTGAGGTGTTGAGGGACGGGATCAGCCAGGAAGAAATAGAAAGGAAGACAACCAAGAGACATTTCCAGGAAACAGTAACAGGACTTGGTGACATCTCAGAAAAGGGAGTTGAAAAACAGACAGAGATTACCAGCCAGGGAGAGGCACGTGGTTGAAGGGAGGGTTCTGCACCAGAAGTCAGTCACATAGTGGTGGTGTGACTGTAAGCAAGTCCCCTCACCTCTCTGAGCTTCAGTTTCTCTCCTCTGCTAAAGGAGGGATGTTGGTGATGAGAAGAATTTGTTGATAAAGTCCTTGCCAGCTCTAACATTCTAAGGGGCTGTGAAACTGGAAGAACAAGGAACAGGTAAGATGTGATGATGATGAACTTCCTTTTCACATATCATGCATATCATTCACATATCATTTGAGCCTTGCGTCAAATAAACTGAAGTAGGAATACCACGGACTTGCTAAATTTTGAAAAGAGGAAATAAATAATAATGCTGCCTTTAAAAAAAAAATGTGGCCAAGTTAAGAGCCACTGTTCTAGACCAAGTTTTTAAGCTAAATAAACTAATTAGGGTATTAGGTGATTTCACGGTAAAACACAATCTGTTTTCAAATAATTACATTTTCAAATAATTATCTTGGAAAAATGCAAGAAATCATCTTATACACAAAAATATATGAATGTTTTATAACAACCTGGTAATTGGGGGATATGTGTGAGGGGTAGGGTTGGAGGTAAACTGACAATTGGTAGCAAGAGTAGGGGGAGATAAGCTGACAATTGGGAGCAAGGGGCAGGATGCAAAAATAAAAGCTCTGAAGTATGATATTTTAGAGTTGGGCTTGTTTTTAAAAAGAGCTAATCACATTTTTGTCTATATTAGTATATATGTGCAGTTGGTTTAAAACACTGATACCAGGCCAGGCATGGTGGTTCAGGCCTGTAATCCCAACACTTTGGGAGGCTGAGAGGGGCGGATCACTTGAGGTCAGGAGTTCGAGAACACCCTGGCCAACATGGCAAAACTCTATCTCTACTAAAGACAAAAATTAGTTGGGCATGGTAATGGGCGCCTGCATTCCCAGCTACTCAGGAGGCTGAGGCAGGAGAATTGCTTGAATCTGAGAGGCAGAGGTTGCAGTGAGCCAAGATCACACCACTGCACTCCAGCCTGGGCGACAGAGTGAGACTCCATCTCAAAAAAAATTAAGAAAAAAAATAATAAAACATTGATAGCAAAAACTTAGGTTAGCTATAACCTGTTTAAAATATAGCCATAGCTAATTCTTATGACATTATGAACTGCTCAAAGGCAAAGGCCATTTCTTCTTTCTCTTTATGATCCCTTTGTGCCTGGCAACCTGTTTACACAAAGCAAGTACTTAACATATGGTTATGAAAGATTCTGACTGCTAAAAAGAAAGTTTTCCAAGAATCACAGTTACATCATAAAATATTTTAAGATATTGCCAAAGATTTACGAAGTGTTACTTTTTTTAATATTAGGCATCAATGGAGATACCTCTTTTTCTCTGCCTTGAAAGTCAAAAGATGATGCTATTATTATCAATGACAGCTAGTAGTTATTGAGCACGATCTTGTGTCAAAATCTGGACTTGATACTTTATGGGGATTATCATGGAATCTTCTCATGATCGCTCCATAAAGAAGAGGTGCTATCGGGATCACCATTTGCTGATGATTTTCCGGTGTTGTTCTCAGATTCTGTTGATGTTCTGACGTGATATCTGAGGTTTTCCCAAGCTCAGAAAAGGCTAAGGCCACCCAGCTCAGTAAGTTGACAGGGGCCAGCCTCTGCTCCTCTAATTCCAACTTTTAATTTCTCACAACTCACCAAACTGAATCCTCTAGTCTAGGCCTAGTGTAAAACAAAAGTGGTAACAAAATACTACAGGGCTACTTCCAGAGTAGCGGTCAGAGTTCCACGGCTTGGAGACACAGATGTTGTCACTGTTTCAGTATAAGGTCAGAGGATAGTATATTCACTGTCAGGGTTGAGTAGATTCCTGGGGCTTCGTTTGTTCTCTCAGAAGTCCCTCTTTGTCACCTACCTTGCAACAGGCACAGTAAATGGTCCAGGTTTCCCCTTGTAGTGCTGTAGCAGGGCAGAGGCAGGATATAGGAAACTTAGAGCCTATTCAAATGCAGTCACCTCCTCAGGAAGGCCCACAGGCCTAGAGCTCTCAAAGATTCTTCCAATAAAATACAATTCGGAAACTCCTATCAATCATCAGCCGGTATATCAGCAACAAACAAGACTATTCTTCTAGGACAGGTGACAGACTCTGCTGACAGAATAACCAGTCAGACTGGGTACTTAACATTGCTCTAAAGGTATTTAAATCCCTCACAATGAAGCAGGAGCCACGATATGCAACTTCTAAACTTGTGCACAGCCATCATGTGGGCTGACTAGCCTTTGGATCGATTTTTTAGTATAAGGAAAAAACTTCAAGCACAGATAGCAATATAGGAGTTAAGAAGAAATCACTCAGGCAGATAGCAAGGGTATGGGAGTCCTTGGTAAGGTTTTTCTTTTTAATGAAAAGCCGCCCCAAATCATTTTCTAACGAACAGCAGCCTGCAAGGTGGGAGCTTGCACAGGTGAACGCCAGCAAGAACTAAGGATTAGACATGTTCAAGATGGCGGCTCCACCTTCCCTTCTCTGTCAGCCACCTGTACGGTAAAGGAGCAGACAAGATGGCCCCATCAACCATCAACGGGAAAGCTCATTTGCATAAGAAGATTAGGGTGGGGCAACAAGCCTTCCCCACGTAAACATCATACCTGATTGAACCAATCTATGAGCTCTATGTAAATCAGACACCGACCGGCTCTTGAAACCCTACTATGAAACTCGGGGCATTCACCACCAGCAGGTCCTTTCTGCTGGGAGACCCCTCCTCTACAGAGGAAGCTGTTTCTCTTCCTCTTCTCTTCTACCTATTAAACCTCTGCTCCTAAACTCCTTGTGTATGTGTCCTAAATTTTCCTGGCATGTCCTAAATTTTCCTGGCATGTCCTAAATTTTCCTGGCATGCGACAGACAACAAACCTCAGGGTATATACCCCAGACAACCGTAGCTGCTTCAATACCAAATTGTTCAACTAAGAGTAGTTGCTGGTCAGAGTCTGCATTCGTCGGCCCACGGCATCTGTGAGGGGCCAAGTGACGGCATTGTAACCACAGAAGGTGTGGGGAAATGAGTGTGAGGGGTGCACTACCCTAAGGTGGCTCAGGAAAACCTCCCATGGATAAGCCTCCTCTCTCTCCTCCTCGTCTGCTGGCTGGAGAAGGTAGAATAACTTCCATCAGTCAGGGTTCCTGAATAATTCTGAATAATTGTGTGGTAAAGAGCTCCTTGTTTTCAAGGTCATTCTTGTTGGTTTAAAAAAAAAAAAAAAAGGCCGGGCGCGGTGGCTCAAGCCTGTAATCCCAGCACTTTGGGAGGCCGAGATGGGCGGATCACGAGGTCAGGAGATCGAGACCATCCCGGCTAACACGGTGAAACCCCGTCTCTACTAAAAAATACAAAAAAAAAAACTAGCCGGGCGAGGTGGCGGGCGCCTGTAGTCCTAGCTACTCGGGAGGCTGAGGCAGGAGAATGGCGTGAACCCGGGAGGCGGAGCTTGCAGTGAGCTGAGATCCGGCCACTGCACTTCAGCCTGGGCGACAGAGCGAGACTCCGTCTTAAAAAAAAAAAAAAAAAAAAAAAAAAAAAAAAAAAATACAAAAAACTAGCCGGGCGAGGTGGCGGGCGCCTGTAGTCCCAGCTACTCGGGAGGCTGAGGCAGGAGAATGGCGTGAACCCGGGAGGCGGAGCTTGCAGTGAGCTGAGATCCGGCCACTGTACTCTAGCCTGGGCGACAGAGCGGGACTCCGACTCAAAAAAAAAAAAAAAAAAAAAAAAAAAAAGCAGCAGCAGCTCTTGTGTCTCCTCATCCCCACCCTACACTACTGAACCTTACAGGAGCAGGTTGCTATTGCCATGGCCGACCTCAGTTTCAGGGGCTTGCTGATCTGTTACATGAACAAGTGAGTGGTACCTGGCCACACCAATACAAGTTTTAAGTGTGACTTGTATGGTATGTTGGGGTCAAACTTCCTATAACAATCACAACGGAGGGACAACTGGCCTGATGTTCAGGAAGTCTGGCTCTGTGATCACCAGCTATATGCACTGGAACAGGTCGCTTAATACTCTGAGTATTCAGTGTTAGTCCATAAATCAAAAATTATAATGGAATTCAATATAACTGTGTAATTATGTAATATGACTGTGTGTGGCTTAACATCTTTATTGAGATATAATCCACACATCATACACTCACCCGTTTAACACGTGGAATGCAATGGTTTTTAGTATATTCACTGGGTTGAAAGACCATCATCATTATCAATTTTAGAACATCTTCCTTACACCAAAAAAGAAACCTTATATCCATAAACAGTCACTCTCCATTTACCCCCAAGCCCCTAACCCACTAATCTACTGTCTTTAGATTTGCCTATTCTGAACATTTCCTGTAAATGTAAATAGACTCATACAATATGTGGCCTTTTGTGACCTTTCACTTAGCATAATGTTTTCAAGGTTTATCCATGTTCATCTGGACTTCATATTTTTTTCTTGAATAATATTTCATTGTATGGATATGTCACATTTATTTATTTATTCATCAGTTTTTGGACATGTTATTCCCGCCTCCCCCCCCCCCCCCCGCAACTTTTTGACTATTGTGAATGATACTGCTATAAACACTTGTGAACTAGTTTTTGCATTGACGTATGTTCTCATTTCCCTTGGGTATATACCCAAGAGTAGAATTGTTGGGTCATATGGTAACTCTATGTTTAATCTTTTTAGGACTTCCAGACAGTTTTCCAAAACAGCTGTACCATTTCCCCTTCCCACCAGCAGTGTATGAGGATTTCAATTTCTTCACATCCTTGCCAATACTCTTCTGTCGTTTTGATTACAGCCATTCTAGTGGATGCAAAGTGGCATCTCATTATGGTTTTGATTTTCATTTCCCTGATGGCTAATGATATTCAGCTTCTTTTTATATGCATATAGCCCATTTATATACTTTTGGAGAAATGTCTTTCAAATCTATCGCTCATGTTTTAGTTGAATTATTTGTCTTCTTATTTTTGAGTTATAAGAGTTCCTTACATATTCAGTATACAAGATTCTTATTTGATATATGATTTGAAAGTGTTTCCTCCATTCTGTGGGCTGTCTTTTCACTTTTTTAATGGTGTTATTTGAAGGAAAAATGTTTTTATTTTGATGAAGTCTCATTCATCTATTTCTTCTTTTGTTGTTTATATTTTTGGTGTTTTATATGTTACATATTTATGCCTATGTTTTCTTCTCTTTTATCTCTTAGTTTAGGTCTTTGATCCATTTTGAACTACTTTTTGTATATGGTGTGAGGTGAGAGTCTAACTTCATTGTTTTGTATGTGGCTACCCAGTTGTCCCAGCACCACTTATTGAAAAGACTACCTGACGAGTTAATGGGTACAGCACACCAACATGGCACATGTATACATATGTAACAAACCTGCACGTTGTGCACATGTACCCTAGAACTTAAAGTATAATAAAAAAAAAAAAAAAGAAAAGAAAAGACTACCTTTGTTGAACTGTCTTGGCACCTTTATTGAAAATTAACTGACTGTACAAGTGAGAGTTCATTTCTGAACTCTCAATTCTAGTCCAATCTATATGTCTATGACTTATGTACAGATAGTACATAAAGTGTGCATACATAAAATGAAGTTAGAGATACTTCATGTGTCTTCAAGAGCCTGTCTTCAAATTTGGCCTAAAAATCTACAGAAATGAAAACCAGAATATTCCCCCTTCCTTCCCAATACTGTCCTTACATTCACTGCTTCTTCCTCATTCCTTCTGTTGACTAGTTTTATTGGCCCACAACCCCAATATGTGAATGTCTTGCCCCAAAGCAAAAGTTGAAGCTATTTCTTATGAGCAACTTAAGGGTTGCTAGAGAACCGCATCTTCCTTTTTAGGGTGGGACTACTTGTGGAAGAAGGGGAGAGAAAGGAGAAATCTTTCAAATTTTAGGGCAAGAAGAAAAATTCTGTCTTGTGGGAGACAAAAAAAAAAAAAAGAAAAGAAAAAGAAAAAACAGAAACCACCCCACAAAAA
This sequence comes from Macaca fascicularis, assembly GCF_037993035.2. NCBI lineage: Eukaryota > Metazoa > Chordata > Mammalia > Primates > Cercopithecidae > Macaca > Macaca fascicularis. Next base: position 80,521,107 of record NC_088380.1, on the reverse strand, counting down.
TCCGGGAACAAACAATCCTTTCTTTTATACTACTTTGTGCCTTGCAGAACATATGAAAGTTGTTTTGTGGAGGCATTTGCTATCTGAGTTGTTATTCAGGAAATCACCAACTATAAATCTTGGTCTGTATCATACAGTGCTGTATGGAATAAGTATTCTGACGGTAGAACTGCTGGCCAAGAACAGAAAAGTGTGTTTTATCTGCATAAACCCTGTTTTAATGCAGTGCCCTGTTCTACGAACTTCCAAGTATCACAAGTCAATTTTTCCCCTAATATTTTAAAAATCAGCATATAAGACATATTCTAAAAGAATATAAGAATATGTGGCCTTTGTTTTTATGTGTAGCATAGTTGGTCATTTTTTACCTTCTGTGTCAACAGGCAGTAAAAGCATCAGAAGGACTAAGTTAAGTTCTCATGGCAAAACTTTTCATCAGCTGGAGGCCAGTGCAAAACTGCCACCATGATTCCATTAGCCTTATTAGCTCAGAGGGACGTGGTTGTAGGAACCTACCCTGCAAAACTGAGGTGTGCATCTATGGGCCCCCATCCTTTTCTCATACAAAACTTACTTGGTTCACTCTAACAAAGTGACATAAAAGGCTAATTTTTTAATTTAGTAAAATTTTTGCTTTGCTTTAAGAATGCTATTTTCCTTAAAACGCAGGCACACAATACCATGAAAAGAATCAACATATGACTTCAAGATCTAGTAGGAGTGGAGGAGACTTCAGAGGACTTACGTCTCACTCTTCTCTTTCAGGGGGCGATGATATAGTATAATCTGTTGAGTTTGGCAAGATTCCCCAAACTGTGTTGCAATGAACGTTGACTCAGATGCTAAGAGAGACTGTTGCTAGAAATACGGACATGAAAGGTGATTCTAGTGAGATTTTAGACGGAAATGAGAATGTATTGTTAGACACTGAAGAAAAGGCAATCCTTGTTATAAAATGGCCAAGAACGTCGCTGAATTGCGTTTTTGTGTTTTGTGGAAGGTAGAGCTTGTAAGTGACAACCTTGGATATTCTGCTGAGATTTCTAAGCCAAGTGTTGAAAGCCTGCTGTGCTTTCCTTGCCACTTTCCTTTCTCCTTACCTGCTTCTAGCAAAGTGCGAGAGAAATTAAAGATAAAATTATTAGGCTAAACAAACCAGAACTTAAAGATCTGGAAAATTCTCAGCTTATCCATATTGCAAGAAAATGAGAATGTGTTCTAGAGAGGGCACCAACGGTGTGACTAAACAATCGCTCCCTAAAGAGTGACAGTGGGACTCACAGATCTAATCAGTCATCTCAACAGAAGGCAGGAATAGAGATGGGGTTCTACCAGCAGCAGAAACACTGCTGACTTGGACTAAAGGGGACAGAGACAGGACACAACAGCAGGCTTCTGAGATGCTACAGGATGGGACAATAGATCTATCTGGCTCTGGGTGTGAGCATGTATTATCCTTCAAGAAAAAGGAAGAATGGTCCCTAAAGCTGCTACTCTCACCCCACACTGAAAGTGTTCAGGCCTAGGGGGCGAGGAAGTGTCTCTTCCATTTCAAAGGGGGAGGCTGTCTCTGTCTCAGTGTCAGTGAGTCAGGCTGTCATTGTCCAAGGCCTCAAAAGCAAGGCTACCACCTGGGGCCTTGAAGAAATTCTGCCAGCCCAATGGGTCTGGAGGACAGATCATCATGTAAAAAGAATTATTCTCAGGCCTTAAAATCGAACATAATTTGCCCAGTTAGGTCTTGGATTTGCTTTGGACCCATGACCCTTTTTTCTTCCTTCCAAGTTCCCCTTTTGGAATGGGAATGTCTATCCTAAGCCTGTCCCCATCATTGTATTTTGGAATCAAATAATTTGTCTGGTTTCACAGGTTCACAGCTGGAGAAGAATTTTTGCCGCAAGACAAATCATGTATCTTGAGTCTCACCCGCCTTGATGTAGATGATATTTAGATGAGATTTGGGACTTAGAATTGACAGTAGAATGGGTTAAGGCTTAGGCTGTTGAATGCAGGTGAATGTATTTTGCTGTGAGGAGGACATGAATTTTGACGGTGCAGAGCGCAGAGTGTTATGGGCAGAACTGTGTTCCCCTCCCCAAATTTATATGTTGAAGTCCTAACCCCTAATACTTCAAAATGAGACTGTATTTGAAGACAGGGCCTTTAAAGAGATGGTTAAGTTAAAACGAGGTGATTAAGCCAGGCTGCTGGCCTTATAAGAAAAGGTGCTTAGGGCACAGAGAGCTCCCAGGGCTGCATGCTCAACAGAGGGAAGACAGAAGGACATAGTGAAAGGGCCATCTGCAAAGCCAAAGACAGAGGCCTCAGAAGAAACCAAACATGTTGACACCTTGCTCTTGGATTTCCAGCCTCCAAAACTGAGAAAGTAAATTTCTGTTGTTTAAGCCTCCCAATCTGTGGTATTTTGTTTATGGCAGCCTGAACAAACAAATACACTAGCTAAAACATCAGCTCCCATCATCCTCTAAAATTCCTCACCCAATTTTCTCTTCACTACATTTATTACTACCTGGCAGACTAGATATTAATACTTATTAGTTTGACTGGCTCACCCAGTTAGACTGTAAATTCTACGATAGCAAGGACCTTACCTATCTTGAGAGGCATCTAACACAATGGTTGAAAGCACACACTCCAGAGTTCGATGCCTGAGACTGAACCAAAGCTCTGCCACTTACCAGTTACGTGCCCCTTGGGTAACTGAATTAATCTGAGTCTGTTTCCTAATCTATAAAATGGGATAATAATAGAACTGCTTCCAAAGGCTGTTATGAGTTAATAGGAGAAAAGCACTAGAACAGTGCCTGGCATATAGTAGGTACCGTTCATGGTAGCTATTGTAGTTTTTACTGCTCACCACCATATCCCAGACCATCCCCCTGCCTGACTGCCAATGTAATTCACTGTTCACACCTGACCTTCGGCACTATTTGTTTAGTTCAGCACTATTTGTTTAGCCATATAGACTTCCTTGTGCAGGAAGTATGCCAGCATTTTGACTATCAAACATGCCTTCTTCTCCCGTCCCCGTCTGTTACACCCCCTGAACAAATCCACTCCTCCTGCTAAACACATCCTATTGCCTTACACCAAATACAGTCTTAAATGGCATTTAGTAGGGGCTATGTAAATATTTACATATGTTCAGGAGAGGCGGGTTTCTGCTATAATGAGACTCCCACTCTACTGATAATGCCAATGGCAAACAATTACAGCTCACATTTACTTAGCACATAGGCTAGCACTTAGCAGGTACTTGGCACTTATATGAATGTATTCTCACACTAACCTGATGAGATTGATATCACTCCCCTTTAATAGAGAAGGAAGAAAAGGCTCAGAGAGTTAAGTAATTTGCTCAAGATTACACAGCTAGTAAGCAGCTGGGCTGTGATTTAAATTCAGGTTGTCACCTCTACAGGACATCTCTCAGCCACTCTGCTCTGACAAATCATTTAAGATTAATAGGGTGAACAGGGCTTAAGCTCACTTCCTAGGAATGTTCTCTTCTTAAGCAGAAGCCTTAGGCGAAACCTTTTCTAAAGCTAAAATGAGCCAATTCAGATCTTCATAAACTATGCTTTCGCAAAGCCAGGTATGCCTGTGCTTTAAGACAAGGATGAAGGTGAATATACTCTTCAGGACTGGCTGAAGAGACTGCGGTCACTTTCAGAAGCATCTGTGGGGGTACAGCTGTGTTCACTGGACCTCAGATCCCCAAAAATCAGGCTTCAAACTTGGTTCTGCAACTGTATTCATCTTTATTACCTTGCGGTACAACAATCTCTCTGGGCCACAATTTCCTCTATCAGAAAATTGGGTGCAATACACACTACCTCACAGATAAGTCATGAGAATGAAAGCAGATGCTAAATGTGAAATCACCTAGGGAAAAAGTACCCAGCATGCAACAGGTCCTCAGGAAACAATTGTTAACAAAATGAAATTAAAAGGAGGTAGGCAAATGGGCACCAGTTTAAAGTGTAATGCTACCAAGGATTTATCACACTGTTCTCCACAGAGCAGCCTGGCCACACTGACCTGAACATAGGAGATCCAATGTCTTCTAGGTGGAGACTACTGTGGGACGTGACACCCTGCAGGAAAATAAGCTGACCAAAGGGCCTTGGAGAACTGAGCTCAAAAACGGGACTCTGTCAACCTGCCTTCCCTAGAACTTGCTACAGGGGAGACTGAGCTGTCATGTCTGTTTGCAGTGCAAAGCACCTTCAGTTTTACCAAATAACCACGAGCTGGGGTGCAGAGGAAAAGTAAAGAAGAAAGAACCGAAAGTACTCAGCAGAAGTTTCCTGGCACATCAACACTCATCTGAGGCTTACGCATACATTTTGGTCTAAATAACAACTTAAGACTTGATGAAGCAGATTCTCCTTCCTGGGTTTGTCTACACTGTGCACATGCTCTAACCACAAAATAATCACTGTTCTTGCACTTTTAAACATGTCTTTGCCCCAACGTAGGCAGGAAAATGAAAGCAACGAGCTTAATAAGATCATTGTAAACTTAGTTAAATTGCCACAACTCCTTCCTACACTTGACTTCCCTCTTCTAAGCCCCAAGCAAGTATTCAATATGGAATTGTTAAATAATGGACATTCCAGAACACCAAGAGAATGCCATAGCTGAAGCCAGGCCGTATTTCAACATATAAGAAACATAACTGGCAAAAGCTGTATCCAGTATCAATTTCCTTCCTTCTCTTCCTCCCCTTAAACTACAGGTATCTTATGTCCAAAGTTAACCCTTTCTTGGAGGTGGTGAATCAGGGAGAGTTACACAGACTGATTCCTCTACAGCCTAAAGGATCAAAAGAGAATAGCTCTCAGCAGATAGTGTGAAGTAATAGCACAGTGAAAAATTCAACTGTGAGGAATGTCATGTTAATACCATATTTGCAGTGCTTTCTTCCTCTAGCTACATTCTTTGTCCAGCCCTTATTGATTTCCCCCACCTCCACTACCAGCTGTGCCAAGGAAGTGACAAATGGGGACTCACTAGATGCCATCAATCATTGTCACCAAGAAGAGAAAAAAAGAATCCAACATATGTTCTTGCAAATGCCTCCCACTCTCCACTCCCACCTCTTCCTCTTCACTGACACACAATCTTTATAAGCAGTAAGCCACTTTTTTAATATCCCTTGAGTGAAAACGTTTGAGGCACAGATAGGAGGAGCATCCCAAGCACCATTCTTTCCTGATTTGCGTGTCCGTAGTTACAGTTCTCAGTGCAAGTGGCAAGACCAAGGCAGGGTTACCCACCAATGAGTTACTGCCAATCCCGACTACAGAGAGCAGAAGGGCTGCTGATGATTAAACCAATGCTGCTCTTGTGCCAGGCGGGACAGAGGAACAGAAAGATGTACAATACAGGTAGCAGATGGTACTCTCTGCAACTCATTCTGACGACAGAACAGGAGTTTCCTATTTGTCTGCTGACTACCATGATGCTTGATAGATCAATTCCTATGGCAACAGCTCTAAGTATAATGCACTACAAATAAAAAAGGGTATTTTGTTTTGTTGTTTTTTTTTGAAATGGAGTCTCGCTCTGTCACTCAGGCTGGAGTGCAGTGGCGTGATCTCAGCTCACTACAACTTCTGCCTCCCAGGTTCAAGCGATTCTTCTGCCTCAGCCTCCTGAATAGCTGAGATTACAGGCACCTGCCACCACACCCGGCCAATTTTTGTATTTTTAGTAGAGATGGGGTTTCACCATATTAGCTAGGCTGGTCTTGAACTCCTGACCTCAAGTGATCTGCCCACTTCGGCCTCCTGAAGTGCTGGGATTACAGGTGTGAGCCACTGTACCCGGCCAAAAAGGGGTGTATTAAATAGATATAGAAACTTGTGTTCATTTCTGGGAATAAAGCAAGAGGTAGAGTGTGGCCACTTCCATCACAGGCCGTAGGAGCATTTTCTCTGGCTCAATAATCCCCTATTGGGCATCTATTCTGGCTAAAGAAAAAGAAAATCAATAAAGACCAATGATATGCATGTAACCACAATGATATTAAAAAATAAAAAACTTAGTTGTCTGATGACAGGAGAGAGTGTGAAGTGATAACTCATTATATAAATGGAATACTATACAGCCATTAATATTTATGACAAATTAGCAAAATGGAGGAAAGTTGATAAAGTGAGTAAAACAGTAACACAAAAGTACATGCACTTTTTGTCATGTGTGTCAACATGAGAAAAAACCTGGGTAAAAAGTCACCACAATTGCTTCAACTATTTTCCAAATCTCAGTTTGGCCCTACAAAGACAGGCAGCAATGAAGTAGATTCACACCTAGCAAAATGGATGGAACTTTCAAAGCCTAGTAAAAAAAACCTAAGGAACAGAATGAGGTAGATATATCATTTGCATAAATTAAAAATACTTACACACAAAACAAGATACATTGCAAGAATACACACAAATCTAAATGATACATTGTATACATATCAGAATGTTGCCTATGGGAGGGAGGGAACCAGGGATAAAAGGAAATAACTTTTAGGGGTCCAGCACAAACCAGTGCCCACCATGTGCCCAGAGATACTGTACCATGACCTAAAGAGAGTGGTCAGCTTAACGTTTGCCCCCGAGGTCCTTCAGCAAGGCTAGGCATGGTTTTAAGATTGTACCGTAAACTGGTGCAATTTCAGACCACCACACATTTCCTCTCCACGGCAATGCCCCTTGCTCCCAAACAGTAGCTGCCTTTTATGATGCCACTTCTGTTCAGTCCATTTCTAATTTTCCTTCTGTTTAACAAGTTTGAAAGGCTGCAGGAAATCATCATTAATGAGAAATATTTAATCATATTGCTACTGTATACACATCCATGTTACACAACAGTATAACAATTGTATAGTTATATATATATTTATGTGTATATATGTATGTATATGTAGAGATAGCGATATAGAAGAAAACTGTAGATACGTATATATGTACTGTATATAACTACATATGTATATATGTACTGTATGTATATACATATATACTGTATATAACTACATATATGCTATAGATATGTATATATGTATTGTATATAAATACATACATACTGTATACAACTACATATAGTTCTATCTCTATACAGTTATCTATAAAGTATAGATAACTGTTCAGAAATTATTCCCACTAGGCTACAAAAGAAACTGGCAATAGTGTTTACCTCTGGGAAGGGGAACTGGGTGAGAGAAAGATACAATTTTCACTGTCCCCTCCTTTGGGCCTTTTAAATTTTGTACCACGTGTATATATGACCAAAAAAAAAATTAGAGCACTTAATTAAGCAACCACTCACTCTGTATACATACATTACACAGTAGACTTAAGAAGTAAAGTGTTCCAACTATACCAGAAGCAATAAAAATCTGACCAAGTTCTCTCCAAGCTACATCCTGGTTTGCCTTAGCTAGATCCATCTCTACCCAGCACAACCACAGGCAGCTCACAAGGTGGCAGCATTCGCTGCTGTGCTTGGCTATACGTCCTTGATTTTATATGTAGGTTAATAATCAATTAGAGCCCTGCCACCCAGAATATCCTCCTAGGACCCAAGTCGGCTGGGAACTGCTATCTCTGTCAAGTGGCCCTGTTCTTGTGTCTCAGTGCTTCTTGGCTCTGAGGATTGTAGACTCTCTTGTGAACCTTCATGGGCTGTAGGAACCCCTGGGGGATTCAGGGTCTTTACTCCTTGACAAAGAAGGCATGTTAAAAATTGTTTCAAATGAAGGTTCTTATCTTAGAAGTCAGTTTATTTCCTGTCTGCCAGCTTTTTGGTCAGATCAGCAGACATCTGGGGTGCCGTGCCTATGGGAGCAGGAAGATGACAATGGGCCGCCAGGGGAGCGTGGCTTTGGACTGGCTAGAAAGTGATGCCTACGGGGACCCATTCCTACACATGTTCAGGAGTGGGGCATGTGAACTGCTACCCACAGTGAATTCTCACTCAGAAAGCCTTGCAGGTGCCTAGGAGTTTCCAGACAGATCATTAAGTACCATTTCACTTGCCTAACAATTTCATTATTGTTCTGTATTGACATAGACATCAGAAATGGAGAAAACTTCTTTCCATGGCACACCCTAATGGGGGGAAATGTAAATCAACCTGACCAAAAAAAAAAAAAAAAAAAAAAATCCAAACTCGTCCCACCTACCTTGAGAAATAAAAGACAAGTGGAGCTTTTAGGACGGAGGGGCAAGATGAAGCCAGAAAACAATCTGTTACAAAATAAGAAAATACAAGTCCAAACTCACAACTGACTACTATGCCCAGTTAGGAAAAAGAAGACAGATAAGAAGAGACTGATAGATGCAGAAAGAAACTGGCTGAGAAGCGGAAGATAAACACATGCACCATGGATTTCCCTGACAGGAAGCACATATCATCAGGACTGACTTGGTGACAACGAGGTTCCCAGCTTCATCATCTGGGCAAATGATCAGCAGCTCCTCAGAGAAACATGCCGGAGGGCGAGACGCCTGAGAGCGGAGGCGAGGAGGCTGGTCCACCCAGGCTCCGAGGCCGACTTGCACATTTACATCCCTCTGACCACCATCCAGCACTGGCTCTTGATCACTGAAACGCTTCACCTTTAATGAAGTCATTAGCGACCACACAGAGAGACGGGCTGAAAACCACAAGGGGTGTCATGCGAAGGTTTGAGGGAAGAGGAGCTGGTTATAAGAGAACTCTATTCCACTCTGGCCTTCTTAAGTTTCAGGAAATATGGCTTGAGCAGCAGTACAGCCAGCTCTGTGCAATAACAAATCATGCTGCGAGGGTGTTCTGGGCCGGCTTGGGTTTCACAATGCCTCCATTTCATGGCTGTGACGCAGCCTCACCCTACACCTTCCAGTACTGATTATCTGTAAGACACAGGATCTGAAGCGGCCAATTATCATCGTCACAATCTAAACAGCTACAGCCACTGCTAACTGTATTTCCTGACCACAGACATGAAACATTTGTATTTCTTATGCCTTAACTCTAGCACATACAAAGGCTATTAAATGAATGAGCACACACACAGATATAAAGTCCTTGTATATGTGAAAAGATTTCTCTATAACATAAACAGTGGACACAACTAGCAAGCAGAGGCCTACAATTAGGTAGCAATAACAGAGGAGCCACTCTATGTTAGAATGTGGTAGAGCTAAAAGGGTGTATCTACCTGATGGGCAGATGCAAAACATGATATCCAATTGTTCCAGGTATGAGGAAACAGATTTAAAGCAACTTTTAACCAGTAGAAACCAATCTGTTGATAAGACCCGTCCCTCAAGGGGCTCAAGGGATGCAAGGATAAATGAGGAGATTTCAGATTTTATCACGCAAGGAAGTGTCAGTGGAGGTATTAAGTAGCTAGGTAGAACAGAAGTATTAGTCATATCTAATCACCTCAATTATTTATATAAGTTGGAATAAATCCAAACTAACTTTAGCCTCAGAAAATCCACTGTAACAGGGCTTGGAAACAGGTACCTGGCAGGGGTGAGGCCGGTACTGGTAAGGAACAAAGCTGGCTGGGTGGGAGTTGTAAGCAACTTGGCTCTAGCTCACAGCTACTTGTGAAAATGTGGACCACAAGGGCCTGAGCTTTGGGATTTCCTAAAAAGTGGAAGATTCAGATTTTTTATGAGTTCTTCTGATTTTTAAATGCTCACAACTAACTGAAAAGTAGTGGCCAGGCACAGTGGCCCATACCTGTAATCCCAACACTTTGGGAGGCCAAGGCAGGAGGACTACTTGTGCCCAGCAGTGTGACACCATCTCTATAATTTTTTTTTTTAATTAGCAGGGCATGGTGTTGCATGCCTGTAGTCCCACCTACTTAGAGGGCTGTGGTGGGAGCATTGCTGCAGCCCAGGAGGGTGAGGTTTCAGTGAGCTGTGATTGCATCACTTTGTGCTAGTCTGGGTGACAGAGCAAGACACTATCTCAAACACACACACACACACATGCACGAAAAATAAACATTCTGCACGTTGAATCAATCACATCTAAAACTCTTATTACAGTATTTCAAAGGAGGTGAAACTATGCTCTGTATGTTCTCACATAGGTGAAGGTGGGTTATGAGTTTGTAGGGGAGAAGTTGCTCTTTCCAGCATTCTTGAAAAATAGAGCTTTCTTAATGATAAGCAGCTATATAAAAGTAGAACTGGGATATCAGGGAAACGCACATCAAACCATAAGGCAATATTACTTTATTAAGATGGCTACTGGTTTTAAAGAAACAAAAAATAACAAATGATGGTGAGGATGATGAGAAATAGAAATTGAAACACTTGTGAACTGTTAGTGGGAATGTAAGATGGGGCAGCCACTGTGGAAAACAGTTTGGTGGCTCCTCAAAAAGTGAAACGTAGAATTACTTTGTGATCCAGTATAGGTATTATAATATCCCCAAAGAATTAGAAGCAAAGACTCAAATATACACTTGCACCCCAAATTAATTGCAGCATCAGTCATGGTCACCAAAACATGGAAGCAACTCAAGTGCCCATCAACAGATGAATAAACAAAATGTGGTATATATCCATACAATACAAAATTATTCGGCCATGAAAAGGAATAAAATTCTGATAAACGCCACATGAATGAAACTTGAAGACATGACACTAAGTAAAAAAGCCAGACAAGCACCAAAGGACACATATATTCTATAATTCCACTTATATGAGGTACCTAAAGTAGGCAGATCACAGAGGCAGAAAGTAGAATAGAGGTTACCGGGGGCTAGGAGGAGGGGGAATAGGGAATTATTTTCAATAGATACAAAGTTTCAGCTTTGCAAGATAAAAATTTCTGGAAATGGAGAATGGTGACGTTGCACAATGTTGTAAATGTACTTAAGGCCTCTAGATTGTACATTTAAAAATGGTTAGAATGGTAAATTTTACATTATATATATTTCATCACGATAAAAAAAAGAAAAGCTGTGATATGTGTGGAGAAGATAGGTGTCTTTCAAAAGGAGGTGCCTTTCTTACATGATGGCTTTTTCTGCAATCAATACAGAAATAAGCACTATCACTCATTAGACATTAGAGTCTGGCTATGCCCTTGATGAAGTGTTGGGACCTTATTACTTCCTGGGAACCTTGCTGCTCTACAGGAATCTTCCCCAGGGCTATCATGTATGGTTGTGTAGGTGGCACACTGTACACCGGAACCTAGCCCGGGGGCCAGCCTGTGTGCTGCAGGCCAGGTCCTGTGCCTGGAGGAGGGAACATCTTTTCCTTCTTGAAAAGGCACTATAGGCTAAGAGTAGCCCTGATGTTCTGCATGCTCAAATTGGTCTTCTCTTCTTACTTCTGTTCATGGTACCCTCTCCTTTCATGGATCCCAGGTTGACGCTATAAAGTCATTCCCTGTTCTCATCCCAGTGCGCTGTTGGCTGCCAGCAACTCTGTGCCTCTCTCCCATTTCATCCCCTCCTTCCCACTCTCACTACCGCTTACCATGGTCAGGCCCTTTGACCTCTGGTCTGAACACTGACCTATAATCTAGCGCTCCACACCTCCATCTCCTCCTCCCCTGGATGATCTAGTTTCCACACTCTGCCACCAGATTAACTTTTCCCAAAAACAGCTAGCCATTTCACTCATACCCTCCCAGTGGTTTCCTTTTTCTTTCTTGTATATGCTTAATGCATGAACAATGAAGTAGCTTACCTGAACCTAATCATCAACTCTGCTATTTAAAGTAAGACTTTCCATTTATTTTGACTGTCCATTTCTTAGGTGACTATGAAGAGGAGGCAGCAAGTCAAACAATCCATCCAAGAGAACATACCTTTATATTTCTAAGTCACTGGCATACAGTCAGGAGGGGGAAACTGAAGAAAACTTGGGGAGCTTTGAACCTCCAATTCCTACAGCTAATTAAAATGATGTCCATGGCGACCCCTACCACACCTTTCCAAGGTGAAATACATTTTAAGCCTACTGATCGAATCTGACACAAATGCCAGTAAATATTAGCGTGGTCCTGCCCTCCCTCTGCTACTGCAGGAAAGGATGCACAGGAAGAACATCCTGGGCACTACATGAAGGGTTGGTACAGAAAGAGGATATTATTAACTTAAAGAAGATATTGTTAAGTGGGCTGTTTCCCGTATTCTTAGAATACAACCAAGGCCAAAGCTGAGCACAACAGGGCTAAGTACCCTACTTAGAAAGCCATAAACAAGTAGGGTCAGACACTGCCCCCTACGGCTTCCCCAGGAGGTCAGAGGACCAGTCTTACTACCTGACCACAGCCCCTCTTCCCATGCAAGGAAAGGCAGAAAGGTTGATGTTGGCTTTATAGGGAGGGCAAGTTTCTAGTGCAGGTTACTGTCTGCTTCCCCAACCAGTTAGGGGTTGGGGGTTTCCAAGAGAATCACTAGGAGAGGCTAGGGTACCGGCAAGGAGGAGAGATGAGCATCTTGTTCCTAATCTGATTGCTGGCTGAGCTGAAGACTTCACAGTTCCCCACTCCCTTCCAGGCTGGCACTGCAGCAGAATGGAGCATGTCAGGGGGTAGGGGGAACTTGGCATCCAGTCCCTGGAGTGGGGGCACACCCATGAGCATGAGACTGGTACCCATTTTTGAGCCAGAGATTTGGGAGTGGCAGGCCCACTGCGGGAGCCACATGCAAGCAGAGCCTCAAGGGAATGTTCCAGGAAAGAAGACTGGAATATTTCTGCTCCACTTCAGTTCCCCACAACCCCTGGACAGACAGAGAGGACTGCAGTAACTCACACAGTTCCTTTTGAAGGAGTGTTGAGGTCACAGGGGCAGGAGCCCTTGGGCTGCCAGGCAGCTGATGGGCCAAGCACAGGGACACTCACTAGAAGGAGGAGTTGAAGCCAGATGGGGCATGAACACCCAGCAATACCAAAGGGGGGCATTGCTGTCCTCTGCATAGGCTGCTCACAAACGAGGCTGAAGTAAAGCCAAACACAGCCCCAAGAGAGTTACACATCACCTGAGCAGACACCCCAGCATCAGAACAAACCACACAAAAGCAGCAGATTACGAGAGGCACTTTCTCACCACCAACTCCGCTTAGTGAGTTAAATACTTATTAGTCCCTTGCTCCCCATTTCCATCCTCTCCTCTCCACCCCAGCATCCCGGAGGAGCTAGAGCTCAGAAGAGAGAGTAGGAGAGGCACACAGGTTGAACTGGATATGAGATTAGGAGATTTAGAAAGATGAAGCAATGATAGAATATGCCCAATCCACCATTCAAAGACTGGAAGAGGGGATTTAACAGGCACAGTTGTAAGCAGTGCCTAGAGAAAGTTAAACCCATTTCATGTTGTTAGCCCCACTGAATTGGGTGAGACTTCTTAAGAAACCAGTGATGCTGACATGGGGCTAAACAAACATCAATTACAAACTCTCCCTAGATAAACTGGGTGCAGTTGAAAAACAGTCCCAGATTACAACAGAATTGTAATCTGGCTGGAGGCAGGCAGAGGTCAGCTCTGGGTCCCTCGTGGCCACTCTCCATGGAGAGGACTCAGACTACTTCCATTGCCCTCAAAGCGTATGTGGCAGCAGCCTGGACTCAATGGCTCTACACTTAAACCTTACCCCTTGATATGGATTGGCTGTGTCCCCACCCAAATCTCATCTTGAATTGTCGCTTCCACAATTCCCATGTGTCATGGGAGGGACCCAGTGGAAGGTAATTGGATCATGGAGGCAGGTCTTTCTGGTGCTATTCTCATGACAGTAAATAAGTCTCATGAGATCTGATGGATTTATAAAGAGGAGTTCCCCTGCACAAGTCCTCTCTTGTCCGCTGCCATGTAAGAAACACCTTTGCTCTTCCTTCATCTTCTGCTGTGATTATGAGGCCTCCCCAGACATGTGGAACTGTGAGTCCGTTAAACCTCTTTTGCTTTATACATTACCCAGTCTCAGGCATATCTTTATTAGCATCATGAGAATGGGCAAATACACCCCTCCTCTACACTCAAATACAACATCTACTTTGTAGCAGGTAATATGCATTACTTTACCCAACAGCTCTGCCAAGTAGTGGTGGTACCACATATTACAGAGGTTACTTAATCTGGGTGCTGCCTCAAGGGTCCAGATTGTGAGACAAGGATTCCAACAAAGTCTGACTCTAAACAAAATACACGCTGGTTCTAGCCCGTCACACAGACCTGCATGTTGATAGAAGATCAAAGAGGGGTAAAATGAGCCCAGAAAAGAGCTGCAAACACTCATAGTGATTTTAGAATTGGCAGCTGCTCACAAGTAGTCTAAAAATGCAAACAAGTTTATTTACATTTTAAAATCATTAAAATCCAGCATTGTGATAGGATATTATAATAGAAAAACTAAGTCAATACTTCCACCATCTTCCCTACTAACTCAGGAACAATACCAATACTCGACAACTACAGTCTGACCTTTAGCAGAAAGACAAAAGCACTATTGAAGAAAAAAAAAAAAAAAAAAAAAACAAAAAAACTAGTTGTGAACAGAATGCACCAGAACTCAAACTTGCCAAGCTGTCTGCACTTTGGAATTTTGCAGTGTTTAATGTCAAGAGTCCAAAGTTGGCCTTGTGGGTCCCTCTGAAATAATACCTTAATATCACTATTACTACCCAGCTTTATAGGTGGCATTTGAGATAATCAAAAGTGGCTGGAAGCCACTGCACATTATACTATTCCGGACAGGCCTTTATTCACTTTTTAAAAGCATAAACCAGGAGACTTATCTTAACCAAAATTATCTCAGAGTCAACTTCCATTGGCTGAATCACTATGCAAATATCAGGGCTCTGAGTCATTGAAAATTGCTGAAAGGAATTTGGTTTCGTAAGCATAAGATCTTTTTCCTAGAAACGTAAGCTGTGTTTTAAAAGGTGTTCACAAACTTTGCCCTCAAGATAGCTCTGGTACAGAACTTGCCAAGTAAACTTATTACAAACGAAAATGACAGCAACCAATTTCAAAATATCCCAAACTACCAAATTCCCACAGCCACTATTCTTCCCGCAGTGATACTAGAAGGGAAAATTCTATATATTTATGTTTCCAATTTTCAGAGTTACGGAACTTCACAGTTTACACCTCTTACACAAAGCTCTGTCTGTTTTCTGAATCACTTTCTACAGGTAAAAAATAAGTGGAGAAGGAGCTAACACTTAAATTTGAGATAAAAAGCCATGCCTTGCCATTTTTTTTTTTTTTTTTTTGAGACAGAATTTCACTCTTGTTGCCCAAGCTGGAGTGCAATGGCATGATCTTGGCTCTCTACAACCTCCACCTCCTGGGTTCAGGTGATTCTCCTGCCTCAGCCTCTTGAGTAGCGGGGATTACAAGCATGCACCACCACAACCGGCTAATTTTGTATTTTTAGTAGAGACAGGGTTTCACCATGTTGGTCAGGCTGGTCTCAAACTCCTGACCTCAGGTGATCTACCCACCTTGGCCTCCCAAAGTGCTGGGATTACCAGCGTGAGCCACCGTGCCCGGCCATATTACCAATTCTTTAAAAAAGAAAAAAAAAAAAAAGCACACAATTTAACAGGAAGTCTTTTGCCCAAATCATTGTCCCTCCAAACTGTATAAAAATATGTTCCTGGAAGCCAGGCACGGTAGCTCACCCCTGTAATCCCTGCACTTTGGGAGGCCGAGGCGGGTAGATCACCTGAGGTCTGTAGTTTGAGACCAGCCTGGCCAACTTGATGAAACCCTGTCTCTACTAAAAATACAAAAAAATTAGCCAGACATGGTGGCTGGCACCTGTAATCCCAGCTACTTGGGAGGCTGAGGCAGGAGAATTGCTTGAACCCAGGAGGCGGAGGCTGCAGTGAGCCGAGATTGTGCCACTTCACTCTACACTCCAGCCTGGATGACAAGAGCAAAACTCTGCTGTCTCAAAAAAAAAAAAAAAAAAAAAAAAAAAAAAAAAAAGGAATATGCTCCTGGAAAGCCAGTTAAATGGGTATGTGCTAGTAAGAAATAAATAGTTCTAAGGAATAAATTTAATGTTAATGTTATTTCCTTCTCCTAGTTTATGTTTTCATCAACCACAGCCAATAAGAACAAAAAACAGGCCGGGCGCAGTGGCTCAAGCCTGTAATCCCAGCACTTTGGGAGGCCGAGACGGGCGGATCACGAGGTCAGGAGATCAAGACCATCCTGGCTAACACGGTGAAACCCTGTCTCTACTAAAAAAAATACAAAAAACTAGCCGGGCCAGGTGGCGGGCGCCTGTAGTCCCAGCTACTCGGGAGGCTGAGGCAGGAGAATGGCGTGAACCTGGGAGGTGGAGCTTGCAGTGAGCTGAGATTCGGCCACCGCACTCCAGCCTGGGCGACAGAGCAAGACTCTGTCTCAAAAAAAAAAAAAAAAAAAGAACAAAAAACAATTCTTGTCACCATCCCGATTCACCTCCTCTAGTCATAAATACTTGTTGCCAGTTTTGTTTCCAACATTCTCTGTAATTTACATTGTATTAAGGTTAACAAAGACTTTGAGTTAAAGAACAGGTTTCTCTGGGTACACTGCCTATAGGGTAGCCCTGCTCTGCAAAGAGCAGTCTAAACAAACAAACAAACAAACAAACAAAATAACAGTAGTAGCTACACAAGCTTAGTTTATCTTTACCCCTCTGCCTAGACCACAGGAGTCATCATCAGCCTTTTTATGGAACAGGCAAGGACAAGCTGCTCAGGGACTGACTCAAGCCATTTTATCACACAGACCCAGGGCATACTGCACAGCAATCACACAGGGTCCCATGTTTGTTGAATGCTCTGCTGTTGACATCTTGAAATTCTTATTTTTTGCACAAGAGGTCCCACAGTTTCATCTGGCAGTGAGGTCCCTGCAAGTTAGGTAGCTGGTCCTGCACAGACCTGATTTTTTAATAATATTTTTTTGTGACATGGGTGTTTTTGAAAATGTTTTATTTTATACCATTTATTTAAACAACAATTTATTATATAAACATTTCTTTTTATACTTTCAAATCCAATAAAGGCAAAGTATCCCTCACCTGTATCACTGCAACAGGTTTCTAGATTATTTTTTTCTCGATTCACTCTGGCTTACTGTCAATCTATCTTTACACAGCCAAAGTTCTCATCTACTACAAGCCTGATCTTGTCACCCTGCTTAAAATCCTCCCACAGCATCTACTGCCCTCAGCATCATGCCCAGTGCCTTCGCCTGGACCTAGGCCCTGAGGTCCAGCCCTGACCTGGGGCTTGGCCTCACTCTACTCCCTACCTGCCGTGTCCCTACCTCACCAACCTTCTTTCTGCTTCTCGAACATGCCAGGCTCTGACTTCATAGCCTTGGCACCTGCCCACGGGACAAATACTTTAATGTATGTCCAAGGATTTTGATAAAAACAACCGAATTCAACTGATAGTCATTATTGGTTTTAATTTCTTAAAAGAAACACAAGAGGGTTTAAAAGACTCACACTTCTTAGTAAATATATTTTTCACTCACACTGATTTGGGCTACTTCCCCAATGGAAAGGATAATAAGCCTTGATCTGACTGTGAAATGTAGGACAATAATGGGGAGATGTAGAGAAGGTCAGTTTTAAAGTTTTTCAGATCAGGTTAATCAGGCCTTAAAGGCATCTTCATGACCTTCACCGACCCCTGAAACACAACATTCCCCAACGACTTGGAAGGGTTCGGGAAAACAAAGTATTAATGAGGATAAATAAATTATATGCTTACTTTAAAAAAAGAATATCTCATGTTCTTTGAAGAGACTTAACTATTAAAGCTGATAAAAGATTCATACAGAACATAATTATGTAGAAACTTTTCTTGCTCAGAAAAATGAGTAAGTTGCCTACAACTGTTTTCTCATCCAGATAATCACAGATTTTAGTTCTGCCTGTATGTAAATGTTCTGATAGTAAAACTGGTTCAAGGATGTTGGGTGTCCACTCCTACAAGTAGCTTTCTCAGGAGGGTATGTAACTTCTAGACTGAGAAGTCATCTAACCCTGATCAGTAGGATATTTAGCAATAATCTGTCCTTCTCCCCACTCCAGCCCCTTTAGCCCTTTGACTACCCTTATTCCAGTGGCCACAAATCATGCTGCTGGCTTTCCACAAACAGTGTTGAGATAACTAGCTCTCCATGTGGGAAAAAATTAAGTTAGAGTTCTACTATTCATGAAAATACCCCTGATGGATTAACCCTCAAAACACTGTAAAATGTCAACTATTACAGCATGAGAAGAATATATAGGAGAAGCTGTTTATAACGCTGGAGAAGGATGGCCTTTTTAAGCCAGACACAACACAAAGTCATTATTCATGGTGCCTTTGATGTAGTCCAATTTCCCAAAGTTAAAAGACAAGGCCAAGCTGGGAGAAAATATTTGCTATGTAACAAAGCATTCGTATTAAGAATATATAAAGAACTACAAATCAATAAAGAGAAGACAATGTTTAAAATAATAGGGCAAAGGACTTAAATGGGCAATTCGTGGAAAGAAAAAATAAAATGCTTAATAAATATATAAAGAACTTCCTGGTAAAGAAAAATAAAATGGTTAGATATATGTGTCTTTTTCCTTCAAAAGCCTGGTAAAAGCATTTAAAGATCAATTTAAAAAGTGTTGGCAAGTATGTGTCATGCACCTGAGACCCTGTTGGTGAGTAATTTAACATTCTAATATACTATCCCTCTATCATCCAACAATTCCACAAGTAAGTTTCTAGTGCAGAAAAAAACTTGCACTTATACATGTAATGAGGATGCCACACTGCAAGTTTTGGCTCTAACACAAGATGCTAGCAATATCAGATACCAAAGTGAGTTCAAAAAAAAAAAACAAAAACCATCTGCCCTTCAAAAAGGAGATAACTAAGAACTAGGCTTGAGCCCCTCTCCCACAGGGAGGGTCAAGAGCAAGATGTGAGGGAGGATTTCTTTGGAAAGTGCTGCACTGAGATCCCCATTCAGCACCCTCTTCCCATTGGGGGAAGAGTAGGAATATCAGCTTCTTACTTCACAAGCAGGATTTCAGTGAGGCCAGTTGGGGGCTTGATTTGAGTGCTCCACTGTTAAAGAGACACAGAGAGGTGCTGGGACCCCTTCTCTGGGGACCTGGAACATGAGAGGCAGTGTGGTTAGCTGCCCTGGTGGCATGGGAGTCAAGGGAAATTGCTGCTGCAGTGGGTCTGAGCCATCCTCTCAGGGGCTGTGGGTGTGGAGGCACAGAGTGCCTGATGTTTCCAAGAGCACGAGGTGGTCCTCCGACAAGAATGAGCCAGTCCAGAGTTTGTTTCAGGTCCATTCCTCTAGGGCTGTCTGAAAGGGCAACATGACCACAGTGGCAGGACTGGTGGTAGACCCCTGGACTCCCAGAAACTGATGCAGGTGACAGAGTCTTTGAAGAACCCTCATGAGCACACCATGGGAGAGTCAGCTTTAAACCTTGACCAGGCCTAGAGGACAGGATTGTCTTACCACAATATCATATGCAAAAGGGTTTTCTATCACCTTTTACCCCCTGCCACCCCATCCTCAGGAAAGCACGGCAAAAGAAAAATGCTGACCTGTGTTCTCCAACATGGATCAAGCAGGAAAAAAAGCAATTTTCACTATAATCTGTATGACATAAAATCCATATGGGTTATTTTAATTTTTATTTTTATAGTGATAAGGTCTTGCTATGTTACCTAGACTGGACTCCTAGCCTCAAGCAATCCTCGCAATTCAGCCTCTTGAGTATCTGGGACTACAGATGTGGGCCACCATGCCTGGCCTCATATGGTTTGTATTAGGAAACATACTTTATGAACATTTATGTACATAAACACACAGAAAATGATTTTGAAAGACAAAACATTGATAACAATGGTTGCCCGCAATAAACTGAATGCTTATGTCCCTCCCAAATTCCTATGTTGAAATCTTAACCCAGAATATAACAGTATTGGGAGATATGGCCTGTGGGAGGCCATCAGGCCATGAGGGTGGAGCCCTCATGAATGGCACTAGAGAGATCCCTGGCTCTGTCCACCAGGTGAGATTACATGAGCAGACCCTCACCAGATACCAAATCTACCAATGTTTTCATCTTGGACTTCCCAGCCTCCTGAATGGGGAGAAATAAATTCCTGTTTTTCCTAAGCCACCCAGTTTATGGCATTTTGTTATAGCAGCCTGGACAGACTAAGACATTATCTCTGGGAAGGGAGGAAGTATTGAATGAAGGAGACAGGGTCAAATGAGGAATTAAATTTATCCACATTATTTTAAAAGACAAAAACATAGTCATGTATTCTTTGAATAATTAAATGTACTTCTTTTTAAAAAGACAGTGTTCCGAGGAACAGACCCTTCTATAGTCTGAATATGTCCTCCAAATTTGCATGTTGGAAGCTTAATCCCCAGTGCAGCAGTGTTGGGAGGTGCAGCCTAATGGGAGGTGTTGAGGTCATAAGCATACAACCCTCATGAGTAGATTAATGCTGCTATCAAAAGAGCTTGAGCTAGCCTGGCCAACATAGCAAGACCCTGTCCCTCAAAAAAAAAAAATTAAAAATTATCTGGGCATGGTGGCATACACTTGTAGTCCCAGCTACTCACGTGGATCACTTGAGCCTAGGGGTTTGAGGTTACAGTGAGCTATGATTATGTCATTGCACTCCATCATGGGCAATGGAGCAGAGATCCTGTCTCTAAAAACATTAAAATTAAAAAATTAAAAAGGCAAGTTTGCAGGAGTAGGTTCTCTCTTTTCTGCCCCTCTGCCACCCAAGGACATGGTGTTCTCCTCCAGAGGATGCAGCATTTAAGGCACCATCTTGGAAGCAGAGAGACTGGGCCCTAACCTCCTAGTACTTTGATCTTGAACCCCCCCAGCCTCCAGAACTGTGAGAAATAAATTTCTGTTCTTTACAAATTACCCTGTCTTGCATATTTTGTCATAGCAGCGCAAAATGGACTAATACAGAGCCCATCTTTCAGTCCTAATTACTAAGCATGAAACGGCAAAAGTTCTAATCATCAGCACACACAACACCCTTTTGGGCTGTTCTGTAAAAATCTGACTGCCATTTTTCAGCTTTCTCTACAAAATGTTCCCATTCAAGTGAATTATGCATCTGGGGTTTGGATGTCAACTATACACCTCAAACTGATTCTTTTTTTTTTTTTTTTTTACGTTTTTGTAATTTTTTTATTTTTTATTTTTTATTATTATTATACTTTAAGTTCTAGGGTACATGTGCATAACGTGCAGGTTTGTTACATATGTATACTTGTGCCATGTTGCTGCAAACTGATTCTTAAAGTATACAGGATTCACACCTGAAGTGACATTGTTTTCTTAATTTTAAGAAATCCTTTATGTGGTTTCCTCTATCAGCAAGGATAGAAAGAAACAGGACTTTACCAGAAGAAAACTAAGATGTACATCTGGAAATAAACTGACACATGGAGAATAAAGAATCACTTAGTAGTGAACAAAAAGGAGATTAGAAGAACTTGAAATTGTTAAGGTAAAGAGCCCTCAGCCCTCCTGTGTATGCATGTGCACATACATATTTGTGTACATAACACAATTTGTTTTGAAACAGGAGAAACCTAGTACTAAACTGCAGCCTTTGAAATCCAGCAACAAAACGGTACTTTGATTATACACCAAATATTTTAGAAAGCTGATATAATCAGTTTGAAGAAATTAGTGAAAAAATTCATGGTTTTGCAATGACTTTTGAAAATGAATGGTATAAGAAGTCTCAGTTGCCAAGAAAAGGCTCGGTAAACTTTCTTTGCACACTATTGCAAACATATAGCAGCCTGTATTTTGTACTATTTCTTCCTGAAACTCATCCTATTCTATGTTATGTACCAGGGATTGGCACATACAGTCTGTGGGTCAAGGATATTTTTTAGATTTTTTAATGGCTGGAAAGTTTTTAAAAAAGAATAGCATAACACATTAGTTTCTACGAAAATCAAACTTCATTTTCTATAAAGTTTTATTCAAATTCTGCTGCACACATTTGTTTATGGTCTATGGCTACTTTCAAGCTATAAGGACAGAGTCCACACAGCCCACAAAACCATCCAGCCCCTTGCAGAAAAAGTGTTCCAGCTACTGTTACAGACTAATCAAACCTTTACTCCTATTTGCATTACACAACCATCATGACTGATAGCTGCAAAAAGCAACCACGGAGCTTCTTACATGCGTTTGAGTGATTACCAGTTGCTCAGAGATGATAAAGTGTTCTACATCAGTCCATCAATTAGTATTTATCCAAACAGACTTCCCGGGCTCAAGCCACTTCAAACACCCCATGACGCTGTCCACAGGAAAAAGAAGCCCCTGATAAATACATAATTCTAAGATTGCAAAAATACTAATCTGTGTTAAAGGACAATGAGCAATATCCCAGGAGTTAATCCCTTCCAATTTCCCCCAATTTCAAGTCTTATGAATTTCACATTAAATATTACTTTAAAAATAACTATTACTACTATTATTTTCCGAGAGGCAGTCTTGCTCTGTCACCAAGGCTGGAGTACAGTGGCACGATCTTGGCTCACTGCAGCCTTCGCCTCCTGGGTTCAAGCAATTCTCCTGCCTCAGCCTCTCGAGTAGCTGGGATTACAGGCGTGTACCACTATACCTGGCTAATTTTTGTATTTTTAGTAGAGACAGGGTTTCACCATGTTGGCCAGGATGATCTCGAACTCCTGACCTCATGATCTGCCCATCTCGGCCTCCCAAAGTGCTAGGATTACAGTCCTGAGCCACTGCTCCTGGCCCTTAAGAATAACCGTTTCTATGCCTAGACATATGCTTCTGGATATCCTGAAGCTCCATGTAAAAACCGCTCAGTTAATTTAGTTTGAAGGTAACTTATTCATAACATCCCTTTTTCATATGTACATCATTGGTGAAAGCAGCTTAAAGAAAGACAAAATAAAGAAACTAACCAGGTATCAGTCATACTTCTTTTTTGACATTCTGATCTCCCCTCAGCATCACTCAACACTGCCATCTGCCCCCTCAAAACTAATCTCCCTTGCACTCTGCATTTCCCATTCTCTCCAGCTCATGAATGTTATCCACCTAATGCACAAAACTCATCAAGTCTCCGTCTCCAGTTACAACTTGGGCAAAACTGTTCCAAAGTCTTCTCACGGTACTTTTGCCCTTGTCTAAATTATCTTCTCTTTGCTTCTCAAGCAAACGAAATCTGGCATTTAGAACATCTCTGAACAGGTTTTACTACTGTCTATAGAATAGCCCTTCGATTCCTTTAAAAAGCAAAGAGTCATCTATGAGGAAGGGGTGAAACTAAAAATCAAGAACTTTGCAAGATGTCCTTAGAGTCTAAATGGCATGCACTAGGCTTCAGAGCTGGTGCAAATGAATCCTATTGGCCATGAATGACCCTAGAGTAGCCTGCTGGAAGCCTTGCTACAAGAAAAAGGATGCAATGAATGGCTGACACAGATATTCCAGTTACCTAGAGATTAGACTTTTCATTGTTATTGAATTGGCATTCACTCCCTTCAGCTTGGTTTTTATGAACTGAATTCCCTAAGCCTGGATCAACTTTGAAAAAAAGGAGAAAATTGGGTTCCTGGTTTTGTAAACGAGGCACACTTGATGCGGGTTGACCCCATCAAGGGTTCATCTCCTCATATTTGAAATATCTAACTCATGACACCTTTTACCTGTTTCCTCTAAATATTTATTGAACACTCACTGTGTGCTGGTGCTTTGCTAAGAATTATAATATACAAAATAAATAAAGCAGAATACTTTCTATTAAGGAACTCTGACTTGCTGGAAAAACAAGTAATATGTGAAATAATAGAAGACCAACAGTAAACCAAATGTACCAAATTGTGCAGGCGAGACAGTGAGAGAGAGATACAAGAATGCTAGGAAGGCAGTGTGGGCCAAGAATGGATAGAATTTGGCCAAGAGAAAAATTCCACAGTGAAAGGACAGAAAAGAACAAAGTGTATCTGACAATAAGTAAACCACCTTAATGGCATCCAAGATCCATGTCAGTGAATCAAAGAACAAGGTCACTAAGATAAAAGGACCTCACCTGAAGTCTAGATGGCCAGAGAAGTTGAGACTTGATAGGGAAGCAAAGGGAAGATCCTTAAATAAGAGGATGATGTCATGACATCAGCATGTGCATCTATAAGTGTAATCTTCCTTCTGATTGGACTGATTAGATCAGAGAAAGAAAACCACAAAACCAGGTTAGTTAGCAAGTTAATACATGATACAATGTGAGCTTAGGGTCTTGGAAGTTTAGATTAATGGAAGAAAGGGGTAAATAACTGCAAACAGCCAAGACATGAAATATGGTGAATGCAGATAAGACATTTCTTCCCTTTGCTTGCCAAGAATGCTTACCGTTAATATGCTACTTAGTCATCAAATTGATTAGTCACCATAAATGATGACAATGATGGCCAAGGCACAGGAACCTCATAAAGTCCTGATACTTTCAGAGATTAATATAACAATTATAGACATCATCCTTAATGTTTAAATAAATTATCATATGTTGAAAATTAGTGATCCATCACAGCATATTTGGTAATTCTCTATAAATTGCAACTTCTTTTTCAAGCCACACTAGATTAAAATTTACTATATTTTCGCTTTATATCCCACTCCTGCTTCTGCATCCAGAAGAGCAGGAGAGGTCTACGGGGGGCATTGAGTGATCTCAGAAGTGCTGGGCTAATGAAGGATCCCTGGCAGAGTTGGAGAAGTCATTCACGTCTTCAAGTAGTTCCTGATTCAAACAGCTCTTGGGGCACAGGAAGCACCTCTGAGACTAGCAAGCGCACACTTTCTTGAAGCTGTTTAGACCCTGTCTCCATCTGTTCCCCTTAACAGCTTCCTTCTGCAGAGGCGAAGCTCTCGCATCTTTTCTGGCTTGCATTACTTCCAGTTTGTTTTCATGAAGATCACTATCTTGGCCAGACACTGGGAAATAAGTGAGACAACAAATCTGGTTTTGATGAAAAGGAGACATTAAATGGGGTGTTAGCCATGACCCAAGGGACAAGGAAACCCTGAAGCTCCATTGCCTCACTGATTTCACACCCCCACTGAGATGATGAATCAAACACTCAGCACCTTTAAAAGCTGTCAGGGAGAAAGGAAGAACTGCCCAGCATCATGCACAGACCTACTCAGTGGCCAGCCAGAAAAAGAACACATCCTTATGGCCTATAGGTACATGTGCTTAATAAAATATCCAGACAAAACTTCACACTTTTGAGTTTCCCTTTAAGTAATAAAACTAGACTATTATCACAGGTTAAACCTTAATCTAATAGAGTAACCAGACTTTTTGGGGCTCTACAGGTGTAGTAGTTATGATCCAAGAAGGCAGTGGTCCTGCTCCTTCTAGAAACAATCAAGACATGTCCATACTTTGCAGCCAATCAATCATCTGGGGACCTACGTCTCCAGTGGAAGAAAAAAGCTCATGCCCAAATGGGGTGGATGGCAACACCAGTTCTAATTATGTTAAAACATTTATAATGAACAAAAAGCTGTTTCTTTGCAACTAAAGGCTTCGGATCAACAAGGCCAGGAGCAGATTTCCTAATAGACTCCTTTCCACATATTTTATAATGCTTTCTCTTTTCTCCATATTATACCCCACTTCTGACACTCCTTAAGGGTCAACAACTCTCAAGAAAATCTAAAGGTAAAGGAGTTTTCAGCTTTCAGTGTAATCTTCGAGCTCCTTGCCTAGGATAAAGTCTGCCCCTGCCTCTCAGCAAGTGTAGCAAGTGTCATTTTATACTATCACTGCCAAAAGAAATCTAGTCAGAAGACCTAGTGTGCTACAAGTCATCATTTGTACACAAGGAGTTAGGTTAGGCATGATCTTCCTACGCCTTTCAACAACTGTACAAAGTGGGTCTCATCAACACTTTTATAAATGAGGAAATAGACTTTTTGAGGTTAACTTGCCTAAGGTGGTACAGCCAGTAAAAGGCCATGTTAATATTCTAGCCAAGCTCTAACCCAGGGGATCTTAATCTGAGATCCACGAGCTCTTGTTTTGGGGACTGGGACAGGAAAATGATTACATTTTACTTTGCATTAACCTCCACAATTTAGCATTTTCCTTCAATTATGAATGTATGGACCACTCACCAGATATTGGCAGTATCTATGACCTTGTCTCCAACAGAAATACACATATTTTCATATCACTTCACAGTTGTTGCCAATTGTGAAATACCATTGATGCCCATCACCATTTAAAAATTATAGAAGTCATTAGGTCCCACAACTAGACCTTGTTATTTTGTGCATTAGTAAAAAAGCACCTACTACTATGCCACAAGTGTTTTCTTAAATATTTTGGTAACTTTTCAATATAATTGGCTTTCTTTGTAGTCCAGCTTATTTTACGCATTTAAAAACAATCTGAGAGGGGTTCCACAGAACTCTCAGTCTGCTAAAGGGGCTCTTGCTATACAGAAAATATAAGAACTACTGGCTTCATCTAATTCCACAGCCTACCTCTCTTTCCATTTTCCCACCCAGCCTCCCTCACACTGTATTTTCCTCCCTGGTTCTCTTCTTTCCCAGATTATCTTAAAATGGGTCCCTACACAGAATTAAAAAAAAAAAAATACACTGGAAATTCAAGCACTAGATCAACAAATGCACTGTCTCCTATTAAGCAGCATTTATAAATTTGCATGGCTCCAGATTTTAAGTCCTAAATTAGCTTTAAGTATGATGGGCAAAACCCCAACTTATCATTTTGCTGATATGAAGAATGATGCCTATATTCTATTTATCAGAAACCCTAGCATTGCCTAATGATTGCCGGCCAGCATGTAGCAATTTCTATCAGCAAACAATAGCGCAACTGGTTGAAACAAAAAAATAGTATCATAAAACAACACTAAGCTAATCCAGAGAGGGATGCTAAGCTTCAGCCAAGATTCTCTGAGTATCAGGTAACATCCTTCTCTTATATTTGAAAATGCCAAGACACAGCTCTCCCCCAAATCCAGACTCACAGCAGTCTCACGGCAGTCCCATGGGAGCATACTTAAACACCACACCAGACTCGCATGCATAATGCATAGGCATGGGTTTCCTCAATGAAAATAAGACAGAGGAAAAGATAGCTTCCTTGTTGAATACATTGGCACAAGGCATGCATTTCTAATACATTCTAGTGCAATTGCAGGATGTCATTGTCTTGATGTTACTATAAACACACAGAAGATTCGTAGGAAGGAAAAATATATTTCAGATTTTAAATAATGAGTCTTACACTGCAAAATATTCCCTAAATCTTTAAAAGGCTATTGATGTGAACTTTCTTTTCAGATGAATCTGCCACTCAATATACACAAGAATATGAATGCCCTAGTTATAAGGTTAAAGAATTTCTTTAACATAAAAATATTCCTTAGTTGATTCAACTGGGCCATGATATCATTTCTTCCTTTGGCTTGTTCAACTCTTATGTTTTTTGATTCTTAACAAAGACATTCTTTGTGGTGTTATGTCAAAAGCAGTGGGAAATCATGGCCTCCCCATTTATGCTCAGACATGTGGCTTGAACAGCCAATACTGCCTTCTCTTCTGTTTTCCCATAATCAGAATTTTCGCTTGTATACTACTGGATCGGTATTAACTGATTCTCAAATGCAGGGTGCCTTTGGAGAACAGTGGCAACAGGAACCCTACTACAGTCCCTAGGATGTTATTTTAAAAACTCTCAAATGGCTTTACCGGGCTATTCTAATTAGCCCAGCCTCAGGGAGTCTTGAAAAGTCAAATGTATGGATAATCAAGTCACAGTACACAGGAAATCAGGCACAGGTCAGAAGTGAGGCTTTTGGCTAAGGTATAGCATACTTCATTCAACACCAAAGGCTGTTTGATTCCTTACATTATTAAGATCAAAGCTGATTCTGCTACACAGGTGAATTTGGGAATAGGTTGGGTTGTCATTTGCCTTAACTGGTGGCCTTCTCCTAACAGAGAGTGACCCAATAAGGCTCACAAATGTCTCAGAGCACATGCCCCAGATTCAAAGACTCCTAAAGAGATCAGCCGTGTACAGGTTTCTGCTTGAGTTTAAGATTTCTTACCTGTATTGGTAAAAGGTCACAGGGTAACGGACACCTGGGATCTATCTAATCTTGTCTGCCTTAAAATGTACGTAAATAAAGCTCACAGTGTGTCCGAGGGGGTAGTACGGATAATCACCCGAATCAGGGTGTAATAACCCTCTAAAATCCCGAATCTTTCCCCCATCTTTGTTTTCTCCTAATCATCTCAATTTAAACAAATTAAAATAAATGCAATTATTAATCAGGAGCTCTTCACTACTTACTGGATGAAAAATTTTCTCTTCAAAGCATTTTTAAAATGTATGCTCCAGAATAGATTGCTGATGATTTCCCCATTCTATTCAGGGCTAGAGGATGAAAACTGAGCTCTTACTGCATAGCTGATTGGACAGAAAGAGATTAGAAACTCCTCCACACACTATACTTGTAACAAGCTACATTTCCACGTCTTATTCAGCTGTGCCTTGCCTATTTGGTAGCTGCAGACAAAAATGCATGCATTTTAGAAAGACATGGAAATTCGCCGTTTCAACCCAGGTAGCAAAAATTTGATATAGCGAGATTGCTAATGAACACAGCATACAGCATGGTTCAATAATCTTTCCCATTGAAAATTAAGGCTGGGCATGGTGGTCCAATGGCTGTAATCCCAGCAATTTGGGAAGCCAAAGAGGGAGGATAGCTTGAGCCTAGGAGTTCAAGAACAGCCCCGGCAACATAGAGAGACTCTCCCCCTTACAAAATTTTTTTTTTTTTAATTAGCAGGGTGTGGTGGTACATGCCTTTGGCCCCAGCTACTTGGGAGGCTGAACTGGGAGGATCGCTTGAGCCTGGGAGGTTGAGGCTGCAGTGAGCCATGATCACACCACTGTATTCCAGCCTGGGCAACAGAGTGAGATCTTGTCTCAAAAAAAAATGCAAAAGAAAATTAAGACTGAAAGGAAATTTGTGAGTTTGCTAATTGCATTTCCTCTCCTTTTGAGGTTAAGATCTTTTACAAAAAGATATTTAATTTGTAATAGGGATGGATGGTGGTAAGAAAGAAAAAAGGATCATTTACTTAGGCAGAAATAAATAGAAACACAAAAACATAAAATCTCAAGGCCAAAAAGAAACTTTAAAAGATCTATTCCAAAAACTCCTCAATTTCCTGACTAAAGCAATACCCAAAGTAAGTAACTTCCAAGGCCCTTGTATTGAGTGTCCAAGGCACACAGAATAGATTTCCTTGGTTAATGATTGATCTTTCTACTCTACCATACTATTTCTGCTCTATCGAGGTACATAGGAGTAAAGCTTCTAGTCAATGGTAAGCATTTTATAGTGAATCGTACGTTGTAAATTCATTTTGAGTGCTGCTAAATTCTCCTGTCTGCATTGAAGTTAAGTCTGCTCTCAACATACAAAATTTAGCATGTCTAAATGAAAGAAATAAATATAAACATCTTACATCTCCTTGAGGTAAGAAATAGGACTTAAGACCCAACCTTAAGAGAATATAAGCTGTTAAATGGCCAGGCGCGGTGGCTCATGCCCATAATCCCAGCACCTTGGGAGGCTGAGGTGGGTGGATCACTTGAGGTCTGGAGTTCAAGACCAGCCTGATCAACATGGTCTCTACTAAAGATACAAAATTTAGCAGGGCATGATGGCAGGCGCCTGTAATCCCAGCTACTCAGAAGGCTGAGATAGGAGAATTGCTTGAACTTGGGAGGCGGAGGTTGCAGTGAGCCGAGACTGCGCCACTGTACTCCAGACTGGGCAATAGAGCAACACTCTGCCTTTAGAAAAAAAAAAAAATTCTAGGGTTATGCTCCTTCCTGGTTACATAAAAGAAGAAGGCAGAAAGCAATGTGGCCCAGCTTTG
The DNA here is from genome assembly GCF_037993035.2 of Macaca fascicularis. Lineage (NCBI taxonomy): Eukaryota > Metazoa > Chordata > Mammalia > Primates > Cercopithecidae > Macaca > Macaca fascicularis. The sequence goes on along the minus strand of NC_088380.1, from coordinate 80,491,070 downwards.
TTTTCTCTCTCATATCAGCTATGGACAGGGCTCCTTAGTGGAGAAGTTTCTGTTTCCATCCAATAACTTGAGAACAAATCCATACCATCTCATTGCTTGTAAGAATGATTTAATTGTAAACATGTAAGATTTTATGGAGATTCTGTTGGTTGCATTTTTTTTTTAATTATCAATTCTTTTTAATGACACAAACACCAAAATTAGAGGAATTGATCTCCAAGCAGGCCCCAAACCAGCAGCCTCAGTAATGCCTGGAACTTATTCAAAATGTAAATTCTCAGACCCATCCCAGACCTATAGAACCAGAAATTCTGGGAGTGGTACACAATCATCTGTGTTCTAACAAGCCCTCCAGGTGGTTCTGAAGTAGCTAACATCTGAGAGGAACTGAACCAGAACATTCCAAAATGCTACAGTGACGTGTGTTGATGGACTGAAAGTCCTGGGACATAGGCACACGATGGTCTCTGGTTCCTAAGAGCTTTCTCTACGGGGGCTCTGAAACTTGTACAAAGCATCAAGCTTATCCAAGTTAGATCACTTTCTGGCAAATATCTATGGCAGACGCTGCCTAAAAGTGAGTCATTTTCCAAAAGTATGGAGGAGTTTTATAAAGACAGAATTTATGACTCAGTTTTCTATTGTTTAAGTGGACAGCTAGTTCTATCCATTACAAATTAGATTTTGCCTGCTTTTCCCCAAAGACAGAAACTGTAACTGAAAATAAAGAGGAGAGAAATAGGAAATAGTGACGTGAGTATGCTCTCTGGTCTGCTGTCACTTATGAGAAGCTGGCTAGACCCATGGAATTGGTACACATAGTCACTGCCCTATTAAAGGGGATCTTCTGTCATTGAGGGCTTGGGTCCAACATTAAATAAGATGGAGATCTGGACAAATAATTATGTTTTCTAGTGTACCTACTGCAGTAAAAGAAACTTAAATCAGATTCTGAAAACATTTCTGTTAGGAAGAAAGGTAAAACAAACAAACAAAAAAACAAAAAAAACCCCAAACATCAGAATCAATGGATGCTTCAACTTTAAAGAGAGATAAAAACAACAAAACACTGACGAAAGAAGTCAGAGACAACCTAGATAAAAGGAGAGACCTAGGCCAGGTGTGGTGGCTCACGCCTGTAATCCCAGCACTTTGGGTGGCCGAGGCAGGTGGAACATGAGGTCAGGAGTTTGAGACCAGCCTGGCCAGCATGGTGAAACCTTGCCTCTACTAAAAATACAAAAAATTAGCCGGGCATGGTGGCATAAGCCTGTAATCCCATCCACTTGGGAGGCTGAGGAAGGAGAATAGCTTGAACCTGGGAGGTGGAGTCTGCAGTGAGCTGAGATCGCGTCACTGTACTCCAACCTGGATGACAGAGTGAGACTCCATTAAAAAAAAAAAAAAAAAAGGAGAGACCTATCATGTTCATGGACTTGAAGATCTAACACAGTTGTCACTTCTCAAAGTGATCTACAGATTTAACACAATTCCAATCAAAATCCCAGCAAAATTTTTTCAAGGTATAGACAAGCCAATAATAAACTTTATATATGAAAATGGCAAAGGAGTTTAAATAGCTAAAATGATTTTGAAAAAACAAAAGTTAGAGTACCCATCCTACCCAATTTTAAGACTTACCATAGCGTTAGGATAAGGACGGATACACAGACCAGTGGAAAGGAGCTCAGAAAGAGAACCATGCAAATATGGCCAACTGATTTTTGACAAAAGTATAAAGGCAATTCAATGGAGAAGGAGTAGTCTTTTCAACAAGTGGTGCTGAGATAATTAAAAATCCACAGGCAAAAAACAAAACCCCCCTTAACTTATACCTTACATCTTATATAAAAATTAACCCAAAATTGTCACAAACCTAAATGTAAAACATAAAACTCTGAGGAAAACAACACCCAGAGAATCTTTGTGACTTTGGATTAGGCAAAGAGTTTTTAGATATGACACCAAAAGCACAAACTATTAATGAAAAAAGATAAATTGGACTTTATCAAAATTAAAGACTTTTGCTCTATGAAAGATTCTGATAAGAGTAAAAAGACAAGCTACACACTAAAAGAAAATACTTGCTTTTTATATATCCAAAAAAGAACTTGAATCCAAATATATGAAGAACTCACAGAACTCAACAATAAGAAAGCTGAATTTTAAAGAATGGGCAAAAGAGTTGAGCAGATAGTTTACCAAATGAGCAAATAAAACTTCTATATGAAATGGCAAAGGGGTTTAAATAGCTAAAATAATCAGCCATTAGAATGCACTGAGACACTACCACATACCTGTTAGAATGGTTAAAACAAAAAGCTTAATATCAAGTGTGAGGAAGACGCAGAAAAAATAGAACTCACATATATTGCTGGCAGGAATGCAAAATGGCACGGCCATCTTGGAAAATGGTTGGATCATTTATTATAAAGTTAACCACACATCTTCCATATGACCCAGTACTGCTAGATACTTATAGAAATAAAAAAGTATATTCACACAAAAGTCTGTATATGAATGTCTGTAACAGCTCTATTCATAATCACCAATAATTGAAAACATCCCACATGTCCTCCAAACTGTGGTATCTCTCTCCAAGGCAATACTATCCAGCAATAAAAAGAAACATATCATTACACACAACATGGACAAATCTCAAATGTGCTACATTGAATAAAGTCCGCCCAGTCTTAAAAGATTACATGCTTTATGATTCCATTCATGCGATATTCAGGAAAGAGTAAAACTATAGATCAGTAGTTGCCAAGGTTTGGGGTAGGGGAGGGTTGTGTTTAATTACTGAAAAGTAGCACAAGGGCTACTTTTAGGAATTATGTAGCAGTTTAGTATCCTTAGTGTGGTGATGGTGATTACAGGAATATACAAGTTAAAACTTGTGCAATTTTACACCAAAAAACGAATTCATGTATGTAAACTTAAAAAAAAAAATAAAAAGAGATGGAAAGAGATATGAAACATATCTGTGTTGGGTTTGTTAGGATGGCAGACTCATTGTCTCATCTTCTCTGGTATGGGAGCACATCTTATTTTTAAGATAATAAATTTATAATAGGAATTTCTTGACTCACAAAGCTTTAAGCTTGCACAAGCCAAAACCTTGAAACTCAATCACATTAATTTACTAATGTTAACACTGGACCGAAATGCCATTTTTTATTAACTATATTTAAATGTAACATTTTAAAGTTCTCCCAAAGAACTTTAATTTTTCTCCTGAAAACTAGGAATCAGATGAAAATGTTGTGAGTCTTTTTTGTGGTCCTGTCAATTCCATCAATAGTGTTTGGCAAATAGCTGATAAATTCAAAGAAACTTTGGGCAAATAACCTCTGTCCAATTACTGCTAAGCAGCACCCAGAAGAACCGCCATTACTTATGTATATCAAAGTTGAAATCTTGAACTCCATTTATATCCCTTCTTCCACTTATGTCCCTGATATGGAACTGTAAGTCCAATTAAACATCTTTCTTGGGCCAGGCATGGCGGCTCACACCTGTAATTCCAGCACTTCGGGGGGCCAAGGTGAGCGGATCGCCTAAGGTCAGGAGTTTGAGGACAGCCTGGCCAACATGGTGAAACCCCGTCTCTACTAAAAAAAAATACAAAAAAATTACCCAGGCATGGTGGTGCGTGCCTGGTGGTCCCAGCTACTTGGAAGGCTGAGGCAGGAGAATCACTTGAATCCAGGAGGCGGAGGTTGCAGTGAGCTGAGATCATGCCACTGCACTCCAACCTGGGTGATAGAGTGAGACTCTTGTCTCAAAAAATAAATAAAATAAAATAAAATAAAATAAATGTCTTTATTTTGTAAATTGCCCAGTCTCGGGTATGTCTTTATCGGCAGCATGAAAACAGACTAATACAGTCCCCTTATAAGAGTAGCAGCCCTACCATCTTAGTGAGTTCCTACTCTAAAATAGGTGCTTTAAATAGGTTTTCATTTAACCCTTACAACAGCTCATTTTCCAGGTAAGGATGTAATTCAACAATCGCATACTTGTATGTGACGGATCTAACTTCTAGTTGTTGCTACCCAACTCTCTTCCCAATTCCAAACTCCTCTAGTGAAGTAATAAGAAATGAAAAACTTCTGCTTTACAGTGTCTTTCTTATATACTTACCTTTTTTTTCTTTTTTTTTTTTGAGATAGGGTCTCACTTTGTCACCCAGGCTAGTGTGCAGTGGCACATTCACAGCTCACTGCAGCCTCAACCTCAAGCAATCCTCCCAACTCAGACTTGTGAGTAACTGAGACTACAGGAATAAGTGCTACTTAACATTTAAGCAATTCTAGAAATAGAACGTTAGAATGTAAAACCAGGTAAACACGTTACTATTATTTGCATGAATCTGTATGATTATGAATTGAAGAGTTGAATGCAGTTAGAAGGAACAAAAATCGGGGCAATAGTGAGTGGGTTTAAAAGGAATATATGAATTGGTACTTATTTCCCTGAGATCACATCCCATGGATGATGCATATTTACATGTATGTGCATGTATGTATCTGATGATATATAAAGTAAAAAAAATTTTTGAACTATGGCATATGAGATCCTGAATGTACTTCCTTTTATACTTGGGTTAACCTGACTTGGGGGAAAAAATGTATTTTGTTTTCCTTGGCAGATTGAGTAGACCATCAGAATTATTACTGACTACTAGTAGTTGGTCTCTGGCTCCTGGTTTTCTTTTGATAGCTCTCTCACCAACTATTAATTTCTACCTTCAGCTGCTTTGAAACTCCACATTGACAGGAAAGGGGGCCACTATCTTGCCTTCTAGAAATATTATTTTAAAACAAGTATTTACAAATGGAGTGTCTTTATCAATTTTTAAAATACAATGTTTTCTGGAATGAAAACTAAAAATTTTTAAGTTAAGATAGCAGCTATTCTTTGGAAACCAAGCAGACATGCAGAAGTGAACATATACCTTTCTTCTCTGTGGAGCATATAACTTGCAAAGAAAATCCATTTGTAAATTTTCAAAGACCCAATTCACACATGTCCAATTGTCAGTTAACATCTGTGGCTATTTTCTGCTCTATTTTTATGCTCTAGTTAAAGCACTAGAATTCTCTAGACAAGTTTCCATCATGTATTCCGGGAACCCCCACCCCCCAACACACACACATACTCAAACACATCTTTTCTCTAAAGTTCCTTATATTTGGAATTTCTCTGAACAATTAATGTTTCTATTATCCTGGAGAATTAATAAATAACTTTTAATTTAACTATAATCCAGTATGAACTTGAAAAAAAATGTGCTATCAGCTACTGTTGGAAGACAAACATCATAAGTTGACTTAAGTTTTGTTATAGCTTGATGATTTTTATAAGTTAAATACAAAAGCTTAAAAAGTATGTCCACCTGAAATCTTAATAGGATGCTTATCTTTCCTCAAAACAATAAAACATACTGAAACAACCTAATATTTTAAGAATGGTTCGGGCAACCACATTGCATTATAGATTTATATTAGGTTTATAGTCAACTAAAATCTTAAGCCTATTTTCTGCATATTATTATTAAACTATACCTCCTTTTAAAAAGATCATCCCTGGCTGGGTGTAGTAGCTCATGCCTGTAATCTCAGAACTTTTGGAGGCTGAGGTGGGTCGATCGCTTAAGCCCAGGAGTTCTAGACATCCTGGACAACATGGCAAAACCCCATCTCTGCAAAAAAACACAAAAATTGTCCAGGCATGGTGGCACACGCTTAGTCTCAGCTACTCAAGAGGCTGAAGTGGAACAATTGCTTGAGCCTAGGAGGTCAAGGCTGCAGTGAGCCATGATCTTGCCACTGCACTCCAGCCTGGGTAACAGAGTAAGACTTTCTCTCAAAAAAAAAAGATCACCCCCTTGTTCCTCAATGAGGACATTTATATATCTAAATCCACTTCTGACTTTCCTGCTGATATTTGTTTGACCTTCATTTTTAAAGAAACAAAAGAAAAGAAAACAAAAAAACTACTTTATTTTTCTAAAAGCATAGCATATTCAGTATTTGGAGTTCTGCCATTTCACTTCTGGTGAAATTCACTTGGTGAAATTCACTCTTAAGCTGAAATTCAACTTGGTGAAATGTGCTTTACTTAAACAATTTTTAAAGCAAATAAGAAACAAATTTGTTCCTATAGATGCACTTCTTTATCTCCTTCTCACCTCTGTCCTTAAGCCATATTCTTTCAAGTCAACTATTTTTCTTCAAGCTGAACTCTTAAATGCCAGAGGCAATAACTGAGTTGCTAAATATTTCTACTTCATCTCCCCTGTTACTTAAGATAAAGAAAAAGACCTAAGGGATATATGCAACTCATTTTCACTTACTTGAAAATCTTTTACTGTAATTAAGCCACAAAAGGTTAAAAAAGAAAACTCCAGAAGAAAAATTGCTTAACAAAATAGTCACCAGATTCCTCAATCTTCAAAGAACCTAAAACAGTGATCAAAACGACAGTATCATTTAAATGTTTTCAGTCTTCTAAAAGGAAAAATAGATAAAGGCAACCCTTTATCATGTAACAAGCAAGGTAAGCATGTGAAGAAGCATGATAAGTACGGGCCCTTCTTTTGCATGTGGATAGATGTTTGACTGGTTTAAAATGTACTGGTTAAAACATATTAATACCACTCTAAACTCTTCATTCAATACATAGTAGAGCAGTCAAAGTAAGGATACAAATCCCAAATATAATATGCCAGTGATCAAATACCAATAAATGACAGCATTCTAATGTCAGTAACATCTCAGCTATTGCACTGTACATCACAATAACAGTCATGTAGGCAATGAGTTTCTCTTCCATTTCACCGAATAGCAGAGCTCTGGATAGACTGAGAACACAGACACATTGATTCAGCTGAATGCATTTTTCAAGGGCCCACCGTATTAAATGCACTCCAGGTGACTCGAAAACCAACGTGGAGGGAAAACAGTCTTAGACTTAACCATCAGATAATTTACAGTCCAATTGATGGTGAGGGGGAAGCAAGTACAACGTGATGTTTAATACAAGGGTGTCTGAACAAATGTCAACAAGTTACAAACAACACACTATGATAGAGGTCGCTTCTGATTTCAATGACTGCTTCTAACGAGATTTCAGAGAGGATAGACCACGTGATGCAGGTGATGGAGAAACCAAGAGGGGAGAGTAGCATGAACAAAAGTTTTTCACCAGGGGAATGACAGAATCAGGGCCACATTTCAGGAAGATTAATCTGATGGCAGGAGGTAGGACAGGCTGGGAGTGGGGAGACCAAATATAAGCAGCTAGCATGCTGGCAGTTGGAAAGGGAGAGAGAAAACAGATAAGGAAAAGCTCATCCACAGAGCTAGCAAAAAATCAAGTGTGCCATGAAGGACAGTGGAATTTTTAACATGATTGATGTCTTGTGGCCTGGGGTCAGTAATTTTAAATATGAAGGGAATCCTGCCTGTAATCCGAGCACTCTGGAAGGCCAAGGCGAGTAGATCACTTGAGGTCAGGAGTTCAAGACCAGCTAGGCCAACATGGTGAAACCCCATCTGCATTAAAAATACAAAAATTAGCCTGTTGTGTTGATGGGCACCTGTATATCCCATCTACTCGGGAGGCTGAGGCAGGAGAATCGCTTGAACCTGGGAGGCGGAGGTTGCAGTGAGCCGAGATCATCATGTCGCTGTACTCCAGCCTGGGTGACAGAGCAAGACTCCATCTCGGGGGGGGGGGGGGAAAGCAACAAATAGACTTTTGAGCAGTTTTAAGTTTCTAGAAAAATTAAAGGAAAAGTACAGGATTCCCATATATCCCCTCACCTCCAACCATTAATGTCTTACATTAGTGTGGAGCATTTGTTACAATGGATGAGCCAATATCCATATGTTATTTATAACTATAATCCATAGTTCATGTGAGGGCTCACTGTTGGTGTTGTACATTCTGTATTTTGACGAATGTATAATCCACTATGACAGTATCATCCAGAATAGTTTCACATTCCTAAAAATTCTCCACGCTCCACCTATTCATCCCTCCCTCCCCTTACCCCTCGGCAACCGCTGATCCTTTTACTGTCTCTCTAGTTTTGCCTTTTCCACAACGTCATGTACTTGGAATTGTACCATATGTAGCCTTTTCAGCCTTAGCTTCTTTGGATGGCCCAATAGCTTCCACTAACTCTTTCACTGTGGCAAATCAGTATTTCTCTGGCTTATACGAAACATGGGAAGTTACTGAACTTCAATGTCATTAGTGTGTTTTATAAGGAATTCTAGGAATTTTATACATATATGCAAACTAGTTTAAGTGTTTGAATTATGTCAGACTTTACCACTGTTCCAGACCATCATCTCTATTAAGAGTGATGTTTTGGTGGCAGACAGACCTGGTTCAGACCCAGAGCTTTCCTTTCCTGCTCTGATCTTGATCTTTGAAATCTCAGGGGTTCTTAAAAATGTGTTTTGGGAGAAATGCCATATTCCTCAAAGGAGTGCTGTAAGGACTGACTGTGATAATATGCCTAAAATATTTAACACAGAAAGAGTACACAATAAATGGTAACTATTAATGTTTCATGATCTCTGTAAGACTTCTACCAATGAAGAAGCATTTAAAACTAGCCAAGGCCATGAGAGTTCAAAAGAAACATTTCTCTCTCTCTTTTTTTTTTTTTGAGACAGAATCTGGCTCTGTCACCCAGACTGGAGTGCAGTGGTGCAATCTTGGCTCACTACAATCTCCACCTCCCAGGTTCAAGCGATTCTCCTGCCTCAGCCTCCTGAGTCGCTGGGGTTACAGGCATGCACCACTATGCTCAGCTAATTTTTGTATTTTTGGTAGAGGTGGGGTTTCACCATGTAGGCCAGGATGGTCTCATGGTCTGCCTGCCTCGGCCTCCCAAAGTGCTAGGATTACAGGCGTGAGCCACTGCACCCAGCCCCAAAAGTAACATTTCTAAAAACTCATACATAGTATATAGTTGATAGAGGCAAAACACTGCAGTCATTGGAAATACTTTTTTCTGAAAATTGTAATTTGATAGACTGTCTAAAAATCAGTAAATTTGGCCGGGTGCGGTGGCTCAAGCCTGTAATCCCAGCACTTTGGGAGGCCGAGACGGGCGGATCCTGAGGTCAGGAGATCGAGACCATCCTGGCTAACCAGGTGAAACCCCGTCTCTACTAAAAAATACAAAAAACTAGCCGGGCGAGGTGGTGGGCGCCTGTAGTCCCAGCTACTCGGGAGGCTGAGGCGTAAACCCGGGAGGCGGAGCTTGCAGTGAGCTGAGATCCGGCCACTGCACTCCAGCCTGGGCGACAGAGCAAGACTCCGTCTCAAAAAAAAAAAAAAAAATCAGTAAATTTCCACCTCCTCAGTTGCCCCTAGGTAATATCTGAGAAGCACTCCAGTCTCACTATAGTACTAATTAGCTTTTCCCCTGCCTAATTCAATAGATAGTATCACAATTCAGAGTTTGGTTTCTTTACAGACTGACACCAATAAGCCCAAGTTATCTCTTAAAGGTCACCAATACAGAAAGCAATTAAAAGGTTTTGATTTCATGGAATCAAAAGTTTAGCTACTAAAGCAGAAAGGTTAGCAAGTGTGAACTTGGTGCAGAGAAGGATCATGAACTCGTGAAGCTCCCAAGCCTCCGAAGGTTTTAAATTTTCCCTCTCAAGATACAAAAGCCTTATACAAAGTCTGAGTTTCACACTTTCAATGTGTCTAACAACCTGTTTTTGGATGCCCCAGTAACTTCTTGGGGTAGGATTCTAGACCCTCTTCTTTAATAGCAAATTCTGTATTTTGGCTAATAATCAATCTCCACTAGAGTTTCTGTCTTCAAATAGTTTGTCTTTCAAACTCTGACACACCCCTATCTCTCAGTTTCCCTGTTACTGCAATATGAGAATAAGAATTAGAATCCATCTCCAAAGTACCCTGGAGATCATCTGCAATGTAATATAATCTTGACCTAAGGATTCTGATGAAAGGACTATGTGCCAATCGTCTGTATAAACTCACTTAAGAAAGACACTTCCTTTTTTTTGTTTAAATGGGATTCCAATTTTATTTCAGGAGGCAGTGTGCCAGTCTCAGTAGATGGAACATGATTGGTCTACTCAACCAATACGAGTCTGTTCCCTACTGTCTTAGCCTTCTTCACAGCTTAGGGGTGCGGTGGTAGCTAGCTCAGGCCAAGGGCATCTAAGTGAAAATCTGCAGAAGGAGAGAGCAGGAAACGGATTTCTGACATAAGTTTTACTTTCTGATAGAAGTTGACAGGTCCAGCAAGCTTGGCCTTTCTTCTTCCCCTACTCCTTTTGTCCTTGACCACAGACATGATTCTTGGAGATACGGCAGCCATCTTGTGACCATGAAGTAACAAGCAAATGAGGGCAAGGCAAAAGGATCTCAGAGATGTGACCTCTACTATCACGGAGCTGTTGAACCAATACCATTGGCCACCTACCTCTGGAATTCACGCTATGTGGAAAATCAAACACATTTGTTTAAACCATTGCAACCAAGGCTTTCCTTTCCTTACAGCTGAATGTAGTCCATATAATAGGGTTACATAAAGACAAAAATGCAGTAGGATCCTTGTTCCTGGGAATTTGGAGTCAGCAGCATGTGGCTCTCCAAGCCCATCTCTGTTCTCATTTCATCCTCTCAATAATGCTTCATGGGTAAAGCCATATCCGACTGTCAAAGATGTGGGAACTGAGGCACCCACACTGTTCATCATGAGTCCAAGGCCTTACAGCTGGCGAGAGGGGTGCCCAGAGTGAGACCCTCACCCCAGATGCAAAAAGAATGCATCCCTACTATTCCTTCTGCAAGGCCCAGCCTGCTGGAGGCCAGGTGTGTCTTCTGGGCTCTTGGAGGTGGGGGCAGGTGCTAAGGAGGTGGTTACTGCACGTCTGGTGTGGGCACCCCCAGGTATACCCTTAGGTCCGAGAGGGTGAACTAGACAAGCTTGGCAGTCTTTGACTGCAGCTGCTGGTAGGCTGTTTAGTGGTGGCAGTCCCCAAAGGAGTAGAAGTAGTCACCTCCCTGGGCCCCTTTGATCTAGAGGACATCGATGGGAGGCACGCTGTCTGGGTCCTTCCAGATCGTGTCCATGAGACTCAACACCTTGGTGGGGTCCAGCACAGATGGCAGCGGCCAGATGAGCACCACAGGAGATGCACCTGAGTGGATCCTGCCACACTGTGTGCTGCTGCCTGGCCCGGGACCCTCAGGCGCCACCCCTGCCTGCACAGGCCCTGCACCATCATCGCCGCATCTCCCAAGAAAGACAAGTCTTTATGGCAGTTGCTAATACTATATTGGAAAACTTTCTTAATGATCCAGTAACATTCACCAAAGTTAAAAATAAAAATTAAGACCAGGCACAGTGGCTCATGCCTGTAATCCCAGCACTTTGGGAGGCCGAGGCCGGTGGATCATCTGAGGTCAGGAGTTTGAGACCAGCCTGGCCAACATGGCAAAACCCCACCTCTACCAAAAATACAAAAATTAGACGGGCGTGGTGGTGGGTGCCTGTGATCCCAGCTACTCAGGAGGCTGAGGCAGGAGAATAACTTGAACCCAGGAGGTGGAGGTTGCAATGAGCTGAGAATGAACCGCTGCACTCCAGCCTGGGTGACAGAATGAGACTGTCTCAAAAAACAAAAACAAAAAAAGAAGAAAGAAAGAAAATTAATCATTTAAATCTATTCAGTGTGAAAAAGAGCTCTCTAAATATTGTTTCCCATAATTTTAAATATGGAAAACTATTAGCAGCTCTTAGGAAATGTTGGGTGGTAAGAAAGTTTTATTATTCATTCTGCCCGCAGGTACACCCTTAGGTCTGAGAGGGTGACTATCTATTATGGGTAAAAGTACTATGGATACTTTTCTCATGTTCTGTCCTATGACCTATCTTTGCCCTCAGGGTACTCCCAAGTCTAGACATAAAGACAGTTAAAAAAGGACAAGGAGTCCAGGTGCGGTGGCTCACACCTGTAATCCCAGTACTTTGGGAGGCCGAGGCAGGAGGATCACGAGGTCAGGAGATCGAGACCATCCTGGCTTACACGGTGAAACCCTGTCTCTACTAAAATTACCAAAAAAATCAGCTGGGCGTGGTGGCAGGCAACTGTAGTCTACTCAGGAGGCTGAGGCAGGAGAATGGCGTGAACCTGGGAGGCGGAGCTTGCAATGGCCGAGATTGCGCCACTGCACTCCAGCCTGGGCGACAGAGCAAGACTCTGTCTCGAGAAAAAAAAAAAGGAAAAAAAAAAAAAAGGAAAAAAAAAAAAGGACAAGGAATTGCAAACAAATTGGCAAGTACTATAAAAGAGGTGATTTATAAGGTATAATTGTGTCTTGCTTCTCTCACTCAACAATACAGTCATAAACACTGTTCAGTGTTATTATTCAGTCTTTCTACACATCATTTATAAAGTCTGCCTAACACTCCCACTGGCTGGCTAGATTAAGATTTCCCATTCTTCACTATACTAAGTTGTGCCATGATAAACATGTGGCATTTACTGCACTTGAGATGGTTTTCTTAAGCAGAGTTTAAAGAGAGACATTAACGTATGAAATATATATATATATATACACACAGGCATGCACACACATACATACACACACACACATCTATACAGCCAAACTGTTTACCAAAAGGGCTCCGCCAGAGCACACGGTCATCAGCATGGTACATGGTACACCTATTTCCCCAAGAGGATCAGGATACTTAAAACAGAGGGGACATGTAGGGGCTGTATGCATGCTTGTGTTTGTGCTTTTACTAAATTAATAGCTAGAATAAAGGGACCCTATGGTTTTGTCATTTTGTGGAACTGAGCATGCTGGAAGCTTTGTTTTACTTTTTCGTGAATTGGCTACTCCTGTTCTTTGTCCACATAATACTAGACCATTTCATATTTTTCCTATGAATTTGTAAGCTTCTCACTTGATCTTTAAAAAAAAAAAACAGAACAGAGATGGGGGTCTCACTATGTTGCCCAGGCCGGTTTCAAACACCTGGGCTCAAGCAATTCTCTTGCATCCACCTCCCAAAGTGCTGGGATTACGGGTGTGAGCCACCAAACTGGGCCTGATCTTCTAATACTTGGTCTTTGATTTTCAGAGGGGTTCTGGAAACCACCCTCTGTACCAGCCCATCATAAAGGTCATTCTAAGAGCTATATAGTGATATCTCATTGCTGTTTCAATTTGTAATTCCCTAATGGCATATGATATTGAGCATCTTTTCATATGCTTATTTGCCATCTGTATATCTGCATATCTTCTTTGGTGAGGTGTCCATATATATATATATTTTAGATGGGAGTCTGGCTCTGTCACCCAGGCTGGAGTGCAGTGGCGAGATCTCGGCTCTCCTGGGTTCAAGCAATTCTCATGCCTCAGTCTCCCGAGTAGCTGGGATTATACTCATGTGTCACCACGTCCAACTAATTTTTGTGTTTTTGTATTTCTTTTTTTTTTTGAGATGGGGTTTTGTCATGTTGCCCAGGCTGCTCTTGAACTCCTGACCTCAAGTGATCCACCCGCCTCAGCCTCCCAAAGTGCTGGAATTACAGGTGTGAGCCACCGCGCCCAGGCCCCTCACATCTTTGGCTCAATTTTTTTTTTTTTTTTTTGAGAAAGAGTCTCATTCTATCACCCAGGCTGGAGTGCAGTGGCGCAATCTTGGATCACTGCAACCTCCGCCTCCCGGGTTCAAGCAATTCTCCTGCTTCACCCTCCTGAGTAGCTGGGACTACAGGCGTGTGTCACCACACCTGGCTAATTTTTGTATCTTTAGTAGAGACAGGTTTCACCATGTTGGGCAGGTTGATCTTGAACTCTTGACCCTGTGATCTACCCGCCTCGGCCTCCCAAAGTGCTGGAATTACAGGCATGAGCCACCATGCCCAGCCCATTGGCCCAATTTTTTATCAGATTGTTTTCTTATTGTTTAGTTTTTTTAAAAAAATTGTATTTTATTTTTATTTTTATTTTTTTTGAGACGGAGTCTCGCTCTGTCGCCCAGGCTGGAGTGCAATGGCCGGATCTCAGTTCACTGCAAGCTCCGCCTCCCGGGTCTACGCCATTCTCCTGCCTCAGCCTCCCGAGTAGCTGGGACTACAGGCACCCGCCACCTCGCCCGGCTAGTTTTTTGTATTTTTTAGTAGAGACGGGGTTTCACCGTGTTAGCCAGGATGGTCTCGATCTCCTGACCTCGTGATCCGCCCATCTTGGCCTCCCAAAGTGCTGGGATTACAGGCTTGAGCCACCGCGCCCGGCCCTTATTGTTTAGTTTTAAGAATTATTTGTATACTTTTGAACAACAGTCTTTTATCAGATATATCTGTTTGCAAATATTTTCTCTCAGTCTGTGGCTTGTCTTTTCATTCTCTCGACATGGCCTTTCACAGAACGGAAATTTTAAATTTTAATTTAAGTCCAGCTTATCAATTCTTTCTTTCACAGATCATGTCTTTGGTATTGTATATAAAGTCAATGCCAAATCTACAGTCATATATAATAGATTTTCTATTATAAATCTAACAAAACATGTACAATATCTGGGAGTTTTAGAGTTTTGTGTTTTACATTCAGGTCTTGTTCATTTTATGTTAATTTTTGTGACGGGTGTAAGGTCTCTGTCTGGGTTCATTTTTGTGCATGTGGATTCCAGTTGTTCCAGCACCATTTGTTGAAAAAAACTATCTTTTCTGCCTTGCATCACCTTTGCTCCTTTGTCAAAGATCAGTTGACTATATTTATGTAGGTCTATTTCTGGGCTCCCTATTCTGTTCCATTGATCTATTTGTCTATTCTTTCACCAATACCACACTGCCTTGATTGCTGTAGATTTATAATAAGTCTTAAAGTTAGATAGCATCAGTTCTTCAACTTTGTTCTTCTCCTTCAATATTGTATTGGCTACTCGGGGTATTTGCCTCTATCTATAAACTTTAGAATCAGTTTGTCAATATCCAGAGTTATTTGCTGGGATTTTGATTGGCACTGCTTTGGGCCTATAGATCAAGTTGGGAAGAACTGATATCTTGACAACACGGAGTGTTCCTACCTGTGAACATGAAATATCTCTTCATGTATTTAGTTCCTCTTTTATTTCTTTCAGAGTTTTGCAGTTTTCCTCATATAGATCTTGAACATGTTTTGTTAGACTTACACCTGAGGATTTCATTTTTGGGGGTGCTGATGTAAATGTGCTATGTTTTCATTTCAAATTCTACTTCATTGCTAATATATAGGAATGTGATTTACTTATATATTAATCTTTACATTGCAATCTTGCTATAATTACTTGTTAGTTCCAGAATATTGTCTACATTTTTGTATAAAGCAAAAAAGAAATTCTTGAGGCAATAAGTCAGAAAAGTAGATGCTCTAATATTTCCTTTTCACTTTTGATTCTGGAGATCACTGTTACTGTCTATTTTGGAGTCCAGTTGTCTTAACTGTTAGGTCAACTCCAAATAGGATGCATAGATTTGTGCCTATTGGTCAATATATTTTTCCCATTAACTTCCAAACTTTGAGATAAGTACATGCCACTGCTTTTGGGGAAAAACATAGCAGTTTTTAGGAATTGCCCATTAAGTGCTTACATTTTCACACATTGGAAGCAAGAAGCTTATTGGCAAGAACTAGTACTTAGATAGGGTAGGAGAATGAGGGTGAGGAAGTTGATAAGAGACAGGGGAAATAGTCCAGTCCTTCCTCTTGCCCTCAAGTAGCTCTCTTGGGTTACTTTTCGTACAATGTTTGACCTACAAATGGATCAAGACCTCAGAGCTGTCCAGGAGTTTGAAAACCCGTAGCACTTTCGTGGATCACAGAAAACTATGGATACTTCCTGACTTCACACTAGTTCATCTGCCCATTCTTGTGTGGCTGATAGTAGTGTAAACAGATTTCAAGGCACAGGGTGTGTCTCTTCTTAAACTTCCAAACTTAGCACAGTATCTGCTACACAGTGCCCAAGTAATGTTGAACTAACCCATAAGTTCAAGACCTCATTACATAATGAATGATAGTTCCTGTAAAAGTGTGGGGGTTGCTGAGCAGAGGGGCAATGGTAAAGAGATGCTTACCAGGAACAGGAATAAAGGCGGGCAACCAGTGTAGTGCCTGGAACATAATGGGTGCTCAATAAAAGCTTCTTCAATGAATAAATAGGGTCTAAAAAGACAAGAACCAAAATGGTACAGAGGAAAAGAGCTGAAGCAGTTTGAATAAGAGCTACAAGCCAGGAGATCAGGAATACACCTGCAAAGCTCTGACAGGCCTCCTCAGGAAGCAGCGGAAAGTGGACTTGGAATGTCACTTAGAGGTTGGCAGCAAAATCTCTGATCTAGCTCTATAGCTCCCCAAGCTTGTTACTTAAGAGGATTTTTTTCTTAAAGAAATGACCGTAAGGAAATTAGCATCAGTAAAATGCAAGTCTCTTCAGTGTCTCCCTAATTTCTCTACTAGAAGAAGTCTTGCTCCATTCTCCCTGTATCATCACAGATTTTTATGAGTAAAATCTAATAGCAGCAACTGTCTCTCCCTCAAGGAAGCCAGTGGCAAGAGCAGAAAGAGCTTGGGCTTGGTTGTTGGCTAAGCTCTGGGGTGACCCCCCAATTGTGTCTTGCAATTTCAGCAGTTTCCTAGATCAAATGAGATGTGTACAAAATGCTTGGCACTGTGCCTGACATTCATTCACTCAATCATTCATCCATCCATCCCTTCACTAGACAAATATCTGTCAAATGCTCACCTGGTGAGGGGCCTGCCCTAGGCACTGAGCATATACTATAAGCAAAGACAAAGCCCTTATTGCTATGGGACTTAAGACTCTTGTGAGGGGGCCATACAGGCCCCAAGAGCTTACACCCCTAGATGCTGACCTCATTTGAGCATCGAGGGAAGGCTCCCCTGAGGACATGAACTTGGAACATGAAATCAGGAAGATGTTGGGCAGTGGGGAGGTGGGGTAGATTTCAGCAAGTGGGGGCTGGTGTAAGGCCTCTAAGGTGAGGTCCACCTCAGCAGGGCAGAGAGGGGCAGGTGGAGATGAGGCTAGTGAGTGAGGCCAGGGCTAGATCATGCTGGGCCTTTAGAACCACATTAAAGACAGAGATTTAAGAATTTAAACTGATAAAATGTAGGGACTACTGAATACAGAGGGAAAGCAAGAGATTGTGGTAGTAACTCCCAGGTTGCAAAGTTAAGTGGATGAGAGTGTCCTTCACATGATAAGGACATGAAAGAGACCAAATATGTTATTTTGTTGTTGGGGGAAGGCTTATAGGTGGGAGGGAGGGTTACAAAATAATGAGTTTAGATTCAAACATTTAAAGTTTGGAATAGTACACAGCAGCGGAGAACCTTGAGTTTGCAATCACACACACAGATCTGGGGCTCACAGAAGTGGCCTGGGCTGGAGCTACACATTTGGGAGTTGTCAGGAAATCTCACCTGCATCCGTCTATACCATGTAGAGAAGGCACAGACTGAAGAGAAGCAAGTCCAGGACTTTAGCACTTAGATGTTGATTATACAGAGTAACACAAATGGAGGGAGAATGGCAGTAAAATAGTAGCAATAAGAATAATTAGGAAGGCAGAAAAACCTTCCAAGTAGATAACCCCGGGCAATGGAGGCTCAGCTACTAGTTCCCCTGCCCTGACTTTGAAGGCACTTAGCTGAGCTGTATCCAAAGACTCTGCCTGCTCCCTCACCACCAGGACAAGAGGTGTCAATCAGGAGAAGGTGGCAGAAGGCTGAAGAGATGCAAGGTGCAGAGTACTGGGTGAAAGGAACGCACTCACTGATCCCTGGACATTATCCTATTACTGTTTGGAGGAAGCAAGCTCCTCTTTGTTAGCACGCTATGCTCTAAAAGTCAAGGCTGCTGCCCAAGTCAGTGCCAGCTTTGATCATTCAGGGATTCAGCAGCTTTAGCAGGGCATTTGAAAAGTGCCCAACAATCTGGTCAAGTCTTGCGAGACACAAGATTCTAGGGAGACACTGCTAAACAGTACCAACCAACAGAAGAATATCTGTACTCCACAAATGAATATCAGTGTAGCCTCAAAGAAAAGTAACCTGAGGCTGGGTGCAGTGGCTCATGCCTGTAATCCCAGCACTTTGGGAGGCCGAGGTGGGTGGGTCATCTGAGGTCAGGAGTTCAAGACTAGCCTGGCCAACATGGTGAAACCTTGTCTCTACCAAAAATACAAAAATTAGCTGGGCGTGGTAGTGCATGCCTGTAATTCCAGCTACTTGGGAGGCTGAGGCAGGAGAATCACTTGAACCCAGCAGGCAGAGGTTGCGGTGAGCCGAGATCATGCCATTGTACTCCAGCCTGGGCAACAGATTGAAACTGTATCAAACAAATAAAATTAAATTAAAATAAAGTAACCTGAGAGTTCTTTTCTAAGACTCCACAAACACAGGAAGGCATGAAAACAAAACTCAATCTATAACACAATAAAAATAAGTGAATTAGAAAATTTAAAAGCAGCCAGGCATGATGGCTCATGCCTGTAATTCCAGTACTTTAGGACACTGAGGCAGGTGGATGACCTGAGGTCAGGAGTTTGTGACCAGCCTGGCCAACATGATGAAACCCCATATCTACTAAAAATATGAAAAATTAGCTGGGCGTGGTGGTGGGCGCCTATAATCCCAGTTACTTGGGAGGCTGAGGCAGAAGAATTGCTTGAACCCAGGAGGGCGAGGTTGCAGTTAGCTGAGATTGCACCACTGCACTCCAGCCTGGGCAACAAGAGCAAATGCCGTCTCAAACAAAAACAAAAACAAAACAAAACAAAAAAGAAAATTAAAAAGCAAAATTTAAAAATAAAGATAATTAAAAAGTCAATCTGAACTTTACATTAGATTTATTGCTTTCAGGAGTAACCTATCATAAGAAAATATTTGGAGGTCGGGCATGGTGGCTCATGCCTGTAATCCCAGCACTTTGGGAGGCTGAGGCAAGGAGGATCACTTGAGCCTGGCAGTTTAAGACCAGCTTGGGCAACATAAAGAGAACCCTCTCTCTCTACCAAGAATTAAAAAAAAAAAAAAAAAATTGCCAGCTGTGGTGGTGCATGCCTATAGTCCCAGCTGCTTGGGAGGCTGAGATGGGAGGATCACTTGAGCCCAGGAATTCCAGGCTGCAGTGAGCTATGACTGCACCACTGGACTCCAGGTTGGGCAACAGAGTAAGACCCTGTATTAAAAATAAAGAAAATGTTTTTAAATTGTCTTCTTTTGAAACAAATGGTTTTACACTTTAGACATGAAGTAGGGCCACATAAAACTATTTTATGTTGCACTATTCCCACAATCACAGTTTTAAAAAATCTATTTTAATTCAGGCATGATTAACTGAACTAAAACCAATGACAGCATTATTTAGGCTGGACACCTACAGTGTAAGAATTCAAACATATGCAAAGTGACTGACTGCCTCCTCTGCTCCTTTTATTGTCCCTCAGCAAGTGGTGGTGGCTGTTGGCGTTTAATGGCCATTTGAAAAAATGCCAGTAGTGTTTTACTATTCACTGGTCACAGGCAGTGAACTTTTCTATCCCCCAAAAACACTGTGGCAAAGTTGAAGGTGATGCTTATATGAATGAATACTTTGGTGAGGTTAACCACTACCATCTCACTAAACTTAATAACAGCCATACTGCCCCACCTAAACAAACACAGCCTTTTATTCACCTTCCAAATCTCTACACATCTTTGAGTTCGCAGAATGTGCCCAAGGATGCCTCAGTGACTATACCTGCAGAATATAATGAGCAACTGTATCTGTGCCAAATGCAGTCCCCTCTCTTTCCACAGATAAGCAGGTGACTTTCTAGGCAGCTTTTCAGCTTGGCACTGTAGCTGCCGCAGCAACCATAGCAACCATTTTATTCTTCTAGACCTGACAGGGCTACGTCTTCATGGGCAAAGCAAAGGAGGAGAGTGGCTTCCTCCCAGGTTGTAGCACAATCAATCACAGATGCACAACTGTACAACTGTGGAAAATGCAGCAGGGGCCAGGAGCTCACACCTGTAATCCCAGCACTTTGGGAGGCTGAGGCAGGTGAATCACCTGAGGTCAGGAGTTTGAGACCAGCCTGACCAACATGGTGAAACCCCTGCCTCTATGAAACACACAAAATCAGCCAGGTGTGGTAGCATACACCTGTAGTCCCAGCTACTTGGGAGGCTGAGGCAGGAGAATCACTTGAACCCGGGAGGCGGAGGTTGCAGTGAGCTGAGATCGTGCCATTACACTCCAAAGAAAAAAGAAAACACAGCAGGAGGGCTACTTAGAACATAAAAGCTCAGATTTCACTTCATAGTGGTGTGGGGGTGGGAGGAAGGTGGGGGAATTAGGGGAGGATAAGAGGGAAGACCAGACAACACAACACTATAGACTCTCCAAATAAAAGCAGAGCATGCAATACTGTTCCGATTATCAATAAGTTTTTTTTTTATAGTTTATTAATATCCTTTTACAATAAAAATAGAGACGGGGGTCTCACTATGTTGCCCAGGCTGTTCTTGAACTTCTGAGCTCAAGTGATCCCCCCACCTCAGCTTCCCAAAGGGCTAGGATTACAAGCATGAGTCACTGCACCTGGTCAAGAAATTATTTTTGTTTTTCCACATTCCTTCTGGAAGCTTGCCTTTATCTGGATTTTTCTGGCACCAGTACCATTTAAAAACTAGAACCTAGTCATGTGTTATTCTTGTTTAGAATTAGGCAGAAATGCTACATGTCTGTTTATGTAGTTTCAGATTGTGTTTTTATTCCTACTTTATCATAAGCATGTTGCCACAATGTCGTCATCACATTTAATGGTCAATTCCTTAAATGTACACGGTGCCTCCAACATACAGCCCCATAAAGTCATCCTGTCCATGGTAGAAATGGCAAGGGTTTTGGAAACATAGACTTGGACTCTAATCTCAGTCCTTTGGCATATTCTGTTATCAAGGCAATTTACCTAAACATTCTGAAATGTAGGTTTCACATCTGTAAAATGGGGAGCTGCTGCAACTCACAGTGTGTTGTGAAATTAAATGAGTATATAAGGCACAGTACTGGAAAGGCTACTCTGTGATCTGTAATTACCTTGAGCTCTAAAGATAAGAAAGCAACCTAAAATGATGACATTATCAAATAATGCTTATGATACAGTAGGAACAAAAACACAATATGAAACTACAGAAACAGAACTAACTTGATTCTAGGAAAAACATAAATAAATGGCAGAGCCAGGTACAAAGGGGCTTATAGATACTAGCAATGTGCTAGCTCTTAAATTGGAAAGTGGTACCCATACATTTAGTATTCCTTAATTCATACACTTTTGTAGACATGATCTATTTCATACACAAATCTAAGTTAAAAAGAAAGAAAGAGCAAAGACACCAAATGTCTTACTACTTCTATACAGTAAGGTTGTAAATGGAATTTTTTAAATGCATTTCTATATTTTATAAGCTTTTTACAATGGATGAGAAAAAAATTTTGTTATAGCAATGCTATGCTTAGCCACACAGTCCAGCTATGGGAAGAACCTCTCCATTTCTTAGGTCCCTACCTCTACTGATGAACAAATGCAGTCACTCTAAATAAGCATCTGCATTCATTTTTAATTACTTGGGAGATTGGGAAATGTCTATTCTTTCAGGAAGTGGTAGTACGCAACAGAAGAAAGTAAATAAAGTCTTCTAGGCTTTTATTTTCCCCTTTCAATAGCTTTTATTTATTCATTCATTCATTTTGTTGAGACAGGGTCTCTCCGTGTCACCTAGGTTGGAGTACAATGGTGTAATCACAGTTCACTTCAACCTCAACCTCCCAGGCTCAAGCCATCTTCCTGACTCAGCCTCCCAAGTAGCTGGGACTACAAGTGCATGCCACCACACCCAGTTAATTTTTGTCTTTTTTTTTTGTAGGGATGAGGTTTCACTATGGTGCTCAGGCTGGTCTTGAACTCCTAGGCTGAAGCAATCCTCTTGCCTTGGCCTCCCAAAGTGTTGGGATTACAGGCATGAGCCACCAGGCCTCAGCAGGATTTTCTTTCTTTCTTTTTTTTTTTTAAGGAAATTAACAATGGAGTTCTTACTATGAGCCTGTTCTCTTGGTAACAATTTTGTGAGGCAGCACTTCTTATTCTCATTTTACAGGTAGCTTAAAAAGGTTAAGCAGCTTGCTCCAGAGTTGAGTGAGTTAGTAGGCTGACTAACCATTTTGCACAGCTTGATACTACTGTCTTACCTTGAAATTGGAGCCTTTCATCAAATACTGCTGGGTATGTGTGTAATGCCATACTTTTAAAAACTGCACAGACAACATGCTAAGGTATTAAAAGCTAAGAAACAATTGGCCCAAAGAGTTCAGAGAATTTTACTTTCTGCAACACATCTCAGGCCCCAAGTAGGGAGGTGATGGAATCTCTCCCTCCCCTTTAAGGGAGTTGTTTTATTTCTGAATGGGGAAAGGAGGAGATTTGGACAAGAAGCAACAATACTTTTAATACTGCTTAAGAATAAATCTGCTAAGAGGCCAAGAGGTAAAGCTGCTGTCTGATTCAAAGACAGAGGGGCAGAAAGAAAGAGCGCAGGTGCTGACATTTCAGAAGAAACCCTCCCCAGCACAGAAAAGACAACCAAGTTTATTGCAGCAGATCTGTGTCAGCGTTAGTACCTGAGATAGATTTTGAGAGTAAGTTAGAGGAGATGGCTTCTTGTGTTAAGACAATCGTAATTGTGCTATCTCCACTGGTGGCAAATTAGAACCCAAATTCCCTGCCAGGTGGTCAGAATTCAAATCTTTGATTTCACAATAATGGAAGCCCATCACACCTCCCTGCTCTGTTCTTCACTAAACAAATCGCTAATATGTCTGAACAGCAAATTCAAGAGTTTACCCAAAAGCCACTCTCCTGTTTCTACCATTTTCTTTTCATCCTCTTGCCTGCAAAGCCCCTCATTCCACACCATAACAACTCTCCTGTTGGGGGCACTGTCTAGAACCCCAGACATCAAGCCAGCTCCCAGGTAACTAACCCTCAGAGATGTATCAACATTGTCTCTTCCACTGATTCTGAATTATGGGCCTAGAAGGCCAGATACCCATATCCAATGGGCTTTAAGGAGATACACCAGATGAGCTCAACTAACACCCAGCTGTGCAAATAGCAGTATGCCAAACCCAACATAAACCACATCAGTAGCTGCCATTTACTGAGTGCTTGCAAGGTTTAGGGACTGTTGTAAATTTTCACTTAACCCTAACAATTCTAAGAGAAAGGAGTCTCCCTATTTCACACATGAGAAAACTGAGGCTTTGAAGTTCAGTAACAGCCCAAGGTCACAATGCTGGCATATGGAAGAGCCAGGATGCAAACCAGCTCCCTGTTCTTCACCACGGCTCCTGCCTGAGGTCTGGAATGAGGAGGCCTTGTCTCTACTTCTGTCTCTGATATAGAAGTGTGACATGACCTCAGGCAAGTCAAGTTCTTCAGCCTCAGTTTTCTCATCTGTCAAATGGATATAACACCATCTGCCACATTCTCACAATTTGGATGCGTTCAATGAAGAAGAGCTACAAAAACATTGAAAAGTCAAGCATTATGCAAACATGTGGCATTCAGAAGAGTCGAAATATATAGATATTTGTTTATTCGACCCTGCATTCTGAAAAACAATTGGCCCAAGAGAATGCTGAAGCATCTCTTCCGTTCTAAATTTGAATATGTATGTCACGCACAATCATGATGTCCATGGTGGGGACTGCACAGGCTCTTTGCTCTTACTATTATGAGACAGTTGGAATGTTTGCTTTTTCCTTATCCGGGAGTTCCAAACTGTATGAAGCCCACGACTTAACAATGCCTTGCTAAGTTTGGTCAGTGAGCCGGAAACTTAGGATACGCTGAGTACATGGAATCACAAAATATTTCAAAGTCTAATCACCAAAACACTAACCTCCCCCAACTTCAAGGGCCATAGGTGGTGGCCAGTACACCTGTGTACAGCAGAAAAAAAGGCTCCAAATATTCTTTAGGGCCTCTTAACCCTTGGTTAAGGGTGTGGTCAATCATCCTTCCTTGTCATCTTCCAAATGTACCTCCAAATCATTAAATTGTTTTGCATTTTGGTATCCTAATCTCCAACAGCAATCTCACTTTGGTGTTTGCAATACCCATATAATTCTCAGCATTGTTCCTCAACATTCTCCCATACAGAGGAGAGCTGACTGAGCATAACTCCGAGCTAGTGCAAGGAGGGGGAGCCCAGTAGAGAACACAAAGTGCCAAACTTCTCATTTAAGAATGCCAGTTTAAGAACAATCCAAAAATGGCTTTTTTCAATTTAGAAAACAAATGAAAGTTTAAAGCTTGACAATGAATCTGAGTGAAACAAAGCAATGGTTATTTTCACTGAAATGAGTACTTATTATAAACATTGCACAAATAATAAAAGAAAGTTTTACATTTTAGAAAAGATTTTTTTTAAATCACCTTTGCAGGGATGTTTCAATTATTCCTTACAAAGTAAGAAGTTTTGAGGTTCTGAAAAGCTCCCTTGGTTGGAAGATGTCAGACGCCATGTTTTCAAGGAAGAGAGCTGTATCCTCAGTAAACTCCAAACCGCAGAAGGCAGCATTAGTGGCTGTTAAGTTACTATTAGGCAGCACAAAGTGGCTTTATCTTGCTTTCCAATCAGTATTACTAAAATATAAGCCAATATTTTTATCAACCAAATGTTTTGCTAAAAGAAAGATTTGGGCTGGGTGCAGTGGCTCACATCTGCAATCCCAGCACTTTGGGAGGCCGAGGTGGGCGGATCACGAGGTCAGGAGTTCAAGACCAGCCTGACCAACATGGTGAAACCCTGTCTCTACTAAAAATACAAAAATTAGCCAGGCGTGGTGGCGCATGCCTGTAATCCCAGCTACTCAGGAGGTGGAGGCAGGAGAATCGCTTGAACCCAGGAGGTAAAGGTTGCAGTGAGCTGAGATTGCACCAATGCACTGCAGCCTGGGCAACAGAGCAAGACTCCATCTCAAAAAACGAAAGAAAAAAGAAAAGAAAAGAAAAGAAAAGAAAAGAAAGGAAAGGAAAGGAAAGGAAAGGAAAAAAGGAAGAAAGGAAGAAAGGAAGAAAGCAAGAAAGCAAGAAAGCAAGAAAGAATTTGGTAGGTTTGCCTCTACTATGTTTGAAACACATGTGAATACGAATACCATTTGTAGCAAACAGACTCCCTCTACATGATTGCCCCACAACATTCACACCTTCAGGTAGGCCCCTCTCCCTGAGTATGGACAGAACCTATGATTTGCCTCTACCCAACAGTAGATGGCAAGGGGGACAGACTGTACTCTCGTGATTACCTATCATCATATGAGACTCTGTCTTACTGGCAGACCTGTGCTTTGTCTTTCTCACTCTCCTTTCTTGCTGACTTTGAAGTGCAAGCTCCTGTGAATCCTTCAACCCCAGGAAATACAGTGTTGCTGATCGCCACCCGAGCAGGGAACCAGATGCCTTTCTAGCTGAGCCTACAGATGAGAACCCAGTCCTGGTCCACACTTTAAGGCAGCCTTGAAAGACCCCAAGTACAGGACCCATAAAGCTGTGCCCACATTTCTGAGCTAAAGAAACCATTAGATGATAAATACGTAAGCTGCTAAGTTTAGGTAACAGAAAGCAAATATATCATTACTGCAGTCATTCTCTGTAAAGTGAATAATCACTTCCTAATTCAAGGTTTCCAAGTTTGGTTCTCTTGAAGGAAGCGCCATGCCACCTCTGAGGGCTGCTCTTCATAAGAAGAGCCATTTGTTCACTGAGCTTCACTCTGTACTAAGAGCTTTGTACACACTTACCTCAACAACCTCAACAACCTCAACACTACCTGATACGGTTTGGATGTTTGTCCTCTCCAAATCTCATGTTGAAATGTGATTCCCGATGTTGGAGGTGGGGCCTTGTGGGAGGTGATTGGACGATGGAAGCAGATCCCAAGAATGGCTCTGTGCCATCCCCTTGGTGATAAGTGAGTTCTCACCCAGGTAGTTCATGCAAGATCGGGTTGTTTGAGTCTGGGACCACCCCCTTCTCTCTCCCTCTCCCACCATGTGGTACACAGGCTACCTCTTCACCTTCTGCCATGATTGTAAGTTCCCTGAGGCCCTCTCCCAAAGCAGCTACGAGCAACACGTTTCCTGCATTGCCTGCAAAACTATGAGGCCATTAAACCTCTTTTCTTTATAAATTACTCAGCCTCAGGTATTTCTTTATAGTGACTCAAGAATGAATTAACACACTACCCCGCAATGGTTCTACGAGGAGAGGGATGATTATTATATCCATTTCAAACACAACTTCTCCTTCCCAAACTCTACTCCTGCCAGCTGGTCCCTGGGAGCCCAGTAAGGCCTTCCCTCTGCCCTCCAGAAATGGAGTCACCTGAGCAATTCTGTCCGTCTAACCAAAAAGAGCCTAAAGGACCAAACTGATCATGATAAGCCCATGTCCTACCTAACAGGCTCATGCCCTTGGACACAGCTCACTGTTAAACTATCAAACACCACATAAAAGCATGAACATGCAGAGCAGACCGCCTGTGCTCTAGGCTGGTGCCTCTGAGTGTGGGTTCAACCAGTGCTTCTCAACCATTTTCATGACTGTACTCACCCTGAGGATATGTTCATAACATAGATATATTGTATATCTATGTATTGTATATCTTGTATATATAAGTATGTATATCTGTGCTTTATACATTTAAATAGGGTGTTTTTTGGTTTTCCTTTTTTTTTTTTTTTTTGCCTTCCAAGAACCAATGTTTGCCTCCTGCAGGGAGATACTGCCTCCACTGACAAATGGGTTATGTAATTAAAAGAAAACAAATGCAAACTTTCCAGCTGGGAATTTAGAAAGGTCCCAATTCACTTTTGAAAGTTACTTATAAGATGACAGGCTAACTAATGAAAAGTTATCCAAAGGTTTGCACAAGTCCACGTTCTCTATTCTGATTTCCTGAATCTTCTTCAACAGCTTTCTTTAATGGGGAGGGGGTAGGGAGAAGGAAGGGTGAGTGTGTATGTGTGTGTCAATGATGCATGTGTGCACAGGAGAAAAACAGGCTAGGTGACAAGATCAAAAAAAAAAAAAAAAACTAAAAAACTCCTGTGGTGTGGTCCTTTTAGGAATTATTCTTTTCCATCTGGTATTCTATCATGTGCTTGTTGTTATTTAGCATTTAGTACTGTGTGTATTTAGTTCTTGAATTAAGAGGCAACAGAATGCTAAGGGCATGCACAATTGTGGGGGTATCTGAAATTCCCCCAAGATAGTAATGATGGAGAACTTGTCACTGTTGTTAGGAATAACTGGAATGCACCCAGACCATGCAAGCCAGAGAACCAGAGGACCTTGTCCTCTGGTTACAACATTTTTATCCTCCACTTTAGCCTTGCAGATTACAAATCCTTTCTAATAGGTGACTGAACCCTTTTGCCACATTTCTTTTATTTGAAAAGCCGCTTTCAAGTTTTCCTCTCTAATTATTGTGTCTATTTTATAGAACTTTGCTCTAAGAAATCAAAGAGAAAATACATCATTTGAAGAAAACAAATAACAGGTAAAATATACAGCTGGCCCTTCGTATCTGTGGGTTCTTCATCTGTGGATTCAACCAACTGCAGATCAGTTGGTTGAACTAACAAGACAACAATAAAAAAAATGCAAATTTAAAGAACAACACAGTAGAACAACTATTTACATAACATTGACATTGCATTAGGTATTATAATAATCTAGAGATGATCTAGAATATGGGAAGATGTGCATAGGTTACATGCAAATACTACATCACGTTATAGCACAGACTGGAGCATCTGTGGAAGCTCCTGGAACCAATTCCCCAAGGATACCAAGGGGCAACTATATTTGGAATTTAGGCCGTGACAGGATCAACCTTTCTTTCTCGTAACCAAAATCCACTTGGTAAGGGGGAAAAGTTAACTAGGCCTTACTAGCAAGAGCAAATAAATTACAAATCATTTGACAAATATTGACTGAGCTTCTTCTTTGTACCAGGCACCGTTCTAGACATTTGAGACACACTGATAAACAAAACAGAAGCTGATTTCTGCCTTACAGAGTCTACTAAATAAAAAGAAAAAAATCACTAAATTAAATACTTCCAAAGAAAGACCCTACCTATGGGGTGGGGGGATCAGTGTGGAGGATCTGATGAGAAACAACAGTAAATGACACATCATGACAGAAGGCAATCAGTCATGACAACAAAAGGTAGGACAGGGTCAGAAGGGTCAGAAGGGCCAGGGTTAGGGCTGGGGGACAGGTTACAATTGTAAATAGGGTGGTCAGTGACACTTCAGCAGACTTCAAAGAGGTGAGAAATCAGACATGGAGACACACAGGGAAGAAGGGGCCTCGGGGAGCTTTACAGGGGTGAGAGGAACAGCAAGGAGGCCAGTGTGCTCACAGTGGCTGGGCTGAGCAGGAGATGAGGCCAGAGGGGTGGTGAGGGGCAGGCGGGGCCCTGTGGATCCTCATGAGGACTTTGGCTTTTACTCTGGGTGCGACAGGAGCCATTGTGAGTGTGGGGAAGAGAAGGGATGCGATCTGACTTAAGATTTAAATGGATCACCCTGGCTGCAATGTTGAGAACAGAGCAAGTGGGGACAAGGGAAGCAGCAGGAGACCAGTTAAAAGGAACTGAAGTTGACAGCATCAGGGAGATGTCCGGTTAAGTGACTAAAGCAGCACAGGCAGCATTGTTTGTTTCACTGTGAACAAAGCCCAGATCTGTAATCCACGATCTGCATATCCTGTGCAGATACTCATGCTGGTACTCATATCAGTTAACCAGCACCCTATCACCTCCTGTGGATTTTCCTTCAGGTTGGAATCTTCTCACTATAAATGTGACAACTAAGGTGATTTTGTTTTCATGCCCCTTTCTCCTCAAGGGACACTACTCATCATAGACTCTCCATGGCCTGGCACATGGGACTCACTTTGTAGAATGAGTGAAGAGCGGACTGTGTCTTGGGTTGGGATGCTCCCTGCCTATACTGCTGCAAAAGTCTCCTTCTCTGCCCAGTATTCCTCCGCTCTCATCACTAGGACTGTTTGCTTCCATTTCTTCAAAGTTACAAAACCTTCACACACTCTTCTGTATGTCAGGATAACACCCAAATATCTTTAGCCTAACAATCAAGACTTTCCATAACTGGCTTCTGGGATTCCTTTCTTCCTTCCCTCCCACTGCTAATTCCAGAACAGGAAATCTCTGCTCCAACCTTTTGCCCAAATACCTTGCTCCTTCTCAACGCTAATCTTTTCCTTGTGCTCCTCCTCGTTCCTTCACCCCAGCTTATGGAAATCCTATTCATCTCAAGGCAATATCCCAGTGCTATCTTTTCCTTTAGCCTCTGACCGCTACCAGCAACATGCTTGCTCCCACTCTGCCTTCCAGGGACAGGAGGCCTGAGCCATCCTGCACCTCACACTCCAGAGAACACGGCCTGAAAGCAGTCCATAGGCGCATGCTGTGCTCTGTTTCACTCTACAGCTCCTCTGTTTACCAGAAAAGCAACCTTCCTCAGGTACATGCCTGATTTCCCGACCCCAGGGAAGAACTACGGGGGCCAAATGCATCTCAAACTTCTCCGAATCCCTTTTCACAACCTCAGCAGATTCACGCAGTTGATCAACATTTACTGATGACATGCTTATGAAGTTATTACTAAGGTAATGAACCGGGCTGTGTCTCACTACAGCCTTTCTATGACATGGGAGAAGGCAGGTGAGCAAAGTAACAAAGACTGCCCAGTGCAGGACACAATAAGAAAGGTGGATTGGGTGTTCCAGGAGCATTGAGAGGAGACAAATCAGTAACTCTGGGTATGCAGAGCCATGGGAGGTGCAGAACAAATGCCAGGGAGAACTTCTGGAGATGAAGGTACAACTCAAAGGTCCTAAAGGACTTGTGAGTCATGCAGGGAATTTAAGGTGAGGGGAGCAGCATGTTTGGAGACATATAAATTAGGCAGAGAACCATAAGGAACTTGCTTTGCCCGGAGGGTAGTAGGTACGTGAGAGAAGAGAAAAAGAGGACTGAACAACCAACAGGAGCCAGGTATTTGATGATGGCTATCAGAGGCTAAAGCACATGTCAGGAAAAGAGAAAAGGTATGGGAAGATGAGAAACATCAAGAAATCCTGCACACTGGCCAGGTGCGGTGGCTCACACTGGTAATTCCAGCACTTTGGAAGGCCAAGGTGGGAGGATCACTTGGGCCCAGGAGTTGGAGACCAGCCTGGGCAATATAGTGAGATCTTATCTCTGCAAAAAAAAAATAAAATAAAATAAAATTAAAAAATTAAAAAAAAAAAATTAAAAAAAAAAAAAAGAAATCCTGCATACCTCTCAACAGATAAAAAGCCCTATAAAACTATAACACTGTTACCAATTTTATTTAGCACAACTCACAGAAACATTTATTAAATCAGTATTGTTTCACATTATTTAATTAAAGTATGAGGAAAAAAGGCATCTTCTTAACCTTTCCACTGTATTCCATCTAATAAGACTTTTTCAAGGTTTAGCAAAAAAACCCCCCCAGAGAGCCAGTGCTAACCATTGAGAGAAGCATCAACAAGAACATGAATAGTTTCATCATGTTTATACAAACACGTCATAAAACACAGCAAGGACAACATGCAAGACAGAAACTATCTTCCAGGAAGTAGAGGAAGTGGGAGCATTTTAAAGCACATGTCAATTATGTCAATTATAACACATTTATTACTATGTAAAGATGCAATAATGCCATGAAAGTTTCCAGCTGATAAACCCAATGACTCAAAAAAAAAAAAAAAAAAAGATGAAAATCTCCAATGCTACATATTCTAAATGTCATATTCATTTTACCGGGCTTTCCTTTTAGGGGTGCCAAAGAATATGCTTTTAAACTTGAATATTTAAAGAAAAATGCTCAAGGCTGTTCAGCCCTTTCAACTACGCCTTAATCTGTTCAGTTTAAATACATTCTGCCACACAGATTCCATAGTATTTTTTTTTTAACATAATGGTCTTTTCATGTTTGAAAGTCAGAATAGAAATAAAGTAGTATTCAGTTGAAAAATTTTAAAAGGCCCTATAACCTACACAGTTCCTTGCTGACTGTTACAACAATGACACCAAAATAGCTTTTTTCTCATAGTCACCATTATGTTTTAAGCTACATTTTGGCCAGGCCGCCCCACTTGAGTGGGACCTCAGGGTTTTATACAGTTATTGTTGAATCTTTCCTTCTCTCTACATCCACCGCACTGCTCCTAACTCCTAATGGTCACTAAAAGCATTTCAAACAAAGGACATTAATTTTATTTTTAGATTTAAGTCACTATTTGATAAATGCCTTTAGGTAGTTCATAAGTGGATAAGGAAACAAATAAAAATGGGCATTCCGGGGTGATGGCTGTTTATTAACTCAGAAATTAAATCCAGATACAAAGTTATCTTTCTCGCCTCAAAGTACCAGCAATCCCACACTGGTAAAATTCCTGAGAATATTGCATATTGTTACATATGCAAGCTCCTAGAGTAGACCAGAGTTGCCTAAATGAATCATCCTCAATCTTGCTGCACACTAAAAAAAGAGATACCAGGAGAAAGTTTTTCTCTCAGTGCTTGTAACATAAAACCTGTCTTCCTCCTGGGAAGTCTGCAAGAATGAAAACGGGTATAAGGCAATTTACATTTCAATGAAAAGCACTGCCTAGAGTGAATTGTTATTTCCAACCGGCACTCTCAATTTGAGGCACACATTTGAAATACCATGGTGAGCTGCCAACAGAACTCTCTTCACACATTGTGTCAGGGGCTAAGAAATTTCCTTGCAGCCAGATTAACAAAGTAAAGTGAATGTGGGTGGTGAAGTCCGTAGCGTGCATGTGTGGTGTGGACATCGAGTGTGTGTGTCTGACAGAGGAGGTTTGAAAAGGGAAATGAGAAACAGGAGTCAGAAACAATCCTCATAAAAACAACAGCTTAATTCAGATTTTATCAAAATAAACTATTATTCTTAAAAGTGTATGTGGGCTGGGCATGGTGGCTCACGCCTGTAATCCCAACACTTTAGGAGGCCAAGGTGGACAGATCACGTGAGGTCAGGAGCTGGAGACCAGCCTGGCCAACAATGGTGAAACCCCATCTCTACTAAAAAAAATCCAAAAAAGTTAGCCTGGCATGGAGGTGTGCACCTATAGCCCCAGCTACCTGGGAGGCCGAGGCACAAGAATCGCTTGAACCTGGGAGGTAGAGCTTGTAGTGAGCCGAGATCACGCCACTGCACTCTAGCCTGGGTGACGGAGCGAGACCCCATCTCAAAAACAAACAAACAAACAAACAAACAACAAAAACAAAAAAACTGTATGTGGAAGAGGTCAGGGATGGGGGTGGGGTGGAAAGATGAAGGGACATCTTTACTGGCAAAAGATGTTTTCCTAAAAAATGTTACTTCTTGGCCTGAGAAGTGACAGAAAGCAAAGGTATCTGGTCTAGCAGACAAAACTATAGAGTTTAATTCAGGAAATGCAGACTCCAGAGACACTCACTGGAAGGACTGTGTGCAGTCTCTGGACTGCAGGGACCAACCTGCTCTCACCAGGCAGGCTCTCCAGAACAGCTCATCCACAGGTCAAACTGTTCATGTGCGTGTTCCATGCAACCCTACCACTGCGAGGCACAGAGGGAGAGAGGACAAGGCTGTAGCAGGCCCAAGCAGGGAAGGAGTTTAGAACACAGGGGAAGAACAAAGAGCTGGGAGCCTGACTTCACATCTGGCGTCACCCTTTTCCAGTCATGTGACCTTGAATGATTACTGAACCTCCTACCTGAAGGGAGGAACAATACCGACGTCATAGGACTGCTGTGGGGGCTGGATTTAACAGTGGATAGGACAACTTAGCCAGGTGCTTGGCCTTTCAAGGTATGATATTTATTAGCTCCCATCTGTCCTTCCCAAGCCCACACACCAAGAGAATCTGAAAGCAGAAACTTTTGCCTCTGTTTTAGAAGCTAACAGATGGCTAATCTTACTAATATAAGCTGGTGGATTAGTCCAGCAATTACAGGGAAAGGGCAAACCTACAACCTCTCTCCTTGAGGCAACATGTACCTTGTATCTTCATACCTCCCCTACTGAAGCAACACCTGATCAAACTGTTCAAAGCAATGACTTGTATATAAACAAGATGAATCCTCAAAAGATGAATTATTGAATCTCAGTTTCTCTGACCTTTCCCCAAATGGACATATTTTTATATCAGAAGAATTTTATTCTAGAAAGTTGACCTTGTTTATTGTTATTCAGAAGCATAGAATCTTTCACAGGGAAGTTGATATTTTACCCTACACTGCTCCCCTAGGTCAATCTTAAAAGATAGGCATTCATTATAAACTGAAAACCAAGACAAAAACAACCAATTTTTTTTTTTTAAAAAAAGAATATTTAATCTATAAGAGAAGGATCTGGCCTTAGCTGGATTAATAGACCTTGATTAACAGACACCACAGACAAATGTCACAAACACTTTGACGCCAAAGAGTAAGCTAATTTCTCACTAACAAGAATTTCTCCTTCCCTTCACCTCACATATACAATAATTTAAATGAAGATTAGGAACTGACAACTATCAGTTACCAAGTCCCGGGGAAAGTGTGCTCACTGCTAAAACAGTTTTTATATCCATTATTACATCCAGTGCTCACAGCTGTCCTATGACTTCGGTGTTATTCCCCAAGAAAACCAAGGAGGAGAGGCTCAGTGATCATTCAAGGTCACATGAATGGCAAGGGGTGATCCCCAGACATGAGGACAGCTCCCATGTCCCACAACTCCAATCAGCCCTAAACTCTTTTCCGGCTAGGGCCTGATAAAGTTTCCTCCCTGTCCCGAGTCATGGCTTCCCAATATGGTTCTACCATTTTGAATTTTGAAAAGGACTGGACATACTCCATGTGTCTGAATATTCAAACATGTTTTCTAACCCACTGCTTCAGGACAGCTTTGGGCTCTGTGTTCTGGAGGTGAGCTGTACCAGGACACAGTAGACAACAGACAGATGCAGTGTCTGGCCAATGTACCCCTACCCCATGTAGGAAAAGACCCTGCCCCCTATTCTTTCACCCCGCTGCATAAAAAAAACCGCATACATGTGCCTGAGCACCGCTGCACGCAGATCTGCCTGGAGGGTTGGTGATGTGGAGGAGGGAAGCTGCCTTATGATGAAGGGTTGGAATGGCTAGACTCCAATATCCACTTTGCAACATCTTCAAACTTGAATTTGTATACCAATGTACAAACAAAAGCCAACTTCAATTAATAAATAATACTAAAAAGATAAACTTTTTTCTTACAGTGATCTTAACTGTAAGATCCACATCCACATCCCCCGATTCTAACTGACAATGAAATACCAATAGGCCAGGCACGGAGACTTACGCCTGGCCAGCACTTTGGGAGGCCAAGGTGGGCGGATCACAAGGTTAGGAGTTCGAGACCAGCCTGGCCAACATGGTGAAACCCTGTCTCTACTAAAAATCCAAAAATTAGCTGGGCGTGGTGGTGGGCACCTGTAATCCCAGTTACTCAGGGGGCTGAGGCAGGAAAACTGCTTGGGGGGCTGAGGCAGGAAAACTGCTTGAATCTGGGAGGCGGAGATTGCAGTGAGCCGAGATTGTGCCACTGCACTCCAGCCTGGGCGACAGGGCAAGACTCCATCTCAAAAAAATTTAAAAAAAGAAATACCAATAAACACATACACAGCAATCAAAGTGTGTAAAAATAGCACTATTACATATTACATTAAAAAAACACTATTGTGCTTAAAACAGTGTTTGCCATGGATCAAATGCTCACTTATGATAAATGCAGGTGACTAAATAAAAAATTAAACATCATATATTCTAGATAGTCTTCAGGTTAAATAATTAGTAACCTCATAAGTAAGAAAATTTGCGGCCGGGCACGGTGGCTCACGCCTGTAATCCCAGCACTTTGGGAGGCCGAGGCAGGCAGATCACGAAAGTAGGAGTTCAAGACTAGCCTGACCAACATGGTGAAACCCTGTCTCTACTAAAAATACAAAAATTACCGGGCGTGGTGGCACGTGCCTGTAATCCCAGCTACTCAGGAGACTGAGGCAGAAGAACTGCTTGAACCCGGGAGGCAGAGGTTGCAGTGAGCCGAAATTACGCCACTGCACTCCAGCCTGGACAATACAGCGAGACTCCATCTCAAAAAAAAAAAAAAAAAAAGAGAAAGAAAGAAAGAAAATTTGCCTAGGACAGATATAAAAAGGAAAATAAGTGAGAAACAGCTCACTTGTTCCTTATGACTGAACTTGTAATGGTGGCTACAGAGGCAAACAAAACAAAACAAAAACAAAAAAGAAGTTTAAAGTCAGTGATCTTTCTTTGATATTTAGATATACAATCAGCTTCTTTTACATGGGTGTTGTCACTTTTAAGGGTGTAATAACATTCATTTTATTAAAGAAATCCTTGCTTTTAAAAAAAATATCACTGCATTGGCAAAATAACTTTAATTTGTTTAGGAAAAACTTCCACCTAGTCATCTGACAGGCCTTCAGCGCTACTTAAGCAAAGTTAAATAGAAGCATCGAACAGGTTGATAACTGTGCTTAAGGTCTGAAATTGATGAAATTTATGTGTTGAGGAAGAAAATGAGTTTATTTCAACATAAAGCAGTATATTAATATAAGCCTGAAACATCACTCACATTATAAGCTAATACATGGTAAAATCATTTGATGGGGGGAGATAAAACTGGGCAGAATTTTAAATCTATGTTTTGGAGGCCCAAACGAAATCTAAGCTAATATTTATGCATAGGGCAAACATGCTGCAATCAAATGAGATTTATTTATTTAAAAGATGGCTAAAAATTCCCACGATAAGCTTTTCAAGCTATAACCTTTTGTACTTTTAGTCTTTGGCAACTTTTTTCATGAAGGTTCAGCTGAACACCTTTATACCAAAGCAAATTCTTCATCTACATTTTAAATGAAATCTACTGTTGAAGCATATTGCTCTTTGCATTAGGAACATTCTGAATTTCACCAAAGTTACCATAGCAACTCTCATTAATTGGGCCTTGTCTAGATTTTTAAGAGGAGAAAAAGGTGAATCTAAACATCAAGGATCAAGTTTTTACAAAAATTAAAACCGGAAAAAGTATATGTGCTGAGGAAGTCATTGACAATCTTCCTACTAAAGCTGTGGAAAAAAATAAAATTAAGACTCAAAGTTAAAATGTACTTGAAATACGCCAAATATCTAAAATACAATTGGAAAAGGTCCCCCTTCCTCCCATCCAGAAGCTACAGAGAACAGGACAGACCCAGCAGTGCACACCTGCTCTCTCCCTCGAGCCACACCTTGGGGGGCTGTACAGAATGAGTGCCTGGCCAAGGATGACACACTCAGGATCTGTCCAAGTCCAAACAGCAGCTCTGACACCCAACTCTGGCCACTTCTCCAATGACCACATGGACATTCAACTCCCCATGTGTGGCCTGTACTACACAAAGATGTGATTTCTACAAAACTCCAAACACTAGGACCCACTTAGGACTTTAAGAACTAACCCATGCAAATGCAAATACTGGGTGGTTTTCAATGTAACCAGGGAAAACTCCAAGGAAACCAAAGAAAAGTATAATCAAGGGGGAAAAAAAGGTTTGTTTACTTGCTATTGCAATTAAAACACAGCAAAAGAAAAATTGTCTCCTCACTACACCACAGCAAATCAGAACCTACAACTAAAGCAAAGACATTTTAAAGCTATTATAGATAATATTTTGCCATATGTGAATATGTTGTTTAGTAAATCTTTATGTGTCAAAAGGACTCCAAATATTCCACAAAAAGATACTTACCTAAGAAGCATGGTCATCCAGAGAACTGGGTTCTGGCCTGGGCTTTGGAAATAGGCTCAGTTCTCTTGCCTCTTTGCCCATTCGCACCCTACCTCAAGGTGTCACAGGGAAAGCAGGTATGAAAATGATTTTGAAAAAAGAAGGCCGGACACCATAGCTCACACCTGTAATCCCAGCACTTTGGGAGGCCAAGTCAGAAGGATTGCTTAGGAGCTCGAGACCAGACTGGGCAACACAGGAAGACTCTGTTGCTTCAAAAAATTAAAAGCATAGCCAGGCATGGTGGCATACACCTGCAGTCCCAGCTACTCACAAGGCTAAGGCAGGAGGATCTCTTGAGCCCAAGTCAGGTCTGTAATGAGTTGTGATCGTGCCACTGCACTCCAGCCTGGGTGACAGAGTTAGACCCTGTCTCAACAACAACAACAACAACAACAAAAACAAACAAACAAACAAAAAAAACCACCAGAGAGAGAGAGAGAGAAATGAGGCCACCTGTAATACCAGTGCTTTTGGAGGCTGAGGTGGGAGGACTGCATGAGCCCAAGAGGTCAAAGCTGCAGTGATCAATGATTGAGCCACTGCACTCCAGCCTTGGTAACAGAGCAAGACCCCATTTCTAAAGAAAAAAAATTTTTTTTAAAAGGAAAAGTGCTTCATAGCCTGATGTACTTAGTGATTGCTTTATAGGATGATGCAGAAAAGAACCCTCTGCCCAACATTCTGACGCTTAAAAACATGATGGGGGAACACCCCATAAAGGAGGAATAGACACGGTACTCAGAAGTGGGAAGCAGAACAGGCAGGTGGAGACCAGCTAGCACTAAGACAGCCTTCCCCACCTGAAGGGCCACCTGTCACAACCTGCACCCCCACATCTACAATGGCAGCTGGACTAGATTATTCCTTGTAACCCTGAGAAGGTGTTGGCACCTGACTAAAGTCACTCTCCTTGTAAGCCTTCACAACACATGAAATTACATGCTCTGAGTTCTTTGAAGTTTTCGTTTGCTCTTTCTATGGGGCTTAACTTAAATTTAGGTTTTAAAGCAAGACTCTTCCAAATAAATGTCTGGGGCCCAAGCTGGAAGTCGTTTTAACTACCACACCTTTGCCGAGAACCTGCCGGACAGGAAAAAAAAAATTATGAACAATGAGACGGTCTCTGCCCTCAAGAAACGTGTACCCCTAACATCCTGAAGTCAGGAAGGCTTCTCTGTTCGATCCACGTTAAATCCCCTAGTTCGTTAGGGGAATTCTAGAAGGCTTCTCAGGAAGAAGGAAAAGCTATTATTCCCTTGTCCCTTGCCTATCCTGTGGCTCTTCCCAGGGGCCTCTGGGAGGCTAAGGAGCTGTCTGTTTAGAGTCCTCTCCTATCCCCCCAGTTCTGCCTGGCTGCCATGGGGTGGGGGTGGAGAGAAAAGGCTGCATGACTAGCATAAGAGAACAAAATTATAAATCTGGCACTTAGCAAGAGCAGACGCACACGTCCCATGGGGGAGCTGAGGTGAGGGTAACTGAGCTATATTTCAGGAGAGGTGCTGTCCTACCACAGTGCTCCCGGTGGCCAGGAGAAAACCTGCAGCCTTTGATGCACTTGACTCGAAAACGCCCAGTCTATGTGCTGCTCACATCACCTGTAAGAGCCAGTGACTTAACATCCAGCCCTGTCCAAGATGGTAGGTTAGAGAATCAACATTTTAACCACCTTATTTTTCTTCCTGAAGGAGATGCTAGTTGTTCCAATAAGAATTATATTTAAAAGCTGAATTTGCTGGGCCAATATTGCTCCAAGTATTTCCTTGATGGATGCTTTACCTTGTAAAAGTATAATTAACCACGTGCATATATTTCTAGGTTTGAAAAGTGGTCTCCTACTCTCCCGGTGCTACAACAGAGGGGCCTGTATCTGGTATTGAAAATATTGTTTACAGAGGAAGATTCTACTTCTAGGTTGTTCCAATGTACTCATTCTTCCCTGCATAAACCTACTCCACCTCTATTTATGCTATTCAAGAAGTAAATGTGCAAACACTATCAATAAAAAGCAGCTGAAGGCGCACATTCTTTGACTCTAATTAAGTTGGGCTGCCTGATTCACAGCTGTTCCTACTACTGAAAATGTTTTTCATAATAAACAATGGAGCTTAAGAGGTATTTTGTTCTATGTTTCCACACTTTACAATTTACAGCAACGTAGCGCTTAATTTTTAGGCTGCTTTTCACATCATAACGCTGGGATGTAGGTGTGAAAGGTGTTCCTGGATCCGTTTCATAAATACAGAAGTTGAGCCACAGAGACAGTGCTTTGCTCAAGGCCACTCAGGCACTAACAGAACCAGGACTAGGAAAAAGAAATTGACTATGGTTCATACACTGTTTGAGAAGAACAAAATCAGCATGTTACCTCCACACATTTCAGTCAAGGCTACATTAAGCCTGATCATTTTATTTGAATAATGCTGCTCTGATAACCAAGGGGCTATATTTTCTATTGTTTCTGCAGCTGTACACAATGAATAACTGAGCCTTGATCTTCCTGTGGATAAAATTTGGACAATGTTTGCCTGGGTAGAAAGAGAACGTCCTTCCTGGCCTTTGTAACAGTAGAGACTTTGTTTTTAGTCCTGGGTATTAACATGTGGATATTGGGCTGCCCTGTTCCTTCTGTGTGTACTATCCTCTTCTCCCTTCAGCACCACCCTTATGAAATGAGGTAGTGTGGGCATGTCTTAATTTAATTCCACTGACTCTAAAATAGGTGGCCAATCTTGTCACAGTCCATCAAGTCCTTTATTAAGAGAAAAAGACAAATGCAACGTGGATTTGCTGCCATCAGAGACATCTGTTGGCCAAGAGGTAATTTTTCATCACCACTTTATGAGCATACATTTTGGTTATTTAACTTCAGGAACAAAGCAAGAGGCTATCAGAAGCAGAGGCTGAGGTGGCTGGTATCACCATTTCTTCTCTGCACGCTCTTCCTGCAAAGATGCCACACTATCATCCACTCACCCTGGGAAAAGGTAAGGCAGGTGCACAGGACGGAAGAAAAAGAATGCAACCCATGCTACTTGTATTCGCATAAATACTTGGCGAGTTTCTCCTTTCTGTTGTAAACTTCTCCTAGTTTCTCCTTTCTGTTGTAAATGCGAATATGGAAAGAAAACTAAGGGATAAAAAGTTAAGTGCACCTCATTGGTAAATTCTCTGTTTCTATTCTCTTAAAGCTTTAATTTGCCTCCTAATACATGAAACACAACCCTGTAACCTTTCTTGTTTCTCCTGGATTAATCAGAAGATCCCTAAGAGGCTCCTGTTAGACTAAAGGATCAAGAGTGCAGGGCCTATTCTCTCCAGCTTCTAGCCCCATGTAAGTATTAAACACTTGAAGTGCAGCTAGTCTGAGCTGCAGTGTCCTCTAAGCATAAAATACACACCAGTTAGTAAAGACTTAGTGTAAAATAAAGGACAGTAGCATATCTCATTAATATTTTTGTACATTGGGTCGAGCATGGTGGCTCACGCCTATAATCCCAGCACTTTGGGAGGCTGAGGCAGGCAGATCATTTGAGATCAGGAGTTCAAGACCAGCCTGGCCAAAATGGCGAAACCCTGTCCCTACTAAAAATACAAGAAATTAGCTGGGTGTGGTGGCACACTCCTGTAATCCCAGCTACTCAGGAGACTGAAGCCGGAGAATTGCTTGAACCCAGGAGCAGAGGTTGCAATGAGCCTAGACTGCACCACGGCACTCCAGCCTGAGCGACAGAGCGAGACTCCATCTCAAAATAATAATAATAATAATAATAATTTTTTGTACATTGATTATGTATTAAAATGACATTTGGGATATACTAGGTTAAATAAAATACATTAAAATTATTTTACCTGTTTTTTCTACTTTTTTAATGTGGCTAGTAGAAAAGGCAAAATTACATATGTGGCTCCTGTTATATTTCTATATAGAGGACAGCCCCAGTAGAGATGATATTGTCAGTTCCCGTATAAGGCTGCTGCTGTGGCCTGAATGTGTGACTCCAAATTCGTATGTTGAAACTTCACCACATTATGACAGCATTAAGAGTGGATCCTTTAGGAGTTGATTAAGTCATGAGGGCAGAGCTCTCATGAATGGGATTAGTGACCTTATAAAAGGGCTGGAGGGAACTAGGTAGGGCCTTATTGACCTTCCTTCCATCACTTCCACCAATGGAGGATGCAGCTGCAAGGTGCCATCTTGGAAGCCGATACCGGACTGGATGGGACACGAAACCTACCAGCACCTTGTTCTTGGACATTCAGTCTCCGGAACTGGGAGAAACAAATTTCTCTTCTTTATAAGTTACCCAGTCTCAGGTACTTTGTTATAGGGACACAAGAGACTAAGACAGCTGTGCTCCCAGGGATGCACAATAAATTCTCTGACATCCTCAGTCAAGGTTCACCATTATTTCATTTACATGACAACTCACTTCTTTCCCCCTGCAAAATCCCCTAGGAACTGTAGGGGACACGGTAAGAATTGACACATTGGGGCTGTATTTGGGGAGACAAGATAACACACAGAACAATAATATGGAAGTTGCCTATGTATATGAGACACAAGAAAACTGAGGTTCCTCCATCTGCTATCCTGTTATACACGACACAGAAGTGATACGGACAGTAAGTGCTAGGGGCGTTCAGAGGAAAAATTACCACTATTTGGGTGACCAAGAAATCTGCAGAGAAAAGATAAGCTCTGGGTTCATCTTTGAAGACCAGGCAGACTTTAAAAGGAGTAAAACGATAAGTGAGGGAGACAGGAATGAGAAAACTATTCCAGAAAGAGAGGATTAGCAAAAGTATGACTGCGAGAAAGAGGGGCCATGTTTGAGAGAAGAGGACCTCCTCTCCACCCAGTTCCTTGAGCTCAGTTCCGTCCAGAACAGAGGGTATGTGGAATATGTGCCTTATCCCTCAGGGGACACATATTTGCTTCTCCCTGTGCAGGCTGACATTAATCTGAGGCACACAGACACCCCACTGAGTGAAGTTCTGAGGCAGAAAAGTCAGTATCTGGCGACACTCCCTGCCCAGCCCTCACCTACACAAACAGCTCTGTGAGTGCGTAAAGTGGCACAAATGTCCCTTCAATTCTCTTCCTCCACACCTAAACCATATCGCTCATCCCTTCTCCTTGACTGTGCCTGACAACTTCTCCTTTGCTCTTTGTCAATATCCAGGCTGGGAGACACATCAGGAATAAGAAAATAATACTCCATCTACTTCTTCCTTCTATCAGTTTCTGAAAACCAACACACACACACACACACACACACACACACACACACACACACACACACACAGTTCTACACCACACACATGAGTTTATTTTATAATTTGACTTAGCCACAAGACTTCTGAATATCATTAAGTTTGCTGAACCTTTGTTAATTCATCCTTGAACCTGTCGTGTTGGTGCGTTTCAGATTGTAGGCAGTTCTGATGCACAAAAAGCCTACTTAAATCTGTTTGTGCAGAATACATCATCAGGGGCTGAGGGGCTCCATTTGCACAGAGGAACTTTAAAATCCCTATTTCCTAATGTCATCAGCACAGAGCAGCTGCTAGACAAACTATCCCACTGAAATGGAAGGGTGAGGAGCACCCGGTCTTATGTATTCAAAACTGTGAGAGGGATGGCACGTGCTCCCCTAAATGTCTGTGAGTAACAGAGGATATGTGGAATTCAGCCATTTCCACCACACAACACCTTGCTG
This sequence comes from Macaca fascicularis, assembly GCF_037993035.2. Lineage (NCBI taxonomy): Eukaryota > Metazoa > Chordata > Mammalia > Primates > Cercopithecidae > Macaca > Macaca fascicularis. Next base: position 80,448,241 of record NC_088380.1, on the reverse strand, counting down.
CCAAGCACAGCCAGCTGGTCTGTGTTCCCCAAAGCGATCTATGCAATTGAGAATGAAAATCATTCAAAGGCTATCCAACAGAATCAGCGTCCCTCACAAAGCCTCTCTAGACAAAAGCACAGGGACAAGGAGGCTAAGCCAGAACTTCTGAGATCACAACGCTCACTCAGGCAAAGCAACCCAGCACCCATTCTGCACAGGCCCCATGCAAGGCAGTGGGGTACAGCGAGTGAGAATGTCTTCCTCAGGGAGCTCCCTGACTGCTAAGAGAGGACAACACATGGAGAAAGTTACCATAAAGCGTACTATACGCAGTGGAAGCAGGGCAGGGACCTGAGGCGTAACTGAGGAGAGAACGATTAACCATGGGGTGAAGGCAGGGGCAGTGTAAAAGGGGTGAGCATGGGCTCCTGGGCCAGGCTCAGGAGGTGCCCTTCCGTGATCCTGCAGGGAAAATGGGGGCCTATGAAGGTCATGAGCAGGAAAAGTCTTAACCAAACACCTCCTGGTTTCTCCCAGATGGTACAGTAAGCCCCAAGTATGAACTAGATACAGAAAATTAATGTTCTTCCTCCCAGAGGAAGCAGCACCTAGTGCAGTCATGTATCACTTAACGAGGGAAATGTGTTCTGAGAAGTATGTCATTAGGTGATTCCGTCATTGCGCAAACATCACAGAGAGCACTTACATAAACCTAGATGGTACAGCCTTCTACACACCTAGGATATATGGCCTATTGCTCCTAGACTGCACACCCATACAGCATGTGACTATACTCAGTAGTGTAGGAAGCTGTAGCATGGTGGTATTTGTGTATCTAAACATAAAAAGGGGGCCTGGCCTGTAGCTGGGATTACAGATGCACACGACCACGCCTGGCTCATGCCTGTAATCCCAACACTTTGGGATGGTAGCTATAATCCCAGCACTTTGGGAGGCCAGGGTGGGCGGATCACTTGAAGACAGGAGTTATGTCACTGTCCTAAAGCACAGTGAACGTGAAGGCCTAGGACATTACCATACACTACTGTAGACTTCATAAACACTGTATACTTAGGGTATGCTAAATTATTTTTTTTCTTATTTAGTTTTTTTTGAGGCGGAGTCTCGCTCTGTCTCCCAGGCTGAAGTACGGTGGCACGATCTCAGCTCCCTGCAACCTCCACCTCCTGGGTTCAAGTGATTCTCCTTCCTCAGCCTCCCAAATAGCTGGGATTACAGGTGTGCACCATCATGCCTGGCTAATTTTTATATTTTTAGTAGAGACAGGGGTTTTGCCATGTTGGCCAGGCTGGTTTCAAACTCTTGGCCTCAGGTGATCCACCTGCCTTGGCCTCCCAAAGTGCTGGGATTACAGGCGTGAGCCACCACACCACTGCACTCCGGCCTGGGTGACAACAGTGAAACTGCATCTCAAAAACAGAAAAAATAAAAGGTTCTTTCTTCAATAATAAATTAACCTTAGCTTACTGTAACTTTTTTACTTTATAAACTTCTGAATTTTAACTTTTTGACTCATTAGTTTAACACAAACACATTTTGTTGCTGTACAAAAATATTTTCCCTTTATGTCTTCATTCTATAAGCTTTTTTCTATTTTTAACTTTTTTTTTTCACTTTTTAAACTTTTTCGCTATAAACTAAGACACAAACACACACATTAGCTAGATCCCACATGAGTCAGGATCATCAAGATGACTGTCTTCCACCTCCACATCTTGTCCCACGGAAAGGTCTGCATGGAGCTGTTATCTCCTATGATAACAATGCCTTCTTCTCCAATGCCTCTGAAAGGGTCTGCCTGGGGCTATTTTACAATTTGCTTTTTTTTTTTTTAAGTAGAGAAAGTACACTCTAAACTAACATAAAAACATAGTAAATACATAAAGCAGTAACATAATTAGTACCATTATGAAGTATCATGTACTATACACATTTGTATGTGCTATACTTTCATATGACTGGCAGCCCAGGTTTATACCAGCATCACCACAAACACGTGAGTTATGCTTTGAGAATTTTTCAGCCCCATTATAATCTTATGGGGCATAAGACTCATATATTCAGTCTGTTGTTGACTGAAATATTGTTATGCAGAACATAACTATTACCAAAATACGCTCAAGATAGTGTAAAGCACTTTATTCAAATGCAGGCTGTAATGTTTTATTTTGTTTTGATTCGAGACAGGGTATCACTGTTTCACACAGGATGGAGTGCAGTGGTGTGATCACAGCGTACTGCAGCCTCTACCTCCCAGGCTCAGGTGATCCTCTTGCCTCAGCCTCCCAAGTAGCTGAGACTACAGGTGTACACCACCATGCCTGGCTTTTTTTTTTTTTTTTTTTTTTTTGTATTTTTTGCAGAGACAGGGTTTCACCATGTTGCCCAGGCTGGTCTCAAATTCTTGGGCTCAAGCAATCTCCCCACTTTGGCCTCCCAAAGTGCTGGGATTATAGCTACCATGTCTGACCTGTAACGTTTTAATGGATCACAAAATCAACACAGTGGATCATGACCAGCATTTTCTTAGAAAATGAATTAGAAGAGAAGAGAATACTAAACATCAGAGGCTGTTGCATACAGTAGAGGTTAAGTGTTGCTCGGTGTATCTTTAGTTAGACACACCCACCCACTTATTACACATATCACACAGCTACCTGGGTCATGATATAAAATTGTTTTACTCTGGGTCATAATGTTTTAGTCACTTGCTGAAAGTGTATGTCACAGCTAATGAATTAGTAATCAATCAGTAACACAAGATCTTTAATGGGCCCCTATCACAGTTACATAAATCTATGCCTGTTTCTGCAGTGGATTTGGTCTCCCAGTAAACTCTAGTAAAAGTCCTGACCCCCAGAACTCATATAAAGTCATCTGTCTCCATCCTGCTAACCGGCCCTACTTACACATATCCCAAGTCTACTGATTCCTTCCAATGAGCCTCTGAACTCCTGACCCGTTGTAATTCTCTTATGTTATCACTTTTTGTTTACACTTTCTCCACCTACTTGTCTAATGAAAAGCTGGCTTTTGCTTCAAAATCCCACCCCTCAGAAACCTACTCCAGGGGTGGCTGTTTGCCAAATTTCCTTGACTCCCAGGACAAAGAGAGGATAGTCATCACTTTCCTAAATAAACTTTTCTCCCAGGCCACATCCTGTCCATCACCTCACTTCTCAGGGCCTCACTCTTCCCTCTCACCCGTAGTCTTGCTACATATCTCTTGACCTCCAGGACTTTTCCTTTCTTGCCACAATTGCTGTGTTCCTTCCAGGCCTGCCTCTGCTGGTGGCTTCAAGAAGGTGGATGACCTTGGTAACATTCCTCCACTACACTCCACACACAGGCACCACACCTTGCACGTTATCAATACCTGGAAATACTCCACCTGTAAGATCAAGGCTTCCAAATCTCGGACTACAGCCTTTTTATTTACTCACTTCTCCACTTCCTTATTCTTATAGATCCTGCCCTTTATTCTCATTACAGGTGGTTCCTTGACTTTACCCCACTCCATCTTTCCCATCCTGGCTTCACAGGCTCCTCAGCCAGATGGGACCTCAAGAACCCAACTTCAGCAATACTCCCATGAACACCCTGGAGTCCCCGTTTCCCATGCAGAGGCCAGAGGAAATCTTCCCCTTTGCCATCTGAAGGTTCGCTGAAAAATCAACTCACAAAAGGCCGATCAATTGGAGAAAAGGCTTATGAGTTTTACTAACATGTACACAAGTACACAGTGTTTACCACCCCTCAAATGACTCAGAAGCGTAACTACCATCCCAGCAAAACAGGTTATGGAAAGGGGGCAGAAAAGAAATTTTGTCGAGATTACCAAGGAAAATGGATGGGGAACAGAGATTAACCTGTATGTCATCCTGTGAAAGGGTCTGTTCAGGTGTGGCCACATTCCTGGTCTTAGAGGGAGGGGAAGGAAAAACAATTCTTTCCCCTGGTGCATCTGGATCTTTGGTAGATAAAGGCTTTGAAAGAGAACGTGGGATGCAGGAATGTCAGAGACACCTAGAAGCTTCTTCGGTTTGAAATGTCAAAATGCTGTATTTTGGGGCATCAGTTTCTGAGCCCCAACAGCTATGACTTGGTCAGAGCCAACAGATCAATCCCCAGGCATAGTTACCCTATTCTTTTATCTTATCTTGTTGGAGAAATTCACATGAAAATGCTTACGGGCTCTGCAAAGAACATTTATAACTCTAATGGGATCTTCAAAACTACTCAGGCTTTCTACCCAACCCTGGCTGATGCACTATTACTTTTTCATGCCTCCACCTTCCTCACCTCAGCAGATGGTGACTCTTAGTATCCTTCCTCTCTCTCCTCTCATCCCAGAGGAAGGGGTATCCTCCATTCCTATTTTCTAAGCTGGGGTGGGTGGGAAGGCTGAGAGCTGAGACAGCATCAGCCATAGATGCTATCTCAAACATCAGTGTGCCTAAAAGTGTACTCCAGTGCTTTGTTCAAAGGCAGACCTCAGCTGGAGGCAGTGGCTCATGCCTGTAATCCCAGCACTTTGGGAGGCTGAGGTGGGTGGATCACTTGAGGTCAGGAGTTCAAGACCAGCCTGACCAATATGGTGAATATGGTGAAACCCCGTCTCTCCTAAAAATAGAAAAGTAGCTGGGTGTGATGATGCATGCCTGTGAACCCAGCTACTTGAGAGGCTGAGGCAGGAGAATCGCTTGAACCTGGGAGGCGGAGGTTGTCCTTAGAGATGGCCTTATAGGTTCTGGAGTGATCCTGAGAAGCCTGCACTCACACAAGCATCCATGTGACCTTGATGCAGGTGTAAATGAATTTGGAGATCACTGCCCTAAGTCACTCTCTCCCAGATGACACAGCTGCCTCAACTCTTGCATTCAGAAATACCAGAGGCAGGAAAAGCTGTGTATTATGAATCACACGATGGGAAAAAACAAACAAACAAACAAACAAACAAACAGAAAACCCAGGGACATTAAGCCAAGTAGGATAGACTACAGAGACTGCAAAAATGACTAGAAATGTTAATTCCTGAATTCCTGTTTTTGCACCAAAATGGGTTCAAGTTTCTCAGCAAAAATGAAAGATCCATGACAAGAACATACGAATGGCTAATTCCCCCAAACCATTTGCAGCATTTAACCAAAAGCAAACCTGAATTGAATTTACCAAATACATTTAATATTCATGTTTATATATTTTCTTTATTGAGCTTTCTACTTTTACTACTCAACATGATTTATAGAGACTCATTTGAGCTTTCTACTTGTACTACTCAACATGATTTATAGAGACTCATGAAACTAAAGAGCACTGTCAGTCAGAAGACCTTTATCCTAATCCCAAATCTATCACTAACTCCACCATGGATAAGTGAGGTAAATTTCTGAGCCTCAGTGTCCCCATATATAAAATGGGGATTCGGCTCTGTTAGAGAAAAACAAAGGTGTTCAGACTGAGAAGGCAATGGAAGATCATTCTACATTCTATGATTACCCTAAAAATGGAAGACACAAAGAAATCATTCTGTGACAACCTTGTACAAATGTTCTCCCCCACCAGCTTCCCTAGAGTCACTCTATGCCTTGAATAATGATATTGTTTTATGACTTTTAAGCATCACAGCATGAGGCAGCTTCTGGTGGGGAGGTTCATACAGGAAGGAAGAGATCTCAGTGCTATTTGCTATTCATACCTTTTGATGTTTCAACAAAAAGCCAAGTATTCTTTGAAAACAGTCATAATAGTGGCAAAATCAAAAAGATAATTGATGAATTGAATGTAGTATGGAAGCCTAACCAAGAATAAATATGCACCAAAATTTTCCTGGGTGAAGGGAACAGAATAAAGTCTACATCATAGAGAAGTACAAATTCTTAATAATACCCTAAGAAGAGGATAGGCACAGTAGCTCATGCCTGTAATTCCAGCACTTTGGGAGACGAAGGTGAGAGGACTGCGTGAGGCCAGGAGTTCAAGACCAGCCTAAGCAACACAGTGAGATTGCATCTCTATTTTATTTTAATTAAAAAAAGAGAGAGCAAGAAAGAGCTAGCCTAAAGTGAGCAAAAGAGAGAAGGAGAAAGAGGGAGGCAGAACAGAAGGTAAATACAATATAAATTCTTCCCAGAACAAACCACTTATAATAGTACCAGTTAAAACAAAATAGAAACAGTTCACAGGAAAAAAAAGAGAAAGGAAAAGAAAACAATATATCGTCATATATAGCCAATGGATGGCTATATTGTGCTAATTCCACCAAAGCCATATATAGCCAATGGATGGCTATATTGTGCTAATTCCACCAAAGCTTAAGTGAGAATTTATTGATCAAGAGCTAGAACTAGAACTAGCCCATATAGAACCTAAAAACCAAGACCATGTCTTGGACTTACAAGGAAGACATAATCAAAACACATTAAGAAATAAAGAAATGGGACAGCATGTTATAGTTGTTAAGCATAGTCTTTGAAGTCAGAAAGACCTAGGTTGTAACACTGTTGCTGTCGCCTGTTGGCTGTGATACTGAATAAATTACGTAAGTTTTTCCAAGACTTGGTTTTTCCATCTATCCAATGGGGATAATGCTCCTTCCCACAGGGTGGTTGTGAGAATTGAGACCATGTGGGTTGAATGCTTACAGCACCATGCCTGGTGAGTAGACACTTGTGTGATAATCCTTGTGAGTAAAGTACATTTGCAACTGTGGAAAATTCCAAACCTGTCCCAGGTTTCTAACTTTGAAGATCCTGAGAAACAAATATAAACTTTGGGATCAAATATCAGTTGCTCAACTTGTCTTTGGCTGGAGATGATTAATGCCGATTGTTTGTATTTTAAAATACCAGCACTGTGAAAAGTTATACTTTCATCTGTCAGAACATACCTGATTGGCACCTGTCCAACATACATCCAAAACTAGTACATTATGTGAAACTAAAAACAAAAAACTTTTTCCACCTACTGTATGCCCAAGCCTCGGCTTTGCAGACAGAGAACACGAAATGTGTCCCACTGAGTCAGATAAGCAATGCCTTGATCTGCCCCAGGGCATCTGACCTCCCAGTGTCCTCCTCTGCTGCCCAAATCCAGACCCCTGCCAAGTTCTGTAGCTTTTTCCTTTATATCCTTAATAAGTGTTCCTTCCATACTAGCTCCACAGCATAATCCCTGGTCACTGCCAGCTGGCCCTCAGCACCAACACCTCTCTGAGGCCCCAACTACAAGTACCACTCATTGGCAGGTACGGCTGGCTGGGATCAAGTCTATTCCTGTGCCATGGAGATCACTTTGTTAAGACCACCTCTCCAACTCTGCCAGGCTACCCTGGACAAGTCTGGGCTCCTCACAAGTTACTCTCTCCCTGCCATTGGGATGTGCCAGGCCCTGATCTCTGCCTCGCTGGCACAGGGCTTCTGAAGCAAGCTCCTTGGAAAGCAGCCCCAAGCAGGCCCCGCCCCCAACCAGGTGCCAGACTTGCAAGAGGGTCCCTGCTCTCAGCCCACTGTACCCTCTGCCCCACCAGCTGTTGCATGGAACAACCAAGCACTTCATCTTTCTCCCTGTGGAAAGCAGAGGTGAGGTCAGAGCCAGGGAGAGAACAAGGGAGGGAAGGGGGGAATGGAGAGTTACAGTGGAAACATGAAAACTATTTATGTTTTGAAAATGCAATTAAGAATTCTTAAAAATTTCATTACTATTTTGTGTGTAGAGCAACAAAGAAAAATATTTCCCTGGAAATTCCAAGTTCTTATTAGCATTGCTTATCCATGGGTATGCCCTAGGAATAAGGATAGTGAGGTCCAAGCATGCAGAGGAAATCCATTGCATTCTCTAAAGTATTCCCCGGTCAGAAGATTCTTTTTTTTTTTTTAAACTAATCATGAATATTCAGTGTTAAGCAACTCATGGCTTTCACTTGCTTAAACATTTGAAGCACTTCTTTGAAATCTGATTTTCTAACTCACCACTAGGTAAGGCCAGAGCTTGAGACTCGATTTAATCAACAAGGTGTTCTTTTGGTATCTGAGTTGTAAACACTAACACAAAAAGAATCACACCCATGTTTTGTTTTCTTTCCAGGGCACATATAAAACTGTCCCAGACTCACCAATGCAGCCAATGGCTTGGCTCACATAAAGAGACTTTTGAAGGTAATAGTTCTAAACAAGCCTATCACCAAGGGGAGGGTTTTTTCTTTCTTTCTTTGCTTTTTTCTTTTTCTTTTTGGTTAGTTTATTTCCAGAGGTGGGGCAGAAAAGGAAGCACAGCAAAAGATTTCTGTGCATTTTCTTTCCTTAAAAAAGGAATATAATACTACAGGAACTTTCCTTGGGAGACACAATAGCAGCCCCATTCATAACTATTTGCTCAAGCTGCAATTTGCAAACTCCATCTCCATTCCTTGCCAAGATTCCCTCTCCTGTTTTCTGACCTTTACAATAGCTCCGATTGGATTAAGTTCCTCAACCTAGAGTTTATCCAAAAAGAATTCTCCATCTTACATTTTTGCATAGTTGTCCTAAACACTAAAAGACTGAATTTCATAAAACAGATTCATTTTCATTATTTGAATAAATTTTAGGCAGATTAATATAAAATCTACTCAGCAGTCCTAATTCTTTTGGAAAAGTTACTCCTTTAATTTAATTTAAATAGTGGGATTTCTGGCATCAGAGAGGACCTTTCAAAGCCCATATTAGTAGCAGACCTGTCTGCACAGTCTCATTTCAGCAAAAGCCCCACAGCAAAAAAGCTATAAAGTTAGCTTTGAGGGCCTACTTGAAAAGGAAACCTAAAAAGTCCATTTAGCATTATTTTAAATGACAGAGAAATGAAAAGGCTTAGTTTAAAACAGCTCACAATTCAAAAAAATCAAGGCAGTTGCCAGGCGCGGTGGCAAGCACCTGTAGCCTCAGCTACTTGGGAGGCTGAAGCTGGAGGATTGTTTGAGCCCAGGAGTTTGAATCCAGCCTGGCAACACAGCAAGACCCTTAAAATTAAAGACAAAAAAACAAGCCAACAAAAAACAATCAAGGCAGCAATAAGCTTAGAACCATAAGCATTCAGATCAGGAAGGATTCAATTTCTGATTGAGTTTTTAATAGTAACAAAAATAATTTTATCCTCAAATTCCCTTTCTGGGGTCAATTTCAAAAGCCTATGAAGACACTCTGCAAGGCAGTTTCTAAGGTGGTTCCCAGTCATCCCCATCCCTCTGAATTCATCCCCTGTGGAAAACTCTTCCCCATGAGCATGGCCTTGACTTAGTAACTCGATTCTAATGAATAGGATGCAGCAAAAATGATGGATGTCACTGCTGAGAATAGGTTGCAAAAAGATTGCAGCTTCCATCTTCTTCTGTCAATTGCCTACTCTGATGGAAGCCAGTTGCCATGTGTAAGTTTCCATGTGTAAGAGGTTCCAAGTGGTGAGCAACTGAGGGAAGACTCTGGCCAACAGCAGCAAGGAACTGAGATCTCTCCAGTCCAAAAACCTGTCAGAAACTGAATCCTGCCAGTGTCACTGGGTGGCTTGGAAGTGGGTGTGCCCCACATGAACCGTGAGATGACTGCAGCTTTGTGAGAGACCCAAAACCAGAGGACCCAGTTAGGCAATGACAGATTTCTGACCCTCAAAAATTCCAAGATAAATGTTTATTGTTTTAAGCTGTTAAGTTTTAGAATAACTTGTTATACAGTCATAGGTAACTAATACACATACAAGACATCCTTTGCCTCCCAACAGAATTGATTCGCTCTCCACATCTGAATCCTTCAGTCTGTAGGGTGAAGTAATTTCGGTAAAGAGCCAAATTACTTCTTTTTGGTCCTAAAAATAAGACTGTTTAATATTTCATTCATCATCATCAATATTAGTTTTTTGAGGCCAGGAGTGGTGGCTCACACCTGTAATCCCAGCATTTTGGAAGGCCGATGCGTGCGGACCACTTGAGGCCAAGAGTTCGAGAGCAGCCTGGCCAACATGGCGAGACCCCATCTCTACAAAAAATATAAAAATTAGCTGGGCATGGTGGCATACTCCTGTAATCCCAGCTACTTGGGAGGCTGAGGAAGGAGAAATAATCGTTTGAACCTAGGAGGTGGAGGTTACGGTGAGCCGAGATCTTGCCACTGCACTGCATTCCAGCCTGAGCAACAGAGTGACACTCAGTCTCAAAAAAACAAACAAAAAAAATTCATTTTTTGAGTCCTCTTTCTTCATTCATTCATTAAGCAATACTCTATATGCCTTTCTGGATATTTTCTAGTTCACTGTGGTATCATGGCTTATTAAGTTGTCTGGAATTCCCAACTTCATAACCTACTGGGTCACAAACCTGTCAGGAAGTACTTGTATTCATCTAACTGCAATATAGGATTTTCCAGTGAAACAAAGATTACCTCTAGGCTGGCAGTCCAGCTGTCTACCATGAGTCTGATTCATATCCTCCTTGTTACCTCTAGCATCCAAAATGTACAGAAAACAGCATAATCAAACCTCATTAGTAGCAAATGATACTGATCCAACACTGGGCGTTACGTTATTCATTCAAACATGCAATAGATATGATGTCAAAAGGCCTTCTAATCGGTGAGTTTGACCTGGATGTGGAAGTCAGAAAAGGATTCCCTCAAAAAGTGAGCTGCAATATGAAGAGGAAGTAAGTCTGACTAGATAAAGAGGAATATGAAAAGGGAACAGCACATGGCAAGGTCCTGTGCAGGAGGGAACAGGGAGGTAAAATAGATCAATGTGGTTGAAGCACAGAGCAGTGTGGCGCAATGTAAAACTAAAGAGGCTGAACAGGACTATGCAGAGCCTATGAGGCCCTGTAAAGGAGTATGCTCAGAGTTTTGAAAAGATTTATCTGACTAAGACAGAAAATGGACTGAAGGAGGCCAGAGACACATGAAGAAACCAGTTAAAGGCTACTACAGTAGTCTCACAAGAGATGCTGGAATCCTTCGGTGGGCTAGCAGTGGTGGGATAGAATGGTGAACATACAAGAGCAGTTTAGGAGGATGATGGCTGGATATGGATATGATACACATACACAGAGAGATTAACAGAGCAAACATAATTGAAGGAAAAAATAACTTTAACCTCTTGAGTTAAAAGTTCAACCAAATGGCGAGCTTTTCTGAGAGCAGCATTATTCGTTGTCTGAACTCCATCTCCCAAAACAACCCTCCTTGTTTACACACAGAGGATGCTCAATAAATATCTGTAAAACACACACAGTATTTAGACACCTTGTGTATCTTAGGGGTACCTTCTGTATGCAATGTATCTGCTAATACCAACTGATCTTATTTAACAGCTTCCTAAGGACCTCTCCAAGCCAGTGTAAGGAACTTCAATAAATAGCTTTATTAAGATACAACTTATATACCAGACAATTCTCCCCTTTAAAGTGTACAACCCAGTGGTTCTTAGTATACTTAGAGTTGTGGAACCATCACCACAATCAATTTTAGAATATTTTTATCAGCCCACAATGATATCCCATACCCAGCAGCAGTTACACAGCATTTCTCTTCTTCCCCTACGCCCTGGCAATCACGAATCTACTTTGTCTCTATGGATTTGTCTATTCTGGACATTTCATATAATAGGTGGCCTTTTGTGTCTAGCTTCTTTCACTCAACATGTTTTTAAGGTTCATCATGTTGTAGTATGTATCAGTACGTCATTCTTTTTTATAGCTGAAAAATATGTCATTGTATGGATACATCACCATTTATCAGTGTGTAGACATTTGAATTGTTTCTGCTTTTTGTCATTATAAATAATGATTATTTGAACATTTGAGTACAAATTTTTGTATGGGCACAGATTTTCAATTTTCATACGTATATACCTGGGAGAATTGCTGGGTCATATGGTAATTCTATGTTTAATTTTTTAAAGAGTTGCCAGACTATTTTCTAAAGTAGCTGCACCATTTTACAATATGTCCAGCAATGTATGAGTTTCAATTTCTCTATGATTTGTTATCGTTCATCTTTGATTATAGCCACCCTGATGGGTATGAAGTAACATCTCATCTTGGTTTTGATTTATATTTCCCTAATGATTAACGATGTTGATTACCTTGTCATATGCTTATTGATCACTTGTGTATCTTCTTTGGAGAAATGTCTATTCAGAACTTTTGTCCGTTTTAAAATTAGGTTATTGACTCTTTATGTAGAATTTAAGAGTGCCTTTTTTTTTTTTTTTTTTGAGACAGTCTTGCTCTGTCACCGAGGCTAGAGTAGAGTGCAGTGTGATCTCAGCTCACTGCAACCTCCATCTTCCAGGCTCAAGCAATTCTCCCACCTCAACCTCCAGAGTAGCTGGGACTACAGGCATGTGCCACCACATCCAGCTTATTTTTCTATTTTTTTGTAGAGATGGGGTTTCACCATGTTGTCCAGGCTGGTCTCGATCTCCTGGGCTCAAGTGATCTGCTGGACTTCGCCTTTCTTTTTTTTCTTTTTTTTTTTTTTTTTTTGAGGCGGAGTCTCGCTCTGTCGCCCAGGCTGGAGTGCAGTGGCGCGATCTCGGCTCACTGCAAGCTCCGCCTCCCGGGTTCCCGCCATTCTCCTGCCTCAGCCTTCCGAGTAGCTGGGACTACAGGCACCGCCACCACGCCCGGCTAATTTTTTTGTATTTTTAGTGGAGACGGGGTTTCATTGTGTTAGCCAGGATGGTCTCGATCTCCTGACCTCGTGATCCGCCCGTCTCGGCCTCCCAAAGTGCTGGGATTACAGGCTTGAGCCACCGTGCCCGGCCTGGACTTCGCCTTTCAAAGTGCTGGGATTACAGGTGTGAGCCACCTCACCCGATTAAGAACCCTTTATATATTCTGAATACATATAACCTTTAACAGATACATGATTGTCTTTCCACTTTCTTGATGGTATCTCTTGAATCAAAAAAAGTTTCAGTTTTTATGATGTCTACTTTATCTGTTTTTCTTTTATTGTTTGTGCTTTGGTGTCACAGCTCAGAAACCAATGCCTAACATCCAAGGTTACAAAGATTTACTCCTGTTTTCTTCTACAGAGATTCACAGTTGCGGCTCTCACATTTAGGTTAATAATCCATTTTAAGAAAATGTTTGTATATGGTGTAAGGCAGAGGTCCAAATTCATTTTTTGTATGTAGACATTCAGTAGTCTCAGAATCCTTTGTTGAAAAGGGTATCTTCTCCCACTCCCAGTGAATTGCCTTTATTTTGCTGATGAAAATCAGTTTACCAGAAGTGTTAGGGTTTATTTCTAGACTCTCAAATCTACTCTATTGATCTATATGTATATCCTTATGCCAGTACCACACTATCTTAATTACTGTGGCTTTGTAAGTATGTTTTGAAATTGAAAAATGAGTCCTCCAATTTTGTATTTCTTTTTCAAGATGCTTTTGACTATTCCACATTCCTTGCATTTCCATATAAACCTTATTTTTGTTCTTGTTTTTGAGACAAGGTCTTGCTCTGTCACTCAGGCTGGAGTGCAGGGGTGTGATCATAACTCACTGCATCCTCAGCCTCCTGAGTGATCTTTATGCCTCAGCCTCCAGAGTAGCTAGGTCTACTGGTGCATGCCACCCATCTAGTTAATTATTATTATTATTTTTTTTTTGCAGAGACAGGGTTTCGCTACATTACCTAGGCTGGTCTCAAACTCCTGGCCTCAAGCAATCCTCCCATCTCAGCCTCCCAAAGTGCTGGAAGATAAGCATGAGCCACCAGGCCTGGCCACCATATAAATTTTAGAATCAGCTTTTCAATTTCTCCATTAAAACAAAGAAACTGATTCAAACAAAGAAACTGGGATTTTTCTAGAAACTGCATTGAATCTGTAACAATTTGGGACCGTTGTTTTCTTAATGCTATTTTCCAATCCATGAACATGAGATGTCTTTCCTTCTATTTAAGAGTTTTAAAATTTTCGATGTGTTGTACTTTTCAGTGTTCAAGTCTTGTACTTCTTTTGTTAATTTTATTCCTAAGAATTTTATTGTTTTTAATGCTATCATATATTGAATTGCTTTCTTAATTTCATTTTCAGATTGCTTATTGCTAGTGTCAAGAAATGCAACTTTTACACATTCCCCTAGTATCCTACAACCATGATGGACTCATTCTGGTGGGGTTTCTTTAGTGTTTTCTTCTGTTCTGTTTTTTAGTAGATTCCTGTGGATTTTCTATAAACCAGATAACATCCCTTAGAAATAGTTTCACATCTTCCTTTCTAATCTGGATGCATTTTGTTTATTTTTATTGCCTAACTGCCTGGCTAAAATCTCCAGTACAATGTTGAACAGAAGTGGTAAGAGAAAACATCCTTATTCCTGTATTTCACCATTGAGCATGGTGTTACTTGTAGGTTTTTCATAGATGTCCTTTATCAGGTTGAAATTCTCTTCTATTCCTAGTTTGTTGAATGTTTTAAGTCAAGAAAGGGGGCTGGATTTTATCAAATGCGTCTCCTGCATATATTGAGATGACAATGTGGCTTCTGTCCTTTCTTCCATTAATATGGTATATGATATTGATTTTCAGGTCTTAAATCAAGCTTGCTTCCTAGGATAAATCTCACTTGATGGCATTAAACATATTTTAGATGTTGCTGGATTTGATTTGCTAGTATTTCGTTAAGGATTTTTGCATTTGTATTCATAAGAGATATTGGTCTTTAGTTTTCTTGAGATGACTATCTGGTTTTGGTATTATGGTAATGCAGGCCTCAGAAGAATGAATTGGAAAATGTTTTCTCTTTTCGTATTTTTTGGAAGAGTTTGCAAGGACTGCTATTAATTCTTCTTTAAACATTTGGCAGAATTCTACTGTGAAGTTATCTGGGTTTGTGGGAAGTTTTCTGATTTCTAAGTCAGTCTCTTCACTTATTATAAGTCTCATTCTGTTTTTTTATGTTAGTTTTTTTCAGATTTTTAAATCTCCTATTGAGTCACTTTTAGTAGTTTGTCTTTCTAGGAATTTGTCAGTTTCTTCTAAGTTTTCATTGACATGTAATTGTTCACAGTATTCCTGTATAATCCTTTGTATTTCTGTAATGTTGGTAGTGATGCCCCCTCTGAATAAAGAACTTTTAAATGGCCTGATTTATTATAGAATTTTGAAATTAATAAAACCAAAATTGAAGATATACTGGAATATTGTAATTCTCAATTTGTAAAAATCCTAAGTTACAGGATATACAAACTAGATACCTTCCAATTCTCACCTCCAGAAAGAAAAATAGGTGCAAAGACAGAACCAATACATTTTTAATCAAAATGCAATAAAGTCATTTCAACTGAAATCAGAAACAAGAAACACTTCCTAGATGAATATATATAGTACAAGCATACAATTTAGTAGAAACTCAATATTCTAAGCCAACTCCACTCATGTGAACACACATGTGCATTATAATAAACCCAATATTACAAATTCCAAAGGTACTAATACTTTAAAAGAATCATGCAATAAATTCTCTCAAATAATCTTTTCAAGCAAGACGAATTCACCCTTTCCTATATTTCTTGTGTTCAAGACCATGAGTTTTCTGTACACTATGCTTTCTTAAATCAGCACAACTATATGTCTAGTAGTAGCCACAAATTTTTATATAATCAATGACAAAAAATCAGCTTCTTTCAAAGTATTTGTGTCTTGGCCAGGCGCAGTGGCTCAAGCCTGTCATTCCAGCACTGCGGGAGGCCAAGGTGGGCAGATCACTTGAGGTCAGGAGTTCAAGACCAGCCTGGCCAACATGGTGAAACCCCACCTCTACTAAAAATACAAAAATTAGCCAGGTGTTGTGGTGGGCACCTGGAATCCCAGCTACTTGGGAGGCTGAGGAAGGAGAATAACTTGAACCCAGGAGGCGAAGGTTGCAGTGAGCTGAGATCCCGCCACTGCACTCTAGCCTGGGCGACAGAGTGAGACTCCATCTCAGAAAAAAAAAAAAAAAGAAAAAAACTATTGGTGCCTTAATAATTCACAAATATATACTACATCTAATATGCTCTTATCAAATAAATTTATGAAAAGCCATCTTAGAGGAAAAATTGTACATTTTGATAATTATTTTCATGAAACTATTCCAAAGAAAGTTTTCCTCAAAGAATCTGAAATAATTCTTACGCTGACTTTCTGAACAAAATTCAACTACAGAATTTCAAAAATACTAGAGAAGGTGACAAGCTTTCAAGCTACATTTATACCATTTCAATATACTGAGGAGAAAACTTTGCTTATGTTATCACCAGAAACCTGACTGGCACTATAGGGTACAGAATACTTACACCTTCTTTAAATGATTTTTAAAAAATCCTTGAATCCATGAATAAGTAGGGCAATAAGTAACATCATCTTTATTGTCTCATTTACAGAGGGACAAATTGAACTTCCCACAGGTTAAATGGTCTGTGGAAAGTCAAACTGCTTGTGTAAGTGGTGGAGCTGGGACCAGGAAGTTAGGTAAACCAACTCCCAATCACGTATCATTTTCCTCTACATGACACCCCTTCCCACTTGTTAAAAACAGGAAGCAAAAACAGAACATAGAGTATCAATAGAAAAGTAAGTTTTTCTACCATCTCCTTGAACTTATTCACTGAAAGTATATACTTTTTTTTCTTTTCTTTCTCTCTCTGTCTCTCTTTTTTTTTTTTTTTTTTTAAGGCAGCATCTCACTCTGCCACCCAGGCTGGAATGCAGCAGCCCGATCTCAGCTCACTTCAACCTCCACCTCCTAGGCTCAAGCGATCCTCCCACCTTAGCCTCAGGAGTGGTTGAGACCACTTCTTCTCAATGCCTATGAATTAATCTCTTTATCTAACTTTTTTGCAACAACTTGACTAAAAGCATGTTTTTAACGATCTTAGACTGATAGTGAATCGCTAGCATCCTGCAACCTAACTGTAGACTTCACAGACATGTTAAACAATCTTTAAAACTTGGTTTTTAGAGCCTAAAGAAAGTTATGTGACACTATTAAAATATTAAACAACTCTGAGAAACCCCTTGAAAGCAATTTTGATGTCAAATTAGGGCATGTGTCACCAAATGTTCTGCAAAATACTGATCAAAAACCTCATCATTCTAGTTCTGTAGATAGCCATTTATCAGTGATCAGAGATAATTAACACCAAAGACCATTTAACCAAGTATTTATTTCTATATAGCTAAGAGGGCTGGAACATATCTTTGTCCAGGGAACAATACTGTTGCTCCATCAAGGCATAAAGCATTCAATCAAACCCTAACTCATGGCATATGAACTCTGTAGTATTCACCCCACAAAGGACAAAGTTCTCTGATTCCTCTCATGCGGAAAGTATTTGCACTTAGGACTCTTTATCTTCACTTTCTCCTTGGAGAACGCAACATTTATTTAATCTAAAAAGTCTAAAAGAGTCAATGTGATTTTAGAGACAACATACCCTAAGTGGCCACACACCCATGGTTTAAAGAGGAGATTGCTGTCATAAACCTACTTAGGGACTGATGGACTTCAGTCTGATATGCCACTGTCCTGCTGGGCATTTATCATCATTGGGCTGGGAGTGGGGAAAAGACCCAAGGAAGCTCTGGGGAAAAACGAAGTTGATTTAAGTCATTGTTGCTCCTCTACATTCAAGCCAGTGAGATGAAGAATTTGAAACCATCTACGGTTGGCCCAGTGATTTCCCGGGAGGCTCTGAGGAAGCGAAAGGAATAGTGCTTTAACTTTAAGCCAAAGTGCTTCAACTTTGGCTGTGGCATCAACTTTTTCTCAACCCTGCCCAACCATTTGCAAGAAACAGATGCTTCTTCTCCCATTATCCTGCTGCCAACAAGACTGCAAATGAGTTATTAGAACTATGTAGCATATGCATAGGAGTGTGATGTACACCCAGCTGTGACTCAGGGTTAGAGCAGAGTGTGGAGGGGTCACCCCTAGCCCACTGGTCTCCTGGCACGGGAGGTTTGGCCAAATCTAAATCACTGAGTGCAGGCAAGACTCTCTCCCTGGCCATCTCCAACTATGACAGCTCTTTAGAATTGCTGGCCCATTTCAGAACCCTCTGGTCATAAAATCCCATGCCCTTATCACAAAGCTTATCTCCAAGAGATGGTGCACAAATAGACTAAGTCTGGATCTTACCTTTTGGCTTCCTCTAAGTGGCACAGATATTCATAAGCAATGTTCTGCCGCCTCCTCTCATCCATCTCCTCTGCAGAGAGCCTTTCATCGTCCACAATAGCTAGAAATAGAGGATAACAACATGTGATTTACAAAGGCAGTCTTCATTGAACACCAGACACAATCAACCAGAAAAAACTCATATGCAGCTGAACATTCAGAGACAGGAGTATTGAAACATCAGGCAAAGAGAGAGATTTGCCTTGGGATTTTACAATATTATTTCTTTTCCTTTCTTATTTTTATTTTTTTGAGACAGGAACTGGCACTGTCACCCAGGCTGGATTGCAGTGGTGCCATCATGACTTACTGCAACTTCAGCCTCCTGGGCTCAAGCAATCTTCTCACCTCAGCCTACCGAGTAGCTGGGACTACAGGCACATGCCACCATACTTGGCTAGTTTTTTGTATTTTTACAGTATTATTTCTAACAAGTGAATCAAGGCCAGGTGCGGTGGCTCACGCCTGTAATCCCAGCACTTTGAGAGGCTGAGGCGGGTGGATCATGAGGTCAGGAGATTGAGACCATCCTGGCTAACACAGTGAAACCCCGTCTCTACTAAAAATACAAAAAACTAGCCAGGTGTGGTGGCGGGTGCCTGTAGTCTCAGCTACTTGAGAGGCTGAGGCAGGAGAATCAGGAGAATTGCTTGAACCTGGGAGGTGGAGGTTGCAGTGAGCCAAGATTGCGCCACTGTACTCCAGCCTGGGCAATACAGTTAGACTCAGTCTCAGGAAAAAAAAAAAAAAAAAAAAAGAAGTGTGCAAAGGGGCAGAAGTTTCCATGAATGTCCTCATCCTTGTTCCCATCCCCCTTCCTACCACTCCCAATTTTCCATTGTGGCTCCATTCCTTGAACATGGAGACCTCACCCCACAGCACTGATACCAACGTGTTTCAACAAAGATTGACATCTGTCAAAAACATTTTCTTTTTCTTTAATAAACTCAGTCCAATCTAAACTTTAAAAATGATCCCTCACATTTCTGAAAAGTACCGAAGCTCTCAATCTTCCTCTGCACCTCCACTGAGAGAGTCCAGGTCTTAATGTCTCTCCCATAAACTCTCAGAACAGGTCTAGTCACTCAACCACTACCCGTCTTCCACTCATTCTCCCCATGGCCAACAGAAGCGTCTTCCTTATTACTCCCCCTCTCAAAACTTTTGATGGCTCCCCTATTTCCTACAGAACAAGGTTCTAGAACACTTTGCATCTCCCCCTATCCAGGAAGCCCACACGTTAGCCACCACTCCCAGGCAGCTCCGTGTTCCAGGACCACACCACTCCCTCCAACACTGAGTGCTTCTGCTCTACCCTTCTCTCTGCCTGGAAAGCCATTCTCCCACCTTCTGCAGGTGGTGGCTTTCACATCATCTCAGGCAAAATTCCACGGACCTCTGAATCTAAATCCATTGGCTCTCTTTGGCACTTTAATTCACATTTTTATTACATCACTCATCAGAAAAGCCCCCCACTATACATCAGTCTGTCTGTCTCTCCAAACTAGGGGATCCTTAGAGGAAGGTTTTGATCATCTTCATGTCTCCTTCTAATTTGTCAGGGCTCCTTGCACACAGATAGCACTCTACGTGTACAGAAAAACTACCTTCCAGGGAATCCTCACTAAGTGAGCTCATCATTACTGCATAATGAATAGACTTTAAAAATTATAATTTTTAGGCCAGGCACGGTGGCTCACGCCTATAATCCCAGTATTGTGGGAGGTCGAGGCAGGTAGATCACCTGAGTCAGGAGTTTGAGACCAGCCTGCGCAACATGGTAAAACCCCATCTCTACTAAAAATACAAAAATTAACCAGGCGTGGTGGTGCGCACCCTGTAATCCCAGTTACTCAGAAGGCTCAGGTAGGAGAACCGCTTCAGCCCAGGAGGCGGAGGTTGCAGTGAGCTGAGATAGCACCACTGCACTCGTCTAGGTGACAGTATGAGACTCCGTCTCAAAAAAAATTTATAATTTTCTTTTCCTGTGTTTTCTTAAATGATACCTGCCACACTCACATACCATCACCTAATCCTCCATCTCTACTGTTCTGAACAGTTAATCCCCAAGATACCTCATGATTCCCAGTTTCTCTTTTTAATGTCAGCTTAAAGACTTTCCCATTTCTGACAGGATGTTTTCATTTTATAGTACTCCAGAAACACTAAGGCTTGGATCCAAAATAAAATTCCTAGTGGGAGCCCCTGTGCTCGTCATACCATCCCCAACTTGGAATAATAGGCACTGGGGTCACATTAAAAAGGCGGTGCTCTCCCCATCTTTCTTACGCTGCTGCACCCTTCCAGCCTCAACCAACCCCCGAGCAGGAGACAGAAGCCCCAGCAGAACCCGGTCCCTCAGCCTCTGTCCACAACTGCCTCCACAAACCATGCAAGATTGCAAAAGCCCAGGACAGTTCCTAAGGGACATTTTACTTAATGTGTGAATTAAAATACACACCCACAAAGCTTTAAATTGCAATTGCAACATACTGACCCCATCTAGTAGGATCCTACCTATCTTCCAGGCTTGACCCAGTGGGCCCTTTTCTTCCCAAAGTCTTCCTGATTGTCTCAGCTCAAAATGCCCTCCTATCCCACTTTAGTTAACAGTAAACTCCTAGAAGACATATTTGTGTCCTCATGGTGCCCAGCATACCTCCCAGCACAGGCTGCATGCTCTGTAAAAATATATGATGAACAAATAAAATATCTTATCAGGAAAGGCTCCAAAAGGCTCCAAAAGGGCTCCAAAATATCTCTGTGGGGTAATTTTATTTGATTATTTACACTCGATAAGAGTATGATCATTAATGGAGCAAAGATAGCACCATTCTGTGGACTTTACTCAACTAATGTTCAATTCTTAGGTTCTATGTGCCACATGTGAGTCAAAGCACCAGACACAGGGTAATAAGTATAAAAAATGTATACCCTCATTGGGACTTCCTTATACATATCCATTCCTTGCCTTCTGACCTTCTGCCAGGCCCACTGACTTTCTAACTACACACACTTCAGCCTCACCTTCCTTGAGTGGGAGAGAATACCTTTCATAATCTACTGTCAAACTGTAAGTCTAAGAAGGTTAGGAGCTTGAGAAAATCTTAACAGCAAAAGCAGCTCCTTCTGGGCCACAGAGACTGCCTGCAAATATTTCTGCATTACTCAATATTTACTAAGTAGTGGACTTCTGATAAGAATGACTGGCATGGATAATAACACTGTCATTTAAAGATCCATCATGGAGCTAATAAGATAATTCACTTAAGACGTGGCTTTACTGCCTATAAAGGATGTTTCTATATGTTACTGTGTGGTTCTGTGGTTCTCATGATTACCCTGCAAGATAGGCATTATCTCTTTCCTATAAATGAGGAAACCAAAGTCAAGCAAGGGAAAGAGATTGCCCATGGTTATTTGCTGGGTCAATGGTAGAGCCAGGAACTAAGGTCTGTCAACATTGCAGCTCTTATTCTTTGCCCAGTACCTCCTGCTGCTAAATCTAAGTGAGCCCAGGAAGGGACTTGCCACTGCCAAGCCCAAGAAACAGGTCATTTAAGTGACTTCAAAATTCTTTCCATTTTAAAGTAACTTGATTAACTGCAACCTCCACAGTTCATCTTTACTTGCTGCCTGAATCACAAAAAACATGAGGACATTGTGAAGAACACAGATTTCTGATGTATTAGTAACTCACAAAATACCACTTATAGCATCAGATGACAGTTCAAAGCAATTGCATTCTATGGAAATTATACAATAAGGCTTATTCACAGATTCAAGGAGCAGAATGAAAGCAAGTTGTTAGAGAGTATTTTGAAATAGAAGTATAGAGATGAAAGGGTCCTTTAGGAGTCCATTTCCCAAAGAATACATACAAAATCCAATGTAAAAATAGCCCAAAATCTACCTCATTCAATAGGGAGTTGACATGGTCACTGTTTAATTTCCCCCATTCTTTACCTGCTACCTTCACACAGAGACACCAAGGCCAGCATACACTTTGTATTAAATAAAATTCATTCATTTGTTCAACAAATATTTGAGTGGCTGCTTGGTGCCAGTTTGTTATGGAGATGGAACACAAAGTGATGAATATGACTCAAAAGGTCTCTTAAAGTTTTTATTAAACAATTGAAAGTTTGGCAAAATTACAAAATGCTCAGATTTGAGGGATCTATTGAAGGGAGGGTTGGCAAGAGTCCCCAAAACCAGGGCTCAGAATCTGTTCTATAATAGAATATTATTTAGGGTATTTCTCTTTAAGGAAAAGCAGAAAACCAGGAATTATCAATTCATAGAAATATGCCCGGCTGGGGTAGCTCCCAGCACTTTGGGAGGCCAAGGCAAGTGAATTCCTTGAGCTCAGGAGTTTGAGACTAGCATGGGCAACACGGTGAAGCCCCGTCTCTACAAAAAATACAAAAAATTGACTGAGTGTGGTGGTGCAAGCCTATAGTCCCAGCTACTCGGAGGGCTGAGGCAGGATTACCTGAGCCCATGAAGTGGAGGCTGCAGCAAACTGTGATCGCGCCACTGTATTCCAGCCTGGGTGACAAAGCAAGACCCTGTCTCAAAAAATAAAGAAAGAAAAGAAAAGAAAGGGAAGGGAAGGGGAGGGGAGGGGAGGGGAGGGGAGGGGAGGGGAGGGGAGGGGAGGGAAGGGAAGGGAAGGGAAGGGAAAGGAGAAAGAAGGAAGGCAGGAAGGAAAGAAAGAAAGAAAAAAAGAAAGAAAGAAAGAGAGAGAGAGAGAAGGGGAGGGGAGGGGGGAAGGGAAGGGGAGGGGAGGGGGGAAGGGAAGGGGAGGGGAGGGAAGGGTGGACCCACAATTTAGCATTTTATTTTGTATTTTAAAAAATGTAACCTTTATTTATTTTCAGTAGAGACAAGGTCTCACTATGTTACCCACGCTGGCCTTGAACCAACCCCTGAGCTCAGTCCTCCAGCTTAAGCCTCCCAATGTGCTGGGATTACAGGAGTGAGCCATGGTGCCCAGCCTTAGCGTTATAAACATACATTGTTATTCTATGTGGTTCAAAATTTCTACAAAGAATCCTAAGTATCCTCGAGTATATAATTCATTTCAATTGTTCATTGAACCATCTTTTTTTTTTCTGTTATTTATTTATTTATTTATTATTATTATTATACTTTAAGTTCTAGGGTACATGTGCATAACGTGCAGGTTTGTTACATATGTATACTTGTGCCATGTTGGTGTGCTGCACCCATCAACTCGTCAGCACCCATCAACTCGTCATTTACATCAGGTATAACTTCCAATGCAATCCCTCCCCCCTCCCCCCTCCCCATGATAGGCCCCGGTGTGTGATGTTCCCCTTCCCGAGTCCAAGTGATCTCATTGTTCAGTTCCCACCTATGAGTGAGAACATGCGGTGTTTGGTTTTCTGTTCTTGTGATAGTTTGCTAAGAATGATGGTTTCCAGCTGCATCCATGTCCCTACAAAGGACACAAACTCATCCTTTTTTATGGCTGCATAGTATTCCATGGTATATATGTGCCACATTTTCTTAATTCAGTCTGTCACTGATGGACATTTGGGTTGATTCCATCTTCTGAGAGTTGAGAACTGCTTTTGTCTGGAAGAAAATACCTAAAAGGATATCTGCCCCCTCTCACAACTTAAAGAATAGTTATCAGAGATGGCATTTGTACATCAAAGAACACACTAGAAGGAAGAGAATTGATTCCAAGACACTAAAACTGGGGTGGGAATGGGAGAATGGAACATAAAGATGAGAGAACCTAAAGTCTAAGATTTCAAGTAAGCTGATACACTCTGTAAATTTGACCTGTGGTATATTCCAGCTTCATACCAGCTTCCAAAAGTATTTCACAGCTGCTTAATCTTAAGCTTTAAATGACCACATAATCAAACTTCCCTGAACTGAATTTTCTTTTGAAAAATAGGCAAACCCTAGGCCGAAGTTGTTAGTAACCCCATACATATTCACAGGCACTCTGAAGAATCTGAAACGATGAGAGAGACTGCCACCCCCATGTTAAAAACATGGCTTCATCAAGTTACTAAAATTAGGAGACATGGAGAACAGGCCCTCGAGTCTAATCCATTTCTATATCTCTACCAAGGGCAAAGGAAATAATAGGTGCTCAGTAAAGGCTGCTGAATGGTGTGCTCAACTTTGTGCTTCAAGGCAGAGATGCTGTGTCCTTCCAAGTTTAGTCCTACGAAGTTTGCTGCTCTCATAATAGTCACACAAGATACTAAGGGCAGGGGAACTTTATGGAAAGCCGGCCTTCCACATCATCCTTGGAACTGTTCCCCCATGACACATTCCTAAGAACCTTCCAAAGTTATAAATCAATACACAACTTCAGAGGATATTTAGGTTAGACAAGGCTGTAAGCGACTATGGCCACCTACCATCAAAAGACAAAGCTCCAAATCTTCAAGTTTAGCATTAGAAGAATTTCCCAGGTGGAGAAATGAGGGTAACGAACAGTGACAAGACAAGTTTACCTACAAGAGTTAGAGTTCCTGATTGGCTGCCAATACCCTCTTTGTTGCAGTGAGGTCACTAGGGCCTGGAATAGTTAAGAAGCTTGTCATAATTATGCAGGAAAATGGAGAGAGAGTTTAGGCTTTATGAAAATAATTTATCCTTTTCTGCAAATATGCTTTCAATGTACATGGCATCAGGATCTACACATGAAAGAGGGTTCCTGAATCCCACTTTCATACAAAAGTCCCCAAACTTTTTTCATACTTATAAACATCTACTTAACACTTGTTGGTTTTTTTGTTTGTTCTTTTTTTTTTTGAGACAGAGTCTCACTCTTGTTGCCCAGGCTGGAGTGCAGTAGCACGATCTTGGCTCACTGCAAGCTCTGCCTCCCGGGTTCAAGCGATCCTCGTGACTCAGCCTCTCAAGTAGCTGAGACTACAGGCACGCGCCACCATGCCAGGTTAAATTTTTTTTTTGTATTTTTCGTAGAGACAGGGTGTCACCAAGTTGGCCAGGCAGGTCTCAAACTCCTGACCTCAGGTTATCCACCCACCTCAGCTTCCCAAAGTGCTGGGATTACAGGCGTGAGCCACTACACCAGACTGTTCATTTGTTTTTAAACCAAACCTGGGTCTCCACACCCAGAACGTCTTTCCAGAATAGATGAATTATTTATAAATTTCACACAAGAGGAAAATTCATTTGGTCCGCTGTGTAAATCTGAATAAGAATATCTAATTTCTTTTTTCATTATCTAGAAACCCAAAGTAGCCTATGGAGATGTTAAGGCCCATATACAGAGGGCTGGTCTGCAGACTGGGTTTGTGGGTGGGGTGTATCTAGAACTCTGCTTAATTTGGAAGAATTATAGGCAATGATTCCTAGATTTGGAATTTTTTGAACAACTACAATTTCAAGACACAGTTTGGAAACCAAACCTCCACTTATTACCAAGTAGGCACAGAGAAAATTCCATTTGTCCATTGCCTGCTCCTATATACTCTGTCCTCCCATCCCCACACAGATCTCAGTAAGAAAGAATGAAGTGTCAAGTTTCCAAGGCCAATCTTAAAAATTTAACTCCAACAACAGAAGGTAATTTAAAAATCTTTAGTTTGAATAAGCTTCTACTATATTTAGAAGAAGGGAAAGAAACTCAACTCCCTAGGACTTGGTATGAACCTTTTATGCTTGAACTGTTGGTCAGGGCAAAATGTCCCAAGTTATTTAGAACCAATCCTAAAGTAATTCTCCCTATTCTCTATAGATAATTAATAGTTTAAAGACCCAGATATTTACATAAACTTTAATACCCCATAGGAATAATAATATTTTACAACTGTTCAGCCGAGTTAGCAGGTCTTATAACAACAGTCCCCTGTCCCTATCCTCACAAAAACCACCCCAAACAGTACAATAGCAGAGGATATTCCTACAAAGTTGGAGGCTTTAGAAGACAAGAGAACAGTGAGGCTTGGCCTAATTTTCCCTTGACTGTTAGGAAAAATGAAAAATTAGATCACACATGACTCAACAGTACATGCAAGAAAACAAAACAATCTCTTAGCTATAAGTGGGTTTTTTTCTATATATTATACAGCACATGACTTATTCTTCTAATCAATGTAAGCTCTTTATGATGTGTTAAAAAAAAAACACAGACAGAAAGGATTAATACTTAACGTGCACTTACTACATCACATATTTCGCATATATTACTTCTTAGTCCCTGCATTCCTCTTTAAGATAGGAATTGAAGGCCGGGTGCGGTGGCTTATGCCTGTAATCCCAGCACTTTGGAAGGCTGAGGTGGGTAGATCACGAGATGAGGAGTTCAAGACCAGACTGACCAACATGGTGAAACCCTGTTTCTACTAAAAATATAAAAATTAGCTGGGCATGGTGGTGTGTGCCTGTAATCCCAGCTACTCAGGAGGCTGAGGCAGGAGAATTTCTTAACTGGGACCTGGGAGGTGGAAGTTGCAGTGAGCCGAGATTGTGCCACTGCACTCCAGCCTGGGCTACAGAGCCAGATTCCATCTCAAAAAAAAAAAAAAAAGATAGGAATTGATTGAAAAATACATTTTTCGAATGGGAAACAAACTCAGAGAGTTTAGTCTTTGGTAATTCTAAGATCTTAAAAACAGGTAAATGGCAGAATTGGTTTTCAAAACAACTGGTTCCAAAGTTCATGATCTTTCTACTAAACTGAAGTGCCACTGTCTCCCTGCATGTAAATGCTTGATGACATCAGCAGCCATTAGGCTTTTCTGAGGGTGTCGCTATTATTATAGATATCTTCTTAATCAGCAGATAGATTTGTGTGAATTTGTTTTTCCCTGAAAACCATATAAAATTGGACGGGCGCAGTGGCTCATCCCTGTAATCCCAGCACTTTGGGAGGCCGAGGCAGGTGGATCACAAGGTCAGGAGATCGAGACCATCCTGGCTAACACAGTGAAACCCCATCTCTACTAAAAATACAAAAAAATTAGCCGGGCGTGGTGGCAGGCACCTGTAGTCCCAGCTACTCGGGAGGCTGAGGCAGGAGAATGACGTCAACCTAGGAGGCGGAGCTTGCAGTGAGCCGAGATTATGCCACTGTACTCCAGCCTGGGTGACAGAGCGAGACTCCGTCTCAAAAAAAAAAAAAAAAAACCATATAAAATTAATGTTACCATCTTGAAAGTATACAAAGTAAAATTATAGGCTTTTTTTCTCAGAGATCCAAAAATCTCAAATATAGTCCAGCAAAAGAAAAATAATTAATATTCAATATTGACAAATTAGACCATGAGGAATGCTAGGGTTGTAATAAGATCAAAAGAAAAAACAAGGGCTGGGCGCGGTGGCTCACGCCTATAATCCCAGCACTTTGGCAGGCTGAGGCAGGTGGATCACTTGAGGTCAGATTTGTTCTTCTTATTTTTTTTGATTCTTATACATTTTCCAAATACTCTATACCATTTACCTGTATTACTTTACTATATCTATATCAGAAATAACAATATATGAAATTTGTTTTTTCTTTTTTTAAGACAGTCTCACTCTGTTGCCCAGGCTGGAATGCAGTGGTGTGATCTTGGCTCACCGCAACCTCCACCTCCCAAGTTCAAGCAAGTCTCGTGCCTCAGCCTCCCGAGTAGCTGGGATTACGGGCACACATCACCACATTCATCTAATTATTTTGTATTTTTAGTAGAGACGGGGTTTCATTGTGTTGACCAGGCTGGTTTTGAACTCCTGGCCGCAAGTGGTCTGCCTGCCTTGGCCTCCCAAAGTACTGAGATTACAGGCGTGAGCCACTGTGTCTGGCTTAAATTTGTTTTAATGTTCTGTTACATAAAAAAATAAATAAATAATGAGGAATAAGCATTAATACCAGGTCCACTGTAAAGGATGACTTTCATGCATCTAACTGATCTATCTGAACTTCTAGAAAAGGATCATAGTCATTCAAAATGTACAATGAATATTTAGTCAGTTTTACCATATTTTTAAAAATCACAGAAGTTCAAAGGCAGCAGAGAGGAGGTGGTCAGAAGATGACTAATGCCATGATATCTTATTAGAAGGCCCAACAGCCTAAAGAGATAGCTTGGGTGTGACAGGCTAATGGGAGAAAACAGGTAGGGTAAGACATGAGTGAAAGAGAATGAATGGAAGGGAACCTAACCTGGACAGTGATGAGAAGGCTGCAGCAAGCCTGTGTGACATGAAATCCAAATTAGAAGAAGAAAGAAAAACATGGTGATGCTTTGCATGGGCGGGACTGGCAATAGAAGGAACAAGAAGAAGAGAAGCACGATACGGGGGAAGTAAAAGGAAGTCAACAAGTAGCAGCCAGCTCACTTTGTGACTTCAGATGGTGGAGGTGGAAACAGGACATGGCTCGGCACCAGAAAGTCACCCCAATATGCCAATTTACATAAAGACAAGCTTGTACAATTAAGGCAACAAAACATAAAGGTATCTCACTGTTCCAGGGATATACTAAGGAGCTGACTTTAAGTCAAAACTTATATTTGGAAGAGAAGTTTAATACAACAGACTCAATTAGAAGGCTATGATGTTGAACAGATGGGTACTATTAATGCAAGCATATGCTGTTTGTTAGTGAGTGAGAATTAACACATGATTCAGGACAATTTAAAAAATATTGCCAAAAACTCAGCTCTCAAGTGGATCATACTATGCAAATGGATATATGTTGACAATACAGTCATGAATCAAGAATATATTTCAATGTGATTAGATTCTGGACTAAAGCCACCTAGGCTAGTTCTCATTAGCAAGAAGCTTCTCTCATTTAAGTAGGACATGAAAATCAGCTCGGGTCCACACATTTAGGGTTCGTAAGGAGACTAGACTCATGAGAAGCCATAAAACACTGCATATGGTGCCAACAGCAAGCAGCAAGACTTGAACCAAACATGCTGAGCTCTTCAGTTTCATAGAAGTCGTATATATTTATAAAGTGCTACCACATAAATTCTCTCTCATGACTAGAACAGCTCTCATCTGATAGATGGGACAAGTATTATTACCTCCACATAACTAAGACTCAAATAGGTTAAGTGCTTTACTCAAGGTCCTAGAGCTAATAGATTGCTCTATAGGGTTGGCATGTATTTAAAACTATTCTTGGTTTTTGTTTAGTTTTCACTGACCTTTGTGTTTTGGAGGTACCCGATTATATTAGTGCAAACATTTTTATTCTTTTAGGTCAACAGCACAGAAAGCAGTAGGAGGAAATGGAATGGCTGATGTGGGAAGGGAGTTGGGTTGGCAAGTGTGGGTGAGGCTCACATCAAGTTTGCAGGCTGCAGAGAATGTATACAACCCATGATTGTGTAAACTACTTGGAAAGTGTATAAAATACACAGAGAACAGCACTCTCATGGGAAAGAATTTACCGCAGTAGGGCAACAAAGCTGCAAACATTTTGGTTTTGGCTTGCTGTGTGCTTTTTGTTCTAACATGCAGTACCACTGCTCTCAGAAAGTAAATCGTCCCAGTTTAGAAGAGATGTTCTTATAAACTACAACGGACATGAAGGTTTTCTGATATTATGATTCTTTAGCCCAGAGCTGAAAGAACTTTATACAAGAGCCGGAACAGCAACTACCTTAAATATAATTCATGCTGTTCTGCTTCAGATTGAAATAGCTGATCTCCAGGCATTTAATTCTTGGCTGGGAACTGGACCATGGTACTGTATGTAAATTCCCTCACGCCACATGTCAGCTGCAGACCAGAGGAGATAGCCAAATCTTCTCTGTGTATCAGCCACTAAAATACAGTTTCAGAATTAAGTCATGAGAGCCCTGCCAGCATTTGTGCAGCAGAAGTGTCCACAATTATGAAGCTAGGCAGGGATGGAAAAGTAATGGTACTAATGGTCCACTAGGTGCAAAGTGCTGGCACAGAATTATGGAGATGCAGAACCCTAAAATGCATCCTAACTGACTTGTAATTAAAACCAATAAATACAACAACAGAATGTGTTTCTTTTGGTATATGGCAAAGTCTCTAACTAATGTTTAAATAGTTGCAGAGCACTTCATGGGTAGAAAGAAGGGATAGGGTGGAAGGACTTTGTACCTCAGTTTACAATCTAACAGGAGAAGACACATTTAACAGTTGGAGAAAAGTTATAAAGCTCCTTTGGAAAAAGTACAAACTAATTAAAGTGAAAGAACAGAAAAGCCGAGGGAGGGAAAAGAGGTTGTTGAATGATGGGATTAATCAGAGCCAGTTTTCTAGATGAAGAGAGTTTGAAGTCAGGTTTGAAGGAGGGGAGAGAAAGGAAGTTGGGTGGCAAAACACATCTGGAGAAGTGAAGACAAGAATAGAGAAATCATATACACACATCAAGGTGTATTTCTGTCCCAATCCTTAGCCTTCAAAGTCTGTTTTATGGACACAGCTAAGAGGGCCATTCCCCTCCACCCTTCCAAGTTTTTGAGCTTCTCAAGAATACGTGAAGGGAGACCCCCAGGTCATTTACAGCTGTTTCTAAGCCAGGTAGATGAGAGGAGTACGGTTGTGAGATGACAGTGAGAAGACCAGGTGACGGCTCAAAATCAAGAAGCTGGGCAGATGTTCATTCTACTGATAAAAGTTCTTTCATGGCAGCTAAACTGGAACACCTGATAATACACATGCCTGCAAGAGAATCACATACAGTTTACTGGGCATCAATTGTTAAGTCACTGATGATATTATAATAATTACTATTAATTTAAATAGTCAAACCAAGCTCATTTTGCCAGTTGACCAGTATTCATAGTCCACGTGGATCTGCTTTTTCTTGCAACATGTTTAGAGCTGCACCCATGGGAATGGAGGTGGAGATTAAAGATAATGGCTCTCATCTGCTCTTCAAAATCCTTGCTTCCCCATTTCCTCTCCTAGTGCTCCATTCACTACCATCCTGATAGTATGGAGAGCCTTGAGCAGCACACCAGATGGGTTTCTTGCCCTTGGAGGTAAAGTCCTCTGGAGTAGTCTTCAGGTACTCCAGATCTTCAGCTACTCCAGACCCTTCCCCAAGCCAGCCTTCCTTTCATCTTGATATCAGGTCTGGAGGAGTTAGAGTTATCTAAGGGGAGACGAAGGGCAGAGAGAAGAAATTCAGCAATAAAAGAAGGCTGTGAATTCCAGCATGTAGAGACCTTGCTACATGAATAAGTAAGGATAGAGGGCTGGGAGAGGCACTAATAGAAGTAGCAGGTGAGGCTTCATCTCCTTATCCACCTTTCCACAGCCACAGACAAAGCCAGCACCAGCTCCTCTTCATTGCACAGCATTTAACCCACAACAGTCCTATGACACTGGTATTATTCCCACTTTACAGAGTGGAAGCAGAGGCTTGAGACAGTCCAACCATTTGTTCAAGATCACAGATGACATGTGGTGAGCACAGCCACGCAGCAGTCTGACTCTTACTGGCCACGCTACCTTTAGGAGATGCAAACCAGCCTTTCTGAGTCTCTCTGGACCTCCACACACCCCCAGGCTTCCCAAATTGTGCAACAATAAGCTTCTTCATAGAAAACCCTAAATGCAGAAGAGAGGAAATACATGG
Organism: Macaca fascicularis; assembly: GCF_037993035.2. Classification (NCBI taxonomy): domain Eukaryota; kingdom Metazoa; phylum Chordata; class Mammalia; order Primates; family Cercopithecidae; genus Macaca; species Macaca fascicularis. The sequence continues at coordinate 80,416,468 of NC_088380.1, read as the reverse complement.
AATGAATGAGGGGTGAAAACGAATATTTGTGGGCACAGCTCAAAGCCCAATTAGCATAAAGTATCATGTCTGTCTCACCCTTTTAAAAAAATCATCCATTTTTCATCTTAATCCACAATTTATCTGTGTTTCAGTATTTAAAATAGAAGGGGTTCCCACCCCCAATATTAGTAAAACTGGCATTTTTGAGAAGATGTGCTATGTGTACCCGACGGGCTGCATAGGTCTGCATACCAGCAGCCCTGGTTTAACAGCACAAAGGTCTCAGGCCACATAAGCGACTTCATGTTTAACCAACTGGGCACCGACCCCAGCTTAGCTCACACTTGGTCAAACACGTGCAGGCAGCTTAGGGAACCCAGCTGGGAGGCATCTTTCCTGGGAAGAAGCATTTTATTCAAGACACTTGACCCACTGATTCCGGCAGCTCTCGATGGGTCTAGCTATGCCCCCTGGTTTTTTTTGTTTTGTTTTTTTGGTTTTTGTTTTTTGCAGTTGCAAGATTTAATAGAGTGAAAACAGAGCTCCCATAAAATGGGAGGGGACCCAAAGGGGGTTGCCGTTGCCAGGTTGAATGCCTATGTTTATATCCCGATCATTGTCCCTCCTCCTGTGCTCTCAGGCAATAGATGATTGACTATTTCTTTACCTCCTGTTTTTTCCTAAGTAGCATTTTAGTGAGCTCTCTGTACTACCTGATTGGTCGGGTGTGAGCTAAGTTGCAAGCCCCGTGTTTAAAGGTGGATGCGGTCACCTTCCCAGCTAGGCTTAGGGATTCTTAGTCGGCCTAGGAAATCCAGCTAGTCCTGTCTCTCAGTCCCTGCTCTCAACAGGAAAACCCAAGTGCTGTTGGGGAGGTTGACTGATGACCGCTCTAACTGCTTCCTGCTGAATTGGGCTATGCCCCATGTTACTACCAACCTCTGTGATCCACAGAGCCTTCCGGAAACTGCTCGCAAAACAGACATGATCTTCTTAATGGACTGGTGCCCCTGGCACCCACTGAAACTTGAGCTCACAAAGTAAGGAAGCACATCAAGAGGAAAAACACAGGCCAGAGAGGAACCAGAACTTTCTCATTCCATCTGTTTTTTCCCCACATCTTTTTTCAGAGATGGGCTACTTTTATGCTGGATATGCTCAGTCTGTTCATACAAGTTTTACAATACACTTGGAGGGTAGGATCATTCTAATTTGGTAGACGAAACTGAGCCAACTCATTCTTTACACACTGCAGTATGTAAACCAAAAAGCAGTTTGGTTCTAAACTAATTCTTGTTATGAGCTTACTACCTATGACTTGCCTTTCTTCTTAAAAGTAGAGTGCAAAGGATGGGGATGGGAGTGTTAGATCAAGGAGAGGTTAGATGAAACACAGAAGGAGGGTTCTAGAAACACAGTAGGAGGGCTTTGCTGGTAAACATTGATTAACCAGCATTTGATTAACCAGAAGATTTCCCAAATCTTCCCTCATCGAAGTATTTTACTCATTCCTCTTTAAAAAGACTAAGGCAACAACTTAACAACACTGGATATATGACTGTTGGTTAATAAATTCCTTCAATATTTTTACATATTTAAAAAAGCATTAAGAAAACAAATAACATGTGGTGGTGCAGGTGTGGGAAAAAATGAAACCCGCGTGTATTGCTGGTAGGGATATAAACTGGTGCCGCTCCTGTGGAAAGCAGTAGGGCAATTGTGCAAAAAGTTACATGTAATATTATCGTATGATCCAACAACCCCACTGTTGGGTATACACCCAAAATAAGTGAAAGCTGGGACTCCAGCAGATATTTGCACCTAAGTTCATACCAGCACTATTCACAATAGCCAAAAGGAAGAAGCAACTCAAGAGTCCACGAACAGAAAAGCAGATAAGCAAAATGTGGTATATACATACAAGAAAATATTATTCATCCTTAAAAAGGAAGGAAATACTGACACATGCTACAGTGTGGATAAACCTTGAGGACATTATTCTAAGTGAAATTAGCCAGTCAGAAAAAGAAACACTGTATGATTCCAGCTATATGAGGTACCAAGAGTAGTCAAATTCATACAGACAGGAAGTAGAATAGAGGTTGCCAGGGGTTGTGGGGGAGGAGAGAATGGGGCATTCATGTTGGCTGCACAACAATGTGAAGGTACTTAATGCCCCAGAGATGTACACTTAAAAATGGTTAAAACGGGCCAGGTATGGCGGCTTGCATCTGTAATCCCAGCACTTTAAGAGGCTGAGGCTGCGGATCACCTGAAGTCAGGAGTTTGAGACCAGCCTGGCCAACATGGTGAAACCCCATGTCTACTAAAAGTACAAAAACTGGCCAGGTGGCGGGCGCCTGTAATCCCAGCTACTCGGGAGGCTAAGGCAGAAGAATCACTTGAACCCAGGAGACGAAGTTTGCAGGGAGCCGAGACCATACCATTGCACTCCAGCCTAGGCAACAAGAGTGAAACTCCATCTCAAATTAAAAAAAAGAAAAAAAAAAAAAAGAAAGAAAAGGTTAAAACGGTCAATTTTTGCCACAATTTAAAGATGTTTGTATAGCACGTTCTATATGCCAGGTGCTATTCTCAAGTCTTTGCAAATATTAACTCATTTAATCTTCACAACAGCCCTATGAGGCAGGTTTTATTATTATTGTCATCTTCACTATTATCCTTGTCCAGAGTCACACAGCTGGCAAGTGGCCAGAGCAGACACACGAATGCTGGCATCGAACTCCATCACCTTGCCCTAACCACTCTGTCCTGCTGCTTCTCAGTGAGTGAGACAGCTCAGCCTGTGGGATTGGCTAATCGTTTCACACAGAAACAGGGTAACAGATGCTATTGCTCACACGCCACTGGAAGAGTCCTAAAGACACCAGGCCACCCACCCCTCACTGTGATGTACTGAGGAATATTCCAAGGGCTCACCACATAGAGACAGATCTCATATCAAATTTAGCCTCTTCAACCAATTTCACAGAACCAAAGAGTTTCAGATTAGAAATGGTATCTCTCTGGTCTAATTCTCTTTAAGACAGAACTACTGCTAAACTACCCCGGAGAAGATACAAGTTCGCTTTCTTGTCTTTTATATATTTACATTTTCTTTTATTTCCAAAAAGTACTTAAGCCGATAGTCTATGAAAGAACCTAATCCCAGGAGGCTATGGGATGAAGGTTCTAGATCTGGCAGGAACCACCTTGAGCAAGTCATTTACCTTTTCTGGATTTTACTTCTTCGACTGCCAAGATAATTTTAAATCTTAAACAGTATTAATGGCTTAAGATTAGGTTAACATGTAGGGAAATACTTTTAAAAATTTTAAGTGCTGCTTTCATAATTCCAAGCACTTGGAAAGTTGTTAAAAAAAAATAACAATTTTGGCCGGGCATGGTGGCTCACGCCTGTAATCCCAGCACTTTGGGAGGCCAAGGCAGGCAGATCACCTAAGGTCAGGAGTTTGAGACCAGCCTGGCCAACGTGGTGAAACCCTGTCTCTACTAAAAATACAAAAATTAGCCAGGTATGGTGGTGGGCACCTGTAATCCCAGCTAATTGGGAGGCTGAGGCAGGAGATTTGCTTGAATCCAGGAGGCAGAGGTTGCAGTGAGCCGGTATTGTGCCACTGTACTCTAGCCTGGGCAACAAGAGTGAAACTCCATCTCAAAAAACAAAACAAAACAAAACAAAAACTTGTATTTACTGATGTAAGCATCTATTTCCTTTTTCTATTATTTCAATTTTCTTTATTTATTTTAAATAGAGACAGGGTCTCACTATGTTGCCCAGGCTGGTCCTGAACTCCTGAGCTCAAGTGATCCTCCTGCCTTGGCCTCCCAACATGATGGGATTACAGGCTTAAGCCACCGCACCCAGCCTATTGATTTTCTAACTCCATAATTCTTTCTACTATTGTAAGGAAGAGGTTCTCTCTCATTGATTTCTATTACACTTTACAATATATTGGAGGGTAAGATCATTCTAATTTGGTAGATGAAACTGAGCCAACCCATTCTTTAAACACAAATTTAGACTTGTGAATTCTATATTCAATCCCCTCCTGTAGTCAAATTATAAGCAAAAAATACACCAATGTGGCTATGAAATAGAAAAAATTGTAGAACTAAAACTTTATATAAGTATCTCATGAAACTAGAGTTTGCCCAATAAATGTGCTAAAACTTCACCCATCAAGTCTATAGCTGAACACTTGCTCTTTGACAAAACCCTGGATATGTTTCAGACATGAAATGTCATGTCCCACAGCAGCTGCCATTGTTAATTTACTAGGCTCTGTGCTAGTGGCCTGACATGTAAGTACTGATCTTTCCAACAACCCTGACTAGAGAGACGGCTTTATTTTCAGAGGAAGAAAACAGCTCAGAGAGCTGGAAACCTGCCCAAGGATTGGGTGCCAACCAGGCCAGAATCAGGGGTCAGATTCTAAAACTCATACTCTCTTCATATGACATTCTGTCCCCTCACTTTTTTTTTTAATTAAAAAAAAAAAAAAAACTTTTGGTGTTTTTAGAGATGAGGTCTCACTATGTTGGCCAGGCTGAACTTGAATTCCTAGGCTCAAATGATCTTCCCTTCTCATCCTCCCTAGCTGGACTACGGATGCATGCTGTCCTCTCATATATATCAAATGAGACATAGTTGAATTTTGGTTTGTAAATCCACCATAACTTTTGCTTCCATCCATTTCATACACCAGAGGACTGTTACACTGAAATGAGGTTCTGTAATGAGCAGATGATTTAAAACTCTGGAGACTATTTGTATATATTTTCCCGCTATAAATCCAGACACATCACTCTCTGTAGGGCAATAAGCATTCTCACTGTCCAGTCCCTTCCTGAAAAACTTTTCAACTACAAAATAGTGTATTTAAGCTTCCATTGCATGTCCCTTTAGACTCAAGCAGATTACGTGTGGTCTTTATGCCAGGTGTCATATTATTAAGTGATTTTATTTTATTTATTATCTTTTGAGACAGAGTTTCACTCTGTCACCCAGGCTGGAGTGCAGGGGCACGATCTTGTCTCACTGCAACCTCTGCCCCCCAGGTTCAAGTGATTCCTGTGCCTCAGCCTCCCATGTAGCGGGGATTACAGGCACCCGCCACCATGCCTGGCTAATTTTTTTTTTTTTTTTTTTTTTAGTAGAGATGGGGTTTCACCATGTTGGCCAGGCTGGTCTTGAACTCCTGATCTCAAGTGATCTGTCCACCTCAGCCTCCCAAAGTGCTGGGATTACAGGTGTGAGCCACCATGCCCAGCCTGTTAAGTGATTTTAAATGTAGGAGAAATAAGAAAGAATTGGGGTAACAGCTGAATAGGCACTCAGGTAAGCAAGGAAAGATGTTTACATGCACTATAGGTGAAAACCCTTCATCCCTGGGCAAGGTAGCATGAGTGACCAGCTGTGTTCTCATACTTGCCTTGTGGCTGTAAAACTGTACTATGTTGTTGGTTTACTTCGTGTGACAAAGGATTCACATTCCTTTCCCTCCCCATTATACAGACAGCTTAGTTATTCACTTCTATAACTATTCAGTGGGTTAAGTCAATTCATAGGTCTCTATTATGTCAAAGCCTGTAAATGTTATAATCTAGTTTCACTGTGATGTCATTTTTATTCAGAGAAATGAGATCAGACTATTAGAAGTTAAGTAAAGCTTCTTGTAATCAATCATACCATAGGTTTTCATTTTAATTGGAAAGATAGGAAGAAGAGAATTAGGTCCTCCACAGAAAAATTGAGAAACACAGTGTATACACATTCTCAATGAAGGCACTGTAGCCCAATACCTTTTTATAGCTTCCTTAACTTTCTCCACCTGCCTCAGACAACTCTGTGTTAATGTCTCATCTGAAGAGGGGGATAAGATCACATAGAAAAGAATTCAGCTACCTCATCTATGAGTGATTCAGGCTTTGGGTCCCTGTTTTCTTGCCAGTTCCTTTCTTTCCTCCCATGGCTATTCCCTAGCTAATGAGTAGGGTCCCCTCAACCCCCATTTTATAGGTAGAACAGCTCTTCCTGCTTCCAGGCATTAATACGAGCAAAGCTGAGTACCATTTTCTTAGTCCTCAAAGGCCTGAATTTCATTCCACATGTGCCATTCTGCTGTAACTCCTACTCAACACTCAGGCTTTGAATGCCCTCTTTATGGATGGCACAGGGGGATTTCTCATTCTTGCTTTCTTAAGGAAGGCAAAATTTCTTTAGTTTTGATATCTTTTACATGCCTGATGCAAGAGTGATTCTTCATCTGCAACAGTTCAGTCCACAAAGTTAACCAAAAGGTAGAACAGTAACAGGTATTAACAGCATAGGAGATCAAAGGTAGTGTTTGAATGGGAAAGGGTATCTGGCTATTTAACAGAACCAGAAGTGAAAATCAGTCCAAACATACCGCTGACATTCACGAATCCTACCACTGGCTTTGTAAGAAGTGGCATTATTACAGTTGTACTTTCCCTTACCAACATGTTCACTTTCTTCCAGGCTTTTAATTCCTTCTTTTTCTTCTGGTTCTTTTTCTCATATCCATGACTTAGACACAACCTCTTCAAAAGTAGGTACTTGAGGTAGTTAATTCCTGATTCTTTCCAGGAAGTGAAAAAGAGTTTACTAAAATGTGACAGACAAGACTTATAGATGAATGTGATTACACAGAGACAGGAAGAATCAATGAGCATCTCAGACTGTCAAGATAATGACAGCAATAAAAAGCATGCTAACCACTACTGAGCACTTATAGTTGTGCTAGACATTCTCCTAAACGCTTTACGCAAATTAACTAATTAACTCCTCACAAAACCTGTGTGAACAAAGTACTATTATTTCTGCTCACGAAATGAGGAAACCAACGCACAGAACCCAAGGACACTGAGCAGTCATTTGTAGGGCCTAGATTGGCATCAATGCAGTCTGGCTTCAGGGCCCTACTCCTTTTTTTTTTTTTTTTTTTTTTTTTTTTTTTTTTTTGAGATGGAGTCTTGCTCATGTTGCCCAGGCTGGAGTGCAATGGTACGATCTCAGCTCACTGCAACCTTCGCCTCCAAGGTTCAAGTGATTCTCCTGCCTCAGCCTTCTGAATAGCTGGGATCACAGGCACCCACCACCATGCCTGGCTAATTTTTGTATTTTTAGTAGAGACATGTTTTGCCATGTTGGCCAGGCTGCTCTCAAACTCCTGACCTCAAGATTCGCCTGCCTCAGCCTCCCAAAGTACTGGGATTACAGGCATGAGCCACTGCGCCTGGCCAGGGCCCTACTCTTAACTACTTACTAGGCTACGCTGCCTCAAGCCATCTCTGGTTAGATGGCAATAATGGGCTGTGTGCTCTCAATCACTGTCAACCTGGCCAGCCTAGAGTTCTTCTGCAGGTCAAAGAAATGAATACACACCCAGGATGCACTGAGGTGAGACACAGGTAACATGAGTAAAATCTGGTATTTGTAAGTCAAGAGATCACACATAGAAATTAATATCCTATCTTTCAAAATAGTCCCTAGAAGCTCTATGCTCATTTCAACTTGGCAGCCATTACTGAGCTTTAGGTGTCTCTTTTGGAATGTCCTTCAATTCAATTAATGTATTTTTAAAATTTTACTTTTTAAAAATATATAATTATAAAAAATTAAAATGCTTTTAAAAAGAGACAGGATCTCACTATGTTGGCCAGCTAAGTCTTGAACTCTTGGCCTCAAGCAATCCTCTCGCCTCAACCTCCCAAAGTGCTAGGATTACAGGCATGAACCAATATACCCAGCAGAAAATGTATTTCTATTAACTGTCCCCATAACTTCAGCAGAAATCTTACAAGCCAGAAGGGACTGGGGTCCAATCTTTAGCTTCAAACAGAATAACTGTCAGCCAATAATTTGGTATCCAGCTAAATTAAGCTTCATAAATCACGGAGAAATAAAGTCTTTTCCAGATAAGCAAGTGCTGAGTGAATTTGTCACAACCAGACCAACCCCACAAGAAATGCTAAAAGGAGTTATAAATCTTGAAACAAAAAGTCAATATGCAGTAGAATAAAAACTCTTGAAAACATAAAACTCACATGGCCTATAAAATAATAATATAAAAAGAAAACCAAGTATCTAGGTAACAATCAGTACAATGATTGGAATAGTACCTCACATGTCAATATTAACATTGAATATAAATAGCCTAAATGCTCCACTTAAAATACATAGATTGGCAAAATGGATTAAAACAAGACAAGACAAATATCTGCTTTCTTCAAGAGACTCATCTAACATACAGGGATCCAAATAAACTCAGTGTAAAGGAGTGAAAAAGATATTCCACGCAAATGGAAACCAAAAGAGAGCAAGAGTAGCTATTCTTACATCAGAAAAACAAAAATACTTTAAAACAACAACAGTAAAAAAGAAAAAAAAAGATGAAGAAGGTCATTATATAATAATAAAAGGATCAATCCAACAAGAAGATATTACCACCTAAATATATATGCACCTATCTCTGGAGCTCCCAGCTTCGTAAAACAATTACTACTGGACCTAAGAAAAGAGATAGACAGCAATACAATAATAGTACAGGACTTCAACACTCTACTGACAGCACTAGACAGATCATCAAAGCAGAAAGTCAACAAAGAAACACTGGACTTAAACCACACTCTAGAACAAATGAACCTAACAGATATTTACAAAACATTCTACCCAAGAACTACAGACTATACATTCTTCTCAACACATGGAACATTCTCCAAGATAGACCATATAATAGTCCACAAGTCTCAATAAAATTAAAGAAATAATTTTATGAAGTATCTTCTCAGACCACAGTGGAATAAAACTAGAAATCAACTCCAAAAGTAACCTTCAAACTATACAAATACATGGAAATTAATCTGCTCCGGAATGACTTTTAGGTTAACAATGAAATCAAGATGGAAATTTAAAAATTCTTTGAATTGAATGATAATAATGACACAAGTTATCAAAGCCTCTGGGATACAGCAAAAGCAGTGCTAAGATGAAAGTTTACAGCACTAAATGCCTACATCAAAAAATCAGAAAGATCACAAATTGACAACAAAACACCTCAAGGAACTAGAGAAACAAGAAGAAACCAAACCTAAAACTAAAAAAAAAAAAAGGATTAGAGCAGAACTAAATGAAATTTAAACAAAAAATACAAAACATCAGTGAAACAAAGTTATTTCTTTGAAAAGATAAGCAAAATTGATAAATCATTTGCTAAACTAACCAAGAAAATGAGAGAGAAGATTCAAATAAACTGAAATAGAAATGAAATGAAGGCCAGGCATGGTGGCTCATGCCTGTAATCATAGCACTTTGGGAGGCCAAGGTGGGTGGATCACCTGAAGTCAGGAGTTTGAGACCATCCTGGCCAAGATGGTGAAAGCCCATCTCTGCTAAAAATACAAAAATTAGCCGGGTATGGTGGTGCATGCCTATAATCCCAACTGCTCAGGAGGCTGAAGCAGGAGAATTGCTTGAACCTGGGAGGTGGAGGCTGCAGTGAGCCAAGATCATGACATGGCACTCCAGCCTGGACAACAGAGCAAGACTTCATCTCATAAAAGGAAAGAAATGAAAATGAAGCCCATTACAACCAACACCACAGAAATACAAAGGATCACTTGAGAATACTATGAACTCCTCTGTGCACACAAACTAAAAAAATCTAGAGGAAATGGATGAATTCCTGGAAACATACAACCTTCCTAGCTTGAATCAGGAAGACACAGAAATCCTGAAGAGATCAATAACAAGAACTGAGATTGAATCAATAATTTTAAACCTGCCAAAGAAAAAATAGCCCAGGGCCACATGGATTACAGCTGAACTCTACCAGACATTCAAAGAAGAATTGATACCAATCCTACTGAAACTATTTCAAAAGATTGAGAAAGAGGAATCCTCCCTAACTCATTCTATGAAAGCTAGTATCACCCTGATACCAAAGCCAGAAAAGGACATAACAAAAACAAAAACAAACAAACAAAAAAAACTACAGACCAATACACCTGATGAATATAGATGCAAAAATCTTCAACAAAATACTAGCAAACCAAATCCAACAACACATCAAAAAGATAATACCATTTGACCCAGCAATCCCATTACTCAGTATATATCCAAAAGAATATAAATCATTCTATTATAAAGATGTATGCATGTGTATGTTCATTACGGCACTATTTACAATAGCAAAAAATCAACCCAAATGCCCATCCATGATAGATTGGATAAAGCAAATGTGGTAAATATACACCATGGAATACTATGCAGCCATAAAAAGGAATGAGACCATGTCCTTTGCAGGGACACGGATGGAGCTGGAAACCATTATCCTTAGCAAACTAACAGAGGAACAGAAAACCAAACACTGCACGTTCTCACTTGTAAATGGGAGCTCAACAATGAAATCACATGGACACAGGAAGGGGAACAACACACAGTGGGGCCTGTGGGGAGGGGGGCGGGGAGCTATTATCAGGATAAATAGCTAATGTCTGTGGGGCTTAACACCTAGGTGAGGGTTGATAGGTGCAGCAAACCACCATGGCACACTTTTACCTATGTAATAAACCTGCACATCCCACACATAAATCTTGGAACTTAAATAAAATAAAATAAAATAATTTTTAAAAAGATAGGCCAGGCATGGTGCTCCTACCTGTAATCCTAGCATTGGGAGGCTGAGGAGAGCAGATTGCCTGAGCTCAGGAGTTCAAGACCAGCCTGGGCAATGTGGCAAAACCCCATCTCTACTAAAAATACAAAAAACTAGCTGGGCATGGTGGTTGGTGCCTGTAATCTCAGCTACTTGGGAGGCTGAGACATGGGAATCACTTGAACACAGGAGGCAGAGGTTGCAGTGAGTCGAGATTGCGCCATAGGACTCCAGCCTGAGCAACAGAACAAAGCTCTGTCTTAAAAAAAAAAAAGATAATACACCACCATAATCAAGAGGCTTTCAACCCAGGAATGCAGGGATGGTTTAACATATCTAAGTCAATAAATGTATGTTTAACATATAATGTATGTTTAACATATACATATAAATGTATGTATACATTTGGATGTATGTATAACAAACATATGCATGTATAACATAAACATATAAATGTATGTTTAAAATACATAAGGCAATACACCATATAAACAGAATTAAATACAAAACCATGATTGGCTGGGCATGGTGGCTCATGCCTGTAATCCCAGTACTTCGGGAGGCTGAGGCAGGTAGATCACGAGCTCAAGACAGTGAGACCATCCTGGCCAACATGGTGAAACCCTGTCTCTACTAAAAATATCAAATTAGCTGAGTGTGGTGGCACATGCCTGTAGTCCCAGCTACTTGGGAGGCTGAGGCAGGAGAATCACTTGAACCCGGGAGGTGGAGGTTGCAGTGAGCCGAGATTGTGTCACTGCACTCCAGCCTGGCAACAGAGCAAGACTGTCTCAAAAAAAAAAAAAAAATATATATATATATATATATATGTGTGTGTGTATATGTGTGTGTGTGTGTGTGTGTGTATATCATATGACAAACCCACAAGCCAACATTACATTGAATGGGGAAAAGTCAAAAGCATTCCCCCTGAGTATTGGAACAAGACAGGGATGCCCGCTTTCACCACTTCTATTCAACATACTACTAGAAGTTCTAGACAGAGCAATCAGGTAAGAGAAAGAAATAAAGGGCATCCAAATTGGAAAAGACAAAGTCAAACTATCATTGTTTGCTGATGATATGATCATTTATCTAGAAAACTCAAGACTTCTCCAAAAGACTCCTAGATTTGAAAAAATACGTTTGGTAAAGTCTCAGGTTACAAAATCAATGTACACAAATCAATAGCACTACTATACACCAACAATGACCAAGCTCAGAATCAAATTAAGAGCTCAATCCCTTTTACAATAGCTGCCAAAACAACAACAATAACAACAACAACAACAACAAACCAAACCCAAGAATATACTTAACTAAGGAGGTGAAACATCGCTACAAGGAAAACTACAAAACACTGCTGAAAGAAATCACAGATGATACAAGCAAATGTAAACATATCCTGTGCTTATGCATTGGAAGAATCAATATTGTGACAATGACCATACTGCCTAAAGCAATCTACAAATTCAATGCAATTCCTTTCAAAATACCAACATCATTTTTTTTTATTATACTTTATATTCTAGGGTACATGTGCATAACGTGCAGGTTTGTTACATATGTATACATGTGCCAATGTTGGTGTGCTGCACCCATTAACTCGTCATTTACATTAGGTATATCTCCTAATGCTATCCCTCCCCCACCCCCAACAATAGGACCTGGCGCGTGATGATCCCCTTCCTGTGTCCAAGTGTTCTCATTGTTCAATTCCCACCTATGAGTGAGAACTTGCCGTATTTGGTTTTCTGTTCTTGCGACAGTTTGCTGAGAATGATGGTTTCCAGCTGCATCCATGCCCCTACAAAGGACATGAACTCATCCTTTTTTATGGCTGCATAGTATTCCATGGTGTATATGTTCCACATTTTCTTAATCCAGTCCATCATTGATGGACATTTGGGTTGGTTCCAAGTCTTTGCTATTGTGAATAGTGCTGCAATAAACATACATGTGCATGTGTCTTTATAGCAGCATGATTTATAATCCTTTGGGTATATACTCAGTAATGGGATGGCTGGGTCAAATGGTATTTCTAGTTCTAGATCCTTGAGGAATCGCCACACTGTCTTCCACAATGGTTGAACTAGTTTACAGTCCCACCAACAGTGTAAAAGTGTTCCTATTTCTCCACATCCTCTCCAGCACCTGTTGTTTCCTGACTTTTTAATGATCACCATTTTAACTGGTGTGAGATGGTATCTCATTTTGGTTTTGATTTGCATTTCTCTGATGGCCAATGATGATGAGCATTTTTTCATGTGTCTGTTGGCTGCATAAATGTCTTCTTTTGAGAAGTGTCCGTTCATATCCTTTGCCCACTTTTTGATGGGGTTTTTTTTTCTTGTAACTTTGTTTGAGTTCTTTATAGGTTCTGGATATTAGCCCTTTGTCAGATGAGTAGATTGCAAAATTTTTCTCCCATTCTGTAGGTTGCCTGTTCACTCTGATGGTAGTTTCTTTTGCTGTGCAGAAGCTCTTTAGTTTAATTAGATCCCATTTGTCAATTCTGGCTTTTGTTGCCATTGCTTTTGGTGTTTTAGACATGAAGTCCTTGCCCATGCTATGTCCTGAATGGTATTGCCTAGGTTTTCTTCTAGGGCTTTTATGGCTTTAGGTCTAACATTTAAGGCTCTAATCCATCTTGAATTAATTTTTGTATAAGGTGTAAGGAAGGGATCCAGTTGCAGCTTTCTACTTATGGCTAGCCAGTTTTTCCCAGCACCATTTATTAAATAGGGAATCCTTTCCCCATTGCTTGTTTTTGTCAGGTTTGTCAAAGATCAGATGGCTGTAGATGTGCGGTATTATTTATCAGTGCTCTGTTCTGTTCCATTGGTCTATATCTCTGTTTTGGTACCAGTACCATGCTGTTTTGGTTACTGTAGCCTTGTAGTATAGTTTGAAGTCAGGTAGCCTGATGCCTCCAGCTTTGTTGTTTTGCCTTAGGATCGTCTTGGCAATGCGGGCTCTTTTTTGGTTCCATATGAACTTCAAAGTAGTTTTTTCCAATTTTGTGAAGAAAGTCATTGGTAGCTTAATGGAGATGGCACTGAATCTACAAATTACCTTGGGCAGTATGGTCATTTTCACGATATTGATTCTTCTTATCCATCAGCATGGAATGTTCATCCATTTGTTTGTGTCCTCTTTTATTTCATTGAGCAGTGGTTTGTAGTTCTCCTTGAAGAGGTCCTTCACATCCCTTGTAAGTTGGATTCCTAGGTATTTTATTCTCTTTGAAGCAATTGTGAATGGGAGTTCACTCATGATTTGGCTTTCTGTTTGTCTGTTATTGGTGTATAAGAATGCTTGTGATTTTTGCACATTGATTTTGTATCCTGAGACTTTGCTGAAGTTACTTATCAGCTTAAGGAGATTTTGGGTTGAGACGATGGGGTTTTCTAAATATACAATCATGTCATCTGCAAACAGGGACAATTTGACTTCCTCTTTTCCTAATTGAATACGCTTTATTTCTTTCTCTTGCCTGATTGCCCTGGTCAGAACTTCCAACACTACGTTGAATAGGAGTGGTGAGAGAGGGCATCCCTGTCTTGTGCCAGTTTTCAAGGGGAATGCTTCCAGTTTTTGCCCAGTCAGGATGATATTGGCTGTGGGTTTGTCATAAATAGCTCTTATTATTTTGAGATATGTTCCATCAGTACTGAATTTATTGAGAGCTTTTAGCATGAAGGGCTGTTGAATTTTGTCAAAGGCCTTTTCTGCATCTATTGAGATAATCATGTGGTTTTCGTCTTTGACTATTCAGGCTCTTTTTTGGTTCCATATGAACTTTAGGATGTTTTTTTTCTAGTCATGTGAAAAATGATGTTGGTTTTTGCCTTCGGTTCAGTTTAAAAATGATAAAGGGGATATCACCACCGACCCCACAGAAATACAAACTACCATCAGAGAATACTATCAACACCTCTATGTAAATAAACTAGAAAACCTAGAAGAAATGGATAAATTCCTGGACACATACACTGTCTCAAGACTAAACCAGGAAGAAATGGAATCCCTGAATAGACCAATAACAGATTCTGAAATTGAGGAAATAATTAATAGCCTACCAACCAAAAAAAGTCCAGGACCAGACGGATTCACAGCCGAATTCTACCAGAGGTACAAGGAGGAGCTGGTACTATTCCTTCTGAAATTATTCCAATCAATAGAAAAAGAGGGAATCCTCTATAACTCATTTTATGAGGCCAACATCATCCTGATACCAAAGCCTGGCAGAGACCCAACAAAAAAAGAGAATTTTAGACCAATATCCCTAATGAACATCGATGCAAAAATCCTCAAGAAAATACTGGCAAACTGAATCCAGCAGCACATCAAAAAGCTTATCCACCATGATCAAGTGGGCTTCATCCCTGGGATGCAAGGCTGGTTCAACATACGCAAATCAATAAACGTAATCCAGCATATAAACAGAACCAAAGACAAAAACCAACATCATTTTTCACATGACTAGAAAAAAAAATCCTAAAGTTCATATGGAACCAAAAAAGAGCCTGAATAGTCAAAGCAATCCTAAGCAAAAAGAACAAATCTGGAGGTATCACATTACCTGATGTCAAATTATACTGCAAGGCTATAGTTACCAAAATAGCATGGTCCTGGTATAAAAGCAGATACACAGACCAATGAAACATAAATAAAGAACTCAAAGCCAAATTCAACCAAGTGATCTTTGACAAAACATACAAAAACATAAATTGGAAAAGGATACCCTATTTAATAATTGGTGCTGGGAAAACTGGATAGCCACATATAGAAGAATGAAACTGGATCCCTCTCATTGTATACAAAAATTAACTCAAGAGGGCTCAAAGACTTAAATCTAAGACCTGAAACTATAAAAATTATAGGAGAAAATCCAGGAAAAACTCTTTTGGACATTGGCCTAGGCAAAGAATTTATGACTAACACCCTAAAATCAAACATGACAAAAACAAATAAATGGGACCTAACTAAACTAAAAAGCTTCTGCACAGCAAAAGAAATAACCATCAGAGTAAACAGACAACACACCAAATGGGAGAAAATATCTGCAAACTATGCATACAACAAGGTCTAATAACCAGAATCTACAAGGAACTCAAATCAGCAAGAGAAAAAAAAAAAAAAAGAATCCCATCAAAAAGTGAGTAAATGACATGAGTAGACATTTCTCAAAAGAAAATATAAAAATGGCTAACAAACACACGAAAAACTGCTCAACATCACTAATCAGGGAAATGCAAATTAAAATCACATGAGATACCACCTTACTCCAGTCAAAATGGCCACTAATAAAAAGTCAAAAAACAATAGATGTTGCCATAGATGTGGTGAAAAGGGAATGTTTATACACTGCTGGTGAGAATGTAAATTAGTACAACCTCTATGAAAAACAGTATGAAGATTTCTTAAAGAACAAAAAGTAGATCTACCATTCAATCCAGTCATCACACTACTGGGTATCTACCCAAAAGAAAAGAAGTCATTATATAAAAAAGACACCTGCATGTGTAATGCAGTATAATTCACAATTGCAAAGATATAGGACCAATCTAAGTGCCCATTGACCAATAAGTGGATAAAGAAAATATGGACTATATATACTACGGAATACTACTCAGCCATAAAAAAAGAATGAAATAATGTCTTTTGCAGCAACTTGGATGGAGCTGGAGGTCATTGTTCTAAGTGAAATAACTCAGGAATGGAAAATCAAACACCGTTAATGTTCTCACTTATAAGGGAGCTAAGCTATGGGTAAGCAAAGGCATACAGAGTGGCATAATGGACTTTGGAGACTCAGAAAGAGGAGGGTGGGAGGGGAAAGAGGGATATAAAACTATGTATTGCGCACAATGTACACTACTCAGGTGACAAGCACACTCAAAATCTCAGAATTCACCACTATGCAATTCATCCACATGCCAAAAACCCTTGTACCCCCAAAGCTATTGAAATTTTTTAAAATTTTTAAATATATCCTTAATCTTGGTCGTTAAAAGTGCATCAGGTGTTTGCAAACAACCAGTAGTCAACCTGAACCAAGCCTAGAGAATATGGTGGCATATTGAAGGTTATTTACTTTTAGATTAGTTTTTCCTTCCTGGCTTATAACATGAATCTGAGGGCAATTCTAAAGAAAGTAATGAAAAACCCTGAACCACAGGAGTTGATTGGAAGGATGTTATTTATTGAAATATTTAAGAGCTAATTTGTTTTATAGCCTCATAACTTCAAAGTTATATCTGACAGGTAAGAAACTTTTCCCTCGGGTTTCTTCTCAATGTAAAGATGACTACGAGAATTCCTTGGATGTGACAAATAGGAAAACACTGAAGTTAAGAATCAGCTATAACATAAAATACTCTGAATTTGAATCCCAGTTGTGATATTAACCAATCTCTATGCCTCAACTTCCTGACATTTGTAAAACGGGATGTTATCTAACTAGTCAGGGTTCAGGCAGGAAAAAAATGGTACTCAAAACAAAGTCTAATTACAAAAGTCTACTTACAAAGAGTTTAATAACAGACATTTTACAAAGACATGAATAAGGTAAGGGAAACTAGCAAGAATTGTTGGGTTCTTGGGAGCCTAGCAACAGCAAAGCCATCACCTCCCCTAGGTCTGAAGGGGTAGGAGAGCTTATGTGCATTTTTGTTTGTTTGTTTAAGTGTTTTTGAGGAGGAGGATTAGTTGCCAGATTTCAGCAAGCATTTAGCTGCAACAACAGCTGTAAGAGAGGGTCACCCTATGGGAGCTGTGGCTTTCAGCAGAGGAACATAGCACCACCAATCACCCAGAGCCTTAAGCCTTGGATAAAAGACTTAAATCTAAGACCTAAAACCATAAAAGTTCTAGAAGAAAACCCAGGAAAAACTCTTCTGGACATTGGCCTATGCAAAGAATTTATGACTAAGACCCTAAAAGCAAATATGTCAAAAACAAATAAATGGAACCCAACTAAACTAAAAAGCATCTGCACAACAAAAGAAATAACCATCAGAGTAAACATGAGAGAAAAGCGTCTGCAAATATTTGGGGTACCACCCAGGTACTCCACAATTCTTGCTAGTTTCCCTTACCTTGTTCACATCTTTGTGAAATTTGTCATTAAACTCTTTGCAATTACACTGTTTTGAGTACCATTTCTTTCCTGCCTGAACCCTGACTAGTTAAATAATATCCCATTTTAACAAATGTGAGGAAGTTGAGGGAAGGAGGGAGCGGGGGAAATAAATACCCAAAAGCCACAGGGCCCAAAAGCCACAGGGCAAGGGGCCCCAGATGTGATCCATAATGGTCTGCCTCCCAGGGCACAGAGCATGGTGGATCAGAAAGAGCAAACAGAGTATGCAGCCAGGTGTATCTCTCAAAGTTGTGATGAGCCGATTTTCTCATAATCACTTATTTTATGTTTCTGTCTATCCTACTAAACCATAAATGTTATACAGGCAGGAAGTATCAGCTAACTCACTGCCCAGCCAAAGCACAGCTCAGTCCCTGGCACCGTGTAAGTTACTCTTACTACTTCTTGTATGACACTAATTTAAATAACATAATTGTTTGAAAAATGAGGCATGATCCGGTTACTATACAACACAGGAAGAAAGTAGAGGACTGACACCTTTAAAATGTAACTCTAGATCTCCATCTTGGCTTCTATCCTGTTCTATTAGTTTGAGGGGTATGTGATGCTCCAAAAAACCCACCCCCAGAAGATTAGCTCAGAAATAGACCAGCCTGGGCTGAGCATGGTGACTCATGCCTGTAATCCCAGAACTTGGGGAGGCCAAGGTGGATGGATCACGTGAGGTCAGGAGTTTGAGACCAGCCTGGCCAACAGAGTAAAATCCTGTCTCTACTCAAAACACAAAAATTAGCCTGGCGTGGTGGTACATGCCTGTAATCCCAGCTATTTGGGACGCTGAGGCATGAGAATTGTTTGAACCCGGGAGGGAGAGGATGCAGTGAGCTGAGATCGCACCACTGAACTCCAGCCTGGGTGACAGAGCAAGACTCCATCTCAAAAAAAGAAAAAAAAAAGAAAGAAAGAAAGAAATAGACCAATCTGAATTCCATTAAAGTCATAAATCTTTCCTAATGTCATTGAATTTCCTTAATTTGATTATTATCTATATTAGGAATATAGCTAATTCCATTTGGGAGATAATACAAGCTTAAGCAGCTCAACCCAACATGAATATGCCTACTCTTAATTTCTACTAAAATCATTATAAAAAGACCATTTGGAATCACCACACATTCCAGGAACTGCTGCCACTGAGGAGATTGTCTGAGCAATAAGAGGAACAAAAAACAGTAAGACTGGCATTCTTTTTTTTTTTTTTTTTGATACAGAGTCTTGTTCTGTCGCCAGGCTGGAGTGCAGTGGTGCACTCTTGGCTCACTGCAACCTCTGCCTCCCAGGTTCAAGCAATTCTTCTGCCTCAGCCTCCCGAGTAGCTGAGACTACAGGCACGCACTACCACGCTCAGCTAATTTTTGTATTTTTAGTAGAGCTGGTGTTTCACCATGTTGGCAGGATGGTCTCGATCTCTAGACCTCGTGATCCACCCGGCTTGGTCTCCCAAAGTGTTGGGAGGCATGAGCCACCATGCCCGGCCAAGACTGGCATTCTTCAATTTCTCTCACAACTACAAAGCATATCAAACAGCCTAGTGCCCATCTGTGCCCAGGCCAACCTACTGTACCGATTCATATAATAAAATACTAGGAAAGCAAAGTTCAGTAACAGTCCCAGGAAGAAAAATGTTTACCAAATTAAATTACACTTTATATTTTATATTAAAATATGAAACATACTTTATATTTTTTATATTTCTAAAGTAACCAAATTAAATTTAATGTATTTTAGAAGTTAAAATCTCACTTAGCAATTCATATCATAAGAGCGATATAGGGCCTGGCGCGGTGGCTCACGCTTGTAATCCTAGCACTTTGGGGGGCCGAGACGGGCGGATCACAAGGTCAGGAGATCGAGACCATCCTGGCTAACATGGTGAAACCCCGTCTCTACTAAAAGTACAAAAAACTAGCAGGGCGAGGTGGCGGGCGCCTGTAGTCCCAGCTACTCGGGAGGCTGAGGCAGGAGAATGGCGTAAACTCGGGAGGCGGAGCTTGTAGTGAGCTGAGTTCCCGCCACTGCACTCCAGCCTGGGTGACAGAGCAGACTTCGTCTCAAAAAAAAAAAAAAAAAAAAAAAGCGATATAGGAAAACATAATACATCTAAAAATTTAAACAGCATAGAACTATAGAATAAGTGGGTTCTCCTTCCTATTACCTACCCAAGTCCTACTCTCATTTACAGTAGAAATCCCCACTAACAGTTTAATGTAATTTTTAAGACTATTTTCTGAATTTTTACATATATATGTACATGTTAAGTTAAAATACTCATGAATCATCGCATACATGTTTTTCTGTAAATATTTTTTTTACTTAACAGATCTTGGACATATTCTTATATAATTACATATAGAGCTACCTCATTCTTTTAAGAGTCTGCATCATATTCCTAATGTAAATATTTTATTTATAATTTATTTGAACTACTCCCCATTTGCTAGGCATTTAGGTTAACTTGAATTTTTCTACTCAACGCAATTATTTTCATTAATTCTCACAATATACACAGTTCATGTTTTTCCCCCATTTACAATTAACTCATTCTTGACACAGCTTTGCTGACTTCTACTCAAGCTCATCTTTCATTGAATTAGCACCATGGTGGAACATGAAATGGTTTATGTGCTTTTTCTGTTTAAGTGGTTGTGAATTTTTTTATTCCTTCCACTGAGAGGCAGGTCCCCTCTCCTTGAATCTGGGGAGACTTGCAATAGCTTCTACCAATAAAGAGTGGCAGAAATGCTGTTATCTGACTTCCAAAGCTAAGTTATAAAAATCCACGCAGCTTCCACGTGGTCTCTTGGAACATTTGTTCTGTGGAGACGCTCACTCTCGGAACCCTCCCACTTGGGAAGCCAGCCGCCATGCTGCAAGAAGCCTGAGCTCCATGAGGTGTCAACTCGCAGATGCTCTGGTAAACAGCCCCCCCTGAGTCCAGCCTTCAAGTCATCCCACCCCATTTACCAGGCATATAGGTGGAGAAGCTTCCAGATGATTCCCAGCTGAAGCTCGTTAATTGGTCCAGTAAATGGAGCAGAGACAGGCCATTCCCACTGTGTCCTGTCTGGATTCCTGACCCAAAGAATCTGTGCAAATAAGATGGTGGTGGTTTTATTCCACGAAGTTTTGAGGTGTAACATAGAGCTCAGTTACACAGAACACTATGCAGCTGGAACCACGTACATAGGTCTGCCTGGCTAATTCAGGCAGGTAACATTTTTCACACCTAAAATCCTATTACTTCCAGCTATAAAGACAAGTCCAAGGATTCTGAGGCTGCACTAGGACCTCAAATCAGTCTTTAAATCACTGGAACTCTTGTCCCCACCCACAGGCTAGAGGTATCTACTCTCTCTACCTAGATGGATGCTGTGAGAAAACTAAAAAATGTCCTAAATCCTAAACAAATGAAACAGTCGTGTGTGTGTGTGCATGCACGCATGTGTGTGTCTCCTTTTCATTCCCCTGGAAGACAAACGCAAATCTTTAGTGAACTTGGGATTGAAGGTTTGGGCAGGATCTCTGGACTTCAGTTCTCCCACAAAGACTTTCATAAGTTGATGTTCTTCTAATTTCAAAGAATTATGAATAGCACAAGTTTACTTTAACACCCTTCATTAAGGTGATGGGAATGTTAATTAATTTTAACATATATATATTTTTTAAAAGAGAAAAACAGGAATAAAAACTAAAAAGAAAAATGCCTTAAGTATACAAAATGATTATATTTGGGTAGTAAGGTCAAAAAGTATCTGTAAGAGAAAACATATATGACCCACTTCTCAACGGAAGGAATCACTTTTCATTTCAGATGTTTTTCTAGGAAAGCAATGTACTTCTAGAATTTTTTTTTTTTTCTTTTTTTTTGAGACAGAGTCTCGCTCTGTCACCCACTGAAACCTCTGTCTCCCAGGTTCAGGTGATTCTCCTGCTTCGGTCTCCAGAGTAGCTGTGACTACAGGCATGTGCCACCATGCCTGGCTAATTTATGTATTTTTAGCAGAGGTGGTATTTCACCATGTTGGCCAGCCTGGTCTCGAACTCCTGACCTCAGGTGATCTGCCTGCCTTGGCCTCCCAAAGTGCTGGGATTACAGACGTGAGCCACCATACCTGGCCAAGAAACTTTTTTTTTTTTAAGTTGGTTTAATAAGCAATGGAAAGACGCTGCCCACTTACAGATTAAGATTCAGGGTAGTCATGGTGATTCACTCCTGTAATCCCAGCACTTTGGGAGGCTGAGATGGGTGGATCACTTGAGGTCAGGAGTTTGAGACCAACCTGACCAAAATGGTGAAACCCCATCTCTACTTAAAAAATACAAAATTAGCTGGGCGTGGTGGCGCACACCTGTAATCCCAGCTACTTGGGAAGCTGAGGCAGGAGAATCGCTTGAACTCAGGAGGTGGAGGTTGCAGTGAGCCGAGATCACGCCATTGTACTCCAGGCAACAAGAGCAGAATTCCATCTCAAAAAAAAAAAAAAAAAAAAAAGATTCAAAGCAAAGTCCTGGCACAGAACAGTGGGTTCCAGGGCTCCCCATCTTCCTTTGCATTACCAGATTTAAACATTTTACTCACTTCACTTCGTGCCCGATACCACACCCTACTCCTTCTCCCTTCCCAGGTACCCAGCAGACCCACAGCAACAAAGCCTTCAGGGTAACAAGGGCAGCACTGAGCTAGGAAAGAAGGTGTCTGGCTGCCCATCGCCCTGCAGAGCTGGACAAGCAGAAAGGCAGGCCAAAGCCCTTCTGAGGGGCTAGTTCTCCTCTGTGAGTCTCTGCTCAAACCACACCCAGGGAGCCACCAAATAGCTCAGAGTCTAACAGTTCAAGCTGCTGCCTCTCTGGGGCTGCTTTGTCCCTTCAGTGCCCATTCAGGGGGTACAGCCATCTGTCTCAGGCTGTCCTGTTAAACTGCTCCCCTCAGTGCCAGGTAAGGCGCTGCAGGCATTGGTCCTCCCACTGCTTGACAGTCTGCAAGGCTGCAGACGGGCTCCGGGGCTCACCTCCAGTGCACAGAAGGGTCTGCGAGCAGCCCTGCACACGACAGATTGCCGAAAGCTTATGCTGCCCCCGCGCAGAGCCTTTCATCATCCTCCTGGACATATGTGCCAACTTTTCTTTTACTGTCAAGAACTGGTCCATAGCAGAACCTCACTACTAAGTGTGGCCTGGAGACCTGCAGTGCCGGCATCACCTGGGAGCTTGTTACACACGCAGAGTCTCGGGGCAGAGTCTCGGGGCCCAGCCCAGACTTGCGGGAACCGAATCTGCAATTTCACCAAATCCTCAAATGACACATGCGTATTCAAGTGTGGGAAGCATGGTTCTAGAGAACCCCCATTTAAAATGGAACGTTTCTGTCAGGATAAAACCTAGGATGCTAGTCACAGTAGAAATTTTGAAAAAATAGTTTTAAGTTGTGGGAACAAGCATAATCCTATTCCCGGCAGAAAGACCTCATTATTCATGCACTCTTGAAAGGGGAGGAGGGAGAGCTCAGCTCACTTTATTTCAAAGCCAAATCCAAGAGCATGAAAGTGAGGGTATTTCATTTTAAATCACCACCCACCGTCACAACACTAATTGGTCCAGTAAATGGTATTATAAAAGCTTAAGGTGGGAGCTTGGCCAGGCAACACACAGCTGCACAAAAAGAAATGTCCAGAAAACAATTTTGTTTCTTTACTTATAACAGTGATTCTTAACCGGGGACATGTGACAATGTCTGGAAACATTTTGTGTTGTCACAAGTGAAGGGGACTGCAACTGGAATTGAGTGTGTCAGGGATGATGCTAAACATCCTACAATGCACAAGTCAGCACCCCACAAGCAAGAATTGTCCAATCCTAAACATCAGCAGTGCTGAGGCTGAGAAACCCTGACCTACAGGATTAACTCTAATGGTATTTTCTCTTCTCTCTCAGTGCCCACCACCCATTATGTACTGATCACTCCACTATGCAACTCATTTTTCAGTGAAGTCCTGCACGCGCGCGCACACACACACACACACACACACACACACACACACACACACCCTCCATGGTTTTCTCCCGCTTGGCTCAGAGAAGAGCCTGCCATTGAGTGTGTGACAGCCAGGGATGGAGGGGCAGGGGCCCTGTCCTTTCATCAAGAAGGGCCCCTACTTGTCCTTCCTCATTACCCATGCAGCACAGGCCTTAG
The DNA here is from genome assembly GCF_037993035.2 of Macaca fascicularis. Taxonomy (NCBI): domain Eukaryota; kingdom Metazoa; phylum Chordata; class Mammalia; order Primates; family Cercopithecidae; genus Macaca; species Macaca fascicularis. Next base: position 80,392,425 of record NC_088380.1, on the reverse strand, counting down.
GTTACCTATTATAAAATCATGGACTGTGAGAGCTGGAAGGGGCCTTAGTGATCCTCTCGTCCAGCGTCCTTCGTGTATTAAAGGGGCTGCTTCCCAGCAGACCCGGCACATAGACCAGTTCCTTTACAACACAAAGCAAAAGGAGCCAGGACTCATAAGAAATGCAAAGAAAAGGAACAATGGCACAAGCCCCAGTGTTTGAAGAGCCTGAGCAACTGTTGAATGGTGACGTTCTATTTTTAGCTCAACTTTCCTGAAAAGGAACCCGGCTTCCCCTTTTCTGGAATGCTGTGGCATCCTCTCCAACTGTTTGGTTTCCCTTCTGCTCCAAAGGTTGCTGTAAAGACTGTGCAGGAAAGTGAATGTCATTGCACAGACCCATCCTTATGGACAGGGTGACCATAATTCCTGACTTGCCCAGGGTTGGCACAATTTATACGGTTGCCTTAGAAAAACTAACAGAATCCCCCTTTCCTAGGTGTCTAGGTTTGGATGATGATTTATACTGTAACCTTTCTTCTGGGGCACACTGTTCCCAGGGAGAACAAAGCTCCAGGCCTGGCATGCTTTTGCAGAGCACATTAAGCCACAGACCTTAACGTGAAACTGATGTGCAATTATGTCTAATTTGGCCCTTGCTGGTGATGTGCCAGCTGACCGAAATTCTGCTCACTGAAAATGACTGGATGCCGATGAAGGGAAACCCAGAACTGCGCAAATACATTCTAATCCTGTTGACTTGAGAGCATCAAGACTGAGGATACTGGCACAGACCATGGGAAAACCTGCTCTGAAACTGATCCATGAAGTTAGTACCCAAGAATTTCCACTTCAGACTGAGTCTATCCTCCAGTTTCTAACCCCAGTACGCACAAACAACTCACATTTCTGTGTGGTACGCACGCACTGACCCATGAGGCACAAGTGGTGTTATGGAGCTCAGAGGCTCAGGTAAAACATAACCGAAAAGCAAGGCCAGCAAAATGATCACTGGCCATTCATCCCATCAACACTGCCTACCTGGGACCTACTAGCCCACATTAGTCAAGTCCAAGCAGATGAGAACTTCATCTCTCATAATCAGAAGGAATAATATGAGAACTAATGTGGGTTTTTTTATTCTTTTGCTTATAATACTTACAAGTCTCTCTGGGAAAAATGAAGACTACAGAACAGGAAACATCATTCTGTCTAAAACAACTGTTAACAATTTGACACATTTCCTTCCAGTCCTTTCCCTGTACTATTTAGGTTCTAACTTCCCTATAGTGTATCTTGCCTTTTTGCTTCATGAATAAGCGTTTCTCCCTGTCATTATAAACCAATCAGTTTAAGTTGGGTCCGTGGTTCTCCAATGGCAACATTAACAGCTGATTGCTATTCAGACTTCCAAAGTTTATGTATAACAGAAGGTAGTAAATAAAGAGGATGGAGAAGAAAAAGGAAATCAAGCAATAAAATTTTAATGAAGAATCTCTCTCCCAGAATAGTGGTCACCAGTGTTATGAGTGTTGAACTGATCCTCAGTCCTGCTGGAACCACTAGAGAGGGCAGCCCCCCGACTTAACTGAGCTAGCATAGTCTCTAGATGGATTAAGCGAATGCAGGGAAAGAAACAGCAAGAAAGGCAGGGGGTTAGAGTCCCGCAGGAGATAAAGAAAGCTGAGGAGGCAGGAGCAAGAAAGGTCTGACTGTGGATGCCTCTCAGTGTCTCCAGAATCCTTGCTTCTCATGGCAATGCAGACCCTCCATGTGCTGTGCTCTCCTTTCCCTAATCAATCCTGCATGCATGTGCGCATTAAGGCCAGGCCTGGGCACAGCCTATCTCCTCTTCACAGAATGCTTCCTCCTCCTCTCACTGGGCACTCTCTCTGTGACAGTGCTTTATATTTGCTGTTCCATTTTGTCCTAATAATGCCATCAGGCAGGTACTACAATTTCATTACTTCAGGTCACAGGAGAGGAAACCAGAGCTAAGCGTTAGCAAATGACAGAGCCAGAGTCCAGCTCTGGGCCACTGGGCCATGTCGCCTATCAGAAAATCAGCTCCCTGAGGACAGAGAGGAGCCCAACCACTCGCTTGTCCAATGAACACGTTATATCTCATGTTCTTCCTAAAAATATTTGAGGAGGTTTACAAAAATAGATCTGTTAGGGCCAGGCATGGTGGCTCACACCTGTAATACCAGCATTTTGGGAGGCCTAGGCAGGTGGATCACCTGAGGTCAGGAGTTTGAGACCAGCCTGACCAACACGGTGAAACCCCACCTCTACTAAAAATACAAAATTGGCCAGTTGTGGTGGCACATGCCTGTAATCCCAACTACTTAGGAGGCTGAGGCAGGAGAATCACTTGAACCACGGAGGCGGAGGTTGTAGTGAGCCAAGATCGTGCCATTGCACTCCAGCCTGGGCAACAAGCAAAGCTTTGTCTAAAAAAAAAAAAAAAAAAAAAAAAAAAAAAAAAATCTGTTAGGGAAAAAAAGGTTTATAAATAAAAGAAATTTTAAAATTGAGTAAAGGGAAAATAAAAGTAGACAAGGACAATGAAGGCAGAGGGGGATAAACACACTGAAAACAATGTTTAAGCCCCTCACGAATTCTACAGCTCAGTCCCAAATTTGGGTCTCTGTTTTTGATTACCCAAGGCAAAAACCAGAAAGTGGATATTCATAACTGAGTTATGGATTTATCTCAGAAAGTCCTGTTGCTATAGAAATTATGTTAAGAACAATATATATCTCTGCCATCCTGCCTGATTAAAGAGCTTCTAAATGAGCCTATTTTCTGTTTAACTGTTGGCTAAATCTACAGGTGCTACAATATAAACGTGGTAGAAAATTGCTCTATAAAGGATTCCATGCTTCCCCCATCCCTATCCAGAATGTGCTGAATACACTTTAAATCACCGAGAGACAGTGTAAATTATCATCATGAGTTACTTTCTTCTGAACAGTGATACTCTTACTGTGCTGTCTCTCACTAGGTCAGTGCCCACCATGGCTTCATGTGCCTTTTGATACTTCTAAATCCTTTCTTGCATATCTGCTATTTCTGCACTCTTCCCACTCTTTCTTCTTCATCTGTTTTTGTGATGACTTCTCAGCTTTAATGATGACCAAGCACTATTTTTCTTTTTTTGAGATGAAGTCTTGCTCTATTGCCCAGGTTAGAGTGCAGTGGCACGATCTCAGCTCACTGCAACCTCTACCTCCTAAGTTCAAGCAATTCTCCTGCCTCAGCCTCCTGAGTAGCTGGGATTACAGGCACCCACCACTGCACCTGACTAATTTTTGTATTTTTAGTAGAAACGAGGTTTCACCACCTTGGCCAGGTTGGTCTCGAACTCCTGAACTCGTGATCCACCCACCTAGGCCTCCCAAAGTGCTGGGATTACAGGCATGAGCCACCGAACCCAGCCAACCAAATACCATTTTAACAGCAGGTACCAGCCAACCCCAATAACTCACAGCTTCTTCCCTGGCAATGTACATCGCTGTTCATGATTAGACAGTCACTGTGCCAAAAAATTTAGAATGTCTAAAATTTTCCAAATTTAATGGCTATACTGAGTTGATTAGCGGTAATTTTTTATGGCAGGAACAAACAGGAAACAAATAAAATGGATAAATCCTTTACTCAGAAGACAGAGTACCAAGTAGCCAAAAGCTGTCTTTCTAGCTTGTATTCAACAGGCATGATACGCACAAAACCTGGCGTAGCATTGCCTGGTTCATTCTGCCACTTACTAGCTGCACCTTGGGCAAGTTACTTAATGTTTCTGCACCTCAGTTTTCCCACCTATAAAATGGGGATAACATTACCAACCTCAGAGTTTAGTTACAAGGATTAAATTGGACAATTCTTACAAAGTGCTTAAAACAGCACCTGGCATATAGAAGCATCATATGTGTTTGTTACTATCCGCACCATTTGAGATTAACCTGGCAGAAAGTGTAGAAGCCGGTCCCCACTTCTTAAGAGCTGTGTGTACATGCCTCCTTCTCACAGACCTGTCCTCGCCTACCAGACATGAAGCACAATCCCCCCAGATTGCACAAGGGAGCCAGAGACAGACCAGAGACTCAGGGTTAAGATCAGGATTTTCCACTGAAGTAGGATTGTCTGCGTTTCAAAATTTACTAGGCTCTCCTGCACAGCCAGCATTTCTCTTGTTAAATAATCCTGGGAACTCCACACGGAGTACTTAGCACAAGCTCCAAACTAATCATTATGAGACAACCACTTGGTTGCATGGAGTTAAACTGTTGTTTTTATAATTCTTGGCTAATTTCCAATGAAGGAGTGGAAGAATGATCAGCCTTCAAAAACAGCTGCCTGCGGAGTCCTGGATCTACCTCAGTCAAAGCACAGTGAAGTCAGACTCCTCGGAACACACTTGCTTAATCTGGACCCTGTGGCCTCAGCAATCTCTAAACATTACCAACACTCACTCTTAGGAAATACATAGCTTCTGCTTACTTTAAAGCCACAGTTATGCTAGAGCTCTCACATGCCCCTGCTATGTTTTGCTCCAGTTAAGAACACCATTCTAGAGCCTCCAGGTCAGTCTCATCTAAAGACAGTTAAATAGATGCCACCTCCCATAAAAGAGTAATAACTCATTTAAAAATACCAGTTTCTGGTTTATTGGGATTGTCTAAACACCTTTAAAATCAACGGGAAATATTATTTTATTATTAATAGCTTGCACTGAATGAATGCTTTCTATGTGCCAGGCACCAAGCACATAGATTAGCTTATTTCAATCAATAATTACCATTATTATCCCCATTTTATAGCTAAACAACATGAGCTAGGGAAGTTAAGACCTTGCTCAAGATCACACAGTATTTGGATGAGCCAGGTTAACAAAACAATATTCTATTTTGAAAATCCCATATGCCCCAAGAGGCAGCCTGTTACTTTGTTTTACTCTATTTATGCAGGCCAAAGGCAACTTGTTGCCTACGCACTATTTAAGTTAACAATCAAAAACTTCAAAAATTCTAAAAAGTTGTGATTAATGTAAATGAAAAACTGTAACCCTTGTCCTGCATATCTGAGATCACACCTGAGGTCACAAAGAAGTAAATTTTGCCACAGCTAGGTTTTTTTTTTGAGACAGGGTCTCACTCCGTCACCCAGGCTGGAGTGCAGTGACACTATCATGGCTCACTGCAGCCTCAACTTCTGGGGCTCAAGTGATCCTCCCATCTCAGCCTCCCAAATAGCTGGGACTATAGGCACACACCACCACGACCAGCTAATTTTTGTACTTTTGTATTTTTTTTTTTTTTTTGCAGAGACAGGGTTTTGCTGTGTTGCCTAGGCTGATCTCCAACTCCTGGCCTCAAGTGATCCTCCTGCCTCAGCCTCCCAAAGTGCTGGGATTACAGGCATGAGCCATTGCACCCAGCTGCCACAGCTAGACTTTATACCCATTGCTCTTTATCTCGTGTAAAGAAAAGATGAATTTACACATGACCTCCCAGGAGGCAATCCAAACAGGAGCCTAAAGGCTGGCATTCTAATTGGCTTCTTCCTTCAAGTCATGGATACTTCATTCTTCAAACTGTTCTTCAATTTACTCCATTAAAAAGTGATAGGTATACAATTCCTCCAAAAATTAAACAGAATTACCATAGGATCTGGCAATCCCACTTCTGGGTATATACCCAAAACTAAAGCAAAGGCTCAAACAGATATTTGTACACCCATGTTCGCCATAGCAGCACTCACAATAGCCAAAAAGTGGAAATAACCCAAGTATCAATCAATGAATGAATGGATAAATAAAATGTGGCCTGTACATACAATGGGATATTATTCAGCCTTAAAAAAGAAGTACGGACACATGCTACGACATGGTTGAACCCTGAAGACATGCTAAGTGAAATAAGCCAGGTATAAAAGAACAAATACCGTATAATTCCCCTTACATGAGGTACCTGGAGCAGTCAAATTCATAGAAATGGAAAGTAGAATGGTGGTTACCTGGTACTGGGAGGAGACAGAATGGGAGTTATTATTTAATGCGTATGGAGTTTCAGTTTGGGAAGATAAAAAAGTTCCAGAGGCTGGGCACGGTGTCTCATGCCTGTAATCCCAGCCCTTTGGGAGGCCAAGGCGGACGGGTCACGAGGTCAGAAGTTCGAGACCAGCCTGGCCAACATAGTGAAACCCCGTCTATACTAAAAATGCAAAAAATTAGCTGGGCGTGGTGGCAGGCACCTGTAATTCCAGCTACTTGGGAGGCTGAGGCAGGAGAATCACTTGAACCCAGGAGGCAGAGATTGCAGTAAGCCAAAATCATGCCATTGCACTCCAGCATGGGCGACAGTATGAGACTCCGTCTCAAAAAAAAAAAAAAAAAAGTTCCAGAGATGGATCATGATGATGGTTACACAACAATGTGAATGTACTTAATGCCATAAAACTGTCCACTGAAAAATGGTAAGAAAGATAATTTTATGTGTATTTATCACAACAAAACACATACAAATAAAGTAGGGTGGATTTAATTAATTCAATTAATTTCAAACATTGGCTGCACATTGGAATCTCCTAGGGAGGTTTTTAAAAATATCTATTCATCACCAGTAGTGGGAGGGTGGACACAGGTCCCTGATGTGATGCACCTGGCAGAAACAGGCCTGGACTCCTCAGAGGATTCAGGGTCATTGCATTGAGAGGCAGGTGGGACCACTGTTCCAGTCTGGGGAAGGCCTTGAGGAATAACAGCCAAAGGCAATGTGAGACACTTACCTGGGTCCTAAAACATGGCTATAAAGCATAGCAGGGGAAATCATAGTGTGGAATTTATATTGAACAATGGAACTGAACACACAGTAATGGTAACACTGAGGATGAGGCTGGAGAGAAGAATGTCCTTCTCAGTATGTGAGATGTGTGCTGAAGGACTTAGGGGTGAGCCATCCCAGTGTCTGTAGATGGAATGGTGTGGCAAGATGTCAACAGGTGGTAAAGCTGAGTGAAGGGAATGGATGTTCATTGTATCCTTCTTTGAGGTTTTGAGAGCTTGAAAATGTTTAAAATACAAAAAAAACAAAAAAAAAAAAAAAAGAAAGAAAAGAAAAGAAAAACAAAGCAAAATAATACCCTAGTAAGGACAGGCATGGTGGCTCACACCTGTAATCTCAGCACTTTGGGAGGCTGAGGTGGGAGATCACTTGAGATCAGGAGTTCGAGACCAGCCTGGCCAACATGGAGAATCACTTGAACCTGGGAGGCGGAGGTTGCAATGAGCTGAGACCATGCCACTGTACTCCAGCCTGGGCAACAGAGTGAAACTCCATCAAAACAAAACAAGACAAAAAACCATAGTGAGACCCTATCTCAACCAAAAAAAAATTTTTTTTTTAAATTAGCCAGGTGTGGTGAGCATGCCTGGAGTGCTAGCTACTTGGGAGCATAGCTTGAGCCCAGGAGTTCGAGGCTGAAGTGAGCCAAGATCATGCCAATGTACTCCAGCCTGGAAAACAGAGCCAGACCCTGTCAAATAAATAAATAAATAAGTTTAAAATAAAAACACCTATGCCAGAATATTCTATCCCCCAAATAAACAGAGAATGGTGACGACATCCAGGGAACATGTATTTCTTGGTAAAGCTCCCCTGGAGTTTCCAGTGGGTAGCCAGGTTGACAACTATTACGATCTCTAATCCAAGATGGGATATTATGCTGGCATGGATCATAGTTAAGGACGTGTAATCAACCTGGGAGGCTGGCGGGCTGTTGACACCCAGCAGCCCTAAGAAACCTTCTCAAGCATTAAGTGACCCCAGTCACACTATCTTCCACACTCACCCCCCTACTTTTCCTAAGAATAAGCCATAAGCTTTATAAAGAGAGGATCTCTGTCATCAGATTAGGAGACAGAATTGCCTTCCCAAGCTTTATCCTCCAGTGTTAAAAATACAGGTGTCCCCTCCCTCGCACAGTAGTTTTCCTTGATGAAATACAGCATGGGTCTCAAAGAAACTACTCTTAAAGTCTTTTCAATTTAGAGTTTTTGTTTTTTGTTTTTTTTTTAGATGGAGTCTCACTCTGTCACCCAGGCTAGAGTACACTGGCACGATTACAGCTCACTGCAGCCTGGACTTCCTGGACTCAAGTGCTCCTCCTGGGCCAGCCTCCCGAGTAGCTGACAGCACAGGTGCATGCCACCATGCCAGCTAATTTTTAAAATTTTTTGTAGAAACGGAGTCTCCTGACATTGCCCAGGCTGGCCTCAAACTCCTTGGCTCAAGCAATCCTCCCGTCTCTGCCTCCCAAAGTACTGGGATTACAAGCATAAGCCACCGGGTCCAGCCTCAATTCAGAGATTCTTACTATTAGCTTCTGTTTTCAAAATTCACATTTCCTAGTAAAAGAAATGCTAAGATGGACAAGAAAGAATCTGGCTAAAAATCATATATTAGGATTCAAAAAAGTTAATCTCTAAGATATTATTACCAAAATGCAAAATGTTGCCTTTCAAGCTGAAGGAGAAAGGAAAATCTTTTTTTTTTTTTTTTTTTTTTTTTGAGATGGAGTCTCGCTCTGTTGCCCAGGCTAGAGTGCAACAGTGCAATCTCAGCTCACTGCAACCTCCACCTCCCAGGTTCAAGCGATTCTCCTGCCTCACCCTCCTGAGTAGCTGGGATTACAGGCGCATGCCACCATGCCTGGCTAATTTTTGTATTTTTAGTAGAGACGGGGTTTCACCACGTTGGTCAGGCTGGTCTTGAACTCCTGACCTCATGATCTGCCTGCCTCGGCCTCCCAAATCCCTGGGATTACAGGCATGAGCCACCGCGCCCAGCCAGGAAAATCTCATTTCAAACACCATTTCAAAAAAAGCACATAAAAGCCAGGCACAATGGCTCACGCCTGTAATCCCAGCACTTTAGGAGGCTGAGGGAGGTGGATCACTTGAGCTCAGGAGTTCAAGACCAGCCTGGGCAACATGGCGAAACCCCATCTCCTACTAAAAATACAAAAATTAGCTGGGCATAGTGGAACACACCTGTAATCCCAGGTATTTGGAAGACTGAGGCGGGAGAATGGCCCGAGCCTGGAAGGCAAAGGTTGCAGTGAGCCAAGATCGCACCACTGCACTCCAGCCTGTGACAGAGTCAGACTCTGTCTCAAAAAATAAATAAATAGGCCAGGCGTGGTGGCTTACGCCTGTAATCCCAGCACTTTGGGAGGCCGAGGTGAGTGGATCACTTGAGGTAAGGAGTCTGAGATCTGCCTGACCAAGATGGTGAAACCTCATCTCTATTAAAAATATAAAAATCAGCGTGGTAGCAGACGCCTGTAACCTCAGCTACATGGGAGGCTGAGGCAGCAGAATCATTTGGACCTGGGAGGCGGAGGTACAGTAAGCTGAGATCCTGCCACTGCACTCCAGCCTGGGTGACAGAGGAAGACTTCATTTCAAAAATAATTAATTATTTATTTATTTTAAAACATATGTCACAAAGCTACTATAGCATTGCCTTTGAGGTAATGATTAAATGATAAACCCATTTGAACACTAATAAGACTTCACCAGTGAATTATTCAAATAAGTGGCAAATCCCTTCCCACCATATATACACACACCTTGAACAGTTTTCTCAGCAATCCTCCATACCTCACCCCCTTTTGAGGTAGAGGAAATAGAAACTCATTTTTCAAAAGTAGAAAGAAGCTCAGACCAGACTGGGCAACATGGCAAGACTGTCTCTACAAAAAAATCTTTTTTTAAATTAGCTAGGCATAGCGGTGCATGCCTGTGGTCCCATCTACTCAGGAGGCTGAGGTAGGAGGATCACTTGAGCCCAGGAGGTAGAGGCTGCAGTGAGCTGTGATGATGCCACGACACTCCATCCTGGGTGACAGAGTAAGATCCCTGTTTCTAAAAATAAAAAAGAGCTCAGGCCAGGTACGTTGGCTCACACCTGTAATCCCAGCACTTTGGGAGGCCGAGGTGGGCAGATCATCAAGGTCAGGAATTCGAGACCAGCCTGGCCAATATGGTGAAACCCTGTCTCTACTAATAATACAAAAATTAGCCAGGCACGGTGGCACACACCTGTGGTCCCAGCTACTTGGGAGGCTGAGGCAGAAGAATCGCTTGAACACGGGAGGCGGAGGCTGCAGTGAGCCGAGATCATGCTACTGCACTCCAGCCTGGGCGACAGAGTGAGTCTCCGTCTCAAAAAAAAAAAAAGCTCGAAGAAGTTACACCCAATATCACACAGTAAGTGGCACCTCAGTCTAAGTCCTCAGATGCTAGATGCAGGTCTTGCTATCACAGTGCTTCTCGTCTCTCATTGGTCTAGGGTGACAGTACTTCCATGGCTACCTCTGTTTTACAGCATAATGCTGGGGCCAGTGGCAGCTTCCAAGATGCTAAACAAGACTAATCTATCTTGTTTTGCCTGTATACTGCTCACAAATGTTTTCCTTCCAATTTGAGTGACTAAGGTAGCAAATGCATTCTCCAGCTGAGAGACACTCCAAAGCTTCCTATTATTTTATACAGGCTGTGATCACATTTGACCCCTGAAGGCATTTGGTCATGAACCCTGTGTAAATTCCACCTTACACATGGCATCTAGCACCTCCTGTTGAATGAAGGAATGGTCATGAGTGGTTCACCTCTTCACAGGCTCTTCAGAGTTCACTTTGTGAGTCAACAGAACAATCCACTTTTATGTCACAACCTTTATTTCCCCATGGACACTAGTTGATTTATTACTACCTTTTACAGATCTGCTTCCTGCACACTTCCCTTTCACGTTTTTTTTTTTTTTTTTTAAGACAGTCACTCTCTGTTGCCCAGGCTGGAGTGCAGTGGCGTGATCTCGGCTTACTGCAACCTCCACCTCCTGGGTTCAAGGGATTCTCTCGCCTCAGCCTCCGGATTAGCTGGGATTACAGGCACATGCCACCATGCCCAGCTAATAGTTTTTGTATTTTTAGTAGAGACAGGGTTTCACTACATTGGCCAGGTTGGTCTTGAAATCCTGGCCTCCAGTGATCTGCCTGCCTCAGCCTCCCAAAGTGGTGGGATTACAGGCAGGAGCCACTGTGCCCAGCCCCTTTCACAAATTATTAACTACAATGGCTTAACAACTATAGAGTCCTGGGCCTCTTAACATTTCTGTCCCTCATTCTCTATGCATGTACACACATACACACTTGGAAAATTAGATAGCCATTGAATCCTTCCAATAATAACAGATCTATCTTCCAGACTAATTTTCATAAGGCAGAGTTTGTAGCTAAAGAGAACTTTGTATCTTGAGCAGAAAAGGGTAACTGTTATAATTTTTCCAACTTAACTTTTATAGTCTAACTATAAAAATATGTATAGCTGAAAATTTGAGGAAGAAGAAAAAATATTAATCACAAAATATCTCATTACCTACACAGAATCACTGCTGACATGTTGACCTATGTACCAGACAGTGGGGTTACAGCATTGACCAAAAGATACAGTCCCGACTCCTCGTAGATTTTATTGCTGTTCTATTTTGTCCACATTATTCTCAGAGTAATAAATGTAGAACCTGATCTTTCAAAAACACACATTTGCTTTATTTTTTCAAAGGGTAATACAGCATATAGTGAAAACTATTTCAAATCATATTCCCACTCCTGCCCCCAGTCCCTCTTCCCAAAGGCAACTTCTAAAAAGATATTTGCATAACCTTCTAGAAATATTCACATGTCCAGAGGTTGAGGATGTCCCTCCCTGTTTGGTTTGTCTTACTTGTCCTACTTAGCAGAGAAAGGTACACATTTTCAGAGATATCAAAGCTACAACACAGCAGCACATTATAAGCTCCATTTCTTTCTCAGAGTTCCCCTAATCCAATGTGAAAAGTTACAGGCAGAGTCCACAATGAAGAGGAATAAGCAAGCACAATCCTCCAAACTGTTAGCCAATTCAAACTAATAGCAAAGATTAGACTGGAGAACTGAGGAAGAAAGCTTTGAGACTATCGCCAGAATCAGTGCCAAAGCAGGGAAGGGCCTCATGTGACCCTGGCTCCCATGGAGGAAAAAATTATCTTTATATATTCATTTTTTACTTTCTTTTTATAGAAACAGGGTCTTGCCATGTTGCCCAGGTGGTCTTGAATTCCTGGCCTTAAGCAATCCTCCTGCCTTAGCCTCCCAAAGTGCTGGGATTAAAGGCTTGAGCCACCATGCCCGGCCTTATATGTTCTTTACAAATAAATGTATCCTTGTTTCTTGTGGAAAATAAAATTCATTAGTAGAGAATAGAATGAGAGCAAAAGCATGTTTGTATTAGCTCCATAACTACCATTTCTTGGACAAACTTCCTAAGAGTTCAACATGCAGCGAGGCTCTGGTGGGCTGCCTTACTAGATCTGAGAAGCACAGTTTAGGGGGCAGGAGAATGGGGAGTCATATTTCATGAGGCTGACTATGCGACTATCTTACCAGGCCCCTCATCCCACCCTAAGAAGCCTGCTTTGTGTAGGACTAGGGCAAAGAACAGAAAAGTGACAATCTCAAGGACCAAGACTGGCTGATTACAATGGTCCCCTTTGGGGAGGTGATGAATAATAGAGGGATTATTAGCAAATATTTATATGAAAAGTACTAGAATTTTTTTAAAAATTGGACACATGAGTTGCAGTGCAGGTTTTCGATTCCTAATGGCTCCAACATTCCAGTTAGTCCTCTCAGTTGAGCTTCATTGAGCTTATGAACACAAAACTTCATTAACTTTGTAGAGCCAGTGAGGCCTGGAGGGACGTTAGATGAACCCCGTGTACAAAGTGTACTTCCTCTTCCTCACCTCCCTTCTAAACTCCCGCAGGACTGGGTTGACCACAAGATTGGCTGACCCTGGCAGCTAAGTCAAACTCTACATTCTGAAGCAAGCATAAAGATTAAAACACATTTCAAGTAGCTCCTTCCCATCTAGATAGCATTATAAACCCTCAGGTTTTTAAACAAGCAACAGCAGCAGCAATGACCAACTTCAGCTTGGAAGCCTAAATGAAATAAGAGAATGCTTGGTAACTTCAGAGTACACTTCTAAGACCACCTGCAAGATGGCAAAATATGCAACACAGAAGCCCAAATGTTCTCCCCATATCAGCTGCATCTGGAAACAATAGAACATATTAGTTTTTTAAGTATACAGACACAAGGATTAATTTGGTCCCCACCCAAATTGATAGATTGAAGTATTTACATATAGATAACTTAAGAATTTTCCCATTCTCAAGAGAAAATAGGGCTAGGGTTGGGCGTGGTGGCCTACGCCTGTAATCCCAGCACTTTGGGAGGCCAAGGCGGGCGGATAACCTGAGGTCAGGAGTTCAAGATCAGCCTGACTAATATGGTGAAACCCCATCTCTACTAAAAATATAAAAAATAGCCTGGTGTGGTGGCATGTGCCTGTAGTCCCAGCTACTCCGGAGGTTGAGACAGGAGAACTGCTTGAACCTGGGAGGTGGAGGTTGCAGTGAGCCGAGATCGTACCACTGCACTCCAGCCTAGGTGACAGAGCAAGACTCCATCGCAGAAAAAAAAAAAGACAAAAGAAAATAGGGCTAGGATTTTAAATCCACTTTCTGTTAAAGTGAAAAAGAACGGGCAAGGAGGTAAGGAAGGATACAGACCAAGGGGCAGCGGAAATGAGGGGGGTTCTCCCATCACCATCCCTGCCCTTTAGGTGTTGACTCCATGGGAGCACACTCTGAGCAAGTACGTTTCCATCTTATTAAATCATTTAATCCTTTGAGGATGCATTTTCCACCTACATTTTACAGATGAGGAAACTGAGGCCCAGAGAAATTAAAACAACTTGCCCAAGTTCCACAGGGGATGGAAGCAAATCTAAACTCAACATTTAATGTTTGCATGGCATCTGAAAGCTGCCGAGATGATCTTTAATTAGACAAATAATAGAAATAAATTCCTCATTTAGACAAACAATACAGTATAGACATGTTATGCAAAACCTGTCATAACAGCAAATATTTACTCAGTATCTTCTAAGTGCCAGGGTACCAAGCTGCTGGCTAGATACTGAACCTAAGCATAAGTACGTGATATATATGTTGCTTCAATTACATGCAAATCAAGTCTACTTACTTGGAGACAACTCTGGGATATGCATTAACATTACTTAAGACTGAATTCAGGCCGGGCGCAGTAGCTCACACCTGTAATCCCAGCACTTTGGGAGGCTAAGACGGGTGGATCACGAGGTCAGGAGATTCAGACCATCCTGGCCAACACACGGTGAAACCCCGCCTCTACTAAAAATACAAAAAATTAGCCGGGCGTGGTGGCCGGTGCCTGTAGTCCCAGCTCCTCAGGAGGCTGAGGCAGGAGAATGGCGTGAACCCGGAAGGCGGAGATTGCAGTGAGCCAAGATCGTGCCACTGCACTTCAGCCCAGGTGACAGAGCGAGACTCCGTCTCAAAAAAAAAAAAAAAAGAAAAAAAAAAAAAGACTGAATTCATATTGCCAGTAAAATACAAGAACTGAGACAAAATTATCAGGAACTATGCCAGGCACGGTGGTACACACCTGTAGTCACAGCTACTCAGGAGGTTAAGGTGGGAGGATCACTTGAGCCCAAGAGTTTAAGTCCAGCTTGAGCAAACATAGTGAAATCCTATCTCTTAAAAAAAAAATTATCAAGAAATAAACTACCCTAACTAAAAAAAAAAAAATAATTAAAATGTCTTCCTTCAGAGATTTAGTAGTAATAGAGAAAGAACAACCAATCAGAAATCTTCTTTTTGGGAAAGCCCAAGCAATAAACAATAAAAACGTCCTCCTGTCTTTTACCGATAGTAAAATAAACAGATTGGTAGTTTCCCTGCAATTTGGGAATGACCTGGGTGCACTTATGTCTATCAAATAATATCTCTGCTAACATATTCAACAGTTCTAAAAATTGTGAATGAATAAATGAATGAATGAAACACACTTTAAGGTGTCCTAGAAGGAAAAAGAAAAAAAATGGAGGAGGATATCTGTGAATTCTTACTGTCCAGCTCCCCACCTCCCACCCCCAGGGAGTAAAAGCCCAGAATTTCCAGGCTTAGAGTTCCCTTTCTTACACAAAAAGGTTCCCTGTTCACTCAGCCTTCCCAATGGCTCCTAAAAGCCTCACTTCCAGCTGAAATCCCTGGAAAGCTAACCTTGCTTTATCTCTAGTCAGTGGAGATTTTAAACTTTTCCATTTGTTTTAGTCTGTTTTGTGCTGCTATAACAGAATACCTGAGACTGGGTCATTTATGAGGAACAGGAATCTGTTTCCGCACAGTTCTGGAGGATAGGATGTCCAAAGTTGAGGGGCCTGCATCTGGTGAGGGCCTTCTTACTGCACCGTAACATGGCAAAAGGCATCGCATGGGTGAAAGAGAGAAAAGGAGGCTGGCCTCATCCTTCTACTGAACTCACAATAACAACATTAACCCATTCACGAGGACAGAACTCTGGTGGCCTAATCGCTACTCGTTAGGCTCCACCTCCCAATACTACTGCATTGGGGATTACGTTCCAACACATGAACTTTGGGGAATACATTCAAACCACAGCACCTTCCAAATCACATTTGTTTCCCAGAAGAAAAGAAAAGCAAACTCAAAGCCATACCAAAATTAATTCTATAAAATAAACATGAACCTGTAAAGTAATCAAGGCCTGGGTTAGTATGTGGTTTACAAATCAAACATTCAAGAGATACTGTAAATAAAGAGTTCCATAACATACCCATGTGTTTTCACTTACTTTACAAAAACTTGCAAGCACTGTGAAGAGTAACTATGTATCAGAAATGCCCCTTTACCCTTCTGATGCCCTAGTGCATCAGAATCAACTGCAGGGCCTGTTAAAACTCAGATTGCCGGCCCCGCCGCAGTTTCTGATTTAGCAGGTCTGAGTGGGGCCTGGGCATCTGCCTTTCCAACAAGTTCTCAGGAGATGCTCCGCCGCTGCTGCTGCTGCTGCTGCTGCTCCAGAGACTGCTCTTTGAAAACCACTGCATTTACTAAATAAACAGCTGTCAGCTCCTCTTAGGCACCTTGGCAAGAAGAAGTCATACATAATATACAATTATAAAACTAAAGGACGGTCCAATTAGAGCTTAGTAAAATCCCACAGAAAGTCTAAGTGAAAGTTCCTCAGGCAATTGCCAACGAATTGGAAACACAGTCTAAGTCATTCTTCAACAAAACTGGGATGCTGGACATTGCAGGACCGTAAATCAGTGAAATCTGAAAGGTCAACATTGGCACAATTAATGGAGAAAATGAGAGAAAATGAGGTGGGAGAAACCCTACCCCCTAGAGAATTCAGTTGTCAAGATCCTTGTGCTGCTCTAAGCAGGACTCGTTTCCTTACCTGTTCTCAGAGAATTCACCTATCCTCGGCAAAACTCTCTGGCAAAGCTGTTCATCCAAAAGACATGGCCAAACCCAGAAGCATAGGGAAGAGGCCACTGAGCAGCCAGCAGAGAGGGCACCAAATGCTCACATCCCTACGTCTCACCACACCTGCCTCCCCTGTCACTCACTTCACTGGGCACTCACCCATGTCTCTAATGAAAAGTTCGGGGTGTTTTTTTTTTTTTTTGTTTTGTTTTTTAAAAAAAAACCATCTCAAAGAACAAGAAGATACATGAGTGAGGAGTTGCATCAGGTGACTCTCCTCAGGACAACTCCAATTGTCCTTTATTGCCTATATAAATAGAAGATTCCACAGTACAAATATACTAGCATGAGTTTCAGGTTTTCCTCTGACCTTCCTCAAAGTCATTTCAAATCCACAACTTTCATGAAGCCCTCCCGTTGCCCCCATCCAAATCCATCCTTCTCATATCTTCTCTTCCACAGAACTTTTGGAAGGGCACTAAAAGTATAAGCATTTTTACTTGTCACCCAGATTCTCTGGTAAGCTGTCAGCAGCTAAGTGGTGTTTCATTCATCACAATATTTTGCTAGTATTAGGTGCTCAATTAATTGAAACAATTACAACTTGTTTAGCACTATGTGCCAGGAACCACATCAGCCACCTCTATAGATATATCATTTCCACACACCCTCTCAAGGTACAGGAGAAAACCCCAAGGCTACTGAGGCAGGCAATGGAAGTCAGAATTCAAACCCACCTCTATTCAACTCCAAAGCTTTTGCCATTTTATCAACACCATACTGCCTCTCAAGAGAGAAAAATAAAATAGAGCAGTAAGGTGACAAAGTATAAGCTCACAGGTCGGCCACACTACTGCAAGTTTCTACTTGATTTCTCAACAATCCCAGACTTTAAGGTATGGGCAGTGTATGCAATAAAGTAGGTTTTACAGATTATCCTATTTGCAATCACTGGGGCACATGTCACTATATTATTATGGAAAAGCCTTTCACTTCAGCACCTCACAGTAAGAGATGGGATGTTTCTAAGTACACATAAAATCTTTGATGAAGCTTGGATGTACTCTATAAAAAGCCCATGTAAGGCTGGGCACGGTGGCTCATGCCTGTAATAGCTGCACTTTGGGAAGCTGAGGAAGGCAGACCATTTGATCTCAGGAGTTCGAGACCAGCCTGGCCAATGTGATGAAAACCCATCTCTACCAAAAATACAAAAATTAGCCGGGCATGGTAGTACATGCCTATAATCCCAGCTACTCAGGAGGGTGAAGCATGAGAATTGCTAGAACCTGGGAGGCAGAGGTTGCAGTGAGCTGAGATCATGCCACTGCACTCTAGCCTGGGTGACAGAGCAAGACTCTGTCTGGGAAGAAAAAAAAAAAAAAAAAGCCCATGTATTCTATGCTGTTTCTTGGGGTGGGGGGCGCGGAATTCAGCAGCAAAATCAACTTTATGCGTCTATTTATAAATGAGCACACTATGTAATGGCCACAAGCTTTTTGGCATTTTTTGTTTTGTTTTGTTTTAGAGATGGGGGTCTCATTTGGCGCGGTGGCTCATGCCTATAATCCTAGCACTTTGGGAGGCTGAGCCGGGCGGATCACTTGAGGTAGGAAGTTTGAGACCAGCCTGACCACGGTGAAACCCCATCTCTACTAAAACATACAAAAATTAGCTGGGTGTGGTGGTGCATGCTGTAGTCCCAGCTACTTGGGAGGCTGAGGTGGGAGAATCACCTGAACCTGGGAGGGAGAGGTTGCAGTGAGCCTAGATCTCACCACTGCACTTCAGCCTGGGCAACATAGTGGAACTCCATCTCAAAACTAAATAAATAAACAAAAAAGAAAGATTGGGTTCAGGCAGGGGGGTGGGGGGTGCAGCGCAGATCTCACTATGTTGCCTAGGCTGGAGAGCCGTGGCTATTCACAGGTATAATCACAGGTGTGATCCTCCTGCCTTAGCCTCCCAAGTAGCTGTAACTACAGGTGTACACCACCACATCCAGCATAAATAGCTAGAGGTTTCTATATCTTGAGAGAATCGTGACAAACTCCTGAAACACATAGAAGGGGTGAACATTTATGATTCAGGGGCAGCCAACTGGCAACAGTCAATGGGGAAAGGCTCCAGGATCTGACAGTGCTGCTTCCAAGTTCCCCTGCCACCAGCTAGCACGGTGGCCTTGACACAATACCAGGGGTTTCAGCTTCTTTGTGAAATGGAAAACCACTGGCCCTCTCAAAGGCCATAATGAGCTGATGATAACAGTAACACACAAAAAACACCCAGCCCTTGGTAAGTTCACAAACATTTGTTGCATATCCCATATTAAACTGCCTGCCCTGTAGGACTTACCTGACCCTATCAAATCAGACGTTGAGTGGCCTTTGTTTCTCTTTTAGTTACCATGAAGACATGGTAAGCATTAGATCTGTTTGTATACTAGCCTTTTTTTTTTTTTTTTTTTGAGATAGAGTCTCGCTCTGTCGCCCAGGCTGGAGTGCAGTGGTGTGATCTTGGCTTATTGCAACCCTGCCTTCTGGGTTCAAGGCTTTCCCCTGCTTGGGATTCCCCTATTTGGGATTCTCCTGCCTCAGCCTCCCAAGTAGCTGGGATTACAGGCGTGAGCCACATGCCCAGCTTTTAAATAGAAGGGATTATTAAAAAGCTTGTGTAGTGAGAGGGTAGACGGCAATAGTAAGTCATTGGCTCCCTAGAGAAAAAGGAGTTAACTAACACCCCAAATAACACTAAATTCTAAAACAAACTCAGTATTAGAAGCTTAAACTCTCCTAAACAAGTCATTCTGGCTAACAGCATGTGTAATTAAAGTTAAAAGCATACTAAAATAACACTTTAGCTGTTGACCTTAAAGATCCTTTTGAAAAGCTCAACCAAAACATCAGCATATGAGGGAGCAGCTTGACTTTTTGTCTACTGAAGACAGCATCACAAGATAAGGCTGTATATACCCTTCTGTGGTTCAAATGAAAGCACTGATAGGATGTTACAGCTGAGCTATGCTAAATACAGACTTATTCAATCCCCTTTTACACAACTACGTTTAACTACTTCAGAACTTAAATTTCATCTCAGATTGGTCATTGTAGATGGATAACTTTAGTTGCACTGACCACCCCAAAACTCCAATCTCCAGGTAACTTAGTAACATCACCATTCAGACAAGAGCAGAGAGCAGTACTCAAAAGCTCACAGTATCAGGCCAGGTGTGGTGGCTCACATCTGTAATCCCAGCACTTTGGGGGGCTGAGGAGGGAGGATTGCTTGAGCCCAGGAGCTGGAGACCAGCCTGGGCAACATGGCAAAACCCCATCTCTACAAAAAAATATAGAAATTAGCTGGGTGTGGTGATGTGTACCTGTAGTACCAGCTACTCAGGAGGGTGAGGTGGGAGGACAGCCTGAGGCTGGGAAGTTTGAGGCTGCAGGGAGCCATGCACTCCAGCCTGGGTGAGAGATCAAGATCCTGCCTCAAAATAAATAAATAAATAAATAATTAAAAAATGCTCGACCAGAATCTTTCTCAACTCCCCCTTCCCCGCCCCCACAACATGCTGGACTTAGGTTGCACTTTTTAAAAGAAGCAAACAGTGAAACATCGATCCCCATTTTTTTGAACAATGTATCTCATGAAAGGAAGTCTCTAAATCTTGTAAAGGGTAGAAAACCACAGTTCTTGCCTATGCAATCATTAGAGACCCACTGTAGTCACTTAAGTGTTGATTGTGTTATCAGTGGTAAGTGAAGTCATCTGCCTAGTCACAAACCCCTCTTTCGCTCTCGCTGGTGTTTTTAACTCTCAAGTAACTGGAACAAAACTTACGACAGATCATGGCAGCAATGTGTTTTCAGAATTAATTTGGCAGATACAGCATAATCCATTACAACAACACAAGTTATTTGCAAATCACACCTAAGCATAAGTGTCATCTTAATTTGGTTGAGTATAGAAAAATACTATATATACAACATATAGTATATACTATGTCTATGTCTGCATTAGTTTAAACAGCTCCCTACTATCACTTCCTTCTTCCACCTCTTCCCTTCAGAATTGTGTTACTGAATTGTTTCAGCTTTGTTTGTAGTATTAACATTATACAAAAATAACTTTACAGATTGCAGGAAGATGTGGCCAACAATAGCGGAAATTAAACAGAAAATAGTCTATTTAATTTCAATCCAGCGCTCCTGTGTGCAAATCAGGGAGACTTCAGCAATCTTGCATCTGTCAGAAATCTGAGAAGAGTCACAGGTCTCATGGAGAACTCATTAAGAAATCCCTCAAGTACAATTTATTATGTGGCCTTTTACAGACACTCAGCCTGGTACAGAGGAGAAAGACCATAACAGCCTGAGCTGAATTAATTTAGTTACTTTGTATAAGAACTACTGAATTAAATGATGATTCAAGTAGGTAGGAGAGAGAGCAGAACAGAAGCTCAGACCCAAAATAAGCAATAGATGGCTTAATTCAAACTACCAAAAACTTGTGTTTAAAGCCCAGTCTCAAACATCTTATACTCAGAACGTTCAGCACTAGAACTGAAATTACAATGTATTGCTACTTTATTTTTAAATGCTAGGGATAACGCCCGTTATAATTTGAGGTTTTACTGAACCTGTACTTACCAAACCAATAAACAAGAAAAAGCACAGCCCTAAAACACAACAGAGCAAGGACAATCCTGTTTTCCTTCCCTAGCCTTCCCAAGAAGAACTCACAGCACTATTTTCAGTCTCATGTTGATAGGAGCTTCAGAAAGCCAACAACAACCAGAAATTACACTAACACACCAAATAGCCCTCTTCTGCATAAATAGGCAATGTTAGGTAATGCCTATTAACACCAAAATCTATTCTGCTAGATATCTGTTCTGAATACACTGAAAATACACCATTCATAAACCAAAATTATAAAAGTGTTCATTTTAATGACGTAACTGTCACATTAAAGCCTTCATATTTCAGGGTGACAAGAAAGTCTGGAAACATAGGCAAATATTTTCCATTTTTGACAGTGTTAAGTGACCAATGAATGCCAGCACTTGATAAGCGGAGGGAAAGTAACCCGGAGTGATTCCAACAAGATGGCACCCACCCCCTTACACCATATTGGTGAGGAAAGCTGGATGAAGATTTCCAAAGAAAGCAGCCCTGTGAACTGGGCTTCAGGCTTGCCAGATCTGGACTCCCTCGATAGCTTCTTCTGGAGTGCACTTAAAACACAGATTTATTCCGTGAAAATCAAGCAGCATCACAGATGCACATGCAGGGACTGACAGAAATGCTGCATTCATGTACCACATTCACGGAAATTTTGCACTATCTATTGTTAATGAGGGCCGACATTAATCATGTGACAGCAAGAAATCATTTGCTCATGTAGATTCACCTAGTTTACAGAAGTTTGTGGTTATCTTACCATTTGACACAGTGAAGCCACCATATGTTCTGAGAGCTTGTCACATTAAAGTACTTCCATCAACCTAAGGTTGGCACTGCAAACACTGAATGAGAACAGCATTCCTCCTTGAACCCAATGGGTTCTGCTGTCTGTGTGGTTTACTAAAAGGCAAAAAGCTGGGTCCCACCTGAGGTTGGCACTGCAAACACTGAATGAGCACAGTGTTCCTCCTTGAACCCAAGAGGCTCTGCTGTCTGTGTGGTTTACCAAAAGGCAAAAAGCTGGGTCTCAGTCAACTGCTGAATGCATTAGAGTACAGAGGCTACAGCCCTCAGGCCTCCCCCTCACTGCAAGGGTAACACAGGAAAGATAACCTCCCATCTTCGACAGGCCAGCGGGGAGGAGGGGAAAGAACCTACACAAGTTGAGCAGCCCTTTTTCAGTTAAGCAAGTCAGTGGCCTTAAGCACCACCCAAAACCACACACACACACACACACACACACACACACACAACACCCTGCTGAAGGTATCACCACCTTAACCCAAACCTGGTACCTCTGCCACCAAGGCCAGCCTGGGCAAAGATTAACCTGTGGTCTTCGGCCTTGGGTTCACTGACAGGGCCACCTTGGAGAGACAGCGGGCCAACTTTCTGTTTGTTTTAAAGGAAATGCTTCCTGGCACATGTTTAGGACTCTGAACTCTGCATATGAAGCCACGTGGTTAGTGTTAATCTGGCTCCATCCACTCACGAACGGCCAAAGCAACCTCTTTCCGAGGGCAGCCCTGGCTGGGTAATCGACACCATCTCGTTCAAGTCACGCGGGCTCCCACCGGATTCCCCGGAGCCTAGTGCCGCATCCTCTCCACACAGCAATCCTCCCATGCGAGGGGAGCGGGGAGGAAAGGGGTTAGGGGGTTTCAGCGAGGAGGGACACACACCTGTGAGGCCAATGGCTCTAGCGGCTCAGGTGAAGTCCGAGGGCGCGGGACAGGAGGAGACGCCCGCCCTTCCAGTCAAGCCGACTTTGCACTAGCAGAGTGCGCCGGCGCCCTACTTGTGATGCCCACCTGTAGCCACAGCAAACAAACTTTCCCCCCTTTCTGGGTTGGAAGAATCCGGTGCCTTACGCCACCCCCTGGCCCAAGCCGGTGGCGGCCCGGAGCTCCGCGGACTCCTCACCTGATACCCCTAAAACCCCAACCTGGTCTGTGCCAGAGCGCAACCCCCGCACTGCCCACCCACCCATTTGGGGTATGCAGAGTGGAGGGTCTGGGTTGCCAGCTGGATATTAGGAATGGGGGGTGCGGGGGGACGCGGTTCACTGTCCTTTGCAACTCCAGCTCCCAACTTTGCCAGCCGCGCAGCCGCTGCCTTCCAGTTCCCTCTGCGCCGCGCAACCGGCTCCGTCAGCTTCTCCTACGCCGTCCTCTGGGAGGGAGCTCCCCAAGGCCAGCCGGAACCCCGCGCGCCCGGCGCACTTACAGCCATAGCGGGGTCTCTGCAGCGACGGCAGCTCTTCGCGGGGCATCCTGCGCGGCTCCGGGGGCCCGCCCGGGGCGCGCCCCCCGCGGCTCCCCTCGCTGGCCAGGCTCGCGGGCTCTGCGCCCCGCCGGCGCGCTCGGATCCCGCCTCTCGCCGATTTCTCGGGGCCGCCCGAAGATCTGCGACCCGCTCCCTCGGTGCTCTCTCGCCAGCGCCAGCCGCGGCCGCCGCGTGCTGACACTGGAGTAAAAGTGAACTCTCCTCCCTCGCTCCCTGGCCGGCCGCCGCCGCCTCCCGCAGCAGGTTTCCTTTCTCCTCCAGCCAGGCCCCGTTATTCACCGCGGTGGGAGCGCGCGCCGAGACGCAGCGACCCCTACCGCGTACCGGCCGCAGCGCCCAGGCCGCGTGGACCCGCCCCTTCTCCCTCGGGGGAGAGGGAAGGGGCCGAGAGGGACGCTGGGCCGGGACCCCCTGCAGCTGGGGCCCCCGCACAGCTGGCGGCTTGGGGGTGGCGGCCGCCCCGCCTTATTTCTCGCTTCTGGAGCGTTTCGAGGGTGGAAGTGAACCAACACGGAGAAGTGCAAGAAAAACCGCAGAAGTCACAGGCAGCCCTGCGTGTCCGGGGTGTTGCTCAGTTACTGAGGGACAAACAGCGCGGTTCCTTTTCCTCTGGGGAGATTTCACGTTGACTTTTGTTCGTCGTCTTCGTTTTTTTTTTTTTTTGTTTTTTTGTTTTTTTGTGTTTTTTTTTTTTTTTGCTTCGAAACTTGCTTCTGTCACTTTTTGTCTACAAAATAACAGGGTTCCCCTTATGACAAGAAACTTGAGTGTATGTGTGCTGGAGGAACAAGATAACCCAAGCAAGCACTCAAAACACAACTGCGAGTCATCCCCCTCCCTCCGATCACCTTGTGCCCGCCCCTGCCCCAATGTGCAGAGCCTTCGCTCAAGCCCAGCTGGGGTCGCAAGCCACAGAAACCTTTTCCGGCTAAGCTTTTAAGGAAATTAAACTGCATGTGGCTGTTTTGAAATTGGGGTTTTCATGCGGTCGCCAGGAGCTATTTTTCTCTTTGTGCCTCAGCGTGATAAAATCTGGAGGGAATGCGGGACGCTTCTGTATCTGTGCCCTCACCTGTTTGACAATTGTGAAATGTGTAGGTGACCCGATAACAGGAAAAACAAACTGAGGGAGGGCGATAAGAAATTATTTAGACCCGGGCGCGGCGGCTCACGCCTGTAATCCCAGCAGTTTGTGAAGCCGAGGCACAAGGATCCCTTGAGCCCAAGAATTCCAGACCAGCCTGGGCAACATAGCAAGACCCCCGTCTCTACAAAAAAAATGAAAACATAAAAATTAGCCGGGCATGGTGGGTGCGCCTGCAGTCCCAGCTACTCAGGAAGCTGAGGTGGGAGGATTGCTTGAGCCCGGGAGGACGAGGCTGCTGCGGGTTGTGATTGCACCACTGCACTCCAGCCTGGGTGACAGTGCAAGACCCTCGGGGGGGAAAAAAAAAGAAAGAAAAATTGTTTCGCTAAGGAAATGGTGGCATAGTGACACTAATCATTTTTTATTATGCAAGGATACAGAGGATGACCAGCTGTTTTCCATTTCAGATAGGAGAGGTAGTCCTTCTCAAACTTGTTGAAACTCAGATTCTTGGGCCCCACCCTCAGAATTTCCGACTCAATGGGTCTGGGCTGGGGCTCATGAATTTGCATTTCTAATTTCTAGCATACTGCCAGGTGATGCTGACACTGCAGAGCGTGCTTAGAGTAGCTCTGTGAGTAGTAGATGCGCACAGGGACGTAAACTGTACACAGGGAACTCAATTCAGACGGATAGCAAAATAATTTTTTTCCCCCTGGTGGCATTAGATTCTCACCTGTTTGGAATGGGATGAATTGGGTTTTCCTTTCTTAAAAAGCAGATGCCTCTCAGTATAAGAACAATTCAAAGGTGAAATGGCCACATTTGAGGCACAGCACCCTGTCAATCGATATTCACCCAGAGGAGAAATGTGAAAGGCGATTTTCCTGCATGTCAGGAGATGCTGAATTAAATGATGTCTAAAGTTCATTCCATCTCTGTTGTTCCATTTGTGAAGTGTTAACAATTAAGTACTTAACATATACCAATTTTCTTGTAAGTGTATGACTTAGAGACCAAATAAATGAGTAGTCTATATATTTAGAGGTGGGCAGAAAATCACCGTAAACTAAAATGGTCCAGGAAGGTGATAGGGTTTGAAAGTGTGGCTTGAAGTGGAAGTGTGGTAAAAGCTGGATGGAGAGCATCCAAGGGAAAGAGACAATGAGGTGGAGCACAGGGCTGGGTTGGAGCTGGATTGGTTGGACTGGATTGGAGCCATGAAGCTGTCATCAGGTTGTGGAGGGCCCTGAGTGTCCGGCTAAGAGGACTGGAGATTATCGTACAAACATTCAAGAGATCTTAAAGGTTTTGAGTATGGAAGCTGCAGAATGCAAGGGAGTTTAGCAGGTCATAAGATAGGTTGGGATGGAACAACTTGGAGATGTTGATGCCCCGTGGAAGGGGTCTGGACAGAGATTGAAGAGAGAGGTAAGAAGAGCCTCCATGAGGCTGACATCAGTAAGGGAGATGAAGGGGGTATTTTAATACACTCAAGTTGGTGCCATCAACATGTATAGATATTACACACACTAACAAGTAGATTAAGTAGAGTAAATATCTGTTAATAGTAGAAAGTGAAGGTTAAAGTATAAATAGGTGATTGGGAGGGCAGTAGTTCTAATTTCATGTTCCAGCTGCTCAGCTCTTTGAAGAATCTGAGGTGGCTTCAAGGCCCTGTCATGGGTAATGTTTCTATGAAGAACTTTAAACACTAAGATGAAACTGGAAAGCCAAATGCTCTTGTTATTTTGCAAGTGCTAACATTAATCATGGGCATTTTGGTCTGCACTCATTGGGTAACAATACTGTCTCACAGGTCACTTCATCTCAGCATCTCAGAAAAGAAATTTGTCTGCAGAATGCTGGACTATTTTAGGGTTTGACATTAGAGAATGATTCAAATAGGTACAAGGCAATGTGTCAGCTTACTTTGCCATCTGATTGTGCTTGCAATAATATTAGAAACAAAAATGAAGGCCATCTAGTGAAAAAAATTTTTCAAGAAGGCAAGAGAGTTTTTTTTAATTTAATGTAAAATAAAAACAACACTAATAAACCACTAGACACACCGAAACAATTTTTAAGCAATATTATTTTTAAAAATTATTGTTTTTAAGGCCCATCTGTTTTCTTTTGACAAGTTGAAATAAAGGTGTTTGGGAAAATGCAATTTTTAAAATAACAGATTATATCAAAAGCATCAAAAGGGAAAAAAAGTATGTCTCAGTAAAAGTCTTAGCACACTTTAATATTCTATTTGCCTTTGAGATGACTTGGTTATTTTCCAATAATATCACATTATTGATCAATGTTACATGCATACCCAAAATAGTGACTGTTGCCAGAAATGAGGAATGAGGAAATCATAGGAAAGAAATTATTCAAGCCTTTTTCAAAGTACTGGGAGCACTTGGGTTATTAAAATTTTCTAACTTGCTCCCATTTCCAAAAAAAGAGAGATACTGAAAAGAAATAGAAAGTGCACTTTATTGCAAAGGAGACTCCTATGTCTAAAAAGAAAACTGTTACAGTCCAACTTCAAATTTACAAAAAAATTAAAAAGAATCAGAAATGAATGAAACAATCAGTGTTTGTATTTTTTAGTAGGGATGGGGTTTCACCATGTTGGCCAGGCTGGTGTCAAACTCCTGACCTCAAGTGATCCACCCGTGTCTGTCTCCCCAAAGTACTGGGATTACAGGCATGAGCCACCATGCCAGGCCGAATTCGAGCTTCTTGACAACTGGAACTTGGGGTCTAATTCATCATTGCTGTGTGTCCCGGATGTGTAGCAATGCCTGGCATGTAGTAGCTGCTCAATTATTTTGTGGCAATCATGAATTTACTATGATAAATTATATGCACCAGTCAATATACTAGAAATAGTTGTTACTTTCATTCCAGTAACAACTCTGGAAAGAAGATGGAGATATCCTTATTTAACAGTAAAGCAACAGACTCACAGAGACTGGTAGTATACGGCAGAGCTGGGTTTATCTGAGTCCACACAGTTTCCCCAAAGAAACCAATAAATGAACTACAATTTTCAACATTTTCACCTTTTACCAAATACATGTTGTCTATTCCTAGGTGAACACTAAAGGACCTACTACAAATGACTCCAAGTTACCATTATCTATTTGCCATTACAAAGAACTAGGACCCTGGGGTCCATTTTGTATCCAGGCAATAGTTCTGATTATAGATTTATTGCTAATCCGTTATAGTTCCTTATTGGTCTTCTATGCATGAATGAGACAAAATCTGAATGGTGCTTACTAAAGGGCTCTCTACCTGTAAAGTTGTTCTGAATCAATGTCTTAAAATCATTTATGCTTTCCCGTTGACCACACTCCAAGTATACTTTATTTTAATCTCGGATTGATCTATCTTTGGCAGTAGTTCATTGTCCTAGCTTTACTCTTCCCTGCCTGACACATTCCCTTCTAGAAGATTCTGTATTAATTGATTGATGACAGAGAAAATTCTAGATGACCTATGAGAGCTTGGATATTTTGAATGAAGCTTCACAATTTAACAGGGAATGAAAATGAAAACACCCATTAGGTGCCAAAAATGTTTAACAAGTGTGGGGAATTGGGAACTCTCATAGAGTGTTAAGGGGGGCGTAACTTCGAGCAACCATTTCAGGGAATAAGTTGGTCATCTCTAGTTAAAGTAAAGATGTACATTTCCTGAAACCTAGCAACTTCACATCTATTAAGGTACTCTAGTGAAGCTCCCACATACAGGAGGACATGTACAAGGATGTCCACTGCAGAGAAAAACAAAACAACCTAAATGGCCTGTAGTGGCAGAATGGATGGACAGATGTCGTGGTATAGAAAAACAAGATAGAGAAGGTCGGGCACGGCAGCTCATGCCTGTAATCCCAGCACTTTGGGAGGCCGAGGCGGGTGGATCACTTGAGGTCAGGAGTTCAAGATCCTCCCTGACTAATATGGTGAAATCCCATCTCTACTAAAAATACAAAACTTAGCTGAGCATAGTGGCAGGTGCCTGTAATTCCAGCTACTTGGGAGGCTGAAGCGGGAGGATCGCTTGAACCCGGGAAGTGGAGGTTGCAGCGAGCCAAGATTGCACCACTGCACTCCAGCCTGAGTGACAGAGTGAGACTCCATCTCAAAAAAATAAAATAAAATAGAAAAAAATAAGATAAAGAAAGATAAATACAATGTTATGCCATATATGTGCAATTATAAACACATGAAATAATAGTACATAATATATGTTGCAATAGATGCATATGGTAAAAGTATAAAAAACATGTACAGGAAGAACATACCAATTTCAGAATAGAAATAACCTCTGAGAAATTAGAGAAGAAAATGGAAGCCAAAGATGTAGACCAGGAACATCAAATGTATCTATAACATTTAATTTCCTTTTTAAAAGCCTAAGGAAATATGACATTTGTTATATTCAGGGGGTATGTACATAAGTATTTGATGTTTTATCCTCTATGTCTTTCTTTTGTTTGTGATGCTTTTCAAAACTTTTTTTTTAAGGAACAAGTATTCTGTTAATATATTCAAAATAAAAATAATGTCTTAGTTTGTTGGTTTACCACTTTTTAAAGTTCAGATTTGTTAAGTTTTCTTGATAGAGGCAAATCTATATTATTTCAAAACAAGGCCCCAGTGAGATGTTGATGGTGGCAATATGAACATGCCAATACATATGCCTTTCTAAGAAGGTGCTTATGATTTATTGAAAGAGTTGTAGCTTCTACCCTAAAATTCAGCTGCTTCCTAGGGGGCTGCTAAGAACCACCTGCTGATGACCAGCATCTTGATTTTCGGATTGGTTAGTGACTCCTAATCCTCCTGTTCACACTTACCAAGGAATAACTCTTCATGGATGAATGAAGAGTTGATCACAGGTCTGGCCTATTGTTGAGGCAGGGATTGTCACACTGTCATAAAGTACTACTTATGCATTTTGGTGGGTCCTCCTTCATTATAAAGTCTTTCTGGGCCAGGCATGGTCACACCTGTAATCCCAGACTTTGGGAGGCCAAGGTGGAAGATCGCTTGAGGCCTGGAATTTGGGACCAGCCTGGGCAACACAGCAAGACCCCATTCTGTAAAGAAAAAAGGAAAAAAATTTATAAAAATAAAATCAAGTCTTTCTGTTTGTTTTGTTTTGTTTTGCTACCCAGCTCCTAATGCTCAGTTACTGTTTGTTAAGAGTTAACTTCGCATCTGGATCTGGTCAGCCCCTGGCCAAGTGCAAAAGCCAATAGTGAACCAAAGAGTATCATGGCAAGGGAGGCAGACATCACCAAAGACTGCATTTTGTCAGACCATAAATAAAACTGCCACCCCAAACTCCACAGGCAAAACCAGAATTGTTCAATTCCATCTACTCTTCATCTACTAAAACACGTCTTTCCTCTGATTTCCATACCCTGTTCATACCCACATTTTCGGTCACTTAGGTTCAAAACCTCAATCATTTTGCATTCCTTCAGAATCATTCCTTAGTATCCAGTCAGTCCCTCAGCCTTGGTGATTTTTTTGTTCCTGTGACTCTCCTTTGCTGATGTCTCTTCTTTCTTCTTGGCTCCCATCATCACCCACCATGACTCTGATTCAAGCTGTCACACCATCTTACACCTGGACTGTTGCAAGGGTGATTTCTGTGCTGTTTCTTTCCTTCTTGCAATTTAGTTTGCTTGCTTCCTCCTCAGAATTCCTCTATCAAATATCATACAGTGTTATTGTGAGAAAAAAAATAAATAAATAGCTCATAGCAGTCTGAATTCTGTGAGATATGCAAGCCCAGAGAGACGTGAGTGTGGGACTTCATGCCCCCTTCTATGCCTGGGGGCAATTGTTTAAAGTCATTTTAAAGGCTGGGCGCGGTGGTTCACGCCTGTAATCTCAGAACTTTGGGCGGCCAAGGTGGGTGGATCGCCTGAGGTCAGGAGTTCGATACCAGCCTGGCCAACATCACAAAACCCTGTCTCTATTAAAAATACAAAAAATCAGTTGGACTTGGTGGTGGGTGCCTGTAATCCCAGCTACTCAGGAAGCTGACACAGGAGAATCACTTGAACCCAGGAGCCGGAGGTTACAGTGAGCCGAGATCTCACCATTGCCCTCCAGCCTGGGCAAGAAGAGTGAAACTCCATCTCAAAATAAATAAATAAATAGTCATTTTATTCCTGACAGCTGCTTCACCCATTATCTTCATGTTCCTGAAAATTTGTGATACAGAGAACAATATATAGCCAATCAATAGCTTATGTTATTTTAATGTAATTCTTAGTAAACAACTTAGGAACTGCCTCTTCCTTTAAAAGCCTACTTGTAACTGCTGCTAATTGGGGTGTATATTCAGGGCAACTTGAGTCTATGCTTCTGGGTTGAAATCCTCAAGCTTAGCCCAAATAAACTCTCTGCTTCTATTAATTCTGCCTCAGCTTTTTCCTTTTTCTTTTTTGCGATAGGGTCTCACTCTGTCACCCTGGCATGATCACAGCTCACTGAAGCCTTGACTTCCCAGGCTCAGGTGATTCTCCTGCCTCAGTCTCCTGTGTAACTGGAACTACAGGTGCATGCCACCACACATGGCAATTTTTTTTTTTTTGTAGTTTTTTATAGAGACGGGGTTTCACCATGTTGCCCAGGCTGGTCTCAAACTCCTGGGCTCAAGTGATCCTCCTGCCTCAACCTCCCAAAGTGCTGGAATTACAGGCATGAGCCAGCCGCCTGGTCGGCTTCTTCCTTTTAGGTCAGCAAGTGGTTCTCTCCTTCTGTTAGCAGTGGCGAATTTGAATGGGATTGCAACAACCTCAATTCTTGCGTCCTCAGAGGAAAGAATTCAACTGAGGGGCAAAAGGCAGAGGGAGAGATCAAGGCAAGTTTTAGAGGAGGAGTGAACATTTATTAAAAAGTTTTAGAGTAGGAACAGAAAGATGTAGAGTACACTTGGAAGAAGGGCAAGCAGACAACTTGAGAGATTCAAGTGCATGATTTGACCTTTGACTGGGGGTTTTATACATTGACATGCTTTCAGGGGGTCGCATCCCTTCTTCCGTGATTCTTCCCTTGGGGTTGGCTGTCCACATGCACAGTGGCCTGTCAGCATTTGGGAGGGACTGCAGGCACAGTGTGTTTACTGTAGTTGTGCACAGGCTCACTTGAGGCGTTTTTCCCTCACCAGTTGAGTGTTCCTAAAAGAAGGTCACATACCAATTAAACTGCCATTTTGTCTCAGAGTGCACATGCTTGAGCCCACTCACTCAACTCCTGAGATTTTATTGGGACGCTGCTGATCACCAGGTTCAGGATTTTTCTATCTCTGGGAGACTCCTTGGCTGCAACCAATTATTATTTTAGAGAGACAGTGTAACAACTGCCTGACCGTCACCTGATGATCACTTGACATTCCCCGTGTGGGTGGGGGCCCTCTCCTGCCTGCTCGCCTCTGACTAACTGCCTCCTGTAACACTTTGAGTCTTTAGCAAATACTACCTTAGTTGCTATTTATGTTTCTATTGTTTCCTTGATTTAAAAAAAAAAAAGTCAGCATCTGGAGTTCCCAGATTTTGCTTTTATTACCCACAATAGCAGACAAAACAAGTAACCTCAAAGGGTCCAAAACAACAGTGCGGGAAGTTATAGCTGTTGAAAGCCTGCTGATTTTCTGTTGGCCTAAAAGAAAGAAGCGGAGGCAAAATTAATATAGTTTATTTGGTCCAATAAATTTATTTGAGGACTGCAGCTTGGGACACGCTTCCAAGTTGTCTTGGGGAGCGCTCCAAAGAACAAGAGAAGCTCAAGTTTCTTTTGTTGTTGTTGTTGTTTTTTTGAGATGGAGTCTTGCTCTGTGGCCCAGGCTGGAGTGCAGTGGCGCCATCTCGGCTCACTGCAAGCTCCGCTTCCCGGGTTCACGCTATTCTCCTGCCTCGGCCTCCCGAGTAGCTGGGACTACAGGCGCCCGCCACCACGCCAAGCTAATTTTTTTGTATTTTTAGTAGGGACGGCGTTTCACCATGTTAGCCAGGATGGTCTCAATCTCCTGACCTTGTGACCTGCCCCTCTCGGCCTCCCAAAGTGCTGGGATTACAGGCATGAGCCACTGCGCCTGACCGAGAAGCTCAAGTTTTTAAAGAAAAAGATGAATCAGGAAAGGGGGTGATTATAAAAGTTGTTCTTTCAGAATTCTCATTGGTTTACAGAAGTAACATTGGTTAGTGATGGGCAATACATTGTAGAACTATATGACGTGTGGCATTTTTTGTGGCTACTCGGCATCCGTTAGTCTGGAGCCCACAAAGCATA
This sequence comes from Macaca fascicularis, assembly GCF_037993035.2. Lineage (NCBI taxonomy): Eukaryota > Metazoa > Chordata > Mammalia > Primates > Cercopithecidae > Macaca > Macaca fascicularis. Next base: position 80,359,619 of record NC_088380.1, on the reverse strand, counting down.
TTTGGTTCAAGAGATAATTATGTAACTCAAGGAAGAGAGAGACATGAATGCTGTTACTTTTTTTTTTTTTAGACACAGTTTTACTCTATTGCCCAGGCTGGAGTACAGTGGTGTGAGCTTGGCTCACTGCAACCTCTGCCTCCTGGGTTCAAGTGACTCTCCTGCCTCAGCCTCCCAGGTATTACAGGCACTCACCACCACACCTGGCTAATTTTCCTATTATTAGTAGAGATGGGATTTCTCTATGTTGGCCAGGTTGGTCTGGAGCTCCTGGCCTCAAGTGATCTGCCCGCCTTGGCCTCCCAAAGTGCTGGGATTACAGGCGTGAGCCACCGAGCCAGCCCTATTATATTTTAAATGCCTCTCTGGGCCTGATAATTTAACGGGGCTCACCTTCCTCAGGTTAAAAAGTTTTCTTTCTCACTTCCATGAGTAGAATTCTAAACTAGTATTTTCTTCCTAGAGACTCTGAGAGTCTAAAAATTGAGAGGTTTCATGGAGTTGGAATTTGAGGTTTATCCAGTATTCGGTAGGTGCTCAACAAAGATTTGACACTGAATAGAGAGATCTGTTTGGGTCTTGACAAGTGATGACATCAACAAAAAGTATCTGCCTACTGCATATAGAGATTATCATTTGATCTCTGTAATTTCTAAGCCGGGTTTAGGAAAAACAATTGGTTTGAGAAAGCTTTTCATTTTCCTAAGATGTCTGTATTTGAAGCATGTTGGCGTGTCAGAGTTTTTGTTTTATCAGGTCACATGTTAGATATTTTTGTGAGAATTTAATATGAACAAAGACCACATATACAGTACAAGGGTGGTGGTGTTGAGATGTAAGACAGGAACCTCCCGCTGATCAGCCACAAGGCCCTTTGGGGGAGGGGAGGCACCGCAGTCACCAGAAAAACCCTGCTTCATGTTCTGTCATTTTAAACTCTTCATGTTTATTGTGAGATTTCACATAACCCTCAGCCCTTCTTCTCACTCAAAGCTCTACACGTTGCCTAGCAGTGTTGCTTTAAGTTATTTTAAAACAAATTTAAACTGTTTTCACTTTGAGAGTGAATTCTACACTTTCTTGAAAGAACTGAAGACATTCTGGGAGGTAAAATTAAACAAAATAGAACAGATTTAGTCATTTATCTTTTGCAAACTGTAATGCTAACTTGAAGTGCCCTTTAAAATGTGGTATATTAAGCTCTTCTGAATGTCTGGAGTTTATGTCTTCTCAGGAAACCTGTTAATTAATATAAACTTGAGGCCTAGAACAATGCTTCATTGAAACTGTATGAGGTATGTTAATAAAAACAGACAAAAAAAGCATTATGCTGGAAATGCTATAGAAGGGATTCATGCACCAGGTAAGAGTTCCATTTCAATAAGCGACAAAATCTTTGATCAAAATTTTGAAAATCTGGTCCCAATCCATATGCAATTCCTTTTCAGGATCACCAGAGATTTCGCTGGAATTCCCCATGGGCTGAGAAAACCCATGCTCCCTTTGATTTTCTTTCTAATTTTTACACTAACTTATTTGGAAACAAATGACAAATAATACTTTTAAATGTTACGTGGCTTTTATATTCTTTATTCTGTTTTGAGCATTATTCAAAATTTTTCTTATTCTGCTACTTAAGTTAGTGCTTCTCTCTGGTAATATAATTTTCAATAGAATTCAGCTAACACTGAATATCCACTCTGTTTCAAGGTCTTGGTCAGTTTTAGAGTAATTGGCCTCAAAAATTAGGTTTTGGATTTTTTTTTTTTTTTTTTTTTTGAGACGGAGTCTCGCTCTGTTGCCCAGGCTGGAGTGCAGTGGCACGATCTCGGCTCACTGCAACCTGTGCCTCCTGTGTTCAGTGATTCTCCTGCCTCAGCCTCCTGAGTAGCTGGGATTATAGGTGTGTGCCACTATGCCCGGCTAATTTTTGTATTTTTAGTAGAGACAGGGTTTCACCATCTTGACCAGGCTGGTCTCGAACTCCTGACCTCGTGATCCACCTGCCTTGGCCTCCCAAAGTGCTGGGATTACAGGCGTAAGCCACTGCACCCAGCCAGCTTTTAGATTTTTAAATGAGATATACTGGCATGCTTGGCTATGCACAGTGGTTTATTCCCTAAATAAATACGAGTTTTCGATTGAATTCAGCTATGTATAGTGACAGCCTGGGCACTAATGCTACAAAGTTAGTGTTATGAAATCTAGAAGATTTCTCAGGAACAAAAGTGTTTTATGCTACCAAAAATTGCATATAGGGTAGTGGTGGTGGAGTGAGAGATAATGTGTATGATTTTTCAAGAACTCTTCCAAAATGGTTCAGTGATTGCATAAACCTTTTCAATGCATGCTCCACCTATTTATTTATTTATTTATTTTATTTATTGAGGCAGAGTCTCGCTCTGTTACCCAGGCTGGAGAGCAGTGGCCTGATCTTGGCTCACTGCAACCTCTGCCTCCCGGGTTAAAGTGAGACCAGCCTGGCCAACATAGCAAAATCCCTGTGGCCATGTGCCACCATGCCCAGCTAAATTTTGTACTTTTAGTGGAAACAGGGTTTCACCATGTTGGCCAGGCTGGTCTTGAACTCCTGACTTCAGGTGATCTGCCTACCTTGGCCTCCCAAAGTGCTGTGCTGAGATTACAGGCATGAGCCACCGTACCTGGAATTTTTTTTTTTTTTTTTACTTGAGACTGAGTCTTGCTCTGTGGCCCAGGCTGGGGTGGAAAGGCACAATCTTGGTTCACTGAGTTGAGCCAAGATCTTTGATCTCTGCCTCCTGAGTTGAAGCAATTCTCCTGCCTTAGACTCCCGAGTAGCTGAGACTACAGGTGCACACCACCACGCCTGGCTAATTTTTTGTATTTTCAGCAGAGATGGGGATAACCTGACCTCAGATTATCCACCTACCTCAGCCTCCCAAAATGTTGGGATTACAGGCGTGAGCCACTGTGCACAACCAATGCATGGTACCTTGAAACCCACTGCCTCCCTTGAGCAAAATAATCCACAATAGGAACAATGGTTTTCTTTGTTTTTGCTGTCTTCTTATTCCTTGTTACAGATCTTGAGACAAAGCAATTAAAGGTTTTGTTCTGTATTTTTTTTTTAAATTAGGTTTTGGAATTCCAGTTGTGTTTACTTCTCTTGCTTTAGTTGCTTAGTCCCTTTAAAAATCCCCAGGATCTAGTGGCCAAGGACCACAAAGGAAAGAGGTCACATTCCCCCTTTCTTCCTCCCTATAATCTTATACTGGGAGGCACTGATTCTTCTCCAATGATGCTTCTAACAGACTTCATTGATACCTCAGATGAAAGAGTCCTATTTTAGGAAAATTTTTTGAAAGTAAGAAAGAAGGAGGAAAAGGAAAGACGCAAGCTTGAGCTGGCATATAAAATGACTACTTTCAGGTAATTTTCATTTCTTCCTCAAAGAGTTCTCAGGTCTCCATGACTTGGAATGCTTCATAAATCATGTGTTGTTCTGATTTTATAGCTGTTCGGTTTTATTCATGGCTCTATACCCGGTGCTTTGCATATGGTAGGCACCCAGTGAATATTTGTCAAATCAATGAATGGTTAACTCCAATCTCAATTCTCTCCAAAATCAACTTATTGTTTTATCTTCTATCACTTGTCTCAAACTGAAATTGATTTCTTGCCTCTCTCAGGCTCTTTGATGCCAGCAAGGCCTGTTGGAAAGGAGAAGTTCAATAATTTCCCATATTTGGCTAATGACCAAACAGCACCTGGTTGCATCAGAGGCTAATTCTTGGTACCTGACCTATATATGAATTAATGAGCACCTACATTGCAGTATCTCCACCCAGAAAATAACAGAGCAGCAGCATAGCAGAACGGTATAAAATATGAGCATGGAATCTGGAAAGAGAATCAACTCTGATGTCTCTGAGAAGGAAAAACACTGTGTAACCTCTTGGAAAGTCACTCACAGGCTTTCAGTGCAAGCATGTTCATTCCAGAGAGCCAAAAAGTTCAACTTCTAGAAAGAGTCTCATGATTGTGGACAGGCTCCCATGGTGAGAATGAGTCCAGTTAGAGAAAAGCACTGTGGCAACAGCAGGTCATACTGAAGTGGCTCCAGCTCCAGGAACTCCGACAGGGGGCAAAAGTTATGTCAACATGTTCTAGTAGCTCCACTGTCTAGGGACGCAGGAGAAAGAGAGTGGTCAGGAAAAACACAAGCTGCATAAATAAAGGGAGAAGAATGACAGGTTGTGCCTAAGAATAGAAAAAGAAATATTTCAAGGGTCATAGTGTCGTTGAGCTGAGTCTATGGTCAACAAAACATCATCGCAGGGCACAGCTGAATGCTGGCTTCTACTCACTCGCCGAGAAGCAAGCTTTGACGGAATTCACTGTGCCATGTCATTTCACTATTCAGCAGCTTCTGAATATTTTTTTGGCGGGGAATGGGGGAGGATGGAATCTTTCTCTGTCGCTGAGGCTAGAGTGCAGTGGCGCCATCTTGGTTCAGTGCAATCTCTGCCTCCCAGGTTCAAGCGACTGTCCTTCCTCAGCCTCTGGAGTAGCTGGGACTACAAGCGTGCACCACAACACCCAGCTGATTTTTGTATTTTTAGTAGAGACAGGGTTTCACCATGTTGACCAGGCTGGTCTTGAACTCCTGACCTCAGGTGATCCACCCGCCTTGGCCTCCCAAAGTGCTGGGATTATAGGCGTGAACCACCGCGCCCGGCCAGTTTCTGAATTATTAATGCAAAGCTCTGAAAGGGGAGTGGTCAAAATGATTGTTGAGAGAAGAGAAGCAGCCACGAGGGGGTTGGAGGGGATCATTCAGCTTTTTAGAGTGGAAGCGGGAGACCTAAATGCTTACTTATGGAGAAAAGATGAATTGGCAGGAGTGGTGAAATTGTGATTTAAAATGAGCATGTGCAAAAAGCAGCTCCAATACAACCAATGAAACTTGAGTGAAGCGTGGAAGGACTTGCTGTACCCTCTGCCCAGAGCCGATTCTGGACTGGCTGGGGGTTCAGTGTGCAGGCAGCCTTTTAGCCTTCCTACTGTTTGACTCTAATTCTCATGCATCCTGTATTTAAGCAGTCGCTGGACTTTTTCTGTTGTTCAGTTCTTCCACATATTGGACAATTTATTGGATGCCTCCTTTATGTAGGATACTATGCTAAGTGTTGAGTAGGATTAGAAAGGAAGATTAACCACGGGATGTGCCCTATAGCAGCTTATGGTTCCATTTTACTCTTGCTCTAATTTTTATGCAAATCTGTAAATCCAAAAGGCCAGCTGTGTCTACGTAAGCTAAGCAAAATAATAGGAGCGGGATGGAGAAAGTTATTCTATTCGCCTAGGCAATATTGTGGTGAATATTCATAAAAACATTGTTTACGTGTTTAGTTTCACACACAAAAAAGGTGATTCAAAATGAAATAGCTGAATGAAGAAGGTAATAGAAGGAAATTTGAGGAAGAAAAAAGACTCATTTTTATAATATAAAACATTACCTATCTTAATAAAAAAATTTATGGTGTTTTTACTGTTGAGCTCTGGTATAGCTATAATTCTCTAGTTAGGATACCAAGGTGGTATTCACAATGGAGAAATATGCCTTATTGTTCTAAAAGTTGTCTGTCCAGTCTTGCTGCTTTTAAATCTTGTAGAGAATCACTCCGTGAGTGAGTTCGACTACTTCCTTTTATGCTGAATAAATAAACTTGCTTCCAAGTCAGGATGAGCAGATAGCTCCAAACACGTACTGGCATTCAGCATGAGAGTCCTGGATGTGATCCTTCTGATCAGTTGGCTAGTACATGCTGAACCTTTAAGGGGGAAAAAAAGTGTGCAAATTCATTATGTAGTTTTTGGTACAGGTGACACTCATTTATAGATAATATTCTGCATCTTTTCATGTGTATTATACACATATCTTGCTGTCACTAAAATAACCAAACTTTTTACCCAATTAAGTGTCTTGGGGGCATCTATAGTTCAGCTGGAGGGCATCAGGTCACCAGAGGTGGAATGGAGTTCAAAGAATTTTAATATCATCCACTTCACACTTTTGCCAGAGGGCATTCCTGAGTTCTGCTGAGGGCAGTGCTCTAGGTAGAAGGCTGTTAGAGATCCTTGGCCCAAAGGCTTAGGTCTATCCCACCAATTTTATGGGGAAGAAACTAAGGCATAAGATGGCAAGATGATGACTGCCGGGCCGCGCAGTGACTCACGCCTGTAATCCCAGCAATTTGGGAGGCTGAGACGGGAGGATCACTTGAGATCAGCAGTTCGAGACTAGCCTGGCCAACATGGTGAAATCCTGTCTCTACTAAAAATACAAAAATTAGCCAGGCGTGGTTGCGGGTGCCTGTAATCCCAGCTACTCAGGAGGCTGAGACAGGGGGAATTGCTTGAACCCTGGGAAGTGGAGGTTGCAGTGAGCCAAGATTGCGCCGCTGCACTCCAGTTGGGGCGACAAAGCGAGGTTCCATCTCAAAAACAACAACAACAACAACAAACAAACAAACAAAAAGGGAAGCTGAATGAGCAGACGCTTTTGGTTTTGTGCTTTTTTTCCCCACGACAGCAGTTTTTCTTAGTGAGCAAAAGAAGGGAATCAGATAGGCTAAGTACCTTGTCCAAAGTCATTTAAGGCAATTGTCTAAATTTAAAACATTACTGGCTCGGGGATCCACCTTGAACATTCCTGACTTGAACATTCGGAGGCAAAGGTCTCTCCTAGAAAGTTAAGTGCTGCCTCTCCAAAGAAACTTTCCTAGGGAAGCTTTGCATTTCCTTTTTTTGATCTGGAAGAGGAAAAAGAGAAAAGAATGAATTAGCCAGGCATGGTGGCTCACGCCTGTAATCCCAGCACTTTGGGAGGCCAAGGTGAGTGGATCACCTGAGGTCAGGAGTTCAAGACCAGCCTGGCCGATATGGTGAAAGCCTGTCTCTACTAAAAATACATAATTAGCTGGCTGTGGTGGCACACACCTGTAGTCCCAGCTACTTGGGAGGCTGAGACAGGGCAGTCTCTTAAACCTGGGAGGTGGAGGCTGCAGTGAACTGAGACAGTGAACTGAGATTGCACCACTGCGTTCCAGCCTGGGCAAGACAGAGCAAGACTCCATCTCAAAAAAAAAAAAAAAAAAAAAAAAGAATGAATTAAAGTGTTTTCAGGGTCTGAGGTGTAAAGAGGTTGACAATATTGTACTTGGCTCTTGCCTTGAAAGAGTTTGATTGATTTTTAAGGAGAGCCTCCTGCTGGTTAGATAGTTTTGTTATGCATTAGAGCTGGAAAGAGTGGTGGTTCAGCTGCTCCTGAAAGCAGATACGGCCTTGGGCAGAATCCTCCTTCACTATTCCCTAAAAGCCAAATGGAGCCCACAGATATTTCCTTTAGCTTGTACTGTTCAGGCCCACACAGGGTTTCAAAATAATTAAGTTAGTTGCCAACATCTAAAGAAAAGAAATTGGTTTCCACCTTCTCTTAAAAAACAAAACAAAACAAAAATCTGGCAAGTGGGGCCCACAATTCCATGCAACAAGAATGGGCTGAGAGTGGTCAGTGATTGCCTCCTTAAATGGGACACAAACCTCAGTTCAGTCAAAGCCCCAGGACCTACTGCTTAGGGTTGTGAGCCCTGCCTGTCTCTGCCTTGCTTTTCCTACCCAAGCCTATGGAGCACTAGTGCCTCGGGGTTTCCTAACTCACCTCTGCTATTAGACTTACCTCTGCAGAGTCTGGCTCTGTCTCTTGAAGCCCTGATTTCTTCTAGGTGGCGTCCAACAAACTGGACAGTCTTATAGGTCCGTTAAGCCAGAGGTGGAATCTTACACCCTGAGTTGGCACTTGTTCATTTTCACAGGGGTTTTCTGGACCTACTGGAAAGCGTATGGTAGTGCAAATTTTAGACCAGGAGACAGACCTGGTGGAGAGAGATTTTGATACAGCTGAATCTGCCTGTTGTGTCAGCTTGGTAGATGTGCTAGCCCTTTTGAGAGTGGGGTGAGCCAGAGATTTGAGCCTGTAATTAGGTGATAGGGTGGTGGAGCAGTTACACCCCTCATCAGAGCTATTCCAGAAAAAGAGAAAGATCTCCCCACCTCCATATCCACCTCCAGTGGTTTCCCTCAAGGAACCTCCCTCAGGGCCTGGAGTTCCACAGGCCTCTTTCTGGGGCCAGGCCAGCCGTGACTGGGACTGGAGCACACGAAGAAGTACATCACAGCCACCTGATGCCAATGGGGTAGCAGGCCTTCCGGCAAAGTGCCAGGCATTGCTTAGGGAAAGATGTGGCTCCTCCTTCGCCTTGCAGGTAGAGCTCCAAGGTCAAACAAGCCTGGAGGGCAGCCAAGACCAGGATGTTGGCATGAGATCCTGCAGCCCAGAAAGGGAGAAAACCTGTTTACTTATAATTCTGCCTGCGCCATTCGCCTTCCCCATAACTGGCCCTATGTTCATTCTGCACTGTGATCATTAGTCTGACAGCCGATTTCATTCCTATAGCTTTTCCTTTTCCTTCTCCAAACTTACAGAGCTGTCTAGCTTTAGAAAGTGCTTAACAAGACTTGTGTTTAAACAAGAACCCTGAGAACCTTAAGGAACAATAGGCAGAGGTCAACAACCTTCCTCAGAGTCTCCTAGTTTTTCTTCACAGCCCAGAAGATACAGTCTGAATTTAGAAAAATCTGATTATGATCCAGGGACTAGAAGAGAAAGAAAAGAGAGAGAGAACAGAATTTAGAAATAAGTCCATAAAGCTTGTGTGTCCTTGGCAAACATTTCTTATTTCCCTTGGTTTGCAGGAACCTGAGACTCAAGGAGCTGAATTTCAAGTTACACCAAATATTATCACCCTCTACACACATGGATTCACAGTCCAGATTTAGATCCTGGGGGAAAAGATGATAGGAAAATGTTAATTAAATTAACACTTAATGCTTAAAATCATATGGTTGATTTGCTTAAGTGTAAACTTTTTTTTTGGGGGGGGGACAGTGTCTCACCCTCTAACCCAGGCTGGAGTGCAGTGTTGCGATCTCGGCTCACTGCAAACTGCAACCTCCATCTCCTGGGCTCAAGTGATCCTCCTGCCTCAGCCTCTTAAATTGCTGTCATTGAAGACATGAGCAACCACACTCGGCTAATTTTTGTATTTCTTGCAGAGACTGGGTTTCCCAGGCTGGTCTTGAACTCCAGAGGTCAAGCGATCCACCTGCCTTGGCCTTCCAAAGTGGTAGGATTACAGGTGTGAGCCACTGTGCCTGGCCAAATGTAAAAAATTTGATTCTACAGGGAAATTATTCAGTATCAAAAATGATTTTCATGAAGTGAACGTGTATTTGTTGGGTAACTGATATGTGTACAACCTCTGCTCTAAAGGAATTCATAGCCTAACTGGCTTAAGAAGGCATGGGTTTTGGAAAGGATTCATAACAGTGCAAATGTCTGCCAAACAAGGTCAGAAAGTTATAGGAGTAAGGACATTTCTTGGCAAAAAGCACTGCTGTCAGTTTTTACAACAAAGAGAGAGTTAGATCCATCAGGAAAGGTTTTGCTGAATTTGATGTTTAAAATGTTTTACCTCTGCATAATGGCAACCCAGTGTCTGGCCAAACAGACAGG